>NC_060213.1:102397500-103079583 GCF_021130785.1 Homalodisca vitripennis
GAACTTAAATATATACATAATATCGCGTTGATGTGGGTCATAATAATATCGATCTATAATTTATGAAGATGAGTAATAGTTATTATACGTATTATTATTTTAAAGTTCACAGATGTTTTACCTAATAAATGAAAACTACGTACAATTACCTGTACAAATTATAATACACCAAGGCGCTCAAACAAGAATCATATTGTACGAACATGTTCACTGAATGATGTTATTTAAATTTATGTGGATGGGCAAAAGGGTTTAAGCATGGCTGAACCTATTGTGATAACTGGTGAATAATGGAAAATTTTATTATAAATGCGTTCACTTTGTATTCCACTTGTATTCCAGTATTTTTCTACCGAAATGAATGTACCTGAAATATATTCCATTTATGTTTAAAACATTGAACATTTTTACACAAATTCATATTTTAAAAGCAATTACCAGGTGTTTTTCATATTAATACAACATAATATAACAATAAAGGGCACAAATTACATTACTCAATAATTGTATAAACGCGTTAGAAAATCATTTATAGGAATAATTTAATTTCTGCCTCTACGCAAAATACCTCCAGAATGAACCATTATACAGACCTGACGTTGTTCATTGCTATGGAAGAAATATTGAAGTCAAATGCATTTTTACATAGATTTTTTTCTTTTGTTTTAAAAGTAACCATGATGCATACGAGAAAGCTGAAAATAAATAAACATGTAAACAAGCTAAGTATAAATATAAAACTGTAAGACATAACACAATGATACATTTATACTAATAAAATAATCTATAAACTTAAATTTTTGCTTGCACGTCAGCTAAACTTCTGACGGCACTTGTTATTGGGTACTTCTTGAATATTATAAACTTAATTCCTCATTATAGTTGTATATTCAATGTATAGTTAGAAAGAATACTAAAGAGTTTTTATTATAAAAAAGGTAAATAAAAGAAAAACGCCCGAATATTAATAAATGCTTTATTTAACGGCGAAACTTACTGTCAATTACTTTACCAATTTACGATAATATGAGTAAACATGATGTTTACACTAAAATAATATAACTTTTATTGCAAAATATCATATTTATGTTCTAAATCAAGATCGTAATTATATATTTGGTAAAGTTCATCATTATATTTTAAAAATTTTTAATGGAATGAACAATTTGTATGAACATAAGCCTTTTTATACCTGAAAAATAGGATAGATTATGATACTAAACATGTAATTTTCTATCCTTGTATTACATAACCATGGAAAGTTTCCGAGATCCCGATGTTGTTTTCAATTCTGTGTTTTATTGCCGCAAGGTAATTGGAATAATATATATTTTAACAACGTTTAAAATACAATAACACTAAAACTTTCAGGCTCTAATTTGAATCAAAACTTTCTCTGGATTTTCTGGAATCACTGACAAGACAAATGAATTTAAGTTTATAATGTGGAATAACATAAGTAGATAGGAAAGTATGTGAGATGCCTTACTTACGGAAACTGTAGTCATATTGAACTTACTTTTCTAAAGTATACTCTATAAATTTTAATATGGTCGTTTTCACATATCACTCATACATATGTAGTGCTAAAGACATGTACGATGTTCCATGTACATTTTATTAATTTTTTAAAGTTGTAATTTAATCGTTCTTTTAATTTTCCTCACCAATTATAATGCGTTTAAGCATTCATTTTAAAATTATTTCAAGTATTAGGAAAGTATTTATCCTTTTTGTAAGCTTGATCATTTAGATAATTTTAGATACAGTACCAAAGAAATGTTTTGTAACGGAATAGGTATATTGAAAAATATTAGACTTAAACAGTTGATATAAAGATTTCTTCATAAAAAATCTGAGTAGGTCAAGTAGGTATAGTTTATTAAAACTTTCTATACAAGTTTAAATCAATAAACTTTTAATATACATTACTTTCATCCAGTAACCTATATATTAAATATGGACTTAAGCCAAATTTCGGCAACATTACCTCCCTTTACAAGAGTATCTCTTGAACTCTGCAATTTATGGTTTCAGTGCACGAACTCTAATGCCGTTTGTGCACATCAAGTCTGCAGACTACATTACTCCTCCGTTTGAAATAGAACCTTTCTGACCTTTCGTTTTTTTAAATGAAACTAATGAAATTACACGTTTATTCATAGTGACATGTCCAAATAGGCTAATATATGACACAGCATTGTATGAATTATTCTCCAAATAGTAACCTATATACTTTTATTCTTTAACTATTCCATGCAGTATTTAATAGTCTTGGGTGATTTTTAAGTATATATTTTTTTATTTTTGAAATATGTTAAATATTGTTTATGGCATAAAATGTTTTGCACACTTAATAAAACTCTAGTTCTAAACAGTTTACTAAATTAGTATGATAAATGTTATCCTTAGTTTTCAACTGAAGGGGAAGGTCTCAAAGAGATGAGTCAATCAACGATCATCCCTGCCAATAATCGCTTCCCCATCACAGAGAGGTGTTAACCGTGTCTCGTGAAGAACCTCCACCGAATCTCAGTAGGCGTGATTGTGCCAGGCAGCCAGTTCTTCGATGGAGGTGTTCACTAGCACGGTCTCCTCGTGAATAGGATGGTCAGTGTTAAGGCCATAGCGGTACAGCGGGTGGCTAGCACAAGCTCGGCTGCTCGCCCACTTATATTTTAACATTTCACGTTCTTTTCTTAGAGTTTGTTACGTACGATGGATGATTTGAAAGGATACATTGAAGCTAACAAAAATTTCCATATTTTTTTGGTACAAGAAACAGGATACTCGAAGATCGAAATGTAATGAACCAATATGGAGAAGAGGGTAAATTTCAATCCTCGAAACGTAGTGTTCTATTTTTTTAACATGTAATGACTGTATAACAAGTGTCTATTACCCAAAATTGTTTCAAACTATTCAGGTTCTGGTCCATTTAAGAGATTGATATATAAAATTACATTGAAATACTGTTATCTAATTATTTGTCATGAACAGTGTTAAAGTAAGATGTTATAATAAAATGTAATTTAGTTAAACTTTACTTTTAAATCGTTGCACAGTGTAATAAAAACCACAATTCCATACAGACAAAAACCATGCAGAGCCTAGAAATTAAATATTTCTATGCTGCAAAAATATTTTAGTAGATGTATACATTTTTTATCTACATTATATAATTGAAGACTCTTGGATAAATTGAAAAAAAAAAACTTATAAATACTACTTAATGTAAAGAATACATTACATTTCCAATTTATTTATTCTTCGGACGAGGCCATTCGAAACCAATGGTTTCATCATTAGGCGACTCCACAAATAAAAAAAACTTTTCATTCAGTAGTATTTATACATATATAATCTATAAAGGTTGACTGTAACATAGCAACTTCTCTACATTATATTATATTCATAGTAAGGCTCCCAAGGTATTTCCATTTGAACTGAGTACTTACTCAGCCAATTAAAAAGTCCGTAGCGCAATCAGAACATGCGAGACAGAATCTGTACCTAACCTTTACTAGGCGGTAATTCTAAGCAATATATGGGTCAACCTCGATTTTTCTCATATTACAATATAATGTTCCAATAGTCAATTAGAAAAGGAAATGACTAGAATTTCTTGCCGGAAAGCAGTTACAGGGAGCAGGCAACCGCCAGACGGTCATATATTGCTTAGAGTTACCTATTAGTGATCAGGGGCACTGACGTGATCTGGGCTTCAAATTTGGAACTACTCGAGTTAGTTCTTTTTCTAAAAGAGCAAGCAGCGCGAAGCGCTGCGCAGCGGGCAGGCTTCGTGCGTGATCCTTTTTTTTTATTAAAAAATCTATATATATAAAAATGAAACTGTTCGTGTGTAACAGCATCACTCACAAACGGCTGGACGGATTCGCCTAATTTTTTTTTTTAATTTGTTCGTCTTGATCTGTAGAAGGTTATAGGATACTTTTTATCCCTTTCCCGATTCAGGATTCCGCCCCACTGGTTACAGAAATACCCGTAAGAAATGCATTGCAGCAAACATATGTTATTAAGTGAAAGAGTCTTTTCAAATTTTTAATCAGCTGTTCTTTGTAAACATATATAATGCGAAAAAAAATATATTTATATATAAATTCCTTTACACTTATAGTTTTAAAGCATAGAGTAAGCTTAAGAGAAACGACAAATTTTGTTTAAACTGTTTCTGCAATCATAATATATAAAAATGAATGTTTGTGTGTTTGTCCTTTATAGACTCAGAAACTATTGGACCGATCACTATGAAAATTTGTATTTTTCTATGTAGAAGGTTTATACGCAATGCCCATTGATGTAACTAACCACCAGGCTGTACTGCAAGATATAAAAGTTATCAAAGCGCCTGCACATTATAAACTGCAATTACAACACAGTAGTTACGTATATTAAAATATCCAAACACTATTTGAAGGCAAAGAAATATACGGGCAAAGCTTAAGAGACGCGTGCGAAGCCGCGGGAAACAGCTAGTTTATGATAAATTTTTATTACATATTACAATATAATGTAGGTAAATGTATGTAAAACAATTTTAAACACATAATTACATGCTGGAAAGCAAAGTAAACCAATATAATCCGCCCAATACAAAATCTCCGTAAAAATCTGGTAAAGGAATCTGTGTCATTCCTTTGGCCTGAATCAATTCAGTATAGACGGAGATCACGCACGATGCTTGCCCGCTGCGCAGCGCTTCGCGCTGCTTGCTCTTTTAGAAAAAAAATTAACTCGAGTAGTTCCAAATTTGAAGCCCAGATCACGTCAGTGCCCCTGATCACTAATAGGTAATTCTCGCGGTTGCCTGCTCCCTATAACTGCTTTCCAGCAAGAAATTCTAGTCATTTCCTTTTCTAATTGACTATTGGAACATTATATTGTAATATGAGTTGCCTGCTCCCTATAACTGCTTTAAGGCAAGAAATTCTAGTCATTTCCTTTTCTAATACACTATTGGAACATTATATTGCAATATGAGAAAAAATCGAGGTTGACCCATATATTGCTTAGAATTACCTACTAGGCTAACAGAACGATGTTTACTTAGAGCTAAGTGTACCATACCAGGCTGTTCGGCTCAGTGCTGTGTATAAATGGGAACGCTTGTTATTTTTTAAATGTATACAATCTAAAAAGCATTTTAAAGAAATTGCCTTTAATATAACCGGTTATTCTATCAATTCTTTAAAATATGATTACAAAATAAAAATAAAAATTGTAATTTATACAAACCATATTTTGCTATAAGTACTATCAAAAAGTAACAAGGAAATGGTAACATAATCTTGAGGAACAGCTGTAATGATGGCCTTTCTACCACTTGTTTGGTCAACTTTGAACACGATGTCAGTATTCACTGTAATGTTACAAACAATACATGTTTTCACTGTTTGAATAGTCCGTTGTTTAGCTTGAAAATCTCTTGAAAAGTTTGATGATGAAAAAGTTCACTAAAACTGAATCCCGCAGAACAAATGAGGTTAAGCTTGGCTAAAATATGGCTAAATGGCTATACTATGGCAAAATTACTTCCAATTGAAACCTGCAAGACTTTGAAATTTTGATATTACTGATGTTGCTTTTTATAAACACCGCTGACATGATTATCTCATTTGAAACGACTAACAAGGTTATTGTTAAGAATTTGGCAGACTCAGCTTTCTCAACAATCATGTCATTTACTACAATCGAAGGTTAATTAACTTTGTTTTGTAACGTAAATGTAAGTAATGTAGTGTAAGAGTTTAGTATCCTAATCTTTATTAGAATGCTGAAGAAAAGAATAAATAGTCAACATTATCATAAGTAAAGCCATTAAGTTATTCTTTTTTTATTATTAGACCTCCACAATTCGATAAGCAATAATATACTGCCCAGAAAGTAACATTATTAAGTAGCTGCAACGGTGACAAAATTTTAATTGGATTATTGGAATAGCATTATAATTTGCGGGATATTACAGACTAAGATAAGAATTTATTGCAGTTTAAACATAAATATAATTGGATCCTGTTATTAATATTTAATTTCCATTTGAAAAACGTCTAATTGCTTACTACAATATTATTATAGCGAAGGCAATGTGGGATGAAACTTTCCTGGTTTTGCCTTGATGAGTTACCTTGTGTTGGTTTAATAAAACTGTGTGGTTAAAAAAACACGTGATTACTTGCTATATTCACAGTATACAACCTTTTTGGCTAATTAAATAAAACTATGCACTAGAGATTTCTTCCTAGACAAACTTAGTTGCATTGGTTGACTGGTAGAGTATGTGGCTAAGGTAAGATGATTTGTCGTAGTTACGTGATAAAATAACTTTCCCAGAAGTTATTCTCTTGGTCAAATTTTTTATTTATGGATATATTAAAACACTATGACATTGGTTTACATTAGAAGCAAAGTTATTTATTTATATATATTTTTTAACGTTGTGCAATGTTTTTTTTTTTAAATTAAGGCTATCAAAATGACCTGGAACTGTTATAAGATTAGAGTAATATTAATGTTTAGAACTATCTGAAATTCTATACCGACAGAATGAATATGCTTATTTTCACTAGCCAATAATTGCATTCTTTCGATATTTTATAACTACCATGGGTTGTAATAAGTAATATACAGTATGTTTTGTTCTGGAATTTTAATTAATCTATGAACTATTAGGGTTTACAGTTATTTTCTCCATAAGTAGCAACATGACACTTTTTATTTGTTGCGCTATTTGCTCATAAGTCAGTGGACAGTTTCATTTTGAAAGCCACTGGACGTTAATAACGACCATATTTATTATTTACTTCAATAAACAGTTGACTCAATTAAACAGCGAGTATTACTAGCACTAACCCGATCTTAATTTTATCATTAGCTCTATGAATTTCACAATAATATGTGAACATATAAATAAATATATATTTATTCATGTTTTATATGTGAGATGAGGGCAAAAAAATAACGATAAACTGCTAATTTTCATCCCATTGAATTATTGTAAACTACTACAGCAAAATTCCTTTGAGAAAATAAATCTGTTTTCATCCATATATGAACTGCTGAGATTCATGGATTCGTCTCAGACCTTAATGGAACTTATCGATAATCTTCTTTCCTACTCGAATAGTTGTACTCGAATACAGGCGTTATATGATATTAAACATATTCATTTGGGAACAGAACATGTTAGCACAGTCCTCATGCAATAAACTTAAAGAGGCAATGTATCAAGGTGGAGCGAGCTGTTAAAAGCAGCAGTTCACAGTATTATCACGTGCCGGGCTACTGTCGTCATCGTTAACGCTCGCTGTTTCCTCTTAACGTCAGGTGTTGTTTTACTGCAGTCATGCTTTTATACCTGCCGCAGTGTTCACTAAGCCGCAGTTATAATTATTGCCATTTTGATTTAGAATGTAATGACATTTTTTCTAAAGCGGCCGTGGCACACACACACACACACACACACATAGTGACTTAGCACGTGGTTATTTAGCAAGTGTTAATTTGCAAAATGTTTTAGGCAATATTATATAATGATCCGAATTATTAAAAATCCTTCGATCTTTGGGATCCTTTGGAAAAATTGCAATAATAATATATAAAGTAAATGTAATTAGCATCTTAGGGCTTAAGAAAGGGTTTACCAATCAAATCCACTTAACTAGTTGTCCAAATGTGGGGGGGGGCTTCTGATAGACGACTCCAAATATTGGTGAAATTCTTCCCTCGCGAAGGAACTAGTAGTAGTATTTCGGTTACTAATAGTTTGATTAGTAAAGTGTCATCCTAGAATTTGCTTTAGTTCTCCTTGATATAGTCACGGGACCACATTATTTATATATTTATTTGGTTTAAAAATTCGGCCTTGTTAAAATAGTCTACTATCCTAGTCTTGATAGTGTTGGCTATGTCCAAATTTCTAACACAATAATTACCTACATAATTAGTCCTAAATATTATTGATATTTTTACTACAACAAGGTTCTTCAGGTAAGTATAAGAAGGATTCAGAGTTGAAGGTAACTCACAAGGTATTTCTAGAGAATAGTTTTGTAACAGCATAAATGGAAAAATACCTTTTTCCGAAAAATTATACAACGTCGTTGTCGGAATCTATCACTCGTATGTTCTATCCAAATCAAAATAAAGAACGTCCGTAGCAAGTTCACATTTATGACATTACAGCCACAACTTACACAACAGACAGTGTATAAAAGTCATAGTGTTAACAAGATATTTATGTAGTTGAAACAGTAATATATTATTTATGCCAGGTAATTGTATTATTTTATTTTGTACTAATTGGATTCAGTAAGTTAAAAAATTTTGCGAACATCTTCAAAGTTTCCCGTAGTGTTTGTAAACACATTGTGACTTGAATAGCAATATAATTATTTTAATTATATTAAAAAGCAAAGTATATAATTATTTTAATTATTCACTTAAAAAAACTTTCCAAAGTACTTTTTATCTCCAACTTTTAATATGTTTCCATCGGAAGCAATCTGATATAAAGAGAAATATTTTAACACTTTACAAACAAACACAGTTTCTATATCAATACAAGTATTATTAAAAGAGCTAAACAGATTATAGTAAATTTTTTATTTCCCATTGACTAATTAACATTACAGCGATAAAAACTTCAATTTCGCACAGGATAATCCCAGTCCATAATAACTCATAATAAAAAGCCTTTAACTCCGACAATATCATGAATAGAAGCTTCCCTTTGAAGAGCACAATAACAGTATCACAATAGATTGCTGTTTTATGCTCCATTTTGTTTGTGTGTACTAATTATGGAGCTAATACTGTGTACTTTTACAAGTCTTAGAATCCTCTTGTGCAAATCTAACCACTACGAAAATCTTGAAACACGTATTCATTCATAGATATAAAGGAATATACATTTTGAAGTTTATCCATCATGTAAATTATTAGGTTATAAATTCATGACAATTTAGGTATAAAATGTCAAACTCAAATGCTGAAAAACAAAAATAAAAAAAACCATATATATAAAAATATGAAATATAAACCTTTAATATACAAAAATATAAAATTCCAAAGTATTATTTCAATACCCGTATAATAAGTAGTGATATTAATTATGAATATTAAAATTATCAGGTTCTTGATAGTGCTACATATCATTCCATATAAGTGTTATTTATGTTCCAAATATAAATCTTTTTTGTAAATCATTGTGTTCAAATTGATTATTTATAAATTTGTCAGACAAATGCTACTTTTACAGACTGCGTAAAGAATTCTGGAGTAATAATTAAGTACGATCATCTATTTTGATAATAAAGACAAAAAGTACTATCTTAACTAATTCATTGCTTGTCAATCATTGTTTTACTATACACTGAAAGATACTCTAGTCTCTTGCATGGTAATTCTAAATGTTACTGATATTTATATAAACTATTTTAAAAGTATATGTAATCTTGTGAATTAATCTAAAATGCAAAATTTTTTTATGGTGTACTATTGTTTTAAATATTTTTAATGAAAAAAAGTGAAAAAATTATGATTAGATGTATTATAGAAGTCAGAAGGTTGAATAAAAATGTGATCGTTATATATAAGCTAATTGATTTTGTATGCAATATGCTGCTGACATTTTAATCTGCCGAAATACACCTGGGAAATTTAAGAGAATAAAAATTAAATTATATCCACTGCCCCAATGTTTCTATCTCCAATGTTGAAAATCGATGATCTCATGGAAAATTGCTACCCTAGCAGTCGTTACAGTTTTTATATCCTCAAATCATCATTTTATATGCTCAGCCTCTTTTTTATTAACATTAAAAAATGTATAAAAATTTTTATAATTTACTTTTAATTTACTACTTTTACTATTTTACCCTATACTGTCATATTTAAGTAATGTGGTAGGCGAAGGACATGCCACGCTTTTCGTAATAAAACAGATTTTGTAGACAAGTTTTTAATTAAAATTTACCTTTTGACTCGTATTTAGATAAACAATTTATAGTGAGTTTTCCAATAATAGTTTTCATTTCATGCAAACACTAATAGTATTTTAACTACGTTTAAAGATGTGGAGCAAGCCCAAACACAGATTTCTAGTACAAGAACAAATAACATTAGTGTTAAATTTTAGTTTTCTGCATTTCTAGATGATATAATTTACTCATATAACTTACTAATTAAACTTGACATAACTTAGTCTTGATCACAGGATTCATATCTGGTTGATAAATAAGAATGATTTAATTCTTATTTCCTATAACATTCTATTCTGGTAAGTCGTAGAATGGTATTAATAATTATATTATTTATGACTATTGATGGATATTCTAATGTGTGGAAAAAATTCCGAAACATTGGGTTCTCCTTTCGAAGGCTAAAATCCACTTGGTTGGAGACCTGGAGCTGATGAAATAAAAAGTTTCTAAGCCTTTATATACTAAGATTATATTAAACTGTTTTAGATTAGGGTGATTGTACATTAATTAGGAAAGTGTAATAGTTTGGTATCGTTTTTTAGACCGTTTCTAATATCCTCCTTGATATATACGGTTTAATAAAAGCAAAACAAATATTTAGAGTCCAGTGGAGTGCCTGGACTGTATTTTAAAACGTAGCTTATCATGGGTAATATACTATAAATTTTGAACAAGAAGAATGAAGCTATGCAAATTTTGATAATCTAAGTATTAACTGAGTACAAAATGTTTTATGGTTTTATGTGATTAGCTAAAAAATATTTGAACACTGAAACGACCTCGAAGAAACCATTAATATTCCATATTGCAAACTCTGCTACCTTCTCTTATGTTGCAAACACTGTCATAGCCCTGGATTGAATGTTAAAAACGAGTAATTAATTTAAACTAAGCCTGGTTAGATTATCTCAAACGGGGAGCAGTAGAAGTGTAATTAAATTTGTGAGTTTTATTAAATTTAATTTTTTTTAAAATAAGTTTTAGTCACATTTGGTATACACGTTAAATTAAACTAAATGTTAAATGAAACCTACTAACGTAATAAACTATATTATTATATTTAAGATCATAACTTAAATGTTATGAGAATTTTGAATCATTACTAATTAAAAAAAACACATTAATGTTATTCTCGTTTTGGCAAAATATTTATACACAATAGCTTTGTTAAACAGTGTTTATATTGTAGGTGACGTCAGTTTTCACTTTTTTCCAGAAGGACTAAAAAATCCCTGCTTTTCGAAGCGCTCTATTACCTATAAAACTCATCTTAAAACAAAAGTAGACTCGTATATTTTGTATTATATATAAATACGTTAATAGTTATATCCGGTAATCCTTTAATTTTTAAAAGAAAACTGAAAAAGGTTTTGAGCTTTTTGTTTATATCTAATCTATTAAAAAGCAAATGTATTGTGATTTGGAATTAAAGAGGTCAATACTTCAAGAGTTTCCAGACCTGAATGACTACTCTATTTTATATCTCTAGATCCTAGAGAAGTCCAGGCATTCGACAAGCCAATAAAAATGAAGCAAGCACTGATCAACTCTGTGAGGGGGAAATAGCAATCTCGTTTTGTTGCAGGGTGTAAAGAAAACTTTATATACTGTACAAAGAGTAACTAAAAATAAACTAACGGTAAATTAGGATATATATATATATATATATATGTGTATATATATGTATATATATATATATGTATATATATATATGTATATATGTATATGTATATCGTATCATAACCAAATGACATGAAAACATAACACTTGTTTTTTTTAATAAGAAGTCAGTTAGTTGTGTGAAGTACATATAAACACACTATCTGCAACTGATCTTGATCTAATGCTGGGTCATCTTATTAATGAAAGAAAGAGCTAACAGCTAGGAAAACGTATACATAGTTGACGGGAAACACTGCTACATCATATGGTGTTAAATAGAAGATACTACATCAATGTCCTTGGCAGTATATCCTAGAAATAACGGTTGCTCTGAGGTTTCAAATTTTCACACCCGGGGTAAGTACTCAGACTTGCATAGCTTACGTATTGGTGGTTTAAAGGTGGTACAAGAAATGATAGCTCCATATTCACTCACTAAATATTCTGCTAATCTCTAGGAGTAAGTGCAACAGTTAGGGTGGAGTCCCAGCAGACTGCAACAGAAAGAACGAGAGAACATTTAACTATATCAAGCAAAAAATTAACCATATTAAACTGTTTTATTTGTAGACTGTGATTTTTATCTATTTTAAGAGACCCAGAAAATTATGAAATTTAAAGAATAAGTTTTACAATACTGTAAGTCTAAGTGTACTTTTGAATAAATTGCAATCTCAGTTGCAAACATCCTGACCCTGTAATGGAACATACTGATGTATGTTCTATCTCTATTAATATAGAGATAGAAAGTAAGGATTTCTTTATATGATTATAATTGGCCTAGAGAATCTCACGGTATTGGAGGCTAGAGGATTTCAAATCATTAGCAGATGCACGATAGGGTCGTGGGTAGATTGCAGGCATTAATATATGTTAAAGCATTGTCCATTTTGTAAAATATATATATTTACTATTTTAAGCAACTGGCTTTTTCTCAGAGTACTACATAGCTCCATGAATTGAGTTTCATTTTGAAAATACTTTGAAAGAATAAACCACGTTTAATCTACGTATTTAAGTTGGTGATTATTATATCTGTATATATCATAGTTTGAAATAGAAAAGTTCATTTTAGAGAGCTAACTTTAATTTTATACTACAAAATAAGAATTTTAGATGTTAGAGAGTGAAATATTTTACTACAGATTATACATTTACGTGATTTACATAGACAATATAACTTAAACTTGCACGATTAATAAATAATGCAAAAGCTAATAATAATAATAATAATACCAATAATAAAGCCATAATAATTCCAAAGTAATAGAATATTAAAAAAACCTAGAAGAGGGGTTAGAATTTGAAATGTAAATTCACGGGACGTTTTAAATTCGATGAGTTATTGATTTATATTTTTCAGGGTATCTGATAGCTATACGTCAGTTATTTACAAGGGGGTTTAAAAATATTTCATAAAATATCTTGATTTTAACTGCGAGTTTGTGGAAACTGAATATTACGGTGATATAGTTTTTGATAATGCCTATTACTTAACTGAGAATGACTTATTGGCATCTATTTGGACGTAAAACTTTTATACCTCTTTTTCAGGCTGTAATGTTCATTGTGTATTTAATTTGCCATAAACCAATAATTAACGACACATATATATATATAGACCTATATCAATAATTATCAGCTACGGAATTTATTCTACAACTAATCTACTTTTGTTTTAAAATTAAGAATAATTCCACAGTGCCTTCTTAAAATTGTGTCGTTCTTTGTATGTCTGTCCATCCGCGCTATACCTTATTATAGAAGAATCCTAGAATCTGAATATTTATACATAGATTTCAAGAACTCTATTGAATTTGAATTTATATGTCAGGAAGACATATTAAAGACAAAAATTGAATAAATGTGTTTGAATAGGCCTTGAGGTAACCATGACAACGAGGAACTGCATAACGAAAAGGTATTTTAAGAAACAGTAGTTTTTTGGTTTGTCATTGTAAGTCATTTTGTCATGTGATGAGATATTTGTAATATATTAGTTGGTAAGGCTTTCGTTACGTTAAGGTGGTTCTTAGATAATCCATTGTATAGGATCATCATCCACTCACAATATTATTATTATTATACATAAAATGCATGTTTTTTAGTTTAATAATATAGATGATAAATTTAAACTGAAAATATTCCGCTTATGTGCGATAAAAATTAAAGAAAAGCAATCACACTATATTTCCTGTTTGTACCACATATATATATATATATATATATATATATATATATATATATATATATATATGTTTGTTGTAAAATTCAAACAAATTGTATTTGTTTGACATATTCTTTGTAAAAGTTTTTCTCACACATACGAGAAATAAGTTTTAGGACAAATGCTTTTCCGGAAAATATGAACGCTTCCAAAACATCTACCATCTGCATAAACATCACATTTCCGCCTCTCAACTTTTATATCTACATTCACATGGAGTAAATCAGTATTTTACTCACCATTAATTCCATTACATGTAATAATGTTTCATTGTTTTTGCTTAACTGAGTTGTAGTTTCTTTTTATCGTTTTTAGACATATTCATCTCAATCTTTTTAAATATTTAATATTGAAAAACCGTATCTAAACACAGTCCGATCCCAGTAGTCACCTAGATAACTTATTACCACATTCGTGGAGTACCAAGGTCAACTCTCAAGCACTTATTTGCAAGGCCCCATTTTCGGCCAGTTTTAGATTGACATATAGCTGTTTGTGTATAACTATGATACCTATTGCCAGTGTCTTATGTTAAAAAATATGACACGATGTTTCAAGAATTAAGATATGCCTTCTTCTTCAGCTGTTAAACCCTAATACACAAAACAATACAAAATAATAATTGGGGTGATGGATTTTTTACATATGTAAATCCACTTTCCCCAGTTTCAATGTGACGTTTTGTTTGTTTTCTTGGCTCCTGTGTAGTAAATAAATAAAATCGCTTGATTTTCTACAAGCTTGGCCTATATACTGTTTCTGTGTCAGGTATCATATATAAATATTCAGTAATCCATTACCACCCTTTGAAATGTAAATTTTTGTTCTTAATTAGGGTTTTCATGAGGTTGTTTACCACCTCTTTTGAAATTTCTTTTACAGAGAATCACGATTATTTGTTTTGTTAATGTATGAACTACAGTATAAATACCAATCTATTTCGACTTATGTATGAATTAAGTATGTATAACTATTTTAGTGTGGTTTGTATATTTACATTATAGTTAAACATAATTTTCGTTACTTCATTAATTTTCTAAGGACTATAATAAAGCAGAAAGAAATATTGATGACATTAAATTAAATATAATATTTATGTAAATTTATTTTTTGAATTTGCAGTACTTTGTTTGTATTTACAACTTAGTACATCGGAACTCTAAATATTTTGGTTAAAACCTACTATCATTTATAAAAACCCATTTTAGACTATACTCTATGAAAGTAATACAGCAAAAAATATACAGCTATAATTCTGAGATAATCTTTTTTCATCTCCTTATTTTTTACATAAATAATATATATATATATATATATATATATATATAATTTCAATAAACATTGAATCGCAAAAAGTACTTGCTCCGCCGGGAGTCGAACCCGGATCTCTCACTTGCCGGGTGAATGTGCTACCATTACACCACAGAGCGCTCACTTTTTCCGATTCAATTATTTTGTATTTGGCCGTATCTGTCACATATGCGTTTAAATAAGCAAACTAACATATGATCGGAAGACCAAATACCTGTCAAACGACTTTTATTTACATTAAATTGTATAAATGGCAAAAGCCTTATTTAATTTCAATAAACATTGAATCGCAATATATATATATAATCTATGAAAATATATAAGCCTACATATAAATATAATATATATGTACACATAAAAACACACACACACACACATGTATATATATATATATATTTATTTATTTATTAAACTAAAATAACTCAATGTAAAATATATTCTTATTACTTACACTAGGTCGCTTTTTCAAAATTAATATCACGAATTTCACAAAAACTTTATAAAGGTGTAGTACACATATGATAATATTTACACTAACAACTCTTACATAGACGAAATTTATAAATAAATATAGAAATATTTTAAATTTATTGTTTTCTTAAAAAATGGATTATATAAAACAAAATATAACATATAACACTGTCAGTATTGTATTTGTTGTTGTTTATTATATGTATATGGAAATCTTCGGAGTTTAAATAGTCTTCGACCAATTTAGTAAGGGAATTTAAAGTAACCATCATTGTAAAAGTAGAATCTTTATATATTTTTCACAAGGTAAGGTACGATAAATTAAGAAAAATAGCATGACAAATTTCTTAGCTATAACTTAAGGGTTGCAATATAGTGACATTTTCAAAGTCCACCTAGAAACAGATATATAGATGTTAACCAAAGAAGGTAAAAACATACAAGGCCAAAAGAAAATATTTAATAATGTTAACTTATTGCATCAGTACTTGAATTCTACCCCAGCAAATATTTTATAAGATAGATTATTTAAAGCCGTATTGAAACATACATATCTATTGATGACCCAATCCAATATTCATTACTCTCATTCTTTATTTACTAATCTATTTCTAAACTAAAGTCACGATATTCCCAGCTATCAGAAATGTTTGTGGAGAGTATTGAAACATACATTTCTATTGAAGGAAACAGGATTTTTCCGGACATTTGCCATCGTTCAGTGAAACAAGAAAACAGTAACACTACGTTTCGAGATCTGCAATCTGATCTCTTCTTCAGGTAAAGAACTAACCTAATACATAATTACAAACTAGGTTAAAATAAACAAATCTTACTAAAGCGTTGTGGCACGCCTAAGTCAAGAATCACAACCTACATGTTGTTGTCAACTTCACTAACACTAAAGACATGCACTTAATACAAAACTATACAAAACACTAATCATTAAAACTAAACTACGGAATACAGGTCACAATACGTCTTCACTCGTCTACTAACCACCTACGACTGACCAGAGGGACTAGCCAATGGCAATCGTGACGGCTGGCTGAAACAAGATGGCGGAAATACAAGGGAAGGGGAACAGGAATGGGCCCTTTCGTTATTATTGGTTCATGCGAGATGAACTTCTTAAAACCATATTGTGACTCCGCATTGGTTTATTACAAATATCCGATCCGTTTGATACTTTTGGTTTTCTCTTTAGTTCATTTTTTAGAATTGGCAACCAAAGCGGCCTAATCTCGACTGATGGTTGACTGATTGGTTGGTCTGCCAATTTAATGTATGTTGCCTCAATTAATTTCCTTTTGAAGAAATGTGGTTCCCGATGTATTATGTGGGCTTCATCCCAATTCATATGATGGTCTTCGGACCAACAATGGTGTGCAATTTTTGACTTTTCTGTGAAACCCTTTCTCGTGTTTTCTTTGTGTTCTTTTATCCTTACGTTTAGTGGTCTTTTTGTCTCGCCTATGTATTCCCTATTGCAGCTACATTTTATACTGTAAACACAGTTTTTGGAATCCTGTGTGCCATTTTTTGGTTTTGTTTTTACGAGACTTTGTCTAAGAGTGTTGTGTGTTTTAAACGCGGTTCTAATGTTGTACTTTCTACCTACTCTTCTAATTTTCTCCGATAATCCCGGCACATAAGGGATTGACATAAACGCAAATTTATCACAATTCTGTTTTTCTGACTCAGGAATGATTCTTCTGGGTTGTTTGCACTTATTAATTACTAATTGAGGGTATCCATTGCTTCTGAGATCCGATTCAATTTTCTTAAATTCTTCTTTTAGTCCATCTTTATCTGAGCACAAGCTCTTTGCTCTATCAAACAACGAGTAGGCTACTCCTTCTTTGACAGATTTTTGATGGTTGGATTGATAATTTAAATATTTTTCTGTGTGTGTTATTTATTTATATACGGACAACCCATTTTAACAAAATATAGTATAAAGTTTCAATGGCTAATCATGGTTATCTTTTGAAAAAACAGTTGTCTTAAGGACATCCCTATCTCTTAATACACACACATCCAAAAAGGGAAGCTTGTTTTGGACTTCCACTTCCATTGTGAGGCTGATGGAAGGAGAAATACTATTAATGTGATTCAAAAAATTATTAATTCAATGTCTCCATGAGAAAACATAACAAAGGTATCTTTGTGACGCTGTTTCTTTCACAATCCTTCCATCGTCAAAAAATAATCTTCAATCACGGAAACTGTAAAAATTCAACAAAAAAACAAGCTGATTATGAAAAATGAGTTTAATTTACCTTAAAACATCCCAGGGACATTTTTATTGATGACCCAATCCAATATTCATTACTCTCATTCTTTATTTACTAAGCTATAGTTAAACTAAAGTCACGATATTCCCAGCTATCAGAACTGTTTGTGGAAAATATTGAAACATACATTTCTATTGATGACCCAATCCAATATTCATTACTCTCATTCTTTATTTACTAATCTATTTCTAAACTAAAGTCACGATATTCCCAGCTATCAGAACTGTTTGTGGAGAAAATTGAAACTAGAGTTTTCAATGCTTTGAAAGTTATTTCAACAAAGAATAAATTTACATTAAATGAACCTGACAAATTGGCGACTGCTTCTTTTCCATGGGTCAGTTTTATTCTATACAAATCTTTCCCTCTAGGGCATTCTTTAATTTATAATACATTTCTGTTCCTAACAGACGGACCTGTTATATTTATATGTTTTCTGTTACGACCTAATATGTTATCTCATATTAAAAACGTCTTTATAATAATTGTAAAGAAATAATAATGCTTAAAATTGGATGGAATAGTATACTTTACAGTTCATTTAGGATCTTCACTTTGAAAATAATTTTTTTTTTATAAATAGTAAAATTTCAAGCTATTCTCCATATTTATTATTTGCACTACTTAGATCAACCTAAGTGTAAGTATAAGTATCACTAAGGAACGTGCTAATACAAGTAAGTAACTTTTAACCTTATTTAAAACCGACCGATTATTTGTCACAATATTTCTCGTACAACTAATGCAATCTTTCCACAGTAAAACGTTTGATATATTAGAACATTTCTTCCAGCTTTAAAGAGCAACACATAACAATGCCGTGTTTTACAATTAGATATATAATTAATTGTAAAAATTAGCGTTTTTGTAATTCATTACATATAATGTGAACAGAACAGTAGTAACGATCTTGTGTAATATGCCTGCATGTAAAATTTTACTTGGAAACTAATGCAATGTTACACAGTAAAACGTTTGATATATTAGAACATTTCTACCAGCTTTAAATAGCAACACATAACAATGCAGTGTTTTACAATGAGATATATAATTAATTGTAAAAAATTAGCGTTTTTGTAATTCATTACGTATAATGTGAACAGAACAGTAGTAACGAGCTTGTGTAATATGCCTGCATGTAAAGTTTTACTTGGAAACTAATGCAATGTTTCCACAGTAAAACGTTTGATATATTAGAACATTTCTACCAGCTTTAAATAGCAACACATAACAATGCAGTGTTTTACAATGAGATATATAATTAATTGTAAAAAATTAGCGTTTTTGTAATTCATTACGTATAATGTGAACAGAACAGTAGTAACGAGCATGTGTAATATGCCTGCATGTAAAGTTTTACTTGGAAACTAATGCAATGTTACACAGTAAAACGTTTGATATATTAGAAACATTTCTACCAGCTTTAAATAGCAACACATAACAATGCAGTGTTTTACAATGAGATATATAATTAATTGTAAAAAATTAGCGTTTTTGTAATTCATTACGTATAATGTGAACAGAACAGTAGTAACGATCTTGTGTAATATGCCTGCATGTAAAATTTTACTTGGAAACTAATGCAATGTTACACAGTAAAACGTTTGATATATTAGAACATTTCTACCAGCTTTAAATAGCAACACATAACAATGCAGTGTTTTACAATGAGATATATAATTAATTGTAAAAAAATTAGCGTTTTTGTAATTCATTACGTATAATCTGAACAGAACAGTAGTAACGAGCTTGTGTAATATGCCTGCATGTAAAGTTTTACTTGGAAACTAATGCAATGTTACACAGTAAAACGTTTGATATATTAGAACATTTCTACCAGCTTTAAATAGCAACACATAACAATGCAGTGTTTTACAATGAGATATATAATTAATTGTAAAAAATTAGCGTTTTTGTAATTCATTACGTATAATGTGAACAGAACAGTAGTAACGATCTTGTGTAATATGCCTGCATGTAAAATTTTACTTGGAAACTAATGCAATGTTTCCACAGTAAAACGTTTGATATATTAGAACATTTCTACCAGCTTAAAATAGCAACACATAACAATGCAGTGTTTTACAATGAGATATATAATTAATTGTAAAAAAATTAGCGTTTTTGTAATTCATTACGTATAATGTGAACAGAACAGTAGTAACGAGCTTGTGTAATATGCCTGCATGTAAAGTTTTACTTGGAAACTAATGCAATGTTACACAGTAAAACGTTTGATATATTAGAACATTTCTACCAGCTTTAAATAGCAACACATAACAATGCAGTGTTTTACAATGAGATATATAATTAATTGTAAAAAATTAGCGTTTTTGTAATTCATTACGTATAATCTGAACAGAACAGTAGTAACGAGCATGTGTAATATGCCTGCATGTAAACTTTTACTTATATTAGAAAAAAATAATTTTTTTTTGGTATCTGATATTAGGTTACTTATAATTTTTAAGGTTTTGGCCCGTGTTTTAACATAAAACTGACGTTCAGGAGTAAAATAATTTATTGTTCTTTGTTTGAAGGTTATTTTTGACGATGGAAGGATTGTGAAGGAAACAGGATTTTTCCGGACATTTGCCATCGTTCAGTGAAACAAGAAATCAGTAACACTACGTTTCGAGATCTGCAATCTGATCTCTTCTTCATGTAAATAACTAACCTAATACATAATTACAAAACTAGGTTAAAATAAAACAATCTTACCAAAGCGGTGTGGCACGCCTAAGTCAAGAATCACAACCTACATGTTGTTTGTCAACTCCACTAAGTCTATAAACATGCACTTAATGCAGATCTCGAAACCTAGTGTTACTAATATATTGTAAGAACCATAAAAGGAAAGAAGAGGCATTTTAGTTTCAATATCCTTTAAGAGAGATTTTCTCTTTTCAAACTGAAAACCAACAGAAAATTTGAGATTTTTAGATCAATTTAATAGTAATAAACCTTATAATGTTGTTTCACTTTCTCTAATGTATTAATACTGACCCGTAATATTGAAAATTATATATATATATATATATAAACAATTATCACTATACTATACAAAAACAAATTGTTATATGGGTTCTTAGTTAGTTTCTATTTCAAAATGTGTAACAAAGAGAAGGTACAACAAAAGTTTTGGAAGGTACAGCCTTCATTTAAAGATTCATTACGTATAAAATCATGGAATAGTAACTTTATAAATAGGTTGCAGAATCGTCTCAATACAAATTAATATAAATTAGCATGTTTATGCTTTAAAAAAGGGAAGTTATTACTATTAAAAGATATTATATACATGTTTATTATTATGAAAAAATTTAAGTTTTTTCTATTTATTTTATAAATAAACACTATCATCGTTACTAATACTATTAATCAGCATGAATGTTTTGTTCGAAAATTGTTATTACAATTGGTCGTGGATTAAAATGTTGTCTTCATAACTTGTTGTGATTGGGGACAAGCTCTTTGAACCGCTAAGTGCGTAATACATTACATAATTCTAGTTATTTTATAGCAAATTTTATTCAAACAGGATAACAATTTTTTTGTATTTATTAGGATTTAATAATTGTAATTCAGAATAGAAAACATAAGAGGAATTACATGTATCCTATACTCACGATCATATCGATTAAAAGTCCTTAACAACGATTATAATTTTCCAATGCTTTCGTAGCTGTTTATTAAGTTTAATATTAAAAAATTTTGGGAATATCTATTATTTTTTCAAGCTCTATTAGTGTTTAAAATAATTTAAGCTAATCAGATATAACCATAAAACTTTTTTGCTTCATAGAGTATCCAAAAGCTACACACATTACCAGATAATTTAGAAAAGCGTTTGGATGCGTAATACTTACGTATCTAAAAAGAGATATTTCTCTCTTATATACAATCAAAAATAAGAGCGTAAATGTATGGAAAGTTTCAAAAACATCTTTATTATAATAAAATTGTAGGTCGCATCGTTATATCCATATCCTAATGTTAGCTCCAAAAATTATCTGTAGAGAGAGGCAATGTACAAAAATTGGAATCCTTCTGTGTCCGTGAAAGTGTGTCCTAAAAATTTTAAATATATTTCACCAACCTATCAGTTTTTGTATTTGCAGTTTTGTTTTACAGGCGTTCACAGCATTGCTCTGAGCAAATAATCTTTTCTTAAATTCCGTTTCTTTGATAAGGTTAATAATTTTTGTCCTAATTTCTCCAAGTAAAATATAGGTCTGCCTATTGTAGAGGAACAATTTGTACTGATATTATTCAAAACAAATGGGAAGTTAACAATAATATTTTAAAATCTATTTAGCTAATGTAATAGCTGGTAATTTTAGGTTTAAAAACCAAGTTAATTAAAATAAGTTTGATTTATATTTATTATACATATATAATAAGTACAGTGGATATTATAATACGTACATAATGGCGTGTTTATGTGGTTTATAATAATATCGATTTATAATTTATGAAGATAAATAATAGTTATTTGACTTATTAGTTATTTTAAAATTCATAGACGTTTTACCTGCTTTATTAAAATTAGTTACGATTTTGTGTAAACATTATAATACACCAAGGCGCTCAAACAAGAATCATATTCTACGAACACGTTTACTGAATGAAGTTATTTAAATTTATGTGGATGGGCAAAAGAGTTTAAGCATGGCTGAACCTATTGTGATAACTGGTGAATAATGGAAAATTTTATTATAAATGCGTTCACTTTGTATTCCACTTGTATTCCGGTATATTTCTACCGAAATGAATGTACCTGAAATATATTCCATTTATGTTTTAAAGATTGAAAAATTGTACACAAATTCATATTTTAAAAGCAATAAAACCAGGCCTTTTTTATATTAATACAACATAATACAACAATAAAGGGCCACAAATTAAGTTATTTAATAATTGTATAAGCGTTAGAAAACAATTTTTAGGAATAACGCCATTTCTGCCTCTACGCAAAATACCTCCAGAATGAACGACTATACAGACTTGACGTTGTTCATTGCTATGGAAGAAACATTGAAGTCAAATGCATTTTTACTCTTTAACATTCGGCTAAGAGTGATCATATTTTTTTTTGTTTTGTTTTAAAAGTAACCATGATGCATACGAGAAAGCTGAAAAGACAAATGAATTTAAGTTTATGATGAGGAATAACATAAGTAGATAGGAAAGTATGTCAGAGGCATTACTTACGGAAACTCTAGTCATATGGAACTTACTTTTCTAAAGAACACTGTATGAATTTTAATATGAGTCGTTTTCACATATCACTCATACATATGGATTGCTAATGACATGTATGATATTCGTTGTACATTTTAAAATTTAATAAAATTGTAATTTAATCTTTCTTTTATATTTCTCACCAATTATAACGCGTTTTAGCATTCATTTTAAAATTATTTCAAGTATTAGGAAAGTATTTATAATACTTTACATATTTGTGTAAGCTTTATCATTTAGATAATTTTAGATACAGTACCAAAGAAATGTTTTGTAACGGAATTGTAGCTATATTGAAAAATATTAGACTTAAACAGTTGTTATAAAGATTTCTTCATAAAAAATCTGAGTAGGTCAAGTAGGTATTGTTTATTAAAACTTTCTATACAAGTTTAAATCAATAAACTTTTAATATACATTACTTTCATCCAGTAACCTATATATTAAATATGGACTTAAGCCAAATTTCGGCAACATTACCTTCCTTTACAAGAGTATCTGTTGAACTCTGCAATTTATGGTTTCAGTGCACGAACTCTAATGCCGTTTGTGCACATCAAGTCTGCAGAGTACATTACTCCTCCGTTTGAAATAGAACCTTTCTGACCTTTCGTTTTTTTAAATGAAACTATTGAAAATACACGTTTATTCATAGTGACATGTCCAAATAGGCTAATATATGACACAGCATTGTATGAATTATTCTCCAAGTAGTAACTTATATATTTTTATTCTTTAACTATTCCATGCAGTATTTAATAGTTTCGGGTGATTTTTAAGTATATTTTTTGTTTTGAAAATAAATTTAATATTCTTTTTAAAATTGTTACAAATAATAAAGCTCTAGCTCTAAACCGTTTACATTAGTATGATAAATGTTATCCTTAGTTTTCAACTGAAGGGGGAAGGTCTCGAAGAGATGAGTCACTCAACGATCATCCCTGCCAATAATCGCTTCCCCATCACAGAGAGGTGTTAACCGTGTCTCGTGAAGAACCTCCATCGAATCTCAGTAGGCGTGATTGTGCCAGGCAGCCAGTTGTTGTTCAGGCAGGCGTTCACGACCACGGTCTCCTCGTGGATAGGATGGTCAGGGTTCAGGCTATAGCGGTACGGCAGGGTGGATAGGACAAACTCGGGGCCGGTCGACCAGGTTGCGATATATGACTCTAGATATCGATATATATTCTGCTGCTCACTGAATTATATTTTAGGGCATTTCACGTTCTTCCTTTAATTTTGGTTACGTACGATGGATGATTTGAAAGGATACATTGAAGGTAAACAAATTTCCATATTTATGTGTAACAAGAAACAGGATACTCGAAGATCGTAATGTAGTGAACCAATATGGAGAAGAAGGTAAATTTCAATCCTCGAAACGTAATGTTCTATTTTTGTAACATGCATCAACTGTATAACAAGTGTTTTAACATCCAAAAATTGTTTCACACTATTCAGGTTCTGGACCATTTAAGAGATTGATATATAAAATTACATTGAAATACTGTTATCTAATTATTTGTCATGAAGTCATGTGTTTAGTAAGATGTTATAATAAAATGTATTTTAGTTAAACTTTACTCTTCACTCGTTGCACAGTGTAATAAAAACCACAATTCCTTACAGATAAAAACATGCAGAGCCTAGAAATTAAATATTTCTATGCTGCAAAAATATTTTAGTAGATGTATACATTTTTTATCTACATCTATAATTGAAGACTCTTGGATCAATTGGAAAAACTTATAAATACTACTTAATGTAAAGAATACATTACATTTCCAATTTATTTATTTTTCGGACGAGGCCTTTCGAAACCAATGGTTTCATCATCAGGCGACTCCACAAATAAAAAAAAACTTTTCATTCAGTAGTATTTATACATATATAATGTATAAAGGTTGACTGTAACATAGCAACTTCTCTACATTATACTATTATATTCATAGTAAGGCTCCCAAGGTATTTCCATTTGAACTGAGTACTTACTCAACAAATTAACAAGTCCGTAGCGCAATCAGAACATGCGAGAC
The DNA here is from genome assembly GCF_021130785.1 of Homalodisca vitripennis. NCBI lineage: Eukaryota > Metazoa > Arthropoda > Insecta > Hemiptera > Cicadellidae > Homalodisca > Homalodisca vitripennis. The sequence goes on from NC_060213.1 coordinate 102,422,750, forward strand.
AGAATCTGTACCTAACCTTTACTAGGCTAACAGAATGATCCACCGATGTTTACTTAGACCATGTGTAACATATTAGTCTGTAAATATACACACCACCAAGCCGAACAGACTATTATGAAATTAATGACTATTAAATGAGAATGGGAACGAGTGTTATTTTTTAAATGTATACAATCTAAAAAGCATTTTAAAGAAATCGCCTTTAATATAACCGGTTATTCTATCAATTCTTTAAAATATGATTACAAAATACAAATTAAAATTGTAATTTATACAAAACATATTTTGCTACAAGTATTATCAAAAAGTAACAAAGAAATGGTAACATAATCTTGAGGAACAGCTGTAATGATGGCCTTTCTACCACTTGTTTGGTCAACTTTGAACACGATGTCAGTATTCACTGTAATGTTACAAACAATACATGTTTTCACTGTTTGAATAGTCCGTTGTTTAGCTTGAAAATCTCTTGCAAATTTTATGATGAAAAAGTTCACTAAAACTGAATCCCGCAGAACAAATGAGGTTAAGCTTGGCTAAAATATGGCTAAATGGCTATACTATGGCAAAATTACTTATAATTGAAACCTGCAAGACTTTGAAATTTTGATTTTACTGATGTTGCTTTTTACAAAACACCGCTGACATGATTATCTCATTTGAAACGACTAACAAGGTTATTGTTAAGAATTTGGCAGACTCAGCTTTCTCAACAATCATGTCATTTACTACAATCGAAGGTTAATTAACTTTGTTTTGTAACGTAAATGTAAGTAATGTAGTGTAAGAGTTTAGTATCCTAAATCTTTATTAGAATGCTGAAGAAAAGAATAAATAGTCAAAAATTTCACAAGTAAAGCCATGAAGTTATTCGACTTTTTATTATTAGACCTCCACAATTCGATAAGCAATAATATACTGCCCAGAAAGTAACATTATTAAGTAGCTGTAAACGGTGACAAAATTTTAATTGGATTATTGGAATAGCATTATAATTTGCGGGATATTACAGACTAAGATAATAATTTATTGCAGTTTAAACATTGATATAATTGGATCCTGTTATTATTACCTAATTTCCATATCGAAAAACATCTAATTGATTATTGCAATATTACTTTAGCTAAGGCGATGCGGGATGGAACTTTCCAGGTTTTGCTTTGAAGAGTTTATACCTTGTGTTGATTTAATAAAACTGTATGGTTAACAAAACACGTGATTACTTGCTACATGCACAGTATACAACCTTTTTGGCTAATTAAATAAAACTATGCACCAGAGATTTCTTCCTAGACAAACTTAGTTGCATTGGTTGACTGGTAGAGTATGTGACTAGGATAAGATGATTTGTCGTAGTTACGTGATAAAATAACTTTCCCAGACGTTTTTCTCTTGGGCAAATTTTTTAGTTATGGATATATTAAAACACTGTGACATTGTTTTACATTAGAAGCAAAGTTATTTATTTATATATTTATTTTAACGTTGTGCAATGTTTTCTTTTTAAATTAAGGCTATCAAAATGACCTGGAACTGTTATAAGATTAGAGTAATATTAATGTTTAGAACTACCTGAAATTCTATAGCAACAGAACGAATATGCTTATTTTCACTAGCCAATAATTGCATTCTTTCGCTATTTTATAACTACCATGGGTTGTAATAAGTAATATACAGTATGTTTTGTTCTGGAATTTTAATTAATCTATGAACTATTAGGGTTTACATTTATTTTCTCCATAAGTAGCAACATGACACTTTTTATTTGATGCGCTATTTGTTCATAAGTCAGTGGACAGTTTCAATTTTGAAAGCCACTGGACGTTAATAACGACCATATTTACTATTTACTTCAATAAACAGTTGACTCAATTAAACAGCGAGTATTACTAACACTAACCCGATCTTAATTTTATCATTAGCTCTATGAATTTCACAATAATATGTGAACATATAAATAAATATATATTTATTCATGTTTTATATGTCAGAGAAGGGCAAATAAAATAACGATAAACTGCTAATTTTCATCCCATTGAATTATTGTAAACTACTACAGCAAAATTCCTTTGAGAACAAAATCTGTTTTCATCCATATATGAACTGCTGAGATTCATGGATTCGTCTCAGACCTTAATGGAACTTATCGATAATCTTCTTTCCTACTCGAATAGTTGTACTCGAATACAGGCGTTATATGATATAAAACATATTCATTTGGGAACAGAACATGTTAGCATAGTCCTCATGCAATAAACTTAAAGAGGCAATGTATCAAGGTGGAGCGAGCTGTTAAAAGCAGCAGTTCACAGTATTATCACGTGCCGGGCTACTGTCGTCATCGTTAACGCTCGCTGTTTCCTCTTAACGTCAGGTGTTCATTTCATATAGTTTTACCTCTTATACTTGTACAGGGAAGGATGGACGAGCTCAGTGTCTTGTGAATAAATAAAGAAACTGTTTCTATTGAATATGTACATCGCCATACACAGTTACAAAGATATAACTTAGGCTTAGGCCCGTACTAAATTACAAAAAACACGCCCCCCCAACCTGATGCAAACACTAAAAAAATGTATATTCTCGTTATTTAAAACCAATATTTAGGGGAAAGGAAATAAACTGTGGCTCTTTTGTTACCATTAACCTTACTTTTTATCCACGTAATATATTAGTAACGCTCTATTTTTAAGTAATCAGTTCTCCTTGTGTTTTTTTCATTAAATTGCGTGCGAAAGAGTTAGTATCAATATAAATTTCCAATAATAACTAAACATTTTATAATCTGGAGAATCTGGGAAGATTTATATAACAGAGTACAAATATTCCAAAATATGTTAAGAGGAATTTTACTTGTATAGATCTGGTATTACCTACAGAACTTACAGGAACCACCCATAATCACATGATCTATCACAGGATCACTGGTGTCACTATCAGAGTTACATATATATGTTACTGGTATATAGACTGGCTGGTGGATTTCTGTCTATTTAATGTTTATCCTTGTAAAATATCCGAATCTTGGTATGTGGTGGGTTTAGCTTCGTGGTAGGTTAGCAGTATAAAAAGATATATTATAGTACGGATAAGATGTTTTAAAAATAATACAAACATCATCTAAAATTATTTAAATATTCATTTAACCACAAAATCAAAGTTCATGGTACTAGTTAAATTTAGTTTGATATAGTTTAACTGTGCGCACTGTCTAAAACTGCAGCACTTTTCACTTCTTCTGTTTGATCAAATACTTCTACAACCCAGTGATCTATGAGGATGAGGAGAAGAGATTGAAAAAAGAATCTACTTTTTTAAAAATTGTTAACAATAATAGTAATCAGGCCTTAACCAGTGTTTGGTCTACCTGCCAATTCATGTAAAGGGATTTACTTTTATTCTGATTGATTACTAAAAATATTTAGATTAAAGGTCCAATAACGTTTGTTAATCGTTGAGAAATAATAACAGTCACAATGCTACTATTGGTTGTTTTTTAATGCTGATTACTTCTGTGTATTCTAATCTTTAGCTCTACTTTTATATTTAGATCTGGACACTTTGGTTTTTCGTATATTTAGTACAATTCATCAATGTTTTCTTAAAAAATTTTAAAACTTCATGTAATATAGAAACTCACAACTTACAAAACTTTGTTTTCACTCTATCAAGTAAACGTAAAGATATACGGTATCACCAGTACAAAGAAATATCATGTGATTTTGGATTAAAAAAGCTTTTGTTGGCCGTTCACACAAATAAGCAAAGATATGTCTGATTCGACAAACGTTGAATGCTATATTTTAATTACTTAATGTGCTTCAGCACAAAAAAATTGATATTAATATCTGCAAACGTGTGACCATTACAGTGACACGCACAAGAACTCTGCAGACATGCTGAGCTTAGCGAAGCACCCGCCCCTCACGTTCTGTTGGTGACAGGCTGTGTGGTTTGTTGTTTGTCCTTTGTTGCATAAGCTTGACCACTTTAGGAAACATTCTCTCTAGATGAGGTAATCTGTAATGAACTAGAAAATTTAATGTTTATTTGGAATGTTTCATTTAAAATCTATCGCGAAACATGTTTATGTAATAATTTCGTCTTTTTTATGCAAATATTGTTAACCCGAACTCTATGATTGGTATGGTTAATAAAACGTTTAAATTAACTTATTGGGGAATCATTTTGAACATTTTTGTAAAGTAGATTCCCATAGTGATGAAACAAGACAGATTGTCGTACAGAAAGTCAGACGGACAGATATTCACTGGATCGATCCACTTGAAAATGTCCTGTACTTGTGTGGCAGTACTCTAATAAATGAAATAGTTGATCTTCCTTATGGGAATTTGTAATTCAATAATATCTAAAATAAATCATTAAAATGTAATAACCGCAAAATTTTTAGATAAACAATTTGACAATTATTATTCGATTCTCTACATAACAGGACCTCCTTACAAAATTTAATGTTAATGATTAGTTGCAACCAATATTTGAGCCTTTTTAACGGGTAATGCTTTAAAAATATCATAGATACTAGTGTATATTGACCAATATCTACACTATTTGGGATAAATTTAAAATGATAACGAGGCTAAAGAAGTTTTCCAATTTATTAATATGCTTCTATTTTCATGAGAATATGACAATATTGAGAGCATAATTCAGATCAATAAGTGAATTACGCCATGTTGTAAACATATAAAGTAGTATATATAAAGGAAAATAAGGATAATTCGGTAGAATAATTAAACTCAAAAATGTATATTGTAGAGCTTCGTGAAGTGATGTCAAATTGTAAATATTTTTTCGGTTCTTTGAGCCTAGGCCTTGGCCAGAATATTAAAAAATTAGTGTGAACCGACAATATTAACTTGAAAATTAGTTGTACTAAGCACGGACTAAAAATTTTTAATACTTGTACACAAATAAATATACGATTAGTATCATACTAAAGAAACAGGAAATATATTGATTGAACAAATAAACAATCTTCAGTACTAGAAACGATTAATTAAATAAACTCTTGCAAACTAAACTTAGGAGAGAACAGAGTGTGCTTAAGCTTATTGTAGCTAATAACCTTTTCCGGAATTATCCTAAAACATGGAAATGTATATATATATATATATTATATACTATAGAATCTTCGAACTGCTTTCTATATTGCAAAATATATAATTAAGAAAAATATCTTCAACTAGTTTCAAATAAATTATGATATCTTTAATACGTATGGCGAAATAAAATATAACAAAACTTTAAATTTAGAAAAATGCATTTTAAAAGTTTCATAATAAAAGAGGTTTAGCAATATATTAGGTTTATAATATTAATGAGCAGATTTTCCAAATTAGTGCTGTACACGTTTGAGTACAGAAGTAGCTGAAGACATAAATATAATTTTTCGATAGTTATTCGCATTTACAAGGCCACAGAAACCTGCTACATATTATAATTTGTTAACGTAGCTGTACCTGTATGGTTTATGGTCTAATGATTTATAATTTGCAAATTGATTAAATCACATACGGGTAGTGAGTAGTTAAACCTATATTTTTTTTAGTTTTCCATTGTTTATTATAAAATTCGCATCTATATATTTATGTTGTTTACTCGCAAATGAATCGCTGAATATTTTGAGAAGGAAGTCAACTATGATGGTATTTGGTGTGTTGCGAAAAACTCATTTGAATTGCTTGTTTTGTCTCTGTTGGAAAATTTAACCACATAGAACCACATCATCATTTTAAGTTTTTTGTAGTTAAAAATTAAATAATCAAATACATCTTTGAACTCATATAAAATTAGATATTATTTATAATGAGGCATGAGGAATTAAAAATAAATTAACTTCTTTTAAAAACAGTTATAGACTGGATGAATGGTTTGAATTAGGATCGCTCTAGTTTGAAAATATTATACTTGTAATGTATAGGCTACAACAAATTAAAGTATGTGCAGCTTTAAAAACTCCGTCCTTTCGAAAAGTCATAATTCTATATGATGGAGTGTATAGTAAAACAGTGTGCTATTGGGAATTATTAATATTTTACATTATCATTATTAATATGGAATCACGCAATCATCTATGGGCACGTGTACTGTACCCTCATATGGTGACAGACTATGCGGTTTGCGGTTTGTAGAGCATAAGCCTCACACGTTCTGGTGGCAACAATAGGAATTAAATATGTGTGATTTTACTAGCCTAAAATACATTGAAATATAATGTCACATAGATGCACAGTACTTTTGCTTAAGAAGGGATCTAATTGCTTTTAATTAATATTTTGTTACTATCAAAGGAGAGTTTCTAAAAAATTTAAATTACGGATGAATCGAAATAAAGTCATTATAATGTATATTTAAAATTTACAAAAACAGAAAAAATAGTATAAGTCAGGAAATGTGACAAAGTTTCATGTCAAATACATGCATCTGTTTTAAACAGTTACATTCCAGTGGTTTGTAGGTAAGTGCAGACCGGTTGATTTTACTGAATTTTTGTCGGTTGCAGTAATTAGCATTTTATTTCAATTAAGAGTATACTTTACATATATATTGTACAGAAGGTTTTATTTGGATTAGTTATAATGTACTACAGGCATCTCCCTTACTCGTATAGCTACCATGATGTTAATTTTTACTTATTACAATTTCACATAGTTGCTATCTTGAAACCATATCTAAATATGTAAAAATAATTTTCCCAGACTACTAGTGAATTGTAAACACTTTCTGTTTTACTTTATAATTCTGAATTGCTTATATATAACTGTTCTTCCCCAAAAATGTAAGCGGCTGGCGTCTTAAAATTGTACTAGGTATAGTTGAGGTGTAAGTATGAAAATGAGTTAATTTTACTAGACCATGTTAAATCTTTAGAAAACACAACGTTAAATGAAACATGCCTTTTATAGTGTTTTAGACTTAAGTTTAGTTTTATCATTACACTTTTTGTAGTCAAAGTGTTTATAGAGCCACGTTACTTTCCATAAGCGCATACATGAGTATTGTATTTTATAAAGTTCCCAACCTAATAGGTATTATTCAAAATCCTTAAATTTATTGAAACAGAGGAGAAGCTACTTAATCCACAACTTTTTATAAGTTTCAAGAAAAGTTAAAATCGTCTGTAACTCCAAGCATGGGCCTAGGCGAAACAGTGGAATATTCAATTCTACAGAAACACCAACTTTTGGTGTTCTTCTAACATCTCATTGCTAAGAAAAGTTTAATTCTCAGACTTCGGGACTCCAACCGAGTGTCCTTATACCTTAGATACACAGTGACTGAAAGTGGTTCGAAGTATTGTTTTTAATGGCCATTATCTAAGAAATTCTTGAATACTACTTATAAAGCATTCCAAAGAATACTCCTAAGGTACATGAAAATTGCATGCAAAGGTGTGTATTATATTATAAGCGTTGTCGTATTTACTCACAATATAACACGATATATCATAAAGAAAGAATAATATACTGTTCTTTGAGTAAAACATAATATTATCATTACAAAATTCGGTATCCAGTTTAAAAACAAATATAAATAAATAATTTTCCACAGTGTGCTTCAGACCGAAATTATTGCCCGTAATAGTTTTCTATACAAAAAGCACGAGAAACAGTAGAAATGTGTGAGAAAAATCAAATGGAAAGATACACGATCAAAGATAATAAGGTATTCTTCAGGAAATGTTTTTAAAAGGAATGCAGGTGGAACTTTCCCGAGACTCTACAATTACCTCATTCTAGAATAGAGGCATTCAATCGAGGTTCTAACTTCAAAAACATTCCCTAAATCTAAGACTTTCCCAAATTATTGTTCTTTCGGTTTCTCAATGTTTTACTAAGTCAATTATACTTGAAATTACATCAATATTATTTAAATCAATTAGAATACACATGATAATACATATAATTAATAATATAATTTTTTAACTACACACTCAATCATATAGCATATATAAACATGCACCACGATGATGGTGATATTTGAATTTATTCTTGCCGTTGTAAAATAAAAGTTTAAGTACTTCCTAATATACGGTTGTAATTATGCCTAAGATATCCTGTCATATGGTACTTAAACACTTTTTCACTGTTTTGCTTTAATAGGAGTATCTAAATAATAATTATAAAACCAATAATGTAACTAAAACCATTAATCGTCAATAACAAACTTTAAACAAAGAATTGATAATCAGAACAAATCTGGAACCAGTAAAAAAGTTTAGTAAACTCGAAAACTTGAACTTCAAATTACACTTATCATTCTTTAAGTACTATTTGTCTCCTCAACTGACAAAGTGGATGGATTTCAACATTTAAAACGTTTAATTGTAAATTTGGTACCACATCGCGTTTGAAAATATCCAAAATCGTAGTATCCTTTCTTATTATAAAGCATATCAATTCTTTTCAACCAAACAAAATTTTTAAACACTGAAGTTTGATATATATATATATATATATATATATATATATATATATATATATATACATTAAATTGTATTGTATAAATGGCAATAGCCTTATTTAATTTCAATAAACATTGAATCACAAGAAGTACTTGCTCCGCCGGGAGTCGAACCCGGATCTCTCACTTGCCGGGTGAATGTGCTACCATTACACCACAGAGCGCTTACTTTTTTCGATTCAATTATTTTTTATTTGGCCGTATCTGTCACATATGCGTTTAAATAAGCAAACGAAAATATGATCGGAATACCAAATACCTGTCAAACGATTATACATTAAATTGTATAAATGGCAATTGTCTTATTTAATTTCAATAAACATAAAATCACAAAAAGTACTTGCTCCGCCGTGAGTCGAACCCGGATCTCTCACTTGCCGGGTGAATGTGCTACCATTACACCACAGAGCGCTTACTTTTTTTTTTTCGATTCAATTATTTTTTATTTGGCCGTATCTGTCACATATGCGTTTAAATAAGCAAACGAAAATATGATCGGAATACCAAATACCTGTCAAACGATTATACATTAAATTGTATAAATGGCAATTGTCTTATTTAATTTCAATAAACATAAAATCACAAAAAGTACTTGCTCCGCCGTGAGTCGAACCCGGATCTCTCACTTGCCGGGTGAATGTGCTACCATTACACCACAGAGCGCTTACTTTTTTCGATTCAATTATTTTTTATTTGGCCGTATCTGTCACATATGCGTTTAAATAAGCAAACGAAAATATGATCGGAATACCAAATACCTGTCAAACGATTATACATTAAATTGTATAAATGGCAATTGTCTTATTTAATTTCAATAAACATTGAATCACAAAAAGTACTTGCTCCGCCGGGAGTCGAACCCGGATCTCTCACTTGCCGGGTGAATGTGCTACCATTACACCACAGAGCGCTTACTTTTTCCGATTCAATTATTTTTTATTTGGCCGTATCTGTCACATATGCGTTTAAATAAGCAAACTAACATATGATCGGAATACCAAATACCTGTCAAACGACTTTTATTTACATTAAATTGTATAAATGGCAATTGCCTTATTTAATTTCAATAAACATTGAATCACAAAAAGTACTTGCTCCGCCGGGAGTCGTTTGACAGGTATTTGGTATTAGATCATATGTTTCCCAAAACAAGTTAGCGCGGCCCAAGCGGATATCTGCGGCACTACGCGCATTATATCAATCTCGCACTGACTGGACACACATCATGCAATCTGGCCATATTGGTAATTTTACATACCATATTGGAGTTACTCAGTCGTATTAGTGAGTAGACGTGATGCTGAATCTAAATAATATAAACGAATAAATCTAAAATTATATACTTAACTACTTTATTGTTTTTATAAGGTACGTTTAAAAATTACCGGAACTAAATGTATTCTCAGAACATTGCAACTTACAATAAATTTTATGTAATACAATTCAAAGGTAAACAAAAGAACTTATAAACTATGTTTTACCAACCATTTCTGATTCCATACATTGAGCTATACTTCTTTACTGAATTGTGTGTACCGATTATCAATCATATTAATATGGTCTCAGTTGATTCGTGGTTTTGTATATAATCTCTGATCGACTTTAAATAACTGATTATTACAAATAAAGTTAAAATATATTTTAGTAACTAGTTTAGTATTTTAAATAGGTTACAAAGGTTTCTGCATAAGTTCAAGTCACAGAACTATTGCGCTTACATTCACAAAAATTGAAATACATTCGAGGGACAATAAATTATGTAATAAACAAAATTATCCACTTAAGCAATATATTTATAAAATTATAATTCGTATGTGACTCTTTTATTAATAATAAAAAAGATGGATACAATAAATTTGTAGTTTAATATACTCGTAAATATTAATAAATATAAAAATTCCGAATGTATAAATACATTCGGAATTTTATATATATATATATATTATATATACATATAAATATATATATAACACTTTTAGGCAAATTGATGGAAATAGTGACATTGTATTACAAAAATAGTTGCAGTATAATGGACTTTTATGCTTAAAATACAATAAAAGTAAGTAAAAATTATTTTATTATGTAAAGTTAGAGCTAAGCATTCCACTCTAATACTAAACTTAAACTCGGAACAAATGGGTGAAACGTGATTACCAAATCACAACCTACCGGTGCCGGGTGGCAGACTGCTGGTAAGGACAGGATAGCTGGATGGTCACCCATCCTAGAAGCAGACACACAAGACTTGGCTTGATTCCTTATTAAACCAAAAACCACTGTACCCGCTAGGCTTCACTATTGGCAACTATTAATATGTATAAAGATGAAAGCAATGTCTGTGGTACTAAGTCTCTTTTCTTTTTCAACTTTTTAATTAAAAACTATTTTATTTTTTTAATTTTTTATATCAAGCAGTATACAATTAACACGTAAATTAAGGCGCAATGCAATAAGGGTGTTTAAAATCGACGTTATTATATGTATTGTCTAAATTGTAACAGCAAGTGTACGACAAAAAAATTTGGATGAAAAATGCATTTACCATAGATAATTTTGAACCATAAATAAATAAACTGTATAACTAAATATGCTTTCTCAAAATAATAAAAACATCTTTTGGTTTTAAAAAGCAAAAAAGCAAAAATTTAATCTCCTAAAATCTAATCTCTATTAAGGAGATTAGCTTTTTAAAAAGCAAAATTCAAGATTTCTCTATTTATTCAATCTACTTTCAACTGAGAAACTTTATATTAGTGAAATTATGCAGCCAATTTCAAATTTTCACTAGTATTTTGCCAATTTTATCGTCTAATAGTTTTAAAATTATTTCTGATAAAACGCTCTTCTGAAAGTAGATGAGGGTAGCTCACAAATTACACACAGGTAAATATTAAACTGTTGATATTTAATATAATAAATCATTTCTGAGCCAACCTGTTATGTTATAATTGAAAAATCTTTTGTATCTGAGGTTTAAAAAAGCACCCATTATCTCCAATTAAAACTAAAACAGCTGATTAAATTAATAATTTTAACTTGAAGAATAATTTTAAAATCACCAATTTTCACCACGGTTATGGATGATGTACAGTGAAAATATAAAATTAATAACCAGCGTAAATTATCTGTGACTGCGGCCAGCCTGGAGTTTAATGGTCATAATTATTTGATTATTTGGTCAATGACAATTATGTGCATGCAATATACCAATGGACAATAGACAATCTATATGATTGTTTTAAATAACTCTGGTTTCAGCTATGTGGACGTCTGATTTTATGTGGCTTGAAATATCTATTGTGGATAACTAGTTACTCTAACACGTCCTATAGTAGTTTATAACAGTTCTCATTACAACAGTAACAGCTCTTACAAAGTCGACATATCTTTCTACCATTTCAACCAGTTTCTTCACTGGCAGTCAGCTGGAATTTTTCAATGAGAAAGTAAAATTACTCGAATAATAATTTTATACTATCAATATTACACCTATAATTATTGATAAACTATGAAAAATAGTTCTCAGTGGTTACTTGAATAGTGAAACTGCCATTTTATTAGTAAAAATAGCTATGGCACACCACAGGGATTTGTGTTTGTACTTAGTATTTCCTTAATGTCTTTAAGGCGCCTGGCTAGGCTATAAAGTATGCTAAGTAATAAGCTCACTCTTGCTGAACATGTCACTTGATTGTGTCATTAGCTGCAGCAGTAGTGCCACTTAATGCCTCACAAAAATCCTCGTTAGCCGTGAAAATGACATTTTTGTAACGATTTAGAGACTGTGTAACATTATAGTTCACTCTATTCAGTATCAAGGAGGAAATATTCATAAAGTCATGATGAATAAATTGTAAAATTTTTTGAACCGTTTACGTTGGAGCTACAGAGCGCAGTTCATCCTTGTTTGATAGGGACAATTCTACCTATGGAATTCGTAAAATAACATTTTAAATTATATAGAGAATTATTTCCATTAAATATGTCTTATTTAACCGTTTTATAATAATAATAATAATAATAATAATATGATCATAATAAGAAGATTGTATCAAGAAATTAGTTCACATTAGAAATTATGTATTTTAATGTATATATACTACGTCAGAGGCTACAATTTCGACATTTCACGCTGAAGATGAAATTTTTAGTTAGCGGCTACATAGGTATATTAGTAACAAAGAATACTATACAATATCTCTTTGTATACAATATCCGTCTAAAATAAAAAAATTGTTGTACCTCATATCATCAGTTTACACGATGTTTCGATCTGATTGTAAAAAAATATATTTGACAAGGGGTTTTTAATCCGTAGCTAGGTCAAATGATATTGCATATAAATAGTTATAAATATACGTATAGCGATATCTTATAGAAATGAGTTTATCGATCAAACTTTCATGTTTTTTAACCACTTATACATCATTAAGCCTTTCTATAGTTTCATGAATGTTTGCTCAAATTAACCTTAAAATACTGTTTAAAGCAGGAATGTTTAGTTTTTATTAACTACTATAAATTTAATTGACGAAATTGAAAAATTCGGTGTAAGATTTACACCTGCGTTGTTAAACAACTCATAGAAACTTTTCATCCTTATAATAAAAATCAAACAATAATATTAGAAACTTTCAAGAAAAGTTCTCTTCTAATAGCAGTATCTAGGTCTGTGTTTGTTGTTTAGCTATTTTCTTGGCCAAATGTGAAGAGCGAGACAAGCGACTGGGTGTAGAAACAGTTAGGATGGTGTATTTAAAAGTGTACTTTCTACGTAAACAATAAAAGACAAAACAATTCACTATTATGGATGAAAAATATTTAAAATCGAATTATTCTCTCTTTAAAATATATTTTAATTCTCTAAGTCTAGTATATAAAACACATTGATAACACCAGTATATGATATTCAAACAAAAAAAAACTTAGTAGAGTTATGAAAATGCCATTTAACCTTTATCAGTGAATTTATAATAAGTAACGTATTAAGAATAAATAAGTGAAGACTGTATTTGTCCTGGAAAATAACAAGTACCATAAGTATAATACCAGTATATTTATTAATTGTTATTATGGTGAAACTTGCATAATAAAATAGTAATTTTCGTTTTAAAAACATATAGTTATACTGTTATAATTATTGTAATTAAGTTTGTTAACTAAAACCTCCTTTTTAAACCAATTAAAAACAGCTTATCACAGATGTACATGTGACGGGAATAAATCCTGCTTTGGCAAAGGCCCTCGCAGTAAATATGTGGCTTATAACCCATGTTTTGTAAATCATCCATTTATAAACTGCATATAAATCCGAACATAAATAATTTATGTTTATGAATATCCTCAAAATGCATATATCTCACAGGATACATTAAAGAGATTGACGTTTTTGGCAGAGAGTTAGCTAAATATATTATTTAAAAAAAGTATTTCTACATAATTGTCCTTTGTAAAGTCGTAATTCACCGAGAGTATTATGAATGTTTTTATGAAGTTTCATTATATGTTAGAAAAATCGAGTTTTATTAAAGCAGGTAATTAGTTTACTAGCAGCAGAACACACGTTTAGAGAGTCTTTGTCTAACTGTATTGCATTTTTAAATAATAATAAATTATATATATATATATATATATATATATATATATATATAAAAAATAATATAATATATCATAATATATATTATAAATATATAAAGGGAAATATTTATATTAAATAAAACATAGATTGAAACATTTAAAATACAGGTCCTGTTCTAGATGGTTTAATATTCTTGTCTTGGTTCAAGTTGGAAAGTTAAACGTAGTAAATCAAATATTTTTTAACGTAGCTTATTTCCGTAAGCCAAACGGGTTATCACAACCTGCGCAAGAGCAGTCTCAGTTCCATTATCTCTTTAAAGAAACCCAAATAGAATATTTCATCCCACGCTAGAGCAATCCGGGGGCGTTTCTCCGCTAGAGAAATCCAAGCGCCAACAGCCATCTAGCGCTAGAGCAATCCCAGCACCTCTTTTAGTTCTAACAAAAAAGGAATTAAAGCCGAACTTTTCACTTTGCGGTGGAGCAATCCGAGCGCCTCTATAATCTCCACCAATAGAGAAATAAAAACGAAACATTCGTTTATTTTGCTACAGAAATCCAAGCGCTTTATCTTTCTATCCTTTGCCACTAGAGAAATTCCTGCATGCTCCTCCTCACAATACACTTTTAGCTATGCTGTAATGATACCAAGAGTTTGTACTAACTAAACTTATGTTGGCTCTGCTTTTAATTGGAGCCTGGGAAACAGTAATTACAAATGGCATATTTTATTTAAATTATTTTATCAGGAAAGATAGCAACTATAATTATAATACTCTAAGAAACTTTTAATTGCAATAAGTGTGAGTCATTTTATTTTAGGATTTAAGATAAGGTTACCAAATAAAATCATATGTTGGTCCTTTTCCGGTTAAAGAATATTTTTCATTTAGAATAAATTAATTATAACGTTAATGTAATGAAAATAACTAAAACACTTTAAATTAAAACTTTTTATTACATACACGTGTTTCGTGTTTTAATTTAAAGGGTTTTAGTTATTTTCATTACATTAATATGTATATATATAAATATATATATATATATATATAGATAGATAGATATATATATATATATATATATATATATAATAACCCTATAAGTGGAGTTAATAACATAATAATTATAACGTATTTAATATCTTTTAATATAACCCTGTTTAGTAAAAAGATTTATCTCCTTAATTTTGTTAGTATTAATTGCTTATATTTAACACACCTATTTCTTCAATCTTAACTTTTGCTTTCTATATTCTTAGCAATAATGCACTGGAACTTAAATTAGGTTTTAATATTTTAAATAATAGTGTGTATACTAGTAAATTACTTCTAAAAATTAACAGTATAGTATGATAGAAAAAATCAATAAGCAATAACATTAATTTTATATCATTTAGTTTAAAAGTATAAAAAAAATAAAAAAATAAGTGAAATATTAGAAAAATTTATGTACGTCAATTCCCCTATAAAAGGCACTTACGTTAAAATGTGTTCCTTTAATGTACCAAATAAGGTTATTACAAACAAAACCATACTAACAGTTACAATTTAAAAATAAATGATAAAGTACAATAATTCTTATATACCAGATAAAGTTACTTTGGTAAAAATACACGACTATGTTGAAAATTTGATTGGGTTTCAACTAAGTTCAAGTAATATAAAGGGAACTGTTCGTCAACTGAAGACATCTTATCATTTGAGCGGATTTACTTTGCGAACCAATTTGCTGTTCGTGACCTGTAAACACTTAGAGTGAACCGCGTGACTTTAAGACTTGAATATTAAGCAAGTTATTTAAATATTCCATAACTCTTTGAGTAAACTTTACCTCTCTCGCCACAACATTACTTATAATTTTTACCGGGGTGAGTGTAAAAAAGCAGGGTAATAATAGTGAAACTTTCATAGTCAGTTATGTAATAATCTTACTAAGCAAGCAATTTCATACATTTTGAAACAACTACATAACATATGCAGTTTTTTTTATAAAATACTTGTTTGGAAATACCAGATCATTTGCTTACTTTTATATTGCAAACAGGTTCGCGTATCTCAGACTAAAATGCTATATGTGACAAAGATTTAAGAAGGTTTCAGAAGCAGAGTTAAAAGTTAAAAAACAATGTAGTTCCATCATGAAAAGTCTACAAAGGACATTTATATTGAGGTTTACTACCCACTACAGGAACAATTTACTTCAAAAAGCACCGTCTAACCCTGGATGACTGGTTTAAGGACCGGAAATTTCACCATTGATGATAAACCTGAAAGTGAACAGCCAGTAAAATTGATAAAGACGTAAAAAGTGACGCCTTCAACGATTTCTTAAAGGTTTTTTAATGAGAAAGGAAATAAAATAAAATTTTTATTCATGGGTTGGATGAGGATTTCATCTTTTCCTTTTATCAATGTAAACATTTAGTTTTAAGCAATTCCTCAAATATCATGAAGTACAATTTCATAAATATCGTATAGACTTTGTGCGTTATTAGTACTGTCGTTACTAGTGTATACAACATTATATCTGATATTTTTTTAAACTTTTTTCTGTGACCCAAAAAGTACTCAACAATGATATGCCATGACACATATCAAGTGTATAAAAAGATATCATTTGTGCTCTAAAGTAACTCGTGTGAATACAAGACTCTTTTTTACAATAATAATTTTTACAGAGCGTAAAGAAATAACTACGCACATATCATACAGATGGTTTTTCTGTTAGTCAAAGTTTTAATGTGGAGGCAAATAACATTGGCTGTGTCTCATGAATATGCAGATTATACGGAATATAATGGTCACAGAGCAAACAGTTATTGAAAAATATCTCCATTACTACAATGCAAATAAGCGTGAACAAAGTGCTTACGAAAGTTGTAAAAAATATCTATTATAATCAAAGGTCTTTGAAAAATTGTTAATGAATACTGGTCATATTATTCTATACCTGTTTGTTCCTGCAGTTTGTTAAATTTTTGTTTCGAAGTTAATTACATTCAGTAAAAATTAAAAAGAAAGGTTCAAGAGTAGAATTCTTTAAAAACAACGACAATTGGGACTATAATATACAGCATTTCTTGCTATTTTTATAAGGAATTACCGTAAGTAATTTATAACTTCTTGATTCCACTTCAGTTACTTAAGATAATTTTGTTAAATGCCATGTACATTTATTTGTTCTCACTTAAATACAAATACATAGACAATCATAAACCAATTTCTAATACATTTTTTTGTATTGACTTTTTGTTACTATGGTTTGTATTAAAATCAATCTATTTTAGCACAATTTTGCGTAAATGTATCGAGAAAGATTTGTTTGAGTAACTGAGACATCTTTCAAATCTAATATTCATGTATATCTCTGTGAAATAAGGCGTGCTGTATTTTAACAGTTAAATAGGGTTAGTTTATTATAGACGCAAAATAGTTATTAATACATTTTAATACTGCGGTTTACATTGGCAAGTAATTTATTTTCTTAGTTCAAACCACAATAATGAGGAAACAATCATTGCAATTTTTACAGCTAGATTGTACATTTTGTAAGGTTTATAGCTTAATGTTGGTAACAAAGATGTTGTTTTACTAGTAATCTTTAATTGACAGCAGAGAAGGTTTTTTATAGTAGGGAAGATGGAACAAACCTTTAGAACCTACCATATAATATGATACCGACCAAACCGTTGTTACCTAATCCTGCATTATATGGAATTAGTTTCAGAAATATATTGGTTATTAAAATAGAAAACCAAAAGTAACTTACACTGATTTGTGTCTTTTCTATATGTATATACAACTCTGACAAAAAGTTAAATGGTTTCTATTTAAAAAAAGTTTCAGTGTTAATGTACAGTGTGATATCAACGATGTGTAGTTTGAAAAATGTTATCGTTATTTGAGTGAGCTACAAAAAGGATGACACTAACTTGTTACGTATTCTATATTTTAATTTTCTGGAATAAAACAACAAGATAGAAACAACAATTTCAAATACATTAATTCACAGTTAAATTTTGATTAACTAAGGTACAATAATAATATTTCTTGATAAACGGTTTTACATAAATTGGGAAATGTTTAAAAAACTTTTGGCAATTAATCAATGCAGATGAAAAAGAAAGGAACCATGCCGTCATTATCAGAACCGTAGAATGTATGCTTTTAGGCAGAATACCCAATACCTATTTTGGAAAAGCGGAAAGTAATACTGTAATTAAAACATTTGGAATAACCAATAAAAGGCTAACATTAGAAAAGCAACTTACTCACAAATACTGACGATGAGGAGGAGGTAATTATAGCCGGACTGTGATATATCCCATTCCTCTGAGGGTTTTATCTTATAGGTTGCATTTTTTTAGGTTCTCTGGGAAGCTAGATAAAGATATGCACTTGCGCTATGATTAAAGGTTTATTTGGGATCCGCTACATTGATATGAAAGTCTGATTCAGTTTAATTTGTAGTTTAATTAAAGTCATTTTTTTTTAATATGGTAGCAAAAGTAGGTAGCCGAACTATATTGAATGCTTTCAATTTCTGCATATCAATAAAATGAATTAATCGGAATCGAATATTAATGTGTTTGTCTACAACGAAAACGTAGAATGATTTTAGTTAGATGGGTCATTGTTAATAAGCACTCATTTATAATAATTATAATCGGAGGAAGTTTTGATTCTTAAACTGTATTGTTAAGTCTGTAACAATACAAATAATTACTACTGGAGGTGATTTCATATAGGTCTACGTTATAAAATGAGTATTCTCAGTTGTAGGGCACTCTTTCAGTTTTTAATACGTTTCGAATTATAAATCAACGTTGTAAAAGTTAATAGAATATTTATACAATACTTTTAAATATATCTTGTATTATAGAACGACCATTTGATAAAAATATTAAATCGTCAAATAAAAATTACTGTGATATTATAGGTTTTCTATAACAAAGAGTATGGTTGAAATTTAACGCCAAGGTTCGTGACGAGAAGGATTAAATTAATTTGAACTGTCAATTAGTGTGTACGTATTCCGCCAAATGACACAATTATTTTATTTGTATAGTAAAAAAAATCCAATAAAAATAATATCAGGATATAAGGTGAAACGAATTGTGTTTTTTGAAGATTTTAGTTTATTTAACCCAATTTTACGGTTATTTGTCGCAGTCTTGACTAATAGTTAAAATTTTCCTATGAATGTAGCGAAAATTTACGTGAGTTTTGCTTTCTGGGTCAATATTTTTTTTCATAAATTAATATTCTGATGTGACAATGGTAGGATAATATTTCATAGATTATATATCTCTCGATTATAGTTCGATTAAGTTCTAGGTTTCTAAGATCTCCACCATTATTCGGGCATAAGAAACCGTATATCGTTTAAAAACTTAAAATCGAAACTTTCATTTATAACAACATAATAATCACTCATATTTCAACAGTATGAGTTCCAGACTAAATAATATAAACAGGAGCGATGTCACCGTACATAAGTACATAATAAAATAGACATATTAAGTAGAAGTAATTAACATAACGAATATGTTTACACAAACGCTGAATAGTAACTATTAGTTTCTATACTTAAAAGACCGATAGCGTGAAATATTTTGTATGTGCCTGTCTGTCTACGTTTAGGCCTTTCTGCACGATTCCTTAACACTGACAAAATACTTTAAATTTTACTTCGTTTCTATACGGAGTTCTACAATGATCCATGTCAGAACAAGGAATTCGACTAAGAGAAAAACATTTATAAATTTATTGGTCTTATGGGTAGCCATGATATAATCAAGAGAATTTGAGAATAAGTAGTTATATAGTTATTATATAGTTTTAACCTTGTTTTACCAAGTGACATAGTAACACGTATAGCCTAAGGAAATGAGTTTTAGACTTTAAATTTTACAAACGTCCTTGCTTGTTACGCGAGACATGGCTTGGAATATTTCTACCTTCTATTACACATTATTGATCATTATACTGTAAAATTGTATAGCAATAAAATATATATATATATATATATATATTGTATTACTAATATATATTATGTCATTAGTTAGAGTCAATTAACCGGTGATGGTGGAGAAAACTGTAAGTATTATAAAAATTTGTAAAGGTTTTTCGAGATTATACCTCTTAAGGGCACGTATTTTGAGAAAGTTTTATAAAACATAAATTTAAAATAAAAAGACCTAAAATAAATATATTCCAGTTGTTGTATTACATCTTACAGCAATAACCATGTAAGCCTTCATTTACCCACTTATACATATACCATCATTATTCCTGTAATTTTACAATAATGATTATATTGTTTTTATTAAATACCTCTTTGACAATTTTTATATTTAAATACAATATTAAACCATGTAATAGTAACTACTCTTTAGACTATTAGGTATTAGACTCTAGCGATTTACACCGCGTCTCTACGATATTTACACAAATGAATATTTAAAATTTTTAGGCCTATAGTTGACATATTTAAGTTGGAGCAAGTTTTGTTTGTATTTCATAATTCAATAATGGCTTATTTAATCTTGGATGGTGTTATAAAATAAGTAAGAAGATATTTATAACTCTTATGCGTTTTGTTTCATGTTTGTTTTTTAACGTTTAAAAACTATGTTGAGTATTGTGTAAATAATGATATTGTCCAATGTTTTTCACATGATATAGTTGTAAGGATGCAGCAACATAATAAACATATGGATAGTCAATTAAGACATTAAAATGCCATAATAAATCAGGAGTGTATTACCGATATAATACTTTGAAAAACACACAACGAGTAACTGTTGCAAATCATGGAACTTTCTTTTGCATAAGTGATAAATTGAAATATGCATTATCAATACATTTAATTAAGGAATTACGTATCTTACTTCTAAATATGGCAAAAGAAGTAATTAAAGACTTATGATATGTGTGTTACTTTTAATTTTAACTAAATGCACTAAACTTAACCATATATATATATATATCATTACATTTCCTATGATTTAAATCGTCATAAATATAGTTCAGTTATTAGATTTTCTCGGGGAAAATTGTGCTAAAATTGTAATTAAAATTTCAAGAATAACAAGCCATATATAAAAATGAATATAAACGATATTTGTAATCGCAATTTAATTTGTTCCTTCTGAATTAAACAAAATATATTAGTTCTAAGAAGTGGTATACATAAACATGCGTAGTCTCAATGATTGATGAAGGAGAATTTGTGTTTATTTAGAGCACACAATATTCAAGGAGACGCATTTGTTTATTGTTTTAATTGTAATTAAAATTTGAAGAATAACAAGCCATATATAAAAATAAACATAAACGATATTTGTAATCGCAATTTAATTTGTTCCTTCTGAACTAAACAAAATATATTAGTTCTAAGAAGTGGTATACATAAACATGCGTAGTCTCAATGATTGATGAAGGAGAATTTGTGTTTATTTAGAGCACACAATATTCAAGGAGACGCATTTGTTTATTGTTTTAATTGTAATTAAAATTTGAAGAATAACAAGCCATATATAAAAATAAACATAAACGATATTATTTGTAATCGCAATTTAATTTGTTCCTTCTGAATTAAACAAAATATATTAGTTCTAAGAAGTGGTATACATAAACATGCGTAGTCTCAATGATTGATGAAGCAGAATTTGTGTTTATTTAGAGCACACAATATTCAAGGAAACGCGTTTGTTTATGGTTTTAATTGGAATAAAAAAATTATGGTTGCCTGTAAAGTCGGTTTTACGGGCGAAGATTTTACGTGACAACGTTTTTTTTCGGTAGAATATTTATTGATATGAATATTATTAAATTGCACAATAGGAACAAGGAATTGAATGAAAATAAGAATTGCACAAATTTTAACTATAGAAATATATTTTGTTTACTAAAACATTGTACATAATTTGAAATTAATTAAAATTTGTTATTGTAAATGGTAAAGTTGAATAAAACATTTACTAAAATTGGAATTTGAAATTCTTGCTAAACACAGTTAAATTCTAACTCCGCGCGTGGTGATTGGTCGGTTTAGTTCGTTTGTTTGGTCGCACTGTTATGACAGGTTAGAGGATATAATTTGTTATTTTAAATGTTTGACTAGCAATACGCGTTGTTTCTTCTCAATCGACTGAATTACGATTGATTGCAGAGTGATTTAAACTAATAATTTACTTAACACTATCAACATTTGTCAATAGTATGACATAACCTATAAACTCAGTTTCTCAACTTTTGTGTCAATCTAACAATTAATCAATCAATCATAGTTTACGATAATGAAATATCAGTGTACAATTATTTACCTTTATTGTTGTAGTTGTTGTAAATGACGAATCTAAGCACTCCACATTTTCACGAATAAACATAGTTATCTGCTTTATCCCGTGCGGATCCCGTGCGGCGGACCCACTGGACGGGCATCGTAACGTTACCGGGCGTTACACTTTTTCATGAGTGACTCCGAGCCGCAACCTAATTTAAGACGTTGTCACGTCAAAATTTTAATAAATAAAATAAGTTAAATCCGTTATCCAAAGTTTGTTTTTAAATATTCCGCTAATAACACTAACTATTAATAACTCATTCAACTGAATTAACAGTCTAAACCATAAGGGTTTTTGTATAAAACACTGATTAAAAATGGAGATTTAAATATTAGATGAAATCTTTCTGTGCGCAAAGAACATTATTGTAATATGAAAATAGATTAAAATCCATGATAAATGTTCAGAAATAATAACTTAAGGACAGGCAATAATCGTATTATCTAAGAAATTTTCCAGAACAGTGGCTGATAAATGACTTTGTTTATTGGACGGCCAAGACCGTAACGGTTCGCGTGCTTTAGATAAGTTGTCTCGTATCAATGGAGAGATTGGACGGGTAGAGGTCATATTATATCATAAACGTCCGCTTTCTGCCTTAAGTCAGGTCGATTGCAATGTAATCATTTCTTACCATTCTTGTTTCTAGTTTATAAATTCATTATGGGTTTACTAAAGATATCAAATAATAGGCTCCTGTTTATTTAAACTGATAATCTGTAAAGAAAATGCCAATTTCACAAAGTTTGGAGGATGATAAAGTTTATCGCACATTTAAAAGACATTTTACTGCTAAACAAGAAAAAAGTTCCTAATGAAAGTATAATTTTGTCAGAGAAATCTATTATAATTTCTTCTGTTACAAATTGCAAGTTTTATATTAAACAGAGAATAATGAATTACAGACCTCTGCGAAAGAAATCTGATACAAAGATACAAGATCAAAGACAATAAAGAGCTGTTAAGATGTATTTTGTGTAAAGAACACAGGTAAAACTTTACAAAGGCTTAAAACTTGCCACTTAGATAGTGCTTTGATCAAGGTGTTATCAGAAACTCCCTTACACTTTCTGAAAACCAAAACCAAAACCAAATGTAATTGTTTAATTTTGTCTTACATAAGAGGAAATGGCGTTACTATAAATTTGTAACTTACAACGAATATAATTTAGAAATATCGTTTAAATGGCTTTTTAAATGTTAAGGGCCTCTCTGAGATTTCTAATACGTTGAGTGAATCATATCATTTTGGTTGCGCTATGTCCAGTAAACGGTTCCTAGGTCTGGCCGCAGGGTATTGCTCTCAAGTGTTCCATGATACTTCAACTTTAAAAACAATTTTTATCATGTTAAGGTTTTATTTTAAAGGAATTATAATTATGAATTAAGATGAGTAAAAAATTAATTTTAACGAATTTTCCAGTCTGCGTATCGCCCGATAAATTGGCTAAATTTATAGTAGTGTCTATGAAAATTCACTTTCTTCTATAAGATATTGTATAAGAGTGTTATATTCCAATACCCTAGTGGAAACTATATGAACGTATCTAATAACAGCCCATATTTGATTGACAGTTCATATTTAATGCTCAAAGCACTTTATAGGCAGTTCTATATTACCGACCAATTTTGTTAGTTTTAACATCTTAAAACCGACAATCTGAAGATTTTAAAAATCTACGAGTACGGTTTCAAAATTCCTATGCACCGTGAATGTGAATGACTTAAAATGAAAATAACAAATAATTCGTGTGTAAATCAGTAGTGGTTGTAAATAACCAATAATGCCAATATTTTTTATACAATACAGTGTAAAAAAGGCTATCAACGCTTCATTCGAATTTTATCATTGTTGTTATTGTGGTAATATAATTATTATTTATATAATATGGAAAACAATAAAATATAGAATTGTACTCATAACCACCAAGGTGCTAAATGGGCACGTCTTGTTGAATTGACTCCGGTCAAAGTTATCAGGATGTTCTAGTAGTTTGGGGCTGGATATAACTACGGTTGACTATTCTAACATGTCCGGTAGAGGTCGTAAATATTTCAGTGAATGAACCATCTCTGATGAAGTTAACAATAGAGCCCCCTGATAATCTGCTCAGCCTATAGTAAAATATGGTGTAAAAGGTTTATCTTTTAACCCACAATAAAGACAATTAATTTCTAATTCCTAAAATATACACAGTTTGATAATAATAAACAATTTTTTGACCACTTCACTAAGTCATTTCAGTTGCAGCTAGCTACATTTTACCCTCAAGAAAATAATATTATGACAATATTAGTTCTCAAATAGTTATATTTAATATCAGTACATGGATAATTGTATACAAAATTATGCATCAACTATCAGTCATTATTATATATATATATATATATCTATATATATATATATATATATTACTATTGGTTATAGTTCTCTGATATATCTAACAGATAAAGAACTGTATTTGCCATCCAAACTGAAGTTTTTAGAGTTATTCAAATGCTATTGAACCAGTTAATTAATAAAACCAATAACTTATCAAGAATAAAAAAGTTAATACCTCTAAATAAAGACAATAGTTCCGTAAGTCTGTATATTTAAAAAGTTTTTATTTTGTTTCTGAAGCACATAGTGTTACACTTAATTCACATAATGAAATACCAATTTTTATTTTGATAAAAGTGATAAACGCTATTACAATTCAGTGTATAAACGAAAAATTTAGCATTTATTACAGCAATTATAAACAGCTTGTCACTGATGGACATTTAAAGACAATAAATCATATTTTGACAAAGCCCCGCACAGCAAAATCGTGGTTCTTCGTTTTGTAATTTTTACAATTCAAACCGCTTATAAATGCTGAAAAGAAAGATATTTTAAATTCATTCATTTAATAATACTATCGTACATTATTCTGTCGTATTTATTTGTATAAAATAAATCATTATGCATATACATCTCAATTTAAACCTAAGAATAAGTTGGTGACAGGGGGTTAGCAATAAAATATTATTTAAACCTAGTAATTTCTGTCTGACTGTCTGTTTGTACGCTTAAGCCATGGAGAATAACTGACCCATGGAAACGAAATGAATGAATTTCCATTTTTGCATAAGCACATTCGAGTTTTATATTCGATATATGAACACTTTTTTTATATATCCTGGGACTAACTGTGAGGGCTTACGACAACATATTCGCATGCATGTATTTGTAAGAAAAGTGAGCATACTTGTCTAAGATTAAAACCTGTGTTAAATTAACTCATATAGCTTCACTGCAAGAGTTTTTACTATAATTAACTATAAACTAAAAATTTGGTGTCAAAACAGAGTGAAGTACATCCAGTGCAATATGTGCAAATTTTAATTATATTATATTAGCATGTAATATATTGATTCGTATATGTTTATTATGTAATACAAATATTGCTCGATATGTATGAAAGATGTGTACCGTAAATTAGTTAATTAAATTTTATACAATGTAAATTTCGCAACCTAATCAGCCAGTATAATATAATATTATTTTACATCCAATGTTCCGGAACTAAATTATTGGGCGGAGTAACTACCTAATTGGCACGCGTATGAATTTTTTTTCTTCTAACCCTTTGTAGCAGCCCAACTACGTAACCGATCTGACCTCGCGCGCTTTGTCCGTAAGTAAAATTTATCTTTTCGTATTATTAAATTAGCCCTTTGATGCCAAACGTATAAAATGAATGTAACGTAAAGTAAATATGTGAATAGTAAAGTAACTTACCCTTGAAGATCTTTTATTTGCTTGATGGAGATAGATAAAAGGTTGTGGCGTCGTCCTTATGGCGACGAGCACGTTGTTATAAATTGTAATTTGTATCATTAAATGGCTAATACCGTCGCGAATTTGTTTTAGGCGAGTTTACGTAGCTGATGTATCTCACGTGTTGTTTGAATAGATGGCTACCATTTCCCAACTTCTACTCCTCTTCTAGAAATAACCGTTCTTAGACTACAGCTTCAATGTCTCGTGCCAAGACGCCGACACCCGGGTTGTGAGTCTACCTATTGCGAAGGGAAGTGAATTATTATTGTTTTGTAAAGTAAAACCTCGTACGCATAATTCAATAGAACATTGGATATTTTAGGCTCACCTAGAAGATATACTTTTTAGTTATTATAGTCTAATTGGCAGCAACGTGGCAGTACATAACTTTTCATTTACCATCTAAAAGTGGTGCTTTTAAGTTTTCGTAATTAAACTGAACTTATAAGTAAACTTTGTATTTCTAGTATTTATTACTACGACCTCAGAAGTCACCACCCCCATGTGTTATCGTCACACGGTACATAATATTTATTGCGCCAATCTGCTGTTGATGTGCCTACTCTGCCATCAACTGGGTGAAACTGAGTGAAAACGCCACAATGCCTGCCATTAAAATAGAATATTTGTCTAAAGATGAGTTGGTATTTGAACTGATATCTAGAGGTATTAAATTAAATAGTGACAGTACAGTAAATGAACTCAGAAAGTCCTTAAGACAGTGTTTGAGAAACAATATTTTACCTACTCCTAGTAGCCTTTTAAAAATAGACCACAATCAGGAAGTAAAACTTCTCAGTGAAAAAGTGATATTATTAGAACATGGGTGCAGTGAATTGAACAGTGCTAGCTCACCTTTAGAAATCACCAAATTCCAAGAAAAGTGTAAACATTTAATAAACCGTTTATTTTTAGACAACCAGCTAGAACTAAGTTCTGTACATAGTGAAAATTTATCAGCTTTAAAGTGTAGGCTAGTAAATGTTGAACAACAGTTAGCTAAAAACTTGCTACCTACAGTGAACCTAGAACAGCTTAAAGTGTTAGAAGCCAATTTAAATGAATCATTAGAACAAGATGAGGCTATGGAACAGGCAGTGAAAGAACAAATAGGCCCTATTTCTGTACAACCACCAACAATATCACAGCCTACTGCCAGTACCCCCACTTTGCCAATAATGCCTATTTATAATGCAAACAATGATTGTATTAGTCAACCTATGTCTGGTTTAAATATGTTTAATAAGTTAAACAACCCTGTAGAATGTTATTTACAAAATTTTACAGTAACAAATGGCTTAGTAGTACCTGAGCTAATAAACTTTTTGAAAACTTTGTTAAAACTAAAATGTGAAACTAGCCTATCAGAAAATGAAATTTTAGCATTGTTACCATGTTATGCAAAAGGTCCACTTTTAGCCAAAATAATACAGTGTAAGTCTGTCATGCCAAATGTCAACTATCTACACAGGGAATTAATTAGTGCTTTTATCCCTGTAGGCCTAATTGAAAGACTAAGACTAGATTTAGTTTATAGGCCACAAAGGTTTGATGAGCCACTGTATGAATACATCTATGACATCAAAGAGCTCAGTCAAGTTTTATTGTGTAACATAAGTGAACAGGACTTGGTAACTTGTATAAAAAGAGGTATTAAGCCTACAGATAGAAATAAGTTAATTTTTGAAAACAATCCCATTTGTTTTACAGATTTGGAAAATGTGTGTATAGCTAGTAACAATATAACATTTAATGATAACTTAAGGGACAATTTAAGTAAGACATATGTTAACAACATGTATCCACCACATGTTGAACTTAGAAAAAGTAGGCCTACTGTCAAAAACCCAAAGTTATGTTTCAATTGTAATAGGCCTGGTCACTTAGCAAAAAATTGTTTTAGGAATCCAAAAAACTAGTCGATAGGGGAGTGGTATTACACACAACACCTAAAAATATCCCTCCCCGGTTTCATAAGAATAATAATTTTATAAATAGTAATACAGTAAGAAAAGAAAAACACTATTTTATGAGAGTCTATGGTAAGGTAATTAAAAATTGGAGTAAATTAAACTATAGAAAACCTAATTTAAGACTAAATGTTAGACAGTGTAACAATATGCCTTTAATTGAAGCTATAGTGGGTAAAAATGTAAAAACAAACTGCTTATTAGATACTGGTGCTACAAGAGATATAATTAGTAAAGAATTTTATGATAGCCTATTGTTGAATAAGAATGTTTCTAAATTAATGAAGTCAGATGATAGAATGTTTGCTGCAAATAACACTGAAATAAAATGTTTTGGTTACTGTTATGCTAAGATAAAAATTTCTAAATTTTGTTGGAAAGTAAAATTTATTGTATTGGATAATTTAAAATGGGACATTGTATTGGGAAACCCATTTATAACTAATAGCAAATTAATTTTAGATCTTGATGGAGATTCATGTTATTTTAAATTCAATTGTAATGAGAAAATAACTATTGTCAGACAACAGCCTTTTGAACATGAAGTAAACAGCATTGATGTAAAAATAGGGTGCACTAGAGCTGAGGCTGAGATACAAAACCTTATAGGGGATTTTCCAAATGTTTTTAATCCAAAATTAGGAGAGGCTCTAGATTTGGAAGTGAGATTAGTTCTAAATGACCCCACACCTGTAAATATTAGGCCTTATTTTATGAGCCCTCCTACTGTAAATAAGATGAAAACAATAATACAGGATTGGTTGGACCAAGGAATAATTGAACCCAGTACTTCAGCCTACTCCAGTCCAGCCTTTTTAACCAAAAAGGACAGACTTGTAGTCAATTATACCGAATTAAATAAAAAGTTACAGAAAATTGATTTTCCCATTGGTGATTTAAATAATTATTATCAACATCTTAGTGGAGCCAAATATTTTTCAATAATAGATTTAAGAAAAAGTTTTTTGCAATGTCCATTATCACCTGATAGTCAAGATCTTACCTCATTTAGCACTATATTTGGTAAATATAAATTTAAACGAGTACCCTTTGGTTTACATGTTGGTAGTGCTGTATTGTCCGCCTATCTGGATAAAGTCCTAGACAATATAAAATTTAAATATGTGATAAATTTTTGTGATGATATCTTAGTGTACAGTAAAGACCTTGATTCGCATTTAGTACATGTCAGAGAGATTGTAAATAGACTAAGCAAACATGGCTTAACGGCAAACCTAGAGAAAGCAAAGTTTTGTTTTGAGGAAATCTCCTTTTTGGGGAACTTAATAAAAAATAATACAGTAACTATAGATCCCGAGCGAACAAGGAGTATAAGAGAATTTATGCCGCCTAAGAACGCCAAACAAATTTCACAGTTTTTAGGTATGACCAATTTCTTTTCAAAATTTATAAATAATTATGCCGAATTATGTAATCCTTTAAATCGTTTAAGAAGGAAAAACGCTACATTTGTTTGGACAAGTGAATGTCAAGATTCGTTTGTAAAGTTAAAAGAAGCTATAATGAATCCTCCTGTACTCCAGTTAGCCGATTTTTCAAAGCAATTTATAGTAATGACAGATGCTAGTGGAATAGCCGCAGGTGGTTGTTTGTTACAGGAAAACGACCAAAATGAATTAATGCCAATAGCCTATTACTCTAGGAAATTTACTGATGCCGAATTAAAATATACTGTTTATGAAAAAGAAGCTTTGAGTGCACTAATTTGCATAGAAAAATGGCACGAATTTTTAGAAGTAAGAACCTTTAAATTAATAACTGATAACCAAGCTTTATCCTATGTCCTCAATCACAAAAGGAAGGTAGGAAGACTTGCCCGGTGGATCGAGAGGATTTTGAATTTGCCATTTGAGGTGGAATTTAAAAGTTCCACCGATAATGCGCTGGCAGACGCCCTTTCACGTATGTTTGAGGGCGAGTCGACGGAAACAGCTGATCCGAGCCCCAGTGACTGCCGGAACGTTCCAGACCAGGATAAAAATAGATTATCGATTTCCTTCTGCCATTCAAACTCCTCCCGAAGGCAAACATGTAAACGAACATCTAATGTAAAGCCTAAAATGCAGATAAATAATAAGTGCAATAACAAGGATAATTTGTGGTTGTTAATTAATGATTTGCCATTAGCATTTAAAGATTTAGAAAAATATCAACTTCAAGATAAAGAAACTCAGAAAATCATTCAATCTGTAAAAAGCAATAATAACAATTTATGTTATTTTATAAAAAACAATTTACTGATGTACAAAAGGAATGTAAAAAGTAAAAGTAAGATATTTTTGCCTATACAGTTAGTTGATTTAGTATATGAATTCTTCCACAGTTCTTTAATAGGAGGTCATTTAGGCATTGCTAGAACGCAAAGAAAAATTAATCAGTATTTTTATAGACCTGATTTAGACGAAATTATAAAGGCAAAAGTGAAAGCATGTAATGTTTGTAAAATGAGTAAAGTGTGCCAAAGAAAATATGAAGGCGAATTAGTATCTGTGCCATTTAAGAACAATATGGATTGTTTATTCATAGATCTTTTAGGTCCCTTAGTGAGAACTAGAAACAGCAATGTATATTTACTTGTAGTTGTAGATGCCGCCAGTAAATTTCTATGGCTAATCCCTTTGAGGGAATGTAAGAGTGCTGAAATATGTAATAAATTAGACCGCATAATTTTTAACAACTTTTCTGTACCTAAAATAATAGTGTCAGACAATGCCGCATATTTTACATCACTGTATTTTAAGAAGTTCTTATTTAAGAATTTTATTGAACACCGTAGACTAGCGCCTTACAGGGCTAATGGAAATCAATCAGAAAGGCATATTAGAAACATATCTACATTATTACGTAGTTTCTATCACAACTGTCATAGTAATTGGGATAATGACCTAGGCTATATACAATTAAGTTTAAACACCGCCCATAATGAAAGCACAGGTTTTGCTGCCTTTGATTTAATGTTTAATCATTCCTGTAATAATGCTTTATCTAATTTATGGAAGCTAAATGATCTAATTGGCGAGAATTTGTCCAAGGAAACTGTTGTAAACAATTTAAAGAGAGCTGTGGTGAATGTAAAAAGGAGTATAGCACATAACAATAATAGACAAAAGTACTCAGAGCAAAATATAAAACATCCCTTTAAGTTGCATTCCTTAGTATGGATTAGAACTCACTATTTAAGCAATAAGGTAGAAAAGTTTTGTGCAAAATTAGCACCAAAATATGTAGGAATTTATAGAATTTTATATTTTTTAAGCCCTGTAACTTGTATTGTACAACACACTGAAAATGTTTTGAATGTAAAAAAGGTTCATATTGTAGATTTAAAATTAAATTAAGACCTGTTCTGTATAAATAAAAAAAAAAATTTTTGTAGCATCCCTAGCTTAAGGAACCACTTGCTGCCAAATTTAAAAGATAAGATAAAATCCAGGAAGTTAACTGTTTGGTGAATTCTTAACGAATGTGTCAAGGGAAATAAAATATAAAAAAAGAATTTGTAAATAGACTTAGTATAAAGAAATGAGACAAAGTTGATCCTGACTGTTTGTAATGAGGGAATCAAATATGAAAAATTGTCTGTGTTTTGTATGTATGCCGAAATGTTGAATTTTGAATTTTGTAGATATATTTGAAGTGTTAAAATTCATGTAGATGTAAGATGTATAGGATGTTGTATGTAAATATATATATAAAGAGTGATGCAGTATTAATAAGAAATGTGAGACTTAGCTTCTCGTGAGGGGACGTTTCATTCCAAAGTATTCGATCCATATTGGTAACTTGTCCGCAAGTCTCTGGGTATTTAATGGCAAAACACTATACACAAAACACTGGTATGAATGCAAAAAAGAAGTATGAATGTGGCGCCTATATAACAAAACACTACACTACACTTGTTTACGATTTAATCGCCTTAAATGCCCTTATTCTTGCAACGACCCGCAAATTCTAAAACGCTGCAACGTGCACTGCATGAAAATAGTTTGCCTAAATTGATTTTCTATTTTTGGTCCCTAAGCGAGCAGTCATAGAACTGCATTGGCATGCGATCTAGCGGATTTGATAGGAAACTTTTGAAACCCCGCGCTATCGTATTGTTATGGTTGAATTTGAATTTATGTAATGAATAAAAGGTTGAATTAAGTTTGTTATTTAGAATATGTTTAAAGTAAAGCGACTAATTAGGTTGCGAAATCAAAACAGGGGGGATATTCTGTACCGTAAATTAGTTAATTAAATTTTATACAATGTAAATTTCGCAACCTAATCAGCCAGTATAATATAATATTATTTTACATCCAATGTTCCGGAACTAAATTATTGGGCGGAGTAACTACCTAATTGGCACGCGTATGAATTTTTTTTCTTCTAACCCTTTGTAGCAGCCCAACTACGTAACCGATCTGACCTCGCGCGCTTTGTCCGTAAGTAAAATTTATCTTTTCGTATTATTAAATTAGCCCTTTGATGCCAAACGTATAAAATGAATGTAACGTAAAGTAAATATGTGAATAGTAAAGTAACTTACCCTTGAAGATCTTTTATTTGCTTGATGGAGATAGATAAAAGGTTGTGGCGTCGTCCTTATGGCGACGAGCACGTTGTTATAAATTGTAATTTGTATCATTAAATGGCTAATACCGTCGCGAATTTGTTTTAGGCGAGTTTACGTAGCTGATGTATCTCACGTGTTGTTTGAATAGATGGCTACCATTTCCCAACTTCTACTCCTCTTCTAGAAATAACCGTTCTTAGACTACAGCTTCAATGTCTCGTGCCAAGACGCCGACACCCGGGTTGTGAGTCTACCTATTGCGAAGGGAAGTGAATTATTATTGTTTTGTAAAGTAAAACCTCGTACGCATAATTCAATAGAACATTGGATATTTTAGGCTCACCTAGAAGATATACTTTTTAGTTATTATAGTCTAATTGGCAGCAACGTGGCAGTACATAACTTTTCATTTACCATCTAAAAGTGGTGCTTTTAAGTTTTCGTAATTAAACTGAACTTATAAGTAAACTTTGTATTTCTAGTATTTATTACTACGACCTCAGAAGTCACCACCCCCATGTGTTATCGTCACACGGTACAGATGATACATTATGAACTGTTGAAAAAATATACCCTTTTTACAAATGACAATCAAACATATAAATAAAATATATTAAGGCAATTCAAATCATAATTTTAAACAATTTTGGGACTATAGTAGTGATTGTCCTGGTCGGACGTTTAACGTGGGCGAATGCATAATGATTGCTGTTATTCAAGGACATAAATAGAATACTTTTAATTGAGTTGTGGGTCTGATGTTGTGTTCCTTGAAAACAAAAGGCCTCACAAAAATCTAAATTTCATAGTTAGTGGAGCGTTTCTTTATAAATTAAGTGGAAAACTTCAATTAGGAAATCATAGTACGATTATACTTTAGTGACTTACTTTAATAAAAATTGATAACTAATAAAAGTGTTTGCTTTGATATCCGTGAAAATAGTGTGGCCATATGTATGATACCTCCTGGACGATTTTAGTGATATTGTGCAAATTTAGCACACATATGCCGAATATTTACATTATTACTTTAATTCCTGGAGAATACCCTGGTTGCTATGGTACTCTGAAGAATATATAAAATAGCTCTACTCTATTTATACGAATACATGAAGAGGAAAGTAAAAACAAAATTACAAAATAAACTAATTGTCAATATATTAACACCTTAGAACTTTATTTCACAGGGACCAATAATTAATTATTAGTTGTACTTGTAGAGCCGAACACACACACGTCGTTATGTAGTTACTCGTAATGTTACTTGAACAATGATTTAGGTACTAGGTAGTAGAATCGGCTGTCTGTGAACGTGAGCATACGCGGAGAGGTTGGGGCTGAATAGGTGTACAGTGATGGCTCCTGCAATATCCTAGAGGAGGCATTTATATGCGTAAATTTACTCTTACCTTGCCAAGTTATGGAGTGAGATGTCTCATGGTTAATTTATTCGCAACAACTGTTCATTACGTTACTTATTTACGCAAAAAATTATGAGTTTTTAATTTGAATATTATACAACAGTGTGTTATTGTTTACATTTAACAAACTAATTATGTCCAATCTTAACGTTCTGTTCTTTATTTGTAGCCATAAAGTTTTTTTAATAATAAAAAAAATTCCGAATGCTAATAAAATTATCATTCCTTATACATCAAAGAAACGAATTAACGCAGAACAAACCATCAGGAATATATTAAATTATAAAATAATTATTAAAAGGGATTAATGAAAAACACGATCAAAAACTAAATGTGCGTTGTCACCTGTTTTTTCGTGGCTTAAAATATTTTTCTTTCAATCGACTAAGATTATGATACGCAATCTTATGTACATTTGTTTGTGTAAATATAAAGGGGATTGTTTGACAACAGAAGGTATATGATCAGTTGAGAGGATTTTCTTTGTGAACCAATTTGCAGTTCGTGACCTGAAAACACAACACAGAGAACAGCGTGGCTTCAAGACTTGAAAATTAAACAGGTTGATTTAAATATTTCGTAAATCTTAGGGTTAACTATACAAACACTTGCCAAAATGGTTGGTTTCAATACTCGCAGAAAGTACCAGAGGAAGGCAATAATATTAAAAATATTAAAGCATTTTATCTAAGAAAACATACAGTTTAATGCATTGTAACACAACTTAATAAGTAGCTAGTTATTAATAGATTGAGTTGATAGCAAAATACTTGTTTTATCTCCAAAACATGAAATGATAATATGTACAACTATTACAGTTTACGTTACTATAACAGCTGTCACACAATAACAGCCATAACACACATATGAGCTATTTACCATATAAGCGTTGGCGATTGCCGTAAACATCAGCAATACTCTACGTTCCGTAGACGTGATATTTACATACATAGAGTAATCTATATTTGTATCATAAAGAAAATATACACATTCGAAATATCAGACAACAATTCTAAACTGTTTCCATACATCTAAAAGCTGTAACCTAATATTTCAGGTCGATAGTAACGTAAAAAACAACAAACCTGTATAAATGCATTTTCCCACCCATTGTAAGCGACAGAATTTCACAGCAAAACTTGGCTCCTTCTATAAACTGTAGCATATTATAGAAGACATAAATTATAAAATAAGTTTTCCTCTCTTTTTATAGTGTAGTTTTTGGTGTCTCGTTTTCACGTATGAAAATTTAGGTAGACATTTTTATAGTAGCATACTATTGCTTTTAAATAATTCAGTATTCCTGTTACTACTGATAATACTTCTTTCTATTGTTGGTTCAGCTTTAGTGAACCCTATCACACAAGTGACTGGCAGAATTTGTCTTCTATATATAAAGCATGAAATTAATTATAGAGCTAACACTTCATTTGTAGAGAAGAAATATTTAGTTCGATAATACTTAATGTCTGCCTGTGGAGTTGGTTAAGGGCATATCTTAAGAAAGATATCCAATATATAAACTTAAAGTTTTAAAGGAGTTATCCTTTCAAATGGCAAAATCTAGAACAGCGATGGTGTTAGTGGATCCACGGGATTTTTTATATCGTTTCTAAATATTATAACAAAGGCGGGTGTTTCAAAGAAAATTGAGCTAGACTAGAAAATTTACGTTAAACTTTATTTCTGTAAATGAAGAATGTGTCAGGGAAAATTTTAAAATTTATATTTTCAGTTTTGCTTTTCAAAAATAACCTGCTTTCAATTTTTATTCTATTAGTTGAATTTTTTATTGAAAACTAATAAAAAATTCAAGTATCCATTAATATTGCGAAACATTATTAGGGAGTTGTCGGGTTTGCTCAAACAATTATAGGCAATTATATCATAAAATTCCAAAATTGAATTATGTAATACATAATATTAACTATTATTTTAATACGTCGGAGAGAAGATTGGTGGTTTTCCATTAGTTTCTTCATGTCTGTTAGGTTAAGCAGAACAAGCCACAGTAGGACTGGCTTAGCCTGTACCGGGACGAGGTTAACAGAGACGGGTAATTTATGTTACAATATATATATATATATATATATATATATATATATATATATATATATATATATACATATTATGCATCTTATCTTTCTAATTTCAAGATATTATGTTGTTATATCTTTTGTTTCTTAAAATTTACTTTTTGAATGAAAATTTTATTACATACACCAAATTTGGTGATTTCTGTATATTTATGAATGGGTTCTCTTGTGATTAAACTATTAATAATTCCAATATAAATTCAACAAAAATTATGCTTATTTTATAGTTGCATGATGGCATTTGTAAAGCAGAGTTTTTCATATTTATTCAAGATGATTACATTCCTTTTAATTGCAGTATGACGTATATTGTAACGTGGGTTAAACCATTCATAATAAATTAAAACATATAATCATTTCATCATTGAGTACTGGCGGTAAGACACTACTGGTACTAGTACTACTGGTACTGGTGGTACTGGTGCGGGCTTCTTGATAAAGTATCCCAGGATATGAGCCCACTCTGGCTAAATTTGTTACCCGGGTTTGTCATTATCTCTGGCAGCAGCACCAGTAAATACCCCACAAATAGCTGTATTATCCTTGGATGTGGTTATTTCTCACTTTCCTCCGTGTATGTGTAATATTATTGAATATTTGTAAGTGATAATTCAATATGTAAGTAATTAATATTAGGTAGACACAAAACAATGAGTAATACACAATCAGTTATCAGTTATCAGACGTAATATAACTATTACTTATGTGTCTAATGTACTTTATTATAAGAAGTTATAAAAGTCATAATCTGCAAGAACTGTTCATACTACTTTTTATAATTGGACACTTTTTGGACTAACAACCTCTCTTTTTGATATAAAAAAGTCAAGGGTATCGGTTGATCACTTTCTTTCTAAGGAAAATATTCTTAGTGGAGTTGAAGAAAAACTATATTGTCTGCTTTATTACGCGTTGTAAATTGGCTCTCTACTCTCTGATTCATTGAAGTATGCCTCTACTTACTTTACGTAGAATCTCTGATACATATTATGTAAGAAGTTTACAGAATATGCAGAATTTAATGTTTCTTTAGAATTTTTTCTACAGGAGCTATTCTTAGAAAAGCTTCGAAGAATATTACTACTAAGATTCCGTACTCACTAGAGAAAAATTAGACTATGAAAGCATTATGTAAATCTGAATATTATTTTTGACTGGTAATTTCATCGTCAATGATGACCCGGAAGTGATTGGCCCACAACATCGATATACACGTATAAGGAGACTCCGTTCACGGTTTATTCTTTGTAAAATAGCATATCTGTAAAATACAATCGTGCACACCCCTTGTGTCTCCTTCTAGCGCTTTCTGGTAATTAATCAAATATAGAATACGTAAAACTACCTATTTACTTATTACCAAGTGCTCTATTAGTGTTGCAAAGTAATTAAATTGTCATTAAGAAAATAAATTAATGTTTTATTATTAGACGGGGAAGTTTTTGCGCCCACAAGTTTTCATATACTTTTGTCAGAATCTTCGAGTAATATTATCCAAAAAGTATTCAACTCATAGACAGTACAGATGACAACGGTAGAAATTAAGATTAACTTTATTCTGTTTGCTACTCGCGTGAATAAAGCACTTAGCGAAATTCCGGAGGAAATTTTCCTTTAATATTCAGGATAAGGAAACTGTTTGAGAAGGAATTATATTAATAAATTATTACATATAAAATAGTTGTATAGCGTTATATTTATTTTAGCGTTATTGAATATAGTATCAAACGCACGCTTATATGTATCAAGAAAATACTCTTTGTTACTTTATTGACATAGATCGTGTTCAGTATATAAACTGTTTGAAATAAAAAGATCGTTCCTAATATAACATATTTTACACCTAATGCACAATATATGTTTCAGTTGAAACTAATTCACTCTGTACCTTTCATTAAATTGGACATTATAACACGGTATAACATTGTAATTTTATGTAAAGTGAATTTGTTAGTAACATTGTAAGCAAAATTAAGAGAACGTAAATTCCGTTGCAAATAGTTTGCATGAGTTGTTCCAGCATGTTTCTGAAATTATTGGAATTGTTTGAAACCACATTCGTGATTTACCTAAAACAGAATTCCAGGATATACGTGGCACACCTCAGCCTATAACACACATTAACCAATGTCCCATGTTAGTACAGTGGCGTTACATTTGGGTGTGCAATTGAGCGAATAATAATAAAGAGGTATTTATAATTATACGTATACATGTCTGATTTACTTATGGTACCGTATAAAATGTATTGCTTAAAACTAGTGTTATAAAATAAAATGTTTTTTAAAAGCGTTTAGGAAGCCACTAACTACTTTGATCGATATAAAACGCGTCTCTGTCGTCCACCCACCATAAAGATTCAACGAGGAAATATGTGTTGTGTCATTATTTATGTTTTACACAAGACGTTAAAAATAAAAATAAAAAAAAAACTTATCTTCCTCGTTGAGTTTTAGAGATTGTGAGGGATCTATTTTAAAAAGAAAAACTCAATCAAATTTTCTACCGAAATTTTCATTGGAAAATGTTCCATTATGCAAATCCAATTCATGCCATTGTATATTTTTCTTCATAAAATAAATAGTTTTAAGAGGCTAGAACAAATAATTTTAAATTTTATAAACACTGATTTCATTTTGCATGTGAAATAAATAAAGTACGATTTGTTACCTTTATTTTCTGTAACTGAACTAAGAAACTGAAAACTCGTAAGAGCATATTGTTATAATTTAACTCATTATAATTTAACTTATCATATAAGACAATATGACTGATAACGGATCACTTAAGTCCTGATTGAGAACATACTTAGTGCTCGCTTTAATATCTCAGCTTTTGACAGGCTAAGTGGTTACTTGATACTTCGTAGGATCATCAGCATCGCTTCTTGCCTACGTGATCACTTCCGCACTTCCAAAGTTCTAAGCGTAGTTCCTTCCGATTGAGAGGTAATTTCCTAAGTGAACCTTCATAGTACAATACATTAACTTCCTTTCATATCCTTTCATAAGTAAAGGATCTCAAAGTTATTTGTGAAATAATTTAAAAGTGATAGATCAAAATCATTAAATAATGATTTTGACACATTTTGATACCTACTGCAGTTTTCATCTCATTCTCAGGTTGAATAATGATTGGATTAAATTATAAAATAATATTTCAGAGAGCAATGACATAGAATCATAAAAAGTAAACAATAGTCTAGACTACTCAAGTATTTCAAAACTTAATTATAATACATGTTGGTAAAATAATCCATTCTAATTAGAATATAATTTTACATTATATGTGCACATGTGTAGCACAACTTTTAATCGTATTCCAATTCTGTTTTAATTTGTATACTCTTTTAATTATGATAAACCAATAACTCATTACGCCAACATTGTTGGAATATAAAATTCAATATAATACCATTTTAAAAAGTGTTACATTTAAGAGAAATAAAACTAATCAGACTATTTTGAATATTATTCTCAAGTACATGATATAATAAAGCCATTCTAGCTTTCAAAGTCCTGATAGTGTGAGCTAAAAATCACTTGCATACAGGTCTAGATATCTACACAAATTTTTTTTTATAAAGTGGTCTTTGTGTATTTAGAATTGGTATTCACCAAGATTTTTGGTGCCTTCCAAATTTAAGTATCTAACCCTCCTGATACCATTAGAAAATCAGACACTCTACGATTGTGAAAAGATTGCGGTTATGAGAAAACTCTCAGACCTATATTACAAATCTTAGTGATTTTACAATACTAAGCACAAAAGGATGGCCTGTACAGTTTCACAGCCTATTAGCAATGTTTCGCATCTGTGGATTTACTATTTTTAGAGATAATATATTCCTACAGAATTTTAGCTAAAATGTCAAACTCTAACGTCATAGGACTACTTTCCTGCAGGCGACAATAGACACTTACTTGTTCATTATTTTAACTAATAGGGCCTGACTAACAAGAGCACTATATTAAGGGTAAGCCGTACGATATAACGAAAACTCATGTAAACGACAAGCCTAAGTATAACTTTACACAAATAAATTCACAGAATTACCGAAACTAATTACATCCTTCATATATATTTACTATTCATAAATGCATCTGGAGATTTCTTCGAGGCAGTGAATCAATCTTGAGAAAAAAATATATTCAATATTAATTTATTTATTTTACAATATAGATAAATCAGTTCATTTGAAAGTTTACATTATTGAAATAAACGCGTACTATAACATAACTTATAACTACAAACCAATAATCTCTTTTTGGAATAACCATCGTGATCTTTTCCGGAAACTTGTTCCTACTACAATCATTATTCCACATAATTATATAAATGCACTTAACACTATACCGATGATATTATATTTCATGACGACTGAATTCAATTGAACACCTCAAGCTTTATACCTACCAGGTAGCGGGCAGGAAATAGACACAGTTTATTTTTTCCTTATTTATTTTAATCCTAAACCAATTTCAGTCAAAAATCCGAGAGTTTCACTCGTTGAGTTTGTTTTATATAGGTTTCATTCAAATAATACTGAATTATTTGCTCGCAAGTAAAATATTCCGTTATTAAGAGCAGAATATTCCTTCATAATTTTTGTTTATTCTGAAGAGAAGCGGCCTTACCTTATTTTTGAGGATAAATTAATAGTGTTAAGTCGATATTTCCAAAATTCAGTGCACTAAACATTGACCTATTACAAAATCACATATGGGACTCATTCAATCAAGTTTATTCATTACACTTTATCAGATATTCTTAGAGTTTCTTATAGAGTCAGAATATTGTTAGATTTTGATGAAATACAAACTTGTTGTTTTGGTTAATGTGTACGAGAATATTACAAAATGAAAATATTTAAATAATAACTAATTTGGTTCTTCAAATTTGTTCAAATACTTTAAATACGATTATAAGGAGCGATATTGGTCGATAATCAGACCTATTTGGAATTTATTATTTACACAATGTAAATAATGGAACTGTCATTAAATCCAATATATGGAATTTGTGAGAATAGTATTTATTACACAAATTTGTATTACATAGTTTTCGTCTCTAAGAATTAAGCAGCGATACCTTCAGTTCTTGGACCATTAACTAGTCTCCGCTAGCTTTTTCTTGACGGAATTAACACAAAAACTGTGTCCGAGCTGAAATTTTCAGCGTCAACAATGAAAAGCCGCAATAACAATAATTCCTGGCGATGACAATATTTCCTTAAGTATTGATTAATATACAGGGTGAATATAAAGTCAGGACCTCCCCCTCTACTTTTTTTTATAGGTAATATAAGGAGATATCCTTTGGGTAGTGGTGCAATGTGGAAAGTTTCATTTTATGATATTAAAAATTTTTTTCGTCCCCCAAAAATGTGAAATTTTGGGGGAAACCCAAAGATTTCAAATGTAAACCCCAATCAAGTGACCTCATTTTAAAGAGCATGAAAAAACTTAAATAAGGGTGAAAATCAGAGATTGCTATCTCTTTCCTAATCCGAAATAATAGCTAGTATTAACAGAACAATTTTAATAACTCACTACGTCCCGAAGTCAAATCAAATGTTCAAACTAAAGCCCTTCTACTATTTGGCAGTGAGACAAGCGTAGGGTGAATGCCTCTCTGACGTTTTGGAAAGTCTGAGGTGGTATTTAGTTGCAAGAATCAATAATCCTGTTTCTTAAATCTTAAAGGTTTGCTACAGGTGTTTTGTAAATTATGGATTTTATGTGGCCCCATTGAAAAAAAGTCTATGAGTGTAAGTTCCGGAGACCGTGCAAGCAATTATATTACACCTTGCCTACCAAATCCACTGACCACGTAGCTGAATACCCAGGAAATGTCGTACAGCAAGATGATAATGTGATGGGGCACCATCTTGCTGGAAATGAACGATTTCTTCTTCAAATTCATGTTGATTCTCCCTAATAACAGTATTTATTGCAGGAAAAATTGATTCTTGTAACATTTCCAAATACAGTTGACCATTGATATTTTAATTAATAAAAAATTGTCCTATAATGTGATTCCCAAAAATCCCGGCCCACACATTAACTTTTTCTGGGTACTGGGTGCGATATTCACGGAAAACTTGGGGACTTTTTGTGTCCCAGTACCTGCAGTTGTGTTTGTTCACATTTCCATTGACGAAAAAACTGCATTCGTCACTAAACACAATGTTTCGTACAAAAAAATGGATGAGCAGAAATTAGTGCTTCCATTTCTTCACAAAATTGTATACGTCGGTCTGGATCGTCTTCGTTTAACTCATGGATAAGCTTAATTTTATAAGCGTGAAATTTATTATTTTTTTCAGTAACTTTACCACAGACATTTGGGAAACATCACAAAGATTTGCTACTAATCTGGTAGACTGCTGCGGATCTTCAACCATTTGTGCAACAATTTCAAACTGTTTGTCACCGCCTAAAGGAGGCCGACTTGAGCGTGGGGCATCTTTGATGGAACCAAATTACCGGAACTTATTTACTAAAGTTCTTAAGTATTTCCTTGTCACAGGTTTATCAGGATGTGCCAAATTAAACCGCCTTTATGCCTCATGATAATTTTCATTCGAAGCCCCGAAAGTAAATATCATTTCTACTTTATCTTCGTGACTACGTGCCATATTTACTCGTAATCAGTATTAATTAAATAATATTATTCAAAACTTACAATGCGAAAATGCGTCTAAATAAATTATTGTAATAACACTAAAACACATAAAAACTTCTCAAAATACTTCACGGAACAGTAACCACTCAATACCACTGGATAATAATGATCCACTAAGATAATAACTACTGTCAAAGTATGACCTGTTCTCACAAGATTAAAACAAAGAATGGACTAGTTTGTACTAACTGTACTTTGAACCGGAAAAGCCCAGTCACTCATTGACAATAAACTCCTTATCAGTTTACTTTATACCATTGGATTCTTCGTCCATTGCATGCCTCACTCATTAAGAACACAAACAACCAATAAACCTGTTTCCACGCAGACGGAAACTGTACCCAAACAAAATATATTTAGGTGTAAAGATTTAATTACAAGTTTTTTGGCTATTTTGTTGGAAAATAGATAGCGATCTCTGGTTTTCACAACTATTTAAGTTTTTTCATGCTCTTTAAAATGAGGGGTCACAAGATAGGGGTTTACATTTGAAATCTTTGGGTTGCTCCCAAAACTTTACTTTTTTGGGGGACACAAGAAATTCTCAATATCATAAAATGAAACTTCCTTTCCATAATGCACCATTACACAAAGGATATCTCCTTATATTACCTATATAAAAAAGTAGAGGGGGGTCCTGACTTTATATTCACCCTGTATAGTGTATTATATAAAGCTGCAAAATTTATATATGTTTATAGCAAAACAACAAAATATTTGACAGAAAAGTGTTATTTTTTTATAATGTTTTAAATGTCTTGACGATAAGACTATAAAACATTTTAAACATTAATGTAACTTTATATTAAAATTATTTCAATGATTATGGAATTCCTTACTTTAATTGTTTTGATTACTATATTATTAGTTAATATTTTAATGATTAAGGGTGTTTTATTTGTTAATTTTTGAACGGATATTCTTTTATAAAGCTGATTTTTAAACTTTTAATACTATAGAATGTGTCGTCTATATTAAGCTTTGTTGCATTAACGAACAAACATCTCCGCTTATAAAATAGTTTTTTAGATTTAGTAATGATACTTTTATTTCTGCT
This sequence comes from Homalodisca vitripennis, assembly GCF_021130785.1. NCBI lineage: Eukaryota > Metazoa > Arthropoda > Insecta > Hemiptera > Cicadellidae > Homalodisca > Homalodisca vitripennis. The sequence goes on from NC_060213.1 coordinate 102,466,785, forward strand.
TACAGTACTTTAAGAATATTATGTACACTTCCGTCAATTTTACGTCAAATTTTTAAGTTAAAGTTATTTTTAAATACCATTGGAATATATATTTATAGTTTTTTTTAGCATCCACGAAGATTTTACTAACAGAGAATGTGCAGTAATACAGGTTGGTTTCTCTAAACAAGCCACAGACCCCGCAGCGTACAGAACATCAAGATATCGGTTAGCCGCCATTGACATGTCAATGTCCACAATATAACATAGTTATGGTCCCTTTGGGCTTGTGAGTATAGCCGCTGACTTAACTATATACACATATATAACTAAATATATATATGCATAAGTTGTATATTGTTGCTTAAATGTAATTAATTGTAATTAAATGTAATAATTGTTAATTAATAGATAATTGTATTTTTAATACTATGAGTATAACAGTGAAACCCATCTTCTTGATCAGTCTGGTCTCTCAACTTTCAGTTGTTTTTACCAACTTTAATTTTGAAAATGAAAAATTTAAAACTAATAAAATAATATAATTTTCAATTTATGTAAACGATAATATATTATCAGTCAGTTTGAAGATATGTATGTAATTTATATCAGCCGGAGCGAAATTAGTAGTGAAACAATGAAGATTCCTCTCTTTAATTAGAGCAGGAAATAAACTGTATTATGTGTGCTTTTTAGTTTTCTAAATATATGATTAATGATATACCAGTTATGATGAATAAGGTTAGTGCAAATGATAAAATAAGATGCTGGCTGAATCAGTGCATTGCTTTTTAATAAGTGGAAAGAAACCAGTCTCATCTCTCGTCCCTGTCTGCACAGTTATCAGGAATATACAACTTAGAAAAAAATTTACAATGTATTCAGGTCACTTCATATCAAACTCAGAAAAAAATGGAAGCCTTGGCTCATGACTTATCCGAGGTAGGTAGGCCTCGTCTGCCTTAGCGCATGTTAGATCTTGAAGAAAAAAAACACACACATTACCTGTTGTTAAAATACAATTTTAAAACAGTTACAATAATAAATATTTCCTAGTAACGCTGATTAATCAATTACCCTAGATTGCAGTAAACATTTTTATTTTACTATATAACAATTTTTTTACTAGCATCAGAATATTTTATTCATCTCATTCAAGTTGAAGATATTCTATTATAAAATTGCTCATGTTGGTGTTTCATTTAGATACTTAAAATAATTTATATTTATCTAAATTTATATTTCTTTACTATCGTTTTTGGCTTAAGCTATCCTTGTTGTTAAAATTGCCAAAATGGTATTTAGTTTTTGAATGAAAATTAAATAGATAGAAAATTTAAAAATGCATGGAAACGACATTAATAACAAATGAAATAATCTGCGATGGAGTGTGCGTTGACAACAGCAATTTTGACCAGTGAGAACTTCTGATCTATAGACCTACTGGTATTCACGTTTGCCAACATAACTGCTTGTACTTCCTTTCGTGGAACAATGATTCTACACGACACTATATTTTTATCACCAAGTACAGTCTAGGCCAGTGTTTTTAAGCCACGGTCACTTTTTATATCGCTTAATTCCTCTCCTTTTGTAGTACTCAAACATACAAACATATATGTTTGAGTACTATACTATCGTCCAAATCCGTAAACGGATTTTGTACCCAATCGAATGCAGGAGTTTCAAGAGAAAGAACATATTTTGCAATGTTTTCACGTAATAGTTCCAAACATTTCACAATCACGTCACAAGCAGTTTTGGTAATGTTAAACTGTTATTTCAGTTCAAACATGTCATATTATTAGTCTTTTAAAATTCTTTTCTCCCAAATTAAAAGCCTCTCTTTGAACGACGCGACGTTATTTTGTCAGTAGAAGTGAGTAAATTTTTACATTTTCCCTGAATACCTTTATTAAGTACAAAAAACTTCTAGAATACGTCTGCGAGAAAAGCTAACTTTGTGGATCAAAAGCCGTGAAAAAGTATATTTGTATATTCTGACACTTCACACGTAAAAAATGTTAGTAACTCGTCTTTCAATTCATAAAATCTGTTCAGAACTCGTCCTCGAGACAGCCATCTTACCTCTGTGTGAAAAAGAAGCTGCGTGTGTTCAGAATCCAAAGTGGTACACATATTTCTAAACACCCTGCACTTCAGTAATTAAATTATAACATAAATCACCATTTTTACAACATGGTAGAATACATTCCAAGAGCAAAATAATTGGCAGCCCGACGTTCTCCATGTAGGAAATAATGTGTAAAACTATATATGGTTTTTTTATATTGCTAACGCTAGAAAGCCTGTCAAATGACCACTCCTGGATGATATTTTGGAATTTTCAAAATGCTTTTAAAGTAATTTAAAATGTCTTGTACTTTTTTTTTCTCATTTAGATCTTTACAAAACAGGAATTGTTCAATTATAGGTTTTTCATCAATAAAAGTCATCACTTTTCTAGATATATCATTTGACTAATCTAACTGTAATTCAAATGTAACAACTAATTTAGGTTTATCAACAACTTGAAATTCCACATCTTCTTAATAATATTATTTTTTTATTAATATTTTGTTATTTAAATGTTGCTACCGCTTTCATATTTTGATTTATATATTCGTTTATTTTTCAAGATTCGTTAAACGTTATACAATTTTTACATAACCTAATGTTTGACTGGTTGTGTGCCGAGCTTTCACTAACAATAGAGAATCTATAGTCCTTGAAAAAATAATGCCTTCTTGGTTAGAAGTCCATTGTTAACAATACAGCTGTTTGATTTTGCAATAAAACTTTCTCATTATACTATACGTAATTTTATTATGTACCTCCTTTTAAATACGTGAAAGAATACATACAAAATTCATGTATATCCGATCATATAAATACATAAAATAAAAATTTATATTATAACTGTAACATATAACGAGGGAAAATATCCAAAATTTTGGTATCACATTGGTCTTACATGTATTACTATAAACCAAACGCAAGACTGTAGTATGAACATAATATTTATTTTCCTGGGGCAGTAAGCATGTTTTACTATTTATAATAATATTTACTTTTAAGGTCTTTAAAAAAATAATTGGAGCAAGATCATTCATGATATCATTAACATATACGATTATGTATGTATGTATATTATTTACAAATGTATATCTGAATGTATAATTTAAAATTTGTATTTAAATTTTATTAAAAAAATATTTAAATGAAGGTAAAATTCATTAATGAATTTCTTAAATTGGTTACTAATCAAGGTACCTTACATTATTCTTATAACAAGGTATTGTGATTAATAATACATAAAAAGCCAATATTACTCAAATACGTATTTTTAATAACATAATATTAATAAACTTGTATCACTTTTAATCTTTTATTTTACGTACGATGTACATTTCGGAATCATTGATTCCATCTTCAGGTACAAATAAGGTTAAGTTAAAATAAATAATTAAAATCAATTTGTCATGTGTTTTTTACTACCTTGGTGGCTAAATTTGTTGTATTTAATTTTATGTGAGATCATTCATTGTATATTGTTTAAAGGCTATCGAATAATAAATTTTTTGTTAGAAAATCTTTGTCATTTAATAATATATTATGATTAATTTTGGCACTTTTGTAAATTTCAAAATGTTCTAAAGTGGATAATAAGCGACTTTTTTTGCTTGTGTGTAAAATTTCAAGATTGTTTTCGATGTTAGTGTATGTATGGCCGGTGTTGTTTAAATGGTCTGCATATTTTGAATTTGATGATGTTTTCAATGCTTTTATGTGTTCATTAAATCTAATTTTGAATGATCGGCCAGTTTGTCCAATATAGTGGGATTGACAATCGTTGCAATTTAATTTGTATACTCCACTATTGTTAAATTTTGAATTTTGATTTTGGTTTGTTGAATTGCTTTTGTTTTTGATTAAAAGTCCAAGGTTGTTTGATGTTTTGAATGCCAATTGATATCCTTGTTTATAAAATGATTTGTTGATTTTGTGACAATCTTTACCAAGGTAGTCTGATTGAATGTATTTGATATTTCTTTCTTCTTTCTTCTTATTTTCTTTCTTTTTGTAATTCTTCAATAATATATCAATCTTGCTTGGTTTATATCCATTATTTTGGGCTATGTATTTAATAATGTTTAATTCTTTATAAAAATCTTCATTTGTCATTGGAATTTTGTGTAATCTGTCGATCATTGATTTGAATGCAGCCATTTTTTGGTGATATGGGTGATTCGATGAGGAAGGAATAACTAAATCTGTGTATGTCGGTTTTCTGTAAATTTTGAAATTGTGTTTTTTTGTTGATCTTGGTTATAGTCAAATCAAGGTAGTTTATTGCATTAATTTCTTCAATTTCACTGGTAAAATTTAGATTATGATGGATTTGGTTTAAGTAGTTTTTGAATATGTCTATTTGTCTTTCATTTCCTTTGAATAGACATATTATATCATCAACGTATCTGTAATAATAAATTATTTGTGTTAGATGTTTGTTTTTTATCGCTTAGTATGAATTTGTCTTCTATGTTGTCAAGGAATATGTCAGCCAATAATCCGGATAGTGGTGATCCCATTACGTATTTTTAAGGATTTCGTACATTTGCTATCATCATAGGTTATAAAAATCTTTAATTTATTTACATACAAAGATATCAAGTTTATGATAACCTACATCTTTTCAAACCAGTCATAGTAAATACAAAAAAGACTATTTTTTACACAATCATACAACCATTACGAGATAATCATGATTTAAAAACATGTTGAATTATTTTTTAATCAGTGCAATGTGACCAATTGTTGTTGTTGTCTTATAGTATAGTTAATTCCCAAATTTTTCGTGTATTCGTGATTATCGTATATTTATACAGTAAAATAGGATAGTTAATTAATTATTTTAATTTGTATTTTTACAAGTTATTGTTGTCCTATTGCTAAGGCCAATTAGTTATACATTGTGAAATGATACAGTTTATTTCAAATACCATCGTTATTTGTTTCAATATTTTAAAACGTGACTAGTTCATTATCTTATATACTTCATATATCTTCAGATACTATTAGATTTCTCAGTAAGAAAAATGACGGAAAGACATGAAAAAGCAATTAAGTGGCTAATACCGGATCATTTATAATTAAGTGCTTACTTTTCTCTTTCTTTACAAGTTATTGTCATTTATGACCAATTGATATTTTTATTATATATTTTCACTTTTGATACCATATTCAGTTTCTTCTGTATTATTGTATTAAGTTTGACAGATTATTCTAACAATATTTTATATAATATTTTATGAAAGGAAAAATAAATATACCGACTTGGCTGAAACACACAGGTTTAGGTAATATTAAATGCAATAGAATCAATTAGTTTATGAAAAGTTAGACACACTTTTGCTGAGTAAAACATTAAACAAAGTTTCATACAGAATGAGACATTCACATAGTACTTCTAGGTTGTTTTACCCTTTAGCACAGAGTAAATTTTGACGTGTAATCTGCTGAAATTCTCAACAGGAAATGATCACAAGCAAATTTATCAGAGTTTATGTCAGTAACATTGAACTCAACCAGTAATGAACCCTTTTGTGCAAGTCTCGACATGTCGTCACACGTCTTGTCACATCCCGTGACGTTGGTGATTAGATACATGATTAACTAGAGCTTTCCATCAATGTCAAACTTTAACAACTTTTCAGAGACTCAACCCAAAATCTCTATTACACATTTATTTAGAGAATTCCTAATGAATTCAGAAAGGTGCAAAACTTTCATTTCTCTTTAGTTGAACGGTACTTTAAGTTAAACTAAACATTCAAACAGGCTTAATCTTACTATTATTGTTTTAGACTTTTTATGCATAAACTGAAAATATAAATGTTCAAGTTTTATCAGCTGTACTTATCTAAATAAGCTTAAATATTCGAAAAATCAAACCTCTATTCTTTTTAAAAATATATTGTCAAGAAAAAGATACATCAGATGTGGTTTAAAACATTTTGCTTATACGAGTATCTTCTTCATTGAAGATCTGATTAAATCATGGGTACCACAGGACAGTAGCCTATGGATGTCTAGAGATAAATGAATAGGAAGATGAGCCAATTAATAAAACGAGACTTGCATTATGGTCTCTACGAATAATACACCTAGAATAAGTGATATTGGATTGGGCCAACTGTTTTTCATTCACCCATTATAAAAATGCTTAACTACCGAAAATGCTCGGATTTTTCATTAGATAAATATCAGTGAAATTGTGTTTTCTTACGATGGTATATTTCCTGGTAAGCTTTATGCCTACCTCATATTTTCTCCAGTAGCCTACTCGCACTACAGAGTCACTTAGAACTGCGAAATTAAACTTCTTAGGATTAGTAGAAGTATCATCATGCTTATTGCATTAAATTTAAAAATGAAAAATGTTCACAATCCGTCGTAGATAACATCATTACAAAAGAACTGCATACAAATTTATGCATATTCATAATTTTATTCGCTGCCTAATATTGTATGTATAAATCGTCATGTTTGGTGATTGAAGACTGCGAGCATAATTTCCAAACCAAGTGATTATTGCAGTGTGTTACAATATTATGTGACTTTAAAATTAAAAATAAACAGCCATGCAGTGAGATTTTAATTATTCCCATACTTGTAGTTAGTAAGTGACCTTGTTGTTATAAATAAGTGTACTTTTTACATCCATATCTAACATTTTTAGATCACAACGCTTCAACACATTTTGAACATAATAATAATCTTGTAATACATCACCCGCGCCGGGAGAGTCATGATAACTGTTTAAGACCTTTCCTCGTAACCTTAAAGCTTTCAAGTCATCGTTATATTACAGGAGTATTTACTCTGTGATTAAAAAATAAACAAAACAATACTTTTTTGTATCAACTGAAAAATTACAATTTTACATCGTTAAACTTATATGGTCATAATTATACGAAATAAACTTTGATAATAATTTAGGAAGTTTATTAATTACAAAATAAAACTTTTGTCATAGCTTTTTTACAGCATCATTTAGGTAAGTATATGGCACTTAAATATACATGTAATATTAATACAAAGGTAGATTAATCCCATAGATGGCATTAAAACCTCCCTGTAACCCAAACCAGTAGCGTCTTGGCCACATTCTACAGGTATAAATTGCATCTTGATGACGTCATTCTATAGCTCGACAGGGACTGTAATGGCCACCTTACTAATGGTATGGCCGCCCTAATAATTAACATTCATGGCAGTATTAGTTTTTAAATGGCTGTCTTCATCTTGTTCAGTGAAACTTGATTTTGTATTTTATGTTATGCATAATAGTTAATATTTGAACTAGTTGGATAAATATTTAAAACATGTTATATAACCAAAACAATACATTTCTTTATAATACAATTACTTAAATTGAAATAATATCTTAATATCTGTGTACTTATTTGATCCATAAAAATTATAGCATTGTATCGATAAAAATATCGATGCATTTTGCTAATTTAAATTTCATCTAACTATAAAGCTCAGCCCAACAGGCTTTTTAAACTTAGAATGTTTGGTAAATCAACTGATTTTTAAACCACAAGTTTCTCTTAGCCAACTCTCTCCTTCTTAAATTATCTTCAATTCACTTATTTATTACTTCTTTAAGATGGTTAGCTTACAGTCGTAATTTTAACATAATTTTAGCGATTCTTCGGTCAATTTTAGAATGATTTTAATTATCGTCCAGAAGATAAATCAATTTTTATAAATAAATGACATAAAAATATAGTAAATTGTTTAAAAATAAAACAGTTTAATCTCTGCATTTTAGGTTTCTTACAAGTTACTGTATATTTAATTGATATCACGAATCAACGTCAAAGCAACCAATACTGTGGATTGACAGAGAGACAATCATACAGAAAAGAAATGATACATCCCCGTTACACTATAGTAACTGTCAGCATAGTGAGTGATAGTATTCAATAATGCTCAGTCAAATCCCTTGGATGGACATGAGCCATTAAGGAATATATCTGAGCCATTTCTTTTATATCTGGGAATTCAATATTATGCAAACATTAATGTCAACGTAATACGTTATAAAATTATAATCTTTGTTACTTATATCACAGGTTAAAATTTCATATGACTGCTCTCAAATCAATTTACTCTGTGATATTCTCGTTGCATTCATAGTTACTCACAAGGGAAGTACAATTGTTCTCTAATATTTAGCCAAATAACATGAAGTGATTTACATCCAACAAAAACAATGTTGCCTATTAAAAATACAGCTTCATTTTAAACCTCGAGTCTATATTAAGGTTAGATCTCAATATACTATTCACACTCACGAAATACAAACGGTCAGATTAAAAGACCTACTAAAATAATTCTTTTCAGCGCCTTGAGTTTAAATAAGAGTTTTTCTTGAAATTTGGTGTAGGCAGCAGACAGACAGACATGAAATCGTTCTGGCCACCATGTTGATAGTGTTCAGTAACACTCAGTTAATAAAACGCCCTCCCTTGGAGATCGCCTAAATTGAGATGGCCCGGAAGGAAACAGGCAATAATAAGTCATAAAGAGGCAATAAGAACAGCTGGGGTGTCGAATGGCCCCAAGGCAGGGGGCTTGTCGATTTGGAGTGAGGCCAAAATACGCGCAACCTTTTATATATGACGTCATAATATCTCTGCGGGTGTAAATACAACTTATCTCTATCCATTGTTATGTTAAATTTCTGGTCCTTTTCAAGATAAACAGCTGTAATAAATTTATTTACTGCTTAAACGAATAAAGCTATACACCATTGTTCATAGCAATTAATAAAACATTAAATAATTTAGCTTTTTAAAATTACTAAACAGATTGAGAAAACGTTTACATGTTATCATTGATAGATTATATACTGTAGTATAAGACAACAGGTTTATTTAAAAAAAAAACATTTTATTTAACGAAAATCAGAACTCTCACGAGTCTAACTCCCTATGTCATATGAATAACTGTCATCAGTTTTAACGAATTATCAATATTCACCGCTTAGTACCTGGGTCAAATTTTTAGTATTGAAATAAAAATGCCGTTAAGCTCACGCGTATTTTAATGTGATATTATTTTCATAGCCGTACACAAATACATTTGTGAGCACCAGGCGTCGTCCTCGTAAATTATAAAAATATAAACTTGAAATAAAATAAGAAACAAATAACATAGAGTCAAAACATGTACTTATTGTGTTGCAACTGTGTCTGCATGAGTTCTGTGTTGTATATCAACGGATATGTTTACTCAATAATTCATAATAATACATAATATATATGAATATATTATAATACGTAATAATAATTCGAATTTTATATACAGCAAATGTAAAACTATAAGAATTACGTCACTATTTTAACATATATTTTCGTATTTCTGTAAAGGCATGTTATACATTTCGCACAAAGTATTGAAAATAATAACGTGATATAAGGTAGACCACTAATCATTATTCAATTTTATTTATAAATTAAAATAAATTTTAACTACTTATAAGTTCAAAGCAAAATAATTTTTTATGTCTGTAGATATAATTTTGGTTTGAAGTTATAACAAGTTAAAATTTGTTTCACTGCATAAATAAAATTAATGGATGTCAAGGAGTAATTCATAATTAAGTTCGAGTGTTGAGATATTAGTTCAAAAAAGAGGATCAATGTGTCTAGTCTACTGAAGAGGATGACTGATGGAGTAAATGGAGATTGCTCTAGAGTTAATTTTGCTAGCCTCAAATAAAGAAGTACTTTCCCTGCTATCCGCTAGTAAAAAAAATATAAAAACCGTTTCTTCGTACAAGGTGACAACACGGAGATACAGACACAGCTATCACTCATATTGGGATCACGATGAGAGATGGCCCCTACCACCAAACTTACCAATCCTTGAAAACCATCGCTCAAGAAGTAAGTGAAAAAGAATATGTGCCACGAATTTTTTGCTCAGATTCCTGCCCCAAGTCAGCATATTTACCTTTTGTATGGCAATTTCGCAGATAGACATGTACAAAACATTTTTTTTAACATTCATAAAATCTTTAAATCATATTTAATACTGTCATAGGATAGTTAAATAATTACTGAGTAACAGCATTTATAATCATATTTCACTGTTATTTATTGTATTTTTCATATTCTGTAATTAATTTAAACAGTTAAATGAATTTGCTGAATTATTTCTCATTTGATCATAAGAAATGAGTCCTTAGAACACGCTTTTAAGGCAAGATTCAAGTATATCCTACTAAAGCTAAGTTAGTTTGCTAGAACAAATAATTGTATAACAGTAAAATCTCCTTAGAGATAATGCTGCTTGACGATTCAACGGCTTTAGCAACCATTACCGATGCTGTATAAACGTCAGTAACAGGGAGTCAGAGTTGGAAGCGGAGAGTTGGCGCTTGATTAAACAACATTATGTCCCCTTTAGTTTATTATACTCGTTTAATCTAACCTTAATAACAAATAAATGTATTTCACCTTCTTCTTTATACCTCATCAACACATTTATCATGCACTATGTATCAGTTACAATAATAAATAGCTAGGAAGCACCTCTCAACACTTCTTATACCAACGTCACCACGTTTTGATTGTTATTTTCATATACTAGACATTTGATACTTCTTTATGTTGTTAGGGATGTATAATTTTTTGGTATGAAAATATTTTGTTATAAATGGTGATTTTTAAAGCTGAATGTGTATGCTATGTGTTATATATATATATATATATATATATATATATATATATATATATATATATATATATATAAAAATTCCTTATAGATCTAAGTTAAATTCCTTTTGACGTAATATGATGGAGCAATATGAAAGATTGCGCATAAATCAGATACATATTACTTCAAAAGTTCATATATAAGAGTATTATAATTTAACCTGACTGGTAGATCATGTATTGCATCTTTAGGTGCATTTCTGGTTTTAAATAATTACTTATTCCAATGCCTGAGTTTGCTTGTTACTTTAAGAACAATAAGTAAGAAATAGTTTAAGAAGTTTGAAAATAAATACGCAGGTCTCGGAAACCTACATCGGTCAAACTGTTGACTTCCATCCCACGTCATAAAATTACTGTCTAAGATATGTCTAGTTAATATCACATTTGAGTTTACATTGCCCAGATAAAGAAACTATCCATATATACGTAGAATTAAGAATCCTAATACAGTTTGGGCTGGAATTACTATCTACGACTTAAATAATTCTAAATTGTAACAAATATTTTAGCCTCTTTTACACTGAAAGTGCTAATAGAGTGACGGTTTAGTGTTGTTAGTTAAATTGAAAAAATACATGCTATATTTTAGAATTTGTAGAGTATTCCGTAAATCTTTTACAATGTTTCTTTTCATCAAAACCTAGCTTAGACTTCGAAAACCCAAATATGCCACTACATATACCTTGCACTGAAAATAAATTACAAGAATACGAAGTAGACTCTTTTTGACCAGGGTAGATTTCAGAAAGTTACTAAGGTTTTTTTTATCTAGCTATAAAGAAAGCTTAACTGTGATACCGTAACTGAACTCAAACTGCCTGAAGTAGTACATACATAATCATAATACATTTACATAATTTAATCTCAATATTACATTGAATAGAATTACTCTTGGATTCAGATTTACATCTAATCTGGTTAGAATATGAAATAATATATAAAACCATTAGAATTATTGCATTTAGCTTTTAACATCTATTTGAATTTAGTTAGAAACCGCTATAGTTTATTATCTAATTTTTAAATAAATTGTAGTGAAATATTACAAAATTTAACGACACTTTTCTGCTTAATAAAGGAGTGTAAAGTGCCTACGATTTTTATCTAGATAAGAAATAGCTCAGGGAATAAACGACATTAATTGAAAAACTTACAATATTTTGTAATGATAGATATTTTCTTATCGTTAATAACGTGTTGTATTTTGAATATATAATATTGTAAATGTAAATTACCTTTGAATAATAGCAGCAAGCATGTTAGCATATGCACATTCAAATAGAAGGATTTGAACGAAGTATTGTCATGTTATATCATATAATAAATATATGCAACGTAAATTTATATGCGTATTAAAACGCTGCTACTACAGAATAAGTCATATCAACCGTGGGAATAATTATTTACAAATATACAATTTTTAAAATACGTATTTTGGTATTTGGAGTGATCTGTAAAGAAGCAGCACAAATATAATTGTTTTTAAGGTATTTTTAGGTTTTACCTTCATATTCTTCATGTTGCATATTGAATTATCTGTAATGAATTTTAGAATTATAGTATTTGTTAAATATATAATTCAATCAAAATTCCATCATTGTTAAATTGTTTGTAATAATCCCTTCTATTTTATGTCGATATCTATCGACATAAAGATCGACAAAAGAACTTTAACGCAGTTAAAAAAAAATTAAATTCCAATTGAAAAATTGAGTAAGCGCAATATAAACAACTACAATATGAACACAATGTAACAAAACAAATAATAGCTTTACATAGTATGTTTTAGAGTTAGTGAAGTTGACACACAACATGGTGGTTGTGATTCCTCACTTTACACGTGTCACAACGTTCTGGTATGATTTGTTTATTTTAACATAGTTTGTAATTTTGTGTTGGATTAGTTATTTACCTAAAGAAGAGATCAAATTGTAGATAACGAAACGTAGTGTTCACTGAATTAAGGTAAATGTACGGAAAAAGTAATGTTTCCTCCACAATAGCTAATCGCCAAAAAAGACAAATTAAAATCTTTTTTATTATTAATTGAACGGTAGAATGTGCCTGCAGTTTTATATTTTTAGTAGACATACTTTTACATAACTGGCTTCTTAACTTGTGTAACGTGTTTTTTTCTTATAGTCTTCATATTTATTTACTTACGTATGTTTAACCTCATCTATAAAGACAGAGTTACAACCTAAAGGATTATTGTTCCAGTTAAAAAGAAAAATCATTACATAGCTGAAATTTTCAAAAATATGCCATTTTATTATATTTACAGACAGCTAATTTCAGTTTGTAAAAATACTCACAATGTGTAGAATTTTCATAATTACAAGATTTCGGTTTTTATTTCCTAACTTATTATATTTGTGTCTTTTATACTATGGTGACCTACAATCTATATACGTTACAAAACAACTCAAAAGTAAAGTATATTTTATTCCAATTTGAAGATCATACAACGGCACTTGTAAATGGAGTTTCCTCTTCTTGGAAATTACCAAATAACCCAAAATATAAGGTTATATCATACACTTTTTGTTTTATTAAATATTTATAGAGGAACGTCTCTTTTCGGAATAGTAATCAGAAAGGAAGTCGTATATTTGAGGACATGAGGTAGACAGGATATTTTAATGTAAAGGCTCGCGTGTGAATCCTATTTCCCCAGGGGTGGCAGCTCAATATAAGCCCCCATCCCGTTTTGATTATACCCAAAAAAGATTAAATGTACAATCCGCGTACATTTCATATGCCTACTCATGCTACTGAAATCTCTTTAATAACGTTATAAATCAAAATTGACCATTTTTATAACTTTTTTTACATGTAAAAGTGTTTATGTTAAGTAAAGAACTATTTTCAAGAAGAATCGATTATTTAAAACAAGTAAAAGAAGAATAGAAACGTGTGCTCGCATATAGTATTTGATGAAGCTATTGGATAACGTATTATTAAACATGGAAGTACTCAAACTATTAACTGCTTTAGAGTCCTCTATTGTTGGATCTCAAAATATGTTGTACTGAAATAGTTTCTTTAAAATTAAATAACGAGCCGAATGAGCTAAAATGTCACTTGGTTTTCTACTATACATTTTTTTTAATAGTAACATACAAAATAGTTTTTGTACTAACTGTAACTATATATGTCATTGTATAAAACTAAATCATTAATCGCAGCCAATCTAAAAATGGTATGTAAATGAAAAAATAACATTGAAATGAAATTGTTAAATGGCCAAATATATATTTTCCTTTTATACTACTTTGTATTAAAATTATTGAAACTTAACCAAATGTCCTGAACGAATGATGATGAATAATTATTGTAAATTCAATAACGGTTTTGTTCTGTTAGCTTATCATATATTTTAAATAGGAACAGTACATTAATAAATTAGTTAGTGTAGTTACATCTATCATTAGGGAAAGTAGCTAGAGATTGCTTCTCAACGGAGCCTGTTACAAGACATGTGGTGTACTCATACCTTATTGTTTTAAATCATAACTTTATTTACATTTTCGTCCAATTTATTAACGAAACTGAAGCTAAAGTAAATAAACCCTAGTCATTCATTTAATTTCCGGGATATGAATAATAAATACCAGTATTATTGTTATTTTCCCTCTGACATATTGAAAGTTTTACATTATTAATCCAGTCATTTCAGTTATAAATTAAAACACTTTTCTATTATATAATACGACAAAGAGATACAACAATATTTACACTGTTTACCATCCAGGGATGAAAAAGCAGTTCGTGACACCTGAGGTCGTAAGGTTAGAGCCAAATCGATTTTGAAGGCTAAAACGAACATTACTTTCTATCGGCGACGTCAATAAACTTCCCCTAATGCGTTTAATATTGTATTTTACTCAAGAATAGTATTGTGCTATATAATGAAACCGTGCGCTGCGTTTATAAATGGATGTAACTCTTATAAATATTCGCATACAAACAGAGCAAATGACAAAATTCTATGTTGACATAGCTTCGCTCAGACTATAAAAAAAATTGCAACTATATGTATAAAACAAAATTTAAAATATAAATACTAAGCTTATTGCACGAGTTAAATATTGTTTATCAGTTAGTATGTTGGAGAAATGTTAGCGGACAGATTTATAGTAATTGCAAACGCAGTTAACGGTTTAAATTGATAAAATAAAAGAAACTACCTAAGAGATTTTGTACCGGAATTGGGAATTAAGACGTAAAATATGACCGTTTTTAAAAAACTACTTAAATAGGTTAAAAATAAATGAGGTTGAGGTGAAATCGTCACCCAATAAATTTAATCATGGAAGGTCCATGAAAATATTTTTATCCTTTAAATAATATTCCTGCTAAATAGTGCATAGCTATTTAAATCCATTAATATTGTAAAAAAATATAAAAATATTAAGTCGTTTCCTTACGACCTGGTTTGTTGGTGTCTATAGTGTACTATTTAATTTTATAGCGTTAAAATGAAATAGTACACTATAAAATTAAATACTATCATTTTATTGTCATGTTGGCAATTGATGAAGTAAATAAGGGTTATATTACTGATTCTAGAAAGATACTAATAATCAAAATAACAACAATCGTATTAGCTTTTTTTAACATTTGCAATGATCTATATTACCATGTCTCTTAAACTTATAAAAATATATTATTTATATAATTATTTAGGTTGAAATTTAAACAAAACATGCCCATAAACGAAAACATAAAATTGATGTTTTTTATCCAATATTGAAAGATAATTTAAGTTGTGGTATATTTACATTATTATGTAATATATTTAATTTCATTTGAACTTAAATTTTAATTAAAATCCTTATTTAAACTTTCCTATAAATTAAATAATTTTTGATACATAAGATATGACACATTTAAAATGGACCCATATTATTATAATAACTATAATTATATTATAATAGTATTTAAAAAACATGTTTTTGTAATAATATTACTTAGATATTGCTTGGTATTACGAATTTATCATACTAATCAAAGGTTTATTTTTAAGATTATTATATTTTTTACATTTGAATATCAAGTCACTCTGATTTCGAAAGATTAAACAGTATGAATGACATTTCTCCGTGTATTAACAGTATTATCATAAGTAATGTTTAATAGGTTACTCATTTTTTACACCTGTCAATAAAAAATTACTTGCGAGAGAAAACATATATAGATATTTAATTTCTAAAACCCAGCAGGATTGTGAAAATTTTTAAAATGATTAATTTGGTATATTTTAAAAATTTTCATTCACATGAGGGTCATTACTTCTTTTGTGACGAAAAAAAATAATTGCATATCTTCATATAAATAATTAAAATTGGAAATTTGTCCGGTTTTAATATACTTCCTCATGCTAGGCATAAAACCCTGGGTTTAGTGTGAGTGATGAAAGGATTAGCCTGAATAATAATGTTTTTACGTTTGATAACCTAAATTAGTTGACGCTTGCAATTCACGTTTTGATTATTTCGTGTAATACATAAGCTATAGCTTTCAAAATATGACTTCACATTTAACTTTTCATTTCCACACCTGTTATGTAGAGAGAATTTTAATAAGATTTTTTATGCAGATTGTATACTAGTTTCTAGTTTTCTACTTAGAAAGTTTATAAAGTTAGTTCTAATTGGGAGTCCTTAATTATTGTACAGAACATTAATTGTAACTGTCGGTGTTAGGCCAGCGTTTCACCGGCAGTACGTCATTGCCACGTAGCTTATCGACATTAACGGTTGTGTTACCCAGTTTCAGAATGATAATGAGGCCTGAAGCGGGTTTATCCATCAATGACGTCATCAATATGCTAATGTCTAGCGTAAAGCCTCGTTAATTTGCGGCCCACTTCGGCAGTATTCAATTGACCTCCATAACCATATTGATTAATTAGGCTATGCATTATTGTTTAGTACTCAATTTAGAGCGGGCAGTACTGCCGTTGGTATACGAGATGAGCATAATAATAACAAAAGCGACATTGGTCCTTTGGTCATTAATATTCTAATTCTTTCGTCGAGGATTTAGTGAAAAGAGTAATGTTGTGGGGTATTGGTTTATTAATTTAAGTATTATAAAACCAATCAAAATTTAAACCTTTAGAATTAAAACCCTTTTTTAATATTTACAATGTTACATTTGTTCTTAATAATTCTTATAACAACTGTATATGTATTAGCAGAGTTTAAAGAATGCAATCGTGTGGACACTAACCATACCAGCGTGTACAGGGATTGAAGCTAAGTCGGCCATATATGATTAACTATCAGGCCACAATAGCTCTCGAGAGCGAAACTTTTAATTCGAGTGTTTAATTACCACCGTCCTTAAATGCAAAATAATATTGATATATACAAAACCGTCTTAGGTATATAACCATTATATTCTATTATATAAGTATGTTTGTCTTTTATTACTATTAACAGGAGGGGTGAGTAATTAATGGATTTATGTTATTTTATGGCAGAATACAATTTTATTGAATATTCAAGGTAGAGAATTGGAGTTATTTCATTTTTAATGTTATTCAGCTACTGGAAAACTTTTACGTAATTCATTTCTTAACGTTTATGAAAAAAACTTATAACACTTAACCTTGTCGTCACTAACCGAATAGATAAAGTTGCTTAGTTGGAAATTTATAGAATACCAAACCAAAAGATAGTCATTACCAAACCGAAAGAATGCCGAGTAAACTATAAGACGTATTTATTATATATGAAATCGGTAATTATTGCGAAGTTATTTTAAAACAACTCACAATTAAATTTAGAACCCCGAACAGTCTATGATTCTATCATTAAATTAAAAGCCATCATTAGAGCTAAACAAGCTAAAATGAAATAATTAAAAGCCATCATCAGAGCTAAACAAGCTAAAATGAAATAAAAGCTTATAATATACGTCTGCGGAAACAGTACAGTGTCTTAATTAACGTTAAAATGAAAGAATGAACATTTAATCTGATCTTTAAATGTTTTTTTATATATTTAAGAAACTATTGTTAAAATAGTAAGAAACTATTGTTAAAATAGTAACTTAATTTTTACGTGAGAATAGGTATATGGACAAAAGCACAACAATTAAATATAGAACTGAATAATACTCCAGAGCGTTTAATTTTCAGATATTCTAATATGAGATTTGTAAATCAAGAAATAAACGCTGGATATAATGTCGGAATGGATGTGTCTGTATGAATTTTTAAAATGTGTGTCTGACTGATAGAAAACGCGTAAATGGCTTTTTACGCGATTTATTAAAGTTGATAATTACGATTCAATCCAAGAAATGGTTTAAATGCAATAATATTATATAATGATTAATATTATGTACAATGGTAGGAAGACGTTCGACACTAGGATGATCAGCACTTCGACTGCCATCCCTTTAGGTATGAGCTTTGATCCTTGATTTAAACGAGGGTACGATGTGGCCACTCAATTTTATTATCCCCTCCCTGTATTTTATACGAAATTATACTGGCCAAGAACAGTAAGCTGAGAGCTAAATACCGTACAAGCGACTTCCATTCGAAAAATGTCCCGTGATTAGGAGCGTGGGTATGCAGCTGTCGTCTTCTACCCTCATAGATAATAGTTATTATGCGGGGCTCTTGATTAAACACTATTTAAGTTTCTTACCCTTTCTTTACCGCGATGTACCTACTCTCTTTTTCTCATGTTCTCTTTTCGGTCAGAGCTGTCCCGAATCCCGCTTTAATTTTTCATTAAAAGCGTCTTTACAGCAAACTCTTTACAACTTATACAGTAGGTCCTTCATCACTTGTGTTTTCCGTAACTTTATTTAATACTAGGAATTTACATTGTTGATAAGCTGTGCTGTGAATATAAAGTTACACTGCGTACCACGTTTCCAGGAAAAAAAACGTTGTATCTAAATACTGCCCAGGTTAACTGTGTCCCGTTCCTGGTAAAGAAGTAAGCAGCCTATTTTTTATTTGATCTAGGAAGAAATTGTATCAGGGAATTCTTAACATTCATGTTATTTCGTACTGTACGGTCTCCACTTCTTGCGTAGCACTTTATAGTAGCCCATAATTTATTATATCGGTTATCACCTTGTCACTGTTGTCTGTCTGTGATCTGCTTTCAGAAATATGATACAATATTTACCTCCATCGTAGCCCCATTTTGTTTGTACTGATCTATATATAAAACACCTATCACTCAGACACAAGATTTTAAACAAAGAATCATTAAAGAAAGCATAATTGTATTAAAATGAAACTTTACTCCTTAAAACCCACTTGATGTTGTATAGAACCAGGTAGTGCAAATAATTACGAATTACCAACTTATACCATTTTAAAAATAAGGTATTAATGGTAAACCTCAAATTCCGTTTTTTTTACCAAAGTGCTCCGTGTAGGAGTTACAAATGTTATAGGCACCTTTACAGAGAACAACTGTTGCAAAGAGACGACAATAATTATTATGAGATGATACGTCCTTTACTGTACTATGAATAACCGTGTTTTTTACAGCTGTATATACTCATAAATGCATCGCACATATAACAAATTTACTGACACAAAAATCGGAATTAGCTACTGTTATTATGTCAAACTATGTTAAACTATACTATCTTAAACGATATAAATTTCTTTAACCAATTATTTAAATATAGCAATTCATGTTCTTCGTTTTCTGTCCTTACATGATATTAACCTATCTTACAACCAACCTTTATACACGTAAATAATATTTATATCATAGATAGACTACTACATGGGAGGACTGAAATTGTAAACTTTATATGTTTGTATATTTTTAGCTGATTTAAAATTATTTACTTGGTTGAATTCATGTTAGCCAAGCTTGCTAAAGAACTTAAATTGATATAACGTACTTAACGAAAATATATTATCATTTATAAGACAAATCAAACGCTTAATTTATTGTTTCTGCAAATATGCTGCAGATCTAGAAATGACAGGTTTGCGTAATATTTTGCTATATAAACTGTTATTTTTATCCAATAGTCTACGATCAGCAAAACAACTAATAATACACGTAAAATTTGTTGAAAACAATAAGAAAAATTCAGAAAAATTATTTATTCATTTGAATTTTTTAAATGATAAAAATAAAGTAATTATGTGACTAAATGGAAATAATACAGACTGACAACTCAAATCAATGAAATACTTCTTGACTCAGACCATGGTGAATACATTCAACTCCATTCTCGGTTGTATGTCGAACACACACAACACATTCACTAGTACTCGAAATACTCAAAGAGATATACGGTCATTTGCATTTGAAAATATACTTACAATAAATTATAGTAACACTATATACATTTTATTAAGATTCAAATTACTGATTTGTAATTCACAAAATATTATTATTATAATGCATGTCTACATTATATATAATAATCATCTCCTTCTTTAACAATTATGTATGTTATTACAAACTTGTTCTGTCAATATCTGAATCATACTTCTTTCCGTTTGTATTTAATTCAATTGAGTAATTTACTAAGGCTCAGCTAACAAACATAACTTTGATAATAGGTTTGATAATAGGAAATAAACACTTATATTTAAATACTTGTACCGGATTAGTCATTAAATTTATATATTAGAACTAACCATTCCTGTTTTGCATATTTTAAAAGATTAAAACTTCTTAGTTTGGCATTTTGATACAATTTTTACATGTGTATACCGCTTTCTCTTTTAAGCAATGATATATTATTAGATTACAAATTACAATAACCAAACATTCACATCATTGTTACGGATCACAATTGACTCTTCGATCATCCCACCGTACCTACATTTAATCCAAAGACACGTTGTTGGATACCTTTCTCTGAGGAATCGGATTCATCATCGTCCTATTACGAGTAGCTATTATGAAGTCATAACTTATCTTGTTTCATTCTCCATGTTTAACAAACTTTACAGTGTTTTGTATATTAGATGTTTTATGTTAATGTAAACAGGTAATTTTGAAAAATAATAATCAGTAAAAATCATATTAAATGTGATTTAGAAATAAAACTTTCTTTTTGGCAGGAATACATACGTTTGGTAAAAGTCTTTTGGATTAAATACAGTAGTTTCTTTGAACTCAAAGCAATCAGAATAAGTAGTGTATAATAAATAATAGGATTGAACAAGACCGTATACCATAAAGGCTAGTTAAGAGAAGATTTACGACCTGCAAGTTTCTCTCTTATCTAAACTGATTACTCGGAGAAGCTGCCCGCCTGGGACAAAAAGGAATCTCGCGATGGACTGTTAACATTACAAACTAAAACGATTGATGTCCAGACGTTCATTTCATAACTTTTGTAGTTAGTTTCCAAGTCGTTAACACAGTTTTCACGTACCCTAGAGTAGTGCTTACCAGTTTGTAACTTAAACTTTAGATTTAATTTTACTAGTGGCTTATTCAATTGACCTATAGGTGTAGTTATCTTAATGCTTACGGTTTCCTTTATATTATGTCAATTATATTAGAGTTAAGGAGTTACATGGCGTCCTATAAGAGTAAATGTACAGTGAATAATAAAGCAGAAAACCTCCCAATAACAAAATGAAAACTTCATAGTGACATTTTCACAACTAAAGTGACATGGATGAGTTTACTTCAAATTAAACGTCTTTTTAAGTACTTATTTTTCTAAAAATCCCGTATCTAATACCATACTCTACGTGATAGTGGTGGGAAAGAAATGTTAAACGAAAGGCTTTCACTTCAGCTCTCTAATAAAAAACCAAAAAAGGGACTATTATTTGGAATCTCCAATGGTACTTGGTTAACCGTTATCACTAATTTGCCTATCACTTAATGAATAAGAAGTGTTATTTATATATGTCTGTTGGGAAGATATCTCAGCATCTAAATGAGCTATAAAGTTAATTTTAAATGTTAAAGTTCATTTTTAAATGAGCAACATCGGATTGAGCATCGCACTCTATATAATTCAACTAACCATTGGCAAACATATTTACATTGGTCTTGTTGAAGATAACTATAATTAGTAATGACAAAATTACAGAAATAATCAAATTTAAACAAACTTAGTAAATAATATGGAATTTTAACATAGTAATTCATTTAGCCTAATGAAATTAGTAATATACGTTAGATAAGCCTATTACGCTACACGGTGAGGCGTATTCCCACCTTGTAAAATTACAACCGGTTTCAAAGTAAAGTTGAGACATTGTGGACTTAATTTTTCAATCATTACAGGTAATGTCCTTAAAAAATAATAGTTTACTTATCGGAAAAACTTCCACAAAATAATACCATTTCGTGAATTAACAGTTATGTTCATAGTCATGGCTGGATCCCTCACGCAGGGAGTTAAACCAATTAATATAGTATATAATCTTATTTTATTGATTATTATTTTAGTTAATATTTCTGGATATTAATATCATTATTTTTATTTTACGTAATGACCTAAATAGTATACAATAATTATTATTAATAATCACAATTATTTTATTTAAATCTGACTAAGAATACATTAAAATCAATTGTTTTTCCAAACAACTTAATCACAACTATTGATACTTTTTAAAACGTAAAAATTATATACCGAAAGGATGTTGTTCGGATTATAATATATGCAAGATGGTTTTACTCATCTTAATTTTAAAAAAATTTAAAAAGTTAAAGTATTGATGAAAAACTTAACAACACGATCTTAGCTAGAACTTGAAACTTATATTTACTGGAGATAGCGCAACATAATCTTCTGGCTTAATTATTCTATTTAAAATTCAGAGATCTTTAGCATATAAAATGCCAGTTACAGGTTTAAACGGAATTAAATTGGTTGTAGATTACGAATTTAAATTAACATAATTTATTATATGTAAGAAGAAATAACTAATTAATTAGGTTTCGGTTTTCTGAAAGTTTAAGAGAGTTTCTGATAAAACCTTGATCAAAGCACTACTTAAGTGGTAAGTTACAATCCCTTGTGAAGTTTCACCTGTGTTCTTTATACAAATATATCTGAACAATTTATTATTATCTTTGATATTGCATCTTTCCTTTGAATTAATTTTTCAAAGGTCTTTTCTTTTTTATTTGGAGTTTTATACAAAACTTGTAATTTGTATCATAAGGAAGTCTCAAAAACATTATCTGCCAATAGAATTTATTCCTGTCATTTACAAGTACAATAATCTTTACCTACGTACAAAACTGATAAACGTAGCACTAGATTATAAGATAAAATAAACACTAGCTACATACTATTATAGGACTTCTTTATTAAAATCTATAATTCCTTTCAAAATAAAAAGTAAGAATAGTAAGGCATTACTCCCTTGCATTCTATTTCATTTAATGCATAATACGGAACTTTTTCTTTATATATGACCTCAAGCCATCTACATTGATGGAAACGCAGTACGAGAAGTGCGGGAAGCGTTACGATATTTTCTTACCTGACATATGTTCTGGACATTTTTAAAATAACACAATTATTGTATTTCAATAATAAATGCTGATATTTTTATATTCTACACTATTGTAGTTGGCTTTTGATATATGCTTATATTGAGCTGTGGTGCCATGACAAGTGCATGAACTGAATATTTAAGTCTCTATTTTTTTAACAATGTTTTATACACTAACATTTTTATGGACTTCCCTGGTATTTATGTTGGAAGAGTTGATTATACTCCCAGTATTACCAGAATATTATAAACTATTACATTAAGATAATAATATTATATTATTGAACGTACTTAACCTTTTCTACAAAATAAGAAAGTTTAATAATGTGTCACTGTGAATATTGTATGCACAAAACACAATCAAATTCTGCTATGCCAATCATTGGCAGTAGGCATTTTCATATATACTACTTCTTAGCACCAGTGAATTTTGGTTTTTTCCAAATGAACAATATGGTTAACATTTATAAATAAAAAAAACTGTCACTTACATTACTTCTAAATATTTGGATTGTGTCTACTACATACATAATTTTGAATGATATTTTTAATTTAAAATCTATAATTAAAATGTAATAATACATGATCAAAATTAATCTATGTGTCTAAAACCAACGAATAATACAAGATTTACAAGTACTTAAATACAATGTCATGTTTAACAGTAAGACATTCTATTCTCTAATTTTATCAGGAGATGCTACTTACGTGACTTCGTTTTATATATATATATATATATATATATATATATATATATATATATATATATATATATATATATATATAAAGGAATATCAAGGAAGGAAGGTTTTATATAAATATATATATATCAAGGAATTCGTTGATTATTGTGAAACTATAGTATTGAAAATACACTACTAAACTATTTTTGCCTTTTTAGATCTCAATATATTTATAGATAAAAGGAATTATGAGGGAAACAGAATTTTTCAGGACATTTGCCATTGTTAAAAAAAAATTACTTGACGATCGGAAATGCAAAAAAATCGTGTTTCCATTCAAAATTCATTCATCATCAAAAACAAATATCAGACAAAAAACAAATTAAATAAATTATTTCTTACTTATATCAAAACAATCTGTGGTTACATAGGCACTTTTGACTCAATCCTATACTACGACACAAACATACTTCGGTTGATCAACTGTTGACTGAACATGCCTTACACTCCAATGACCAAACGTTTATAAAAATTACTTACGCAAGCAATAATTTGACAATGATTAAATCGTTAAATATTATAGTAGCTAATAGTAAAAAAGTTTTTACGTAGTTAATGATGAGATATTACATTAACATATACAAAACAGTATGAAGTGTGAGTTAAAATTATAGATACACTCTATTTAGTTTTTGATGGATAAAGGTGAAGGGATAGCCCTTGGAACACCTTTGTGTGAAATTAAAGTGAACTGTTTATTTACAGTTACAACGTTGCCCATTTTCCAAAAATTGAAGTTTAGGGGAACGGTTGAAAATTTTAAATTGCAAAGATCACATTTTAATTGTCTTGATACAAGTAGAACAGTGGAAACTGGAGCTTTCTAACTCAACCTAGTACAAAATTGCAGCTCATTGAAATTAATTAAAATTTAATATGAACATCCTCATTCAGAAGGTAAATAACTTCAATTGGAAACCACTTTCCTTGCAAACTCAAACTAGTTTTACAGTTAATATCTGCTGCAGGGCAAGCCTCCATTATCTTTTAAGTTTTTAGGAAGTCCAGTATCATGTTCGGTTTTTTGGTTGGAGTTAACCAATTTGAGACGTGCTTTTGTGATACTTTACTATGAAATGGAGTATTAGAGTTAACAAGAGCGTATTGTGATTCCAGTGTTTCGAGGCTAAGGAGAACGGGTAAAATCAGTATAAACAAAATTTGGCTAGGATGGGCGTAAATATTGTATCATACTAGTTCTTAATGCAGATCACAGTCTGACAACAGTGACGAGGTGATAACCGATATAATAAATTATGAGCTACTATAAAGTGCTATGTAAGAAGCAGTTATAAATGGAAGTGGATGTCGTACAGTAAGAAGTAACATGAATGTTAAGTATCCCCGTAAACAATTTCTACCTAGTTCCAATTAGAAATAGCCTGCTTACTTCTTTACCAGGCACAGGACACAGTTAACTTGGGCTGTCTTTAGATACACCGTTTGGTTTCCTGGAAATATGGTACGCAGTGTATCTTTATATTCACACAGTCTTCACAGCACATATTATCAACAATGTAAATGCCTAGTAGGAAATAAAGTTACGGAAAAACACAAGTGATGAAGGACCTACTGTACAAGTTCTAAAGAGTTTGCGGTCAAGACGGTTTTAATGACAAAATAAAGATGGATTCGGGACAGTTCTGAGCGAAAAAAAAGAACATGAGAAAAAGAGAGTAGGTACATCGCGGTAAAAAAGGGTAACAAACTTACGTAGTGTAATCAAGGGCCCCTATATCACCTATGAGGGTAGAAGACGACAGCTGCACACCCACGCTCCTAATCACGTGACATTTTCCGAATGGGAGACGCTTTTACGATATTTAGCTATAAGCATTCTACTGTACTTGGCCGGTATAATTTCGTATAAAATACAAGGAGGAGATAATAAAATTGAGTGGCCACATGGTACCCTCGCTTGAATCACGGATCAAAGCCCAGATGTAACAAAGAGGGCGGCGGCAGCGCATGAGTCTTCCTAGTGTCGAGCGTCACCCTATCATTGTAATAATAATCTATTTATTGCATTTTAATAATTTCTGGCATAAAAACGACAATTACAACAACAAAACATATAGACAAATAACTTTTGGTTGACCAGATTGTAATTGTATTGATTGTGATTGTGATTGATTTGATTGCATTGTAATTGTAGTTCACGATCATCAACTATAATAAATGTTGTAAAGAAGACCTAGTACACGTTTTCTATCAAGCATACATACAATTTACAAATTCATACAGGCACATCTTTTCCTACATCATTTCCAGCGTTTATTTCTTGATTTATAAATTTCATATTCAGTAGATCCGAACAATCAACGCTCGGGAGTGTTACTCAGTTCCATATTTATTGTTGTGCTTTAGTCTGTATACCCATTCTCATTTAAAATTTAAGGTATTATTTCTAACACTAGTTTCTTAAAAATATTTCAGTTCAGGATAAAGTTAATTAATTTTAATTGTATGTTGTTTTAAAATCACTTTGTAAGAATGACCACATTCACAAATAAAGAGTACGTCTAATTGTTTACTCGGCAATTTTTCGGTTTGGTAATCTATATATTTCCAACTAAGCAACTTTATTTGTTCGGTTAGTGAGGACAAGGTTAAGTGTTATAAGTTTCTTTCATAAACGTAAATTATTACTAACCTGAAAAGTATCCAGTAGCTGTATAACATTTAAAATTAAATCTCTATTTCTCTACCTTGAATATTCAATAAAAATTTTATTCTGCTTTAGAATAACACATAACTAACCATTCCACATTATACCCTCCCCCTCTAAGTAATAAATGACTACCATACTTATATAATATAATGTAATAGTTCTATATCTAAAAAGGTTTTGTATCTAATCACTATTATTTTGCATGTAAGGACGGTAGTAAGTAATCAGTTTAATTAAAAATTTCGCTTTCGAGAGCTGTAATTGTAGCCTGATAGCCAATCAAATATGGCCGACTTAGCTTCAATCCCTGTATAGGCTGGTATGGCTGGTGTTCACTCCATTGTATTCTTTAAACCTTGCTAATACATATACAGTTGTAATATGATTTATTAAGAACAAATGTAACATGGTAAATAATAGCAGTGTTTTAATTCTAAAGGTTTAAATTTTATTCGGTTTTATAATACTTATAGTAATAAACCTATACCCCACAACATAATTCTTATTCACTAAATCCTCGACGAAAGAATTAGACTATTAATGACCAAAGGACCAATGTCGCGTTTTTTATTATTATGCTCATCTCGTATACTAACGGCAATACTGCCCGCTCTGAATTGAGTACCAAACAATAATGCATAGCCTAATTAATCAATATGGTTATGGAGGTCAATTGAATACTGGCGAAGTGGGCCGCAAATTAACGAGGCTTCACGCTAGACATTAGCATATTGATGACGTCATTGAGGGATAAACCCGCTTCAGGTCTCATTATCATTGTGAAACCGGGTAACACAACCGTTAATGTCGATAAGCTACGTGGCAATGACGTATTGCCGGTGAATCGCTGGCTAACACCGGCCGTTACAATTGATGTTCTGTTGGTAGAAGACTCCCTATAAAAACGAACTTTATAAACGTTCTAAGTAGAAAAACTTGAAAAAAGCATACAATTTGCTAAAAATAAACCTCATTAAAAATCTCTCTACATAACAGGTGTAGGAACCAAAAGAAAAATATGAGGGCATATTTTATACAAGCTATAGCTGATGTATTACACGAAATAATCAAAACATACATTGCAGGCGCCAACTAATTTAGGTTATCGGACTTAAAAACATTATTATTCGGGCTAATCCTTTCATCACTCACACTAAACCAAGGGTTTTATGCCTAGCATAACAAAGCATATTAAAACCGGACAAATTGCCAATTTTAATTAATTATATGAAGTAATGCAACTATTTGTTTTCGTCATATAAGAAGTGATGACCCTCATGTGAATGAAAATTTTGAAATATACCAATTGAATCGTATTAATATTGTCAAAATCTGGCTGGGTTTTAGAAATTAAATAGGTATATGTTTTCTCTCACATTTAATCTTTTATCCAGACGTGTAAAAATTAGTAAACTATTAAACATGACTTATGATAATACTGGTAATACACGGAAAAATATCATTCATACCATTTTAAATTTTCGAAATCACTGTGTCTTGATATTCTAACGTCAAAAAATATGATAATCTTGAAATTAAACCTTTGATTAGTATGAATATAAAACTAACTGTTGCCGCTAAAATGAAATTGAGTACATAAATTCATAATACCAAGCAATATCTAAGTAATATTAGAGGAAAACATGTTTTTTTACACAATTACAATATAATGATAGTTATCATAGTATAAGGAGCCCATTTTAAATGTGCCATATCTTATATATCAAAAATTATTTAATTTATAGGAAAGTTAAAATGGGGATTTAATTAAACTTTTAGTTCAAATGAAATTAAATATATGACATTAGAATGTAAATATACCAAAACATCTTTTAATATTGGATGTAAACATCATTTTATATGTTTTCGTTTATGGGCATGTCTTGTTTCTATCAAACGAAATAATTTAAAAATAATATATTGATTTTGATTATTAGTATCTTTCTAGAATCAGTAATAAAACCTTAAATTACATCATCAAGTACCAACGTGAGTAGGCCTATAAGATTTAACACTATAAAATTAAAGAGTACACTGTAGACACCAACAAACCAGATCCTAAGAAAACGACTTTATATTTTTATATTTTCTTACAATATTAATGGATTTAAATAGCAATGCACTATTTAGCAGGATCATTATTTAAAGAATAACAAATATTTTTCATGGCGCGTCCATGATTAAATTTATTGTTAGACGATTTCACCTCAACCTCAATCGATTTAACCTAATCGCGTGGTTTTTTAATAACCGTCAAATCTAACATCTTAATTTACAGTTACCGTACAAAATCTCTTAGGTCGTTTCTTTTATTTTATCCATTTCGACCGTTACTTGCGTTTGCAGTTACTATAAATCTGTCCGGTAATCTTTCTCCATCATACGAACCGATAAACAATATTTAACTCTTGCAATAAGCTTAGTATTTTAATTTCAAATTTTGCTTAATACATATAGTTGCAAATTTTTTTAATAGTCTGAGCTAAGATATATCAACATAGAATATTGACATATATATAGTCATTAGCTCTGTTTGTATGAGAAAATGTATAAGAGTAACATCCATTTATAAACGCAGCGCACGGTTTCATTATATGGCACAAAATCGGTTTGGCTCTAACCTTACGACCTCGGGTGTCACGAATTGCTTTTTCATCCCTGGATGGTATCACTGTATACATTGTAAATCCTTTGTCGTATTTTATAATGAGAAAGTGTTTTAATGTACAACTAACTGAAATGATTGGATTGATAATCTAAAACTCTCAATATGTCATAGGGAAAATAACAATAATACTGATATTTATTATTCACAGCCCAGAAATTAAATGAATGACTAGGGTTTATTTACTCTATCGAGCTACTTTCACTATTTATTGATGTAACTACACTAACTAATTTATTAATGTACTGATTATATTAAGAATATATGATTACTAAAAGAACAAAAGAATAATTAAATTTACAAAATTATTAACCATCATTTGTTCATAACATTTGGTTACGTTTAAATAAATTTTACTTCAAAGTAGTATAAAAAGAAAATATACAATCGGTCATTTAACAGTTTCATTTCAATGTTTTTTTTCATTTACAAACCATTTTTAGATTGGCTGCGATTCGTGATTTAGTTTTTTATAACGACTTATATACTGTTAGTACAGGAACTATTTTGTATGTTACTATTTCAGTGCAACATAATTTGAGCTCTAACAATAGAGGACTCTAAATCAGTTAATAGTTTGAGTACTTCTATGTTTAATAATACGTTATCCAAATAGCTTCATCAACTAGTGTATGCGAGCACACGTTTCTATTTTTCTTTTACTTGTTATAAACTATCAATTCTACTTTAAAATATTTCTTTAACTTACAGAAACAGTTTTATATCTAAAACACGTTATACAAATGGTAAATTTTGGATTACAAAATTATTCAATATATTTAGATAGAATGAGTAGGTATATAAAATGTACGCGGATTGTACATTTAATCTTTTTTGGATATAATCAAAACGGGAACGGGGCTTATATTGAGCTGCCATCCCTTGGGAAATATGATTCACACGCGAGCCTTTACATTACAATATCCTGTCTACCTGATGTCCTGAAATATACGACTTCCTTTCTGATTACTATTCCTAAAAGAAACGTTCCTCTATAAAGATGACGTAAATGAAAAAGTGTTTAATATAACCTTCTAGTTTGGGTTACTTGGTAAATTATAAGATAAAACTCCAGTTACACATCTTCAAATTGGAATAAAATATGCTTAACTTTTAAATTATTTTGTAACGTATGTAGATTATAGGTCACCATAGTATAAAAGACACAAATATAATAAGTTAGGAAATAAAAACCATACTCTTTTAATTTTGAAAATTCTACACATTTTGAGTATTTTTACAAACTGATATTAGCTGTATGCAAATATAATAAACCCTATCTTTAGAGATAAGGTTAAAAATACGTAAGTACATAAATATCAAGACCATAAGAAAAAAAAATTACATTACACTATTTAAGAAGCCAGTTTTTTTAAAAGTATGTTTGCTAAATACATAAAACTGCAGGCACATTCTACCGTTCAATTAATAATAAATAGATTTTAATTTGTCCTTTTTACGTATAGCTGTTGTGGAGGAAACATAATTTTTCCGAACATTTGCCATCGCTCCGTGAAAAAAAAATCAGTAACAGTACGTTTTGCGATTTGCAATCTTATCTCTTCTTTAGGTACGGTACATAACAAATTTTACACATAATAAAAACTAGGTTATAAACAAATTATACCAAAGCGTTGTGACACGCGTAAAGTCAGGAATCACAACCACTACGTTGTGTGTCAACTTAACTAAGTCTAAAACATAATATGTAAAGCTATTATTTGTTTCCTTACATTAAGTGAGTTTATATTGTTTCAATCGCGCGTTCTTAATTTTTATCTTAGAATTTAATTAAAAAAACTAAGGTTTTGTCGATCTTTATGTCGATAGATATGAAATACAAATTGAAGGGATAATTACAATCAATTTAGTAATGTTGGATTTTTGATTGAATGAAATATATAAGAAATGCGATAATCCTATAATTCATTACAGATAATTCAATATGCAACATGATGAATATCCAGATAAAAGCTAAAAATAATTTTAAAAGAATTATATTTGTGCTGATTCTTTACAGATCACTATAAATACTAATATAAGTATTTTAAAATGGCATATTAATTTATTAGTTTATATGATTTACTGTTTAGTACCAGCGTTTTAGTACGCATATACATTTACGTTGCATATATTTATTATAAGATATAATATGACAATACTTCGTTAAATTCCTTCTATTTGAATATGCATATGTTAATATGCTTGCTACTATTATTAGAAGGTAATTTACATTTACACCATTATATATTCAATATACAACACATTATTAACGATAAGAAAATATCTATTATAAACCATATTGTAAATTATCAATTAATGTCGTTTATTCCCGTAATTATTTCTTATCTGGATACAAATCATAGGCACTTTACACTCCTTCATTAAGCATTTGTTTAATAATCTAATATTTCACTACTACTATTATTGAAAAATTAGATAATTAACTACAGCGGTTTCTAACTAAATTAGAACAGATATTTCAAAATCTATATGTTACGATAATTATGTTTTATATATTATTTCATATTCTAACCAGATTATTTATAAATCTGATTCCAAGAGTAATTCAATACAATTTAATATTGAGATTAAATTATGTAAATGTATTATGATTACATATCCACTGCCTCCAGCATTTTCAGTCCAATTACGGTATCACAGTTGAGCTTTATTTATAGCTGGATCAAAAAACAATATACTAATTTAGCTGTCTAAAATATACCCTGGTAAAATAGAGTCTACTTCGTATTCTTGTAATTTATTTTCAGTTTAAGTTATTTCTAGTATCATACTTGAGTTTTCCAAGGTTAAGCGAGGTTATAAAATAAAGAAAAATCTGCGAAATTTTACGGAAAACTCTAAAAATTCTAAAGTATTTTTTTAAATTTAAATTTAACTTTAACTAACACTAAAAATTCACTCTATTAGCACTTTCAGTTTTTACCAGAGCCTAAAATGCATGTGAAAATTTAGAAATATTTACGAAGTATGTAGGAATTCCACTCCAAACTGTATTAGACTTCTTAATTCTACGTATATATGAATATTTTCTTCATCGGGGCAATGTAAACTCAAATTTGATATCAACTAGACATATCTTAGACAGCAAGTTTATGACATGGGATGGAAGTCAACAGTTTGAGCGATGTAGATTTCCGAGACCTGCGTATTTATTTCAACGTTATTGATCGGAGTAACAAGGCAAAATAAGGCATTGGAATAAATAATTAATTCGAACCAGAGATGTTCCTACAAGATGCAAAACATGAGATACGAGTCAGGTTAAATTTTATCACTCTTATACATGAACTTTAAAGTGATATGTAACTTGTGTATACTCAAACTTTCATATGGTTTCATCATATTACGTCTTAAGGGATTGTACTTAGAACTATAAGGACTTTGATTTTTTATATTAAATACAAAGCTAATACGCATTTAGCTTTTAAAAACACCATTAAAAGAAAATATTTCCATACAAAAATTATTCATCCCTAACTACATAAAGAAGTATCAAAGGTCTAATTTATGAAAACAACGACTGTCAAAACGTGTTGACGTTGGTTGTGTTGACAAAAAGTGTGAGGGGTCCTCTTTAGCTATTCATTATTATAACAGATACATAGTACATGATAAATGTGATGATGAGGAATGATGAAGAAGGTCAAAGACACTTATCAGTTATTAAGGTTATAATAAACTTATACGTTTATATTAAACGAGTATAATAAACTAAAAGGGACATAATGTTGTTTAATCAAGCGCCAACCCTCCGCTACAAACTCTGACTCCCTGTTACTGACGTTTATACATCTTCGGTAATGCTTGCTAAAGCCGTAAGGAGATTTTACTGTTATACAGTTATTTGTTCTAGCAAGCTAACTTAGCTTTAGTATGATATATCTTGAATCTTGCTTTAAAAGCGTATTCAAAGGACTCATTTCTTATGATCGAATGAGAAATAGTTCATCAAATTCATTTAACTGTTTAAATGAACTACAAAATATGAAAAATACAATAAACGACAGTGAAATTGGGCCATAAATGCACTAACTCAGTAATTATTTACTATCCTGTGACATTAAAAGGTATGAGTTAAAGATTTTATGAATTTTAAAACATTTTTTTACATGTCTTTCTGCGAAATTGCCATACCAAAGGTAAATATGCTGACAGGACAGGAATCTGTGAAAATTATTCATTGCACATATTGTTTTTCGCTTATTTTTTTAGCGATGGATTTTCAGGATGATTGGTGGTATTGGCCATCTCTCATCGAGATAGCTGTTTCCGTATCTCCGTGTTGTCACCTGGTACGAAGAATCGGTTTTTATAATTATCTTCAATTAGAGGTTGGCAGGGAAAGTAGGTCCTCATTTTAGGCTAGCAACATTAACTCTAGAGACATCTCCACTTATTCCATCATTCACCCTCTTTAGTAGACTAAACACATTGATCCACCTTTTTGCTCTAATATTTCAACAGTCAAACCTAATTATGAATCACTCCTTGACGTCTATTGAGTTTGTCCATAGTATGGGATCTTGAATGATAGAATTTTTGTAACTAGTATAGTTTCAACTGGAAGGTAGACCACTGGACTATATTCAATTTTATTTCTCTACTAAAATAATTTTAGTGTGTTATAAGTTCAAACCAAAATTATTTCTGAAGACATTAAAAAGCCTGACATTACATCATTATATCATGTTATAAATGTCAAAACGTTTGGAAATTTATAATAAGCGTTTAGAGAAATACGGCCCCTAATATTTAAGTTAAAATAGTAATGTAATAATAATATATAACAATCTAATATCTTATGCCAATAATTTATTTTTTTTTCTCAGTTTGAGTAAACATATCCGTTGATATACAACACGGAAGACATGCAAACACAGTTACAGCGCAATTGCTACATGTTTTGATTCCATGTTATTCGTTTTTATGTTTATGTTTATGTAATTAAGAAAACGACGCCTGGTGTCCAGAAAGTTGTATTTGTACCTCTAGGACAATAATATCACATTAATAATACGTGTGAGCTTAATGGCATTTTTATTTCAATAATAAACATCAGATCCAGGTGCTATGCAGTGGATATTGATAACTCGTTAAAACCAATGAGAGTTATTCATATAACACATGGAGTTGGATTCGTGAGAGTTATGATTTTTGCTATGGTTCTTAAATAAAATATTTGTTAAATAACCCTTTTGTCTTATACTAAATAATTTCACAATAAAATGAAAACATTTTCTCAATCAGTTTAGTAATTTTAAAAAGCTAAATTATATTTAGTATTTTATTAATTGTTATGAACAATTTTGTATAGACTTATTTGGTTTAAACAGTAAATACATTTATCACAGTTCATCCTGAAAAGGACCAGAAATTTAACATAACAATGGATAGAGATAAGTTGTATTTATACCCGCAGAGATATGATAACGTCACATATAATATCTTGCGCGTATTT
This sequence comes from Homalodisca vitripennis, assembly GCF_021130785.1. Classification (NCBI taxonomy): domain Eukaryota; kingdom Metazoa; phylum Arthropoda; class Insecta; order Hemiptera; family Cicadellidae; genus Homalodisca; species Homalodisca vitripennis. The sequence continues at coordinate 102,501,608 of NC_060213.1, forward strand.
TGGCTTCACTCCAAATCGACAAGCCCCCTGCCTTGGGGCCGTTCGACACCCCAGCTGTTTCTTATTGCCTCTTTATGACTTATTATTGCCCGTTTCCTTCCGGGCCATCTCAAATTAGGGGATCTGAAGGGGAGAGTGTTTTATTAGCTGAGTGTTACTGAACCCTATCAACACAGAGGCCAGAAGAACTCCATGTCTGTCTGTCTGGTGCCCACACCACATCTCGAGAAAAACTCATATTTAAACTCAAGGCGCTGAAAAATATTATTGTTGTTGGTCTCTTAATCTGTCAGTTTGTATTTCGTTAGTCTGAATGGTATCTTGAGATCGAACCATAATATAGAATTGAGGTTTCAAATGAAGCTGTATTTTTAATAGGCAACATTGATTTTGTTAGATGTACGTCACTTCATGTTATTTAGCTAAGGATTATAGCGAGCAATTGCACATACCTTGTGAGTAACTATAAATGCAACGTGAATTTTACAGGGTAAATTGATTTGAGTGCAGTTATAAAAATGTTTAAACTGTGACATTGTAACAAAGATTATATTTTTGGAACATATTACGTTGACTTTAAAGTTTGCATAATATTGAATTCCTACATAGAAAAGAATGTTTTCTTTAATGGCTCATATCCATCCAAGGGATTTGACTGAGCCTTATTGGATATTATCACTCACTATGCTGACAGTTTCTACAAGTGTAACAGGGATGTATAATTTCTTTTCTGTATGACTGTCCCTCTGTCAATTCACAGTATTGGTTGTTTTAAAGTTAATTTGTGATATCAACTTAATATACCGTAACGCCCAAAAAATCTAAAATGCAGAGATTATTTATCTGTAGCTGTTTTATTTTTAAACAATTTACAGTATTATTTCATTTATTTATAATAACTAAATTATCTTGTGGGCAATAGTTAAAAGCATTCCAACATTGACTGAAGAATCGCTAACATTATGTTAAATTACGACTGTAACCATCTTGAAGAAATAAGCTGATATTAAGTGAATTGAAGATAACTCAAGAAGGAAGGAATTGGCTAAGAAAAACATGTGGTTTAATAATAATTCGATTTAGTAAACAAAAAATCTTCATGAGATAAACATTCTAAAAAGCCCGTTGGGCTGAGCTTTATAGTTAGATGTCATTTAAATTCGCAAAATGCACAATTAGTGAACGAGACATTTTTATTGATACCTTGGTATAATGTTTTTATATATAACATAAATATACATATAGTACTATACTATACGATACTGATGTACAGATATTAAGAAATTATTTCAATATAACGTAATTATTATAAAGAAATTCATTGTTTGGTTGTATAATATATTTTAAAAAATTATTCAACTTGTAAAAACTTACACTACACTATCATGCATTACATAAAAATTAAAAAACAAACTTTTTTAAACAAGATGAAGACAGCCATTTGAAAACTAATACTGTCATGAATGTTAATTATTCAGGCGGCTATACCATTAGTAAGGCGGTCATTTACAATCCCTGTCGAGCCGTAGAATGACGTCATCAAGATGCAAATTATACCTGTAGAATGTGCCCAGGGCGCTACTGGCTTGTGTTACAGGGAGGTTTGAATGCATTGTAAAGGATTAATCTACCTTTGTATTAATATTACATGTATATTTAAGTGCCATATACTTACCTAAAAGTTGCTGTAAAAGGCTATAATAATAGTTTTATTTTGTGATGTTTAAATTTCATAAATTATCATCAAAGATTATTTTTATATAATTACGATTGTATAAGATTAACGATGTAAAATAGTAATCTGGCAGTTGATACAAAAAAACTTTTGTTTTGATTATTCTTTAATCACAGAGTAAATACTACTGTAACATAAAGATGACTTGAAAGCTTTCAGGTGAGGAGGAAATATCTTAAACAGTTATAATTTTTGGCCGAGGATGACTCTTCCCTGCGAGGGTGATATATTAAATGATTACAATTATGTTAAAATATGTTGAAACATAGTGATAAAAAAATATTAGATATGAATGTAAAAGGTACACTTATTTATAACAAGAAGGTCACTTACCAAATACAAATATGGGTTTAATTAAAATATCACTTCATGGCAGTTTTGTTTTTATTTTTAAACTTATAAATAAGGAAACGAATGCATCGTATATTGTCGTACTGCAATAATCACTTAGTTTGTAAATTATGCTCGCAGGCTTCAATCTCCAAACATGACGATTTATAAATGAAATATTTGGCTGCAAATATAATTATAATTATGCATAATTATAATGGTGTTATCTACGACGCAATGTGCCTATTTTTCATTTTTAAACTTAATGCATTAAGCATGATGATACTTCTACCAATTCCAAGATTCCAAGTTCTAAGTGACTCTGTAGTGTGAGTAGGCCACTGGAGAAAATATGTGGTGTGCTTAAGGATTACCAGCGAATATACATCGTTAGAAAACAAAATTTCAATGATATTTATCTAATGAAATATCCGAGCACTTTCGGTAGTTAAGCATGTTTATAGTGGGTGAAGAAAAAACAGTAGACCTAATCCAATATTACTTATTCTAGATGTATTATTCATAAAGACTAAAATGCACTTCTCGCTTTATTCATTGGCTCATGTTCCTATTCATTTCTCTAGATCTCCATAGGCTATTGTCCTGTTTTACCCCTGATTAAATCAGGCCTGCAATGAACAAGATAGAAGCAATATCTTTTAAACCACATCTATTGTGTCTTGTTCATGACAACATATTTTTAGAAAGAATAAAAGTTTGGTTATTTGAATATTTAAGCTTCCTTAGATCAGTAGAGCTAATAAAGCTTGAAAATTGATATTTTATGTTTAAGCATCATAGTTATATAACAAAAATAGTAAAATTAAGTCTGTTTAAATGTTTAGTTTAACTTAAAATACTGAGTTCAACTAAAGAGAAATGAAAGTTTTGGACCTTTCTGAATTCATTAGGAATTCTCTAAATAAATGTGTAATAGAGATTTTGAGTTGAGTCTCTGAAATGTTTTTAAAGTTTGACATTGATGGAAAGCTCTGGTTAATTATGTATCTAATCACCAACGTCACGAGATGAGACAAGACGTGTGACGACATGTCGAGACTTGCACAAAAGGGTTCATTACTGGTTGAGTTCAATGTTACTGACATTAACTCTGATAAAGTAGCTTGTGATCGTTTCCTATTGAGAATTTCTGCAGATTACACTCCAAAAATTACTATGTTCTAAATAATAAAACACCCTAGAAGTACTGTGTTACTGTTTCAGTCTCTATGAAACTTTGTTTGATGTTTTACTCAGCAAAAGTGTGTATAGCTTTCATGAATTAATTGATTCTATTGCATTTAATGTTACCCGAAAATTTCAAACCGATATGTTTCAGCCGTTAGTATATTTATTTCCCCTTTAATTTAAAATTTTACTTTAAATATTATTAGAATTAAATATTACCGTACTCAATAGAAGAATACAGAAGAAACTGAACATAGTATCAAAAGTGAAAAGATATGATAAAACGATCAATTGCTCATAAATGACAATAACCTCTAGAGAAAGAGAAGAGTAAAGTAAGGACTTAATTATAAATGATGCGGGATTAACCAATTACTTGCTTTTTCATGTCTTTCCGTAATTTCTTACCGGAAAAACGAATGGTATCTGAAGAAATATCTTTTGGAACGAACTAGTCACGTCTTAAAATATTGAAATAAATAATGATGTTTGAGATGAACTCTATAATTTGACGTCGTATAATTAATTGGCCGTTGCAGTAGCAAAAAAGTAATTTGTAAAAAAAATTAAAATTAGATAATTAATTATCATATTTTAGTGTCTAAATATACGATAATCATTAAGTTCACAAAAGAATTAGGAAAGTTTAAGGACTTATTTTACAATTGCTTGCATTATACTGACTGAAAATCACGTCATTACAACAGATTTCAAATCGTGGTTATCTCGTAATGATTGCATGACTGTGTAAACAATACAATATTTTTTGCTTTGACTATGACTGGTTTTAAAAATATATAGGTTATAATACACTTGATATCTTTTTATGTAAATAAATAACAGATTTTTAAAACCTATAACGATAGAAGATGTACGAAATCCTGAAAAATACGTCTTTAATAATTAATTATTGGCCCGTTATGTATTATTAAACACAAGACTTTAGTATAAGCAAATGTAACCTTCCTTGATTAGTAACAGTTTTAAGTAATTCATTAATTAATTTAGCTTTAATTTAAATATAATTTGTAAGAAAATTTTTAATTATACATTTAGATATACATTTGTAAATAAATCAACTTACATATAAATAATAGTATATGTTGATGATATCATAAATAAACCTGTTCCAATTATTTTTAGAAAGACCTAATTAATAGTACAATGCTTATAAATAGTAAAAAAAGCTTACTGACATAGGAATTTTCATATTATATTCATACTACGGTCTTGCGTTGGGTAAATAGTAATACATATAAGACCAATGTGATCCCAAAATTTTGGGTATTTTCCATCGCTATATGTTACAGTTACAGTTAAAACTTTTTAATGTATTTATATGATAGAATACATGCATTTTTCATGTATTCTTTCATGTATTTAAAAGAAGACACAATAAAATTAGGTAGAGTACAACGACAAAGTATTATTGCCAAATCAAAAAGCTGTATATAAGTATGCAAATAATACTTTTTTTTTGTTTTTTTTTCCGTATCACAACTTGAATTCACAATTGGTAATCATATAGAAGTAACGAGCGAAATTCAGTAATTTATTTTGTATATTTTTTTCTTTATTTATTATCACACTATTTACGTGACGTTAGAGAGCTAGAAAGTTCTGCTGGTGTGGTGGTTTGTTTTACGTCTATTAGTGTGGGTCCAGCAGATCGCTGCTTTTCCTAACAATGGACTTCTACTGTAAGTGAGAAGACAGGCATTTTTCAAGGACTATAGATTCTCTATTGTCATTGAAAGCTCGGCACACAACCAGTCAAACATTAGGTTATGTAAAATTGTATAATGTTTAAAGAGTCTTAAAAATAAATTAATAGATAAATCAAAATCTGAAAGTGGTAGCAACATTTTCATAAAAAAATATTAATAAGAAAATAATAATATTATTATGAAGATGTGGAATTCAAAGTCATTGATGAAGCTAAATTAGTTGATATGTTTACATTACAGTTAGATTAGTCAGATAAGTAATATATCTAGAAAACCGCAAGTGGTGACTTTTGTACGGTTATTGATTAAAAATCTATAACTGAGTAATTCCTGTTTTGTAATGATCTTCCTGAGACAAGAAAAGGAGAAGACAATTTTAATTCTAAAATACCATCTATGAGTAGTCATTCGACAGGATTTCTAGCGTTAGCAAAATAGAAAAACCCAGATATAGTTGTACACATTGTTTCCTACATAGAAAAGCTTGGCTTACCAATTGTTATGCTTCTGGAATAAAACTAGTATTCGACAAAGTTTTAAAGGTGGTAAATTATATTAAAAGTAAATCACTGAAGTGCAGGGTGTTTAAAAATATGTGTACCGCTATGAATACTGAACACACGCAGCTTATTTTTTACTCAGATGTAAGATGGCTGTCTCAAAGACGAGTTATGAACAGATTTTATGAATTGAAATACGAATTATTAACGATTTTTACGTGTGAAGTGTCAGAATATACATATATACTTTTTGACGACTCTTGATGCACAAAGTTAGCTTTTCTTGCAGACATATTCTAGAAGTTGTATGTACTTAATAAAGGTATGCAGGGAAAATGTGAAAATGTACTCACTTCTACTCACAAAATAACATCGTTCAAAGAGAAGCTCATAATTTGAAAGAAAAGAATTTTGACAGACCAATCCTATGACATGTTTGAACTGACTGAACAGTGTATTATTGACGAAACTGTTTGTGACATGACTGTGAAATGTTTGGAACTATTACGTGAAAACATTGGTAAAATGTGTTCTTTCTTTAGAAACATCTGTATTCGATTGTGTAAGAAATCCTTTGTTTATGGATTTAGACGATAGTATAGTATTCAGTAAAATAAAGGGAGAGGAATTAAGTGATATGAAAAATGACCGTGGTTTAAAAAACACTGCGCTATACTGTACTTGGTGATAAAAACATAGTGTCGTGTAGAATGAGAGTTCCACGAAAGGAAGTACATGCGGTTATGTTGGCAAACTTGAAGATCAGTGTAGATAAGAAGTTCTCACTAGTCAGAATTGCTGTTGTCAACGCCCACTCCAATGCAGATTATTTCATTTATTGTTAATGACGTTTCAACGTATTCTTTACATTTATATCTATTTCATTTTCATTCGCAATCTAAATACCATTTTGGCAATGTTAACAACAGCGATAGCTAGAGCCAAAAACAATAATAAGGAAATATAAATATAAAATAATATAAATTAATTTAGGAATTTCAAAGAAACACCAACGTAAGCAATCTTATAAGAAGATACTTGAATGACGTGAATAAAATATAACGATACTAGTAAAAAATTTCATATAGTAAAATAAAAATGTTTGCTGCAATCTAGGATAATTAAATGATTTGCAATACGTAGAAATATTTATTGTTGTAACTGTTTTAAAATAGGATTTAAACGTCAGGTAATGTTTTTTTTTTATTTAAGATATAACATACGCTAAGGCAGACCAAGCCTACCTACCCCGGATCAGTAATGAGCGGAGGATTCTATTTTTTCCTGAGTTTGATATGAAGTGACGAGATATAAGATAGGACTGGCCTCTTTCCACTTATTATAAATCAAGGCACTGTTTCAGCCAGTTTCTGATTGTACCATTCGCACTAACCGTATTCATCATAACTGGAATATCATTATTCATATATTTAGAAAACAAAAAAGCACACTACTATACAGATTATTTTCTGCTCTAATTAAAGTCGGGTAGCGAATCTTCATTGTTTCCTGACTAGTTTTGGTCCGGTTGATATCAATTAAACACAGTTATTTAAACTGACTTAGATGATATTAGTGTTTCATAAATTTAAAATTCTATTATTTTATTAGTTTTAAAATTTTTAATTTCAAAATTTAAGGTAGTAAAAGCAGCTGAGAGGTGAGAGCCCAGACAGGTCAAAAAGATGGGTTTCACTGTTATAATTAAAGTATTAAAAATATAATTATCTATATGTACATATTTTTATTTGAATTTTAGTTAATTACATTTAATCAACAATATACACCATATGAATATATATTTAGTTATATATGTGTATATAGTTAACACAGCGGCCATACTCACAGGCCCAAAGGGACCATAACTATGTTATATTGTGGACAGCGACATGTCAATGGCGGCTAACCGATATCTTGATGTTCTGTACGCTGCGGGGTCTGTGGCTTGTTTAGATAAACCAACCAGTATTACTGCACATTCTCTGTTGGTAAAATGTTCGTGGATGCTAAAAAACTATAAAAATATATTCAAATTTTATTTAAAAATACAATTATCTTTACACTTTGTCATAAAAGTGACTGAAGTGTACAGAATATTCTTAAAATAATGCAAGCTGAAATAAACGTATCATTACTACTCGTAAATAAAAAAAGGCAATTTTATGAGTGAAGATGTTTGTTGGTTAATTTAACAAAACTTTATGTTAGGCTAATAGAGCCGACACATTGTCCAGTATTAAAAGTTAAAAATCATCTTTAAATAAGAATTAACTTTTATAAATAAAAAAGTAAAACACCCTTAACCATTCAAATATCAACTAATGTATAGCTATCGAAACAATTAAGGTAAGGAATTCCATACACATAACAATTATTTTAATATAAATTTACAGCAATGTTTGAAAAGTTTTATAGTCTTATTGTCAAGATATAAACATATTATAATTGACACTTTTCTGTCAAATATTTTGTTTCTTTGCTACATAAATATATAAATATTGCAGTTTTATGTAATACAGTGTATTTTAAGGAATACTTAATGAAATATTGTATTCGCCGGGAATGAGTTTTATTGCGGGTTTTCATAGTTGACATTGAAACTTTCAACTCGTACACAAATTGTGTGTTAATTCCACCAAGAAAATGCTGGTGGAGTGTATTGCTGACTAGTGTGTGTTCCAAAAAGTAATGGTGTCTTCGCTTAATTATTAGCGACGATAATCTATGTAATATATATATTTGTGTAATGAATACTATTCTCACAAATGCGATATCTTGGATTGGCTGATAGTTCCATATATTTACATTGTTGAAATAATAAATTGCAAATATATCTGACTATCGACCTATATCGTTCCTTATTATGATATTTAAAGTATTTTGGCAAGCAACTTTTTAAGATTTTTCTTTTGTAAGATTCTCGTACATATAGACCAAAACAACAATTTTGTATTTTACCAAAATTTAACAATATTCTGACTCTATAAGAAGCTTTAAAAATATCTGATAAAGTGTAATGAATAAACTTGTTTCAATGAATTACATATTAATAGGTCAATGTTTAGTGCACTAAATTCTGGAAATATCGATTTAAAACCATGAGATTAATATGAAAAATAAGGGAAGGCCTCTTCTCTTCACAATCTACAGAAGTGATGAAGGAATATTCTGCTCTTAATAACGGAATATTTTACGTGGGAGCAAATGATGCAGTAGTATTTGAATGCAATCTTGGATAAAACGAACTCAGTGACGTGAAATCCTCGGAGTTATGACTGAAATCGGTTTAGGATTAAAATAAATAAGAAAAAAAAACAAAAGTGTGACTATTTCCTACCCGCTACCTGGTAGGTATGAAGCTTGAGGTGTTGAAGTGGATTCGGTCGTCATGTAATATAATAGCATCGGTATAGTGTTAAGCGCATTATATACAATTATCTGGAACAATGACTGTAGTAGTAACAAGTTTCCTGAAAAGATCACAATGGTTATGCCAAGAAGAAATTTTTGGTTTGTAGTTACAATTTATGTTATAGTACGTGATTATTTCAATAATATAAACTTTAATATAAACTGATTGATATATATATTGTAAAATAAATAAATTAATATTGAATATAATTTTTTTCAATATGGATTCACTGCGTCGAAGTGAATCTTCAGATGATACTAAAAGATACATTTAAAAATATGAATTATTACCATAGGGTTTTTTGGGATACAATGCAAAATGCGTTAAAAATAGTTTAAACAAGATTTTTTTTAGATTGTGTAAATAACAAGTTAAGAAAAATGTACATGTCCTAAAAATTTATCTGTAAATCACATTTAATCCAATTATGTTTTGCGTAAAGCAACTTCGAATTTTCTCACAGCTCATAACCAAATATAACGGCAAAATAGGAGACGCAAATTTACTAAGTATTTAGTGGATAATACACCTTAATACCTTGATTTGAATTGCACAATTGAGAAAAGGAATACTAACACTTTTTTCATAAAAATAGACAAACATAGTACTTAAATTTAAAAAATTTATATTTGGTTCCAAAAAAGGATACAAAGGATAGTATTCATATACCCAAATGTTAGTGAAAAAATAATAATATTATTAATCCCTTTTTTTAATTTTTAAAATTAAACACACAGTAAAAATAATGGCACATGTCTAGATATTGTCATTCTCTTAGGTGGAATATTTGTACGTGTTAGGTTTACAGTCCTGGATGTAACTTGCCAAGAAACAACACCATTCAACCTAATGTAGCGTGACCTAAAGACATTCCAATCTCAAAAAATATATTTCACTAAAATACAAACACAACGTGATGTGTCTTAACATCCTGCAGTACAATAACACCCTTGGAAATCGTCTTATAAGAACAACTTGAGCACAAAGAAAGGAATTGCATTTAATAATAGTAAAAATATAAGAAAGAGGTAATTATATTAGGTAATTCTGTGAATTTATTTTATAAAAATAATAATTAGGCTGGTGGTTTTCAGAAGTTGTCGTTATATCGTACGGCTTACCCTTAATATAGTGCTTTCGTTAGTCAGGCCCTATTAGTTAAAGTAATGAACAAGTAAGTGTCTATTGTAACCCGCACGAAAGTAGTCCTATGACGTTTGATTTTGACATTGAGGTGTTGCCACACAACGATAGGCTCCAATGTTTTCCTAGTATGACATGAATATGTGCACATACTATACCCTTCACTTACAAGTTGTGTAAAAATATGAAGAAAATTTAAATTTCTATGTTTGCTTATGGTAAAAAGCGATGCTATTTGCTTCGTGTAGATTTGGAGATTAACCAGTAATTTATACACGTAAGACTTACCACAGTGTTGTCTGCGGGAAATTAACGAGTATCCAGATGCACCAGTCACCATGGCGTTTTTTCAAGCGGGATAAAATGTTGGTTCAGTTGTTATGAGATTTAATATCGGCATATGAAACAAACTTTTTGGAAATAAGTATAGTAAAAATAAACTAAATAATTATTTAAGGTTTTCATAAATGAGGGTAACAAACATATGTTATATACTCATTGTTCAAACGAAAATATGTAGTTTAGTTTTTAGCCAAGACTTTGATGGAAAATACTATCTCTAAAAATAGTAAATCCACAGACGCGAAACATTGCTAATAGGCTGTAAAATTATATAGGCCATCCTTTTGTACTTAGTATTGTAAAATCACTAAGATTTGTAATAGAGGTCTCATAATGAGAATAATGAATAATGAGAATAATGATTTATTCCATAATAACTAAACAATTTAAGTAACATGACAAAACCTTGGAATTACACTACCACGATTTCCAGTTATGTGGCAGCGCAACTAAAAATATAATATATAAATAAACAGAGTCCAGTCCATCACTTTAACTGCCATCTTCTGTGTAGATTTAACTAAATAAAATACACTTTTAAACATATAAGTTATTAAAACAAGAACAAAAAAGTTTCCTTTTAAATATTGGAAAATTTTTCTATATACATACATAAACATATCCCTGTACATAAATATATATAAATCTATATATAAAACGTCATTTTGCTATTTACAAACCAAAAATAATTTGTTTTTTTATTAATGTTGTTTTACATTATTATAGGTTTAGGCTATATAGAAAAGAAAAATTACAAACAAAACGTTACTAAATCAATATACTGTTTAAGAAATTAGTATCCTCTAACGAGAACAACCACAATTTAACAGATTTATCAAAACTATTAAATGAGTTACATAATTTTATTTCAAGCGGTAATTTGTTAAAGTACTTTGGACCAAGATAATTAAAGGATTGCCTAAATGAAGATCTGTTGACTTTAGGTACTCGAAAGATGTTCTGAAAACTACGTCTAGCACTATAAACTAATTCAAAAGTTCCAGTATTACCACTTCTGCTATAAAATAATCTTAGTACCTTACATACAAAAAGGTGTTGTATAGGGAGAATTTTCAAATGACAATAAAGAGGATAGGAACTTTCTCTAATAGATTTTCTTAATATGATTCGAATAAAATGATTTTGTACAACTCGAAATTTTTCGACGTGGTATTTAAAAGTCCCGCCCCAACATTGAATTGCGTATTGCAACCTAGATTGAATTAAGGCGTAATATAAGATTATTAATAACTTTTCGTCACGACAATTTTTAAAAAAATAAAATTTTCTGATACACGATTTTAATTTAATGTTCTCATAACCGCAAACATTTCACAATCGAAGAGTGTCAGATTTGCTAGTGGTACCAAGAGGGTTGGAGAGTTGAATGTGGAAGGCACAAAAAATCTTGGCAAATACCAATTCTTAATAAACAAAGACAACTTTTATAAAACAAGTTTTGCGTAGATATCTAGACATGTACATATATAATTAGATAATGATATTTCCTAGAAACATTAATGGGAAGTGGGACGGGTCCTTTATAACCTTAAAAAATATACAGTTATTAGTGCCTAAATCTATGGTATTAATCTGTACCAAATTCCATTCAAATTAGTAAAGAAATACATCAAATTTCATTACAACTACGCAATGAACTGCAAGTGATTTTTAACTCACACTATTAGGAGTTTGAAAAGTTAGAATGGTTTTCTTATTTAAATTATATGATAATATTATTAAAAATAGTCTGTTTAGTTATATTTCTCTTAAAAGTAATGCTTTTTAAATGCTATTATATTGAATTTTATATTCCAATAATGTTGCCGTAATGAGGTATTGCTTTATCCTAATTTAAAAGAATATAAACATTAAACCAGAATTGGGTTGAAATAAAAATGTGTTACGTATGCGCATAGCTAGCATTAGAATAGATAATTTTACCAACATGTTTTATAATTAAATTTTGAAATACTAAAGAAGTAGTTTAACCTATTTTTTACTTTTTATGATTCTATGACATTGCTCTCTGAAATATTATTTTATTATTCAATACGTAATAATTAATCATCCGTAGAATTCGATCAAAACTACAATAGGTTTCAAAATGTGTTAAAGCAATGAAATAATGATTTTGATCAATCACGTTGAAATAATGGTCTCAAATAACTTTGAGATCAATAATATGAAAGGAAGTGAATATACTGTACTACGAAGGCTCACTTAGGAAATTACCTTTCAATCGGAAGGAACTACGCTTAGAACTTTGGAAGTGCGGAAGTAATCAAGTAGGCAAGAAGCGATGTTGATGATCCTAGGAAGTATCAAGTAATCACTTACCCTGTCAAAAGCTGAGTTATTAAGCGAGCACTTAAGTTCTCAATCAGGAATTATGTGTTCCGTTATCTGTCGTCTTGTCATATAATAAGTTAAATTATAATGAGTTAAATTATAATAAAATGGTCTTACGACCTTTGAGATTATTAGTTCAGTTACAGAAAACAGGTGAAAAAACATAATTAATTTATTTGAGTTGCAAAGTGAAATCAGTGTTTATAAACTTTTAAATTTCTTTTTCTAGACTTTTAAACATTATTATTTTTAACGAAGTCTACTACACAATCGCATGAATTAGATCTGAATAATAGAATATTTTCCAATGACAATTTCGGTAGAAGTTTCGATTGAGATTACTATTTTAAAATATATCCCTCACAATCTCTAAAGCTCAACAAGAAAGATAAGGTTTTTTAAATTTTGAGCGTCTTGTGTGAAACATAAATAATGACACAACACATTTTGCCTCGTTGAACTTTTAGGGTACATGGTGGGTGGATGACAGAGAAACGTTTTATATCGATCAAAGTAGTTAGTGACTTCGTAAACGCTTTTACAAAAAAATTTATTTTATGATACTAGTTTAAAGCAATACATTTTATACGGTACCATAAGTAAACCAGTCATATATACGTATACAAATACCTCCTTATTATTATTAGCTTAAATGCAAACCCAAATGCAACTCGACTGTAACATGGGACATTGGTTAACGTGTTATAGGCTGAGGTGTGCCACATGTATCCTGGAACTTAGTTTTAGTTAAATCACAAATGTGGTTTCAAACAATTCAAATAATTTCAGAAACACGCTGGAACAACTCATGCAAACTATTCGTAACGGAATTTGCATCCTCGTAATTTTGTTTACAATGTTACTAATAAATTAATTCTATATAAATACAATGTTGTTACATTATAATGTCTCATTTAATGACCGGTACAGAGTGAATTACTTTGTACTGTAACATATATTATACATTAGGTATAAATATTTTTATATTGCAACAATTTTATTACTTCATGATATTGATGCACTGAACACTATCTATGCCAATACAGTATCGAAGAATATTTTCTTGATGTATAAGCGTGTATTTTGTAACAACTACTTTATATGTCATAATTTTAAACTCTTCCTTCTGAAACATTTTTACTTCTCCTGAATATTAATGGAAATTTCTTTTCCGGAATTTCGCTTAGTGCTGTACGAGTAGCTACCAGAACAAAGTCTATCTCTATTCTACAGATGACATGTGTCCTGTCTTATAATTCTTATAAGTATTCAACTCTACTTTTTGGTTACTTTTTGGGTAATACACTTCGAAGATACTGAAAAAAAGTAAATGAATCCGTGTGGGGGCAAAAACTTTTCCATCTAATAATAAATCACTATTTTATATTCTTAATGGCTGTTTAATTACATTGCAACACTAATAGAGCACTTTGTAATAAGTAATTAGGTAGTTGTACGTGTGCTATATTTCATTAACTACCAGAAAGGGGTAGAAGGAGACTTAAGGGGTTGTGCACGATTGTATTTTACAGATATGCTATTTTACAAAGAATAAACCTTGAACGGGGTCACCTTTTACGTGTACATCAATGTTATCGGCCATTTAATTCGGGGTTATCATTGACGATAAAATTACAAGTCCTACAATAATATTCAGGTTTACATAGTGCTTTCATAGTCCAATTCTTCTCTAGTGAGTACGGAATCTTAGTAGCAATATTATTTGAAGTATTTCCCTGTGGAAAAAAATTGTAAATATATACTAAATTCTGCAGATTGTGAAACCTTCCTACATAACACTTATCATAGGTTCTACGTAAAGTATGTAGTGGCATACTTCAATGTATTCAGAGAGTAGAAAGCCAATTTGCAACGTGTGATAAAGCACATAATCTAGTTTTTCTAACATTTTACAGAGAATAACTAAAAAAAAACGATCATCGATGCATTTGATTCTTTAGATATAAATCTTGAAATGTTATTTAAAAAATAGTTTAAATCGAGTTCAATAATGTATAAACAGACAATTTCTTACAGATTATTATTTTCATAAATCCAAATAATTAAAAGTTGTCATAGACACAGAAATAATAGTTCTATCATGTTTTATTACTTATAAACAGACATCAAAAGCTATATTTATAATTCTTATTCCTTTCTTTCAACGGTTTCTCATGACGTAAACTTATACAATATTTTTACAGTACATTTCATATTTTTATTGTGCATGATCTTAACCAACAAAACATGTCGAAACTAAAAAGCAGGATAATAATGCATTTTAAACAAAATAATCCATAACAACTAGAACAGAAATTAAAGTGCATATTGTAATTAACAGCAATGAAAATAACTAAAACATAGAGGTGGAGCCGCTATAAGTGAGCCCAAAGTAATTAATTGAAAGACTTGATAAAATTAAAGTGATAAAAATAATTAATGAACAACAAAAGCATTATAATTACAAGAATAATAACAAAAGTGTGAAACTAAATATATAAATCGGGTAGCAATAACAATAAACTTAACAAAAGCAATAGGTAAAAACCAGTGTTTGATATGTAACTCACTCTAGCGAAGGAAAACAAATAGCAACCAAGCAATGATAGAAAGAGAAGAAGAAAGATAAGGCTTCAAGTGGCATTTGAGACAGTCTTTTTAGGCTCCCATGGACCTTCCAAAGATTTCAACATTACTACTCTCCAGCTCATTGGCGTTGTTGAAAAGACGCGGGACACATCCCCTATGACCATAAGTAGTGGGCTAAAATCGTAATAAAGTTCCATTATTGTACTCAAGAAGAGAGGTGTAATTTTATTTTATTTTTCATTTTGTTCATATGAGACCAACAAATATTTATGTTGGCTGAAATTGTGAATTCTACGTGGCTAATATAGTGTCTGTAGCATTCGTCTGCTATTTCCTTGAATTGTGATTGAACCATAACATTAAGGGTCTATATATGGTCATATGACATTAATTTAATAAGGAAAAAGAATTTTTCCCCGAAATGTTCTATCGTTTAGTGTTACAAAACTATCAGTAATACACACTGATTATTAATAATTACTTAACTATCAAATCATCACTTTTGTAATAAATATTATATATTTAAATATAAATATAGTAAATATTCTGTAATATTACACACACACACACCAAGGAAAGTGAGAAATAACCACATCCAAGGATAATCCAGCTAGTTTTTGGGTATTAATTGGTGCCGCTGCCAGAGATAATGACAAACGCGGGTAACATATTTAGCCAGAGCGGGCTCATATCCTGGGATACTTTATCAGCACGCCCGCACCAGTAGCACGTATTAGCGCCATTACTGAATGATGAAGCGGTTATATGTGTTAATGTAGTCCACGTGGTTTAACCTACGTGTGGATATACGTCATACTGTTATTATGAAGAATTTATTCACTTTCAACAAAAGCGATAAATTCTTATTTACAAATGCCTTCATCCATCTATAAAAATTACCATAATTTTGGGTGGAATTTATGTTAAGTTAATAGTTTACTTACAAGAGAAAACTTTACTAAAGTTACAGAAATCACAAAATTTGTTGTATTTAATACAATTTTCATTCCAAAGATCAATTTTAAGAAACACAAGAGGATAGTATTTCATATAGATTCTAACATAAATTACCAGTTTATGTTAACCTCATCCTGGAATAGGCTAAGCCAGTCAGACAGTGGCTCTTCTGCTTAACCTACCAGACATGAAGTAAAAGATTGAAAACCACCCATATTCTCTCAGACGTATTAAAATACTTTTTCATCATATTATTAAATCATTACCTTTTTGAATTTCATGACAGCATTGCCTATTATTGTGTGAGCAAACCAAACAACCCCGAAATAATCTTTCACAATATTAAAGTGAACATTAATTTGTAAGGGTTTGCAATTAAAAATCCAACAAATATAATTAAAATTTAAAGCATATTATTTTTGAAAAGCAAAATCTTATTTAATGATAATTTTACTGTGTCTTTCAATGAATAATTCAGCGTTAAGTGAAAATATATGTTTACAGGCATTATTAACAACACCTACAATGCAAATAGATGTTTCTACGTGGTATTTAAACTAGACCTGTCTAAAAATCTCACTTCTAAATCAATTATAACTCATTAATCAGTTGAATTTAAAAGTTTTGTTTTCCAGCTAAAGTTTTGTGTTACGAGAATACAATATATTCAATGTGTATGGCTCATATAAAAATAAAAATAAATATTTCTATCATCATTAACACGCATTAAAACTATGTTACACAAAACAATTAAATAAACATGTTAACCTTTTCATTGACACGTTCTTCCTTTTGCAGAAATAAAGTTTAAAGTAAAATCTCTAGTCTAGCTCAATATGTCCTCAAGATAACCGCCTGTGTTATAGTCTTCAGAAACGCTAGGAAAGACTTCACTGATCGACTAACACCATCGTTGTTCTCGATTATGCCTATTAAAAGGATAACTCCTTTAAAACTATAGATTATACAAACCATTATTGGAAGGTTATAGATTGGATTTATTTATTTTTCAAGATATACCCTCGAGGTATACATTTCGCTGACGCTCAACCAACTCCATTGGCAGAAATCAAGCATTATCGAACTAAATTTTAGTGTTAGTTCTATAAATCATTTCATGCTCTATATTATGTACTGTGCACCGAAAGGCAGAAGGAAAATTCTGCAGTCACGCGAGTGACAGCCTTCAAAAATGCTCAACCAATAATAGAAAGAAATATTATTAGAAGTAACATGAATTATTTACAAATAAAGATACTACAAACATGATTATCATAATTTCCATTTGTATTCAAGTTTAAACGAGGCATCTTAAAACGACAGTATGAAAAAACAATTAAAGTATTTTTTTTAATTTATGGCTTCCTACATGCTACAATTTATAGAAGAGGGCAAATTGTGCTGAAATGCTTAAAAACGTTTACATTAGGCAGGAAATTGTACATATAGTATTTGCTGTCTCTTACGTTACTATGGACTTGATATATGTATTAGGTTTCAGCTTGTAGATACTTGGAACGCAACAGTTTATACTTGTTGTTTGTGATGTATCGCCGGTGTATAGTTTCTTTATGTTACGAATATAGATAACTATATGTGTGTAAATATCACGTCTACGTCACGTACAGAATTGCTGATGTTTATGGATGCTAAATAGCTCCTATCTGGTTATGGATATTATTACGTGACAGCTGTTTTAGTAACGTAAACTGTTATAGTTGTACACATTATCATTTCATGATTTTGAGACTAAACAAGTATTGTGTTATTAACCTAATCTATTACAAATTCACTACTTATTAGGTTGTGTTACTATGCATCAAACCGTTTGTATTATTATATTATAATACGACCTATAAAATGTTGCAATCCTCCTCTGGTACACTACCATGGTAATAAGAACAAGTATTTGGCAAGTGCTGTATAGTTAAGCCTAAGAGTTATGAAATATTTCAAACAACCTGCTTAATATTCAAGTCTTGCAGTCACGCGGTTCACTATAAGTGTTTCCAGGTCACGAAGAGTAAATTGGTTTGCAGAGTAAATTCTCTCAACTGATCATATGTCTACTGTTGTCGAACAATCCCCTTTATATTCACATGAACTTTTTTCAGGCCCAACTAAAATTACAACTTAGTACATATTTCTGGACTAAGAAATCTTTTTCATAACACTTTTTCAAGTATAAATTGTTTTTAAGATGTTTTAATTTCAAATGTACATAAAATTGCTTATCATATATCATAAACTATTAAAAGAAAAAAATATTAACCCACGAAAAGCTTTTACAGTTATCAACTCATATTCAGTTTTTTGAATCTCTTTTGATAATTAGTTTATACTTTAATTTACATTGGTGATGGTTTGGTCCGCGTTCTTTTATCTCCTTTATGTATAAGAAATGACAAATTTCTTAATATGCGAAATATCGTTTATGACTTATTAAAACAATTGTCTTAATCACTACAAATGAAGAACAGAAAGTTAAGATTGGACATAATTAGTTTTTTAAATGTAAACAATAAAACACTGTTCCATAAGATTCACATTAAAAGCTTTTAGTTGTTTACGTAAATAAATAACATAATGAAAAGTTGTTGCAAATCTATTAATCATGAGACATCTCAGTCAATACCATGGCAAGATAAGATTTAGTTTACGTAAAGACCAGTCTCCTTAAGTATATTTCAGTGGCCATCAATATTCACCGATCCGACCACAACCACTCCGCTTATGCTCACATTTGCAGACAATGCACTCTACTACCCAGCACCTAAATCATTGTTCAAGTAACATTATTAGTCATTACGTAACGAAGTGCGTGTGCTTGGCTCTAGAAATACGACTAATAATTGGTCCCTACGAAACATAGTTCTGAAAGTTTAATGGAGTTTTTATTAAAACGTTGATAAAAGCTCTATCTGAGTGGTAAGTTTGAGCCTTTGTCAAGTACCAACACATCTTTACACAAAATATGTCTTTAAAATTAATTATTATCTTTTATCTTGTATGATTTCATTACACTTCTTTGGTAGAGATCTGTTCTTCCATATTTTCTGTTTAATAAGATAATTTGCAATTCGTAATATAAGGAGGTCTATTAGACTTCTCTTTACTTATTTCTTACTTAACAATAAAAATGTCTTTTACACGTAAAATAATTTTGATGTAAGTAAAAACCTGGTCATCTTGGCATGCTCTGTACAGATTACCAGATTAAATAAACACGACATTATTATTTGATGTATTTGGTAAACCTATAATGAATTTTACACAGTAGAAGCAAGAATGGTAAGAAATTATCGCCTTGCAATCTAATTTACTTAAGGCAGAAAGCGGGCGTTTATGATAAAATATGACCTCTGGCCGTTCAAACTCCTTCATTGATACGAGACATCTTATCTCAAGCACGCGAACCGTTACGATCTTGGCCGTCCAATAAACAAAGTCATTTATCAGCTACTGTTCTGGAAAATTTCTTAGATAATAAGATTATTGTCTGTCCTTAAGTTATTATTCCAGAACATGTATCTTGGATTTTAATAAATTGTTATATTACAACGATGTTTTTTACGCACAGAAAAATGGAATATAATATTTAAATGTCTATTTTTTAATCAGTGTTTTATACAAAATACTTATAGTTTAGACTGGTAATTCAGTTGAAAGAGGTCTTAATAGTTAGTGATTAACTATAAATATTGATTAACAGGTTTAATGTATTTGATTTATACAAATGTTTATTCCAATTAAAACCATATATAAAAACGTTCACTTGAATATTGTGTGCACCAAATAAACTCAAATTCTGCTTCATCAATCATTGAGATTAGGCATGTTTATGTATACCACTTCTTATAAATAATATATTTTGTTGTAATGAAAAGCAAAAAATTGAATTGTGATAAAAAATATATACTTAATTTATATTTATTTTTATATATTGCTTGTTGTTACTTGACATTTTAACTACAAATTTTAGCAAAATTTTGTAATACTTTCTCAGAATGAAATTTAATTTCTAACCTATATTTATGATTTTTAAAACTATCATAGAAAATGTAATGATGTATACATTAAAATTTAATGCATGTAGTTAAAATAAAAAGTAACACAAATATCATAAGTTTTTTCGTTAATTTGTGTGCATATTAAGAAGCAAAATACGTAATTCCTAAGTTAAATGTCGAGATAATGCTTATTTCACCTTTATCAATTATGCAAAAGAAAGGTCCATGATTTGCAACAATTACTCGTTGGTTTCTTATTCAAACTATTATACCGATAATACACTCCTGACTTATTATGGCATTTTAATATCCTATTTTATTGACTATCCAGATTTTTATTATGTTCCTGCATCCATACAACTATACCTTTTCGACTTCAAGATATAATTTAAAAACATTGGGCAATATCATTATTTACATAATACTCGACATTGTTTTTAAACGTTAAAAAAGAAAAATTAAATAAAAGGCATAGAGTTAAAAATATCTTCTTAATTATTTTATAACATCATCAAAGATTAAATTGGCCATTATTGTCTGAATTATAAAATACAACAAACACTGTCCTCCTATTTAATTTCTGTAAACTATAGAAGCATAACCATTATAAATATTTATTTTTGTAAATAACTTATCGACGCGGTGCGAATCGCTACAGATTCTAATACCGAATAGTCCAAATGGTAGTTAGCTATTCCATGGTGTAATATTGCACTTTAATATAAAAAACTGTCAAAGAGGTATTTATTAAAAACAATACAATCATTCTCGTAATATTACAGAAATAATAATGATATAATGTATTACAATGTAAATTGATGCTTACAATGTTATTGCTGTAAGTTGTAATACAATTACTGGAATAATTGTATTACAGATCCTGATATTTTCTATTTAAGTTTTGTAAAACACTTTCTCAAAATACGTTTCCTTAAGAGGTATAAACTCTAAAATCTTTACTAGTTTTTTCTTAAATACTTTCAGTTCTCTAAACTATCAGCGTCTAATTAGACTGTGACTAATGACATAATGGCTAATGACATTACTAGTGACGTTATAATGTCTAGTGATATCACATCACTCTATAAACTAAAAATATCTTGTTATTATAAATTTTAATAGTGTGATGATAATAACGTTTAATAGATAGGAATATTTCAAGCCATGTCTCACATAAAAAGCGAGTATATTTGTAAATTTGAAAGTCTAAAACTCATTATTTAGGCTATAGTATGTTTTACTATTTCACTTTGTAAAACAATCTGTGATTAAAACTATATTTTTAAAAATGCGATTTATTAATTCTAAAAATTTTTTTATTTATATCATGGTTACAGATAAGACCAATTTATAAATGTTTTCTCTTAGGCGAATTCTTTGCTGTGACATGGATCATTGTTCGAACTGATTAAAACTGTAAAAGAGTAAAACTGAATTTTGAATTGGTCCGTCTTCATTATTAATAAGTTTTTCTTGATTTTTGTTAATGTAAAATGTTTACCAAGCATTTATGTGTATTTTATTAGTAACTTCTTTTAATAATCGTACATTTTTATTAGAGATGGTGTGTCCAGATTCAATACAGTGATTCGCCATAGCAGATTTTTCAGTTTTACTCTCATCTCAATTTATAAAGAAATTAAAACGTAATTCTGATTAAATATGTTATACTGGCTAACCGTACAACTAAAGTTTTTACCATAAGTTATTATAAAATTAATTATTATTTTTAAAAAATTTAAACATTTGATAATTTGTGAAGTGCCTAATAATGGAATCTTTGATTCATAAAGGCCTTGCACAAAATAAAAATTATATTGGAAAATGTTTTATTCGTTTATACTAGTGATAGTACAATATTATTACGGTGTTCAAAATTTGGTTATATTGATTTTAAGTTTTTTAATTATATACGGTTTCTTATGCCCGAATAAGAGTGGAGATGTGAATCTTAGAAACATTGTGTGTAATCGAACTAAAATGGAGAGGTATATGATCTTTGAAATATCACCCTTCCTTTGTCTCATCAGAAGATTAATTTATGACTTCCATAAACAATTTATTGACCCAGAAATCAAAACCACACGTAACATTTCGCTACATTCATAGGAAAATTTCATCCACTGGTCTAGCAAGACTGCGACAAATAACCGTAAAATTGGGTATAAATAAAAGAAGTTCAACAAAATTCGTTTCCACCTTACTTCCTGATATATTTTTATTTTATTTTTGAATAAAATAAAATAAAGTAATGTGGGATTCGGCGAAATGCGTACAGAGACTAACTGACAGTGCAAATTAATTTAACACTTTTCGTTATAAACGGTGGCGTTAAATTTCAACTCTACTCTCTGTTATAAAAACCTATAATAACCTAGTTATTTTTACTTGATTTCTATTCAATTTTGTTTAAACATATGGTCGTTCTATATTACAATATATATTTAAAATGATTGTCTATTCTATTAAATTTTAAAATATTGATTTATAATTTACTACATATTAAAAGCTGAAAGAGTGCCCAACAAGTGAGAATACTCATTTTATAACGTAGACCTAAAATAAATCACCATCAGTAGTAATTATTTGTACCGTTAAAAATTTAACAATACAGTATAAGAATCACAACTTCTTCTGATTATAATTATTTTAAATGAGAGCTGATTAAAAATGACCCATATAACTAAAATTATTCTACGTTTTCATTGTAGAAAAACACACACATTACTATTCGAACTCCATTAATTCATGTTAGAGATGTAGCCTCGAAAAGTGTTTCATAAATATAAATAACATAATATGAATAAACCTTTAACACTTTTTAAACTTTTATTTTTCTTACGATGTACATTTCGAAATCAGTGATTTCATCTTCAGGTACAAAATAAGGTTAAGTTAATTATAACGTGAATAATTAAAAACCATTTTGCCATGTGTTTTTTTTTACTACCTTGGTGGCTAAATTTGCTGTATTTAATTTTATGTGAGATCAATGTATATTGTTTAAAAGTCAATCGAATAATACATTTTTTGTTAGAAAATATTTGTCATTTAATAATATATTATGATTAATTTTGGCACTTTTGTAAATTTCAAAATGTTCTAAATTAGATAATAAGCGACTTTTTTTGCTTGAGTGTAAAATTTTAAGATTGTTTTTGATATTAGTGTATGTATGGCCGGTGTTATTTAAATGGTCTGCATATTTTGAATTTGATGATGTTATCAATGCCTTTATGTGTTCATTAAATCTAATTTTGAAGGATCGGCCGGTTTGTCCAATATAGTGGGTTGACAATCGTTGCAATTTAATTTGTATACTCCTCTATTGTTGAATTTTGATTTTTGTTTGTTTGTTGAATTGTTTTTGTTTTTAATTAAAAGTCCAAGGTTGTTCGATGTTTTGAATGCCAATTGATATCCTTGTTTATAAAATGATTTGTTAATTTTGTGACAATGTTTACCAAGGTAGTCTGATTGAATGTATTTGATATCTCTTATTTCTTTCTTCTTATTTTCTTTCTTTTTTTAGTTCTTCAATAATACATCATGCTTGGTTTATATCCATTATTTTGGGCTATGTATTTAATAATGTTTAATTCTTTATAAAAATCTTCAGTTTTCATTGGAATTTTGTGTAATCTGTCGATCATTGATTTGAATGCAGCCATTTTTTGGTGATACTCTCGATTAAATCATAAGTTTTTTTTCTTTCATAATATTAGCCTTTTACTGTCTAATATTACCTATTATAAAAAAAAAAATATTAAAATTTTTATTACTAGATTACTTTCCGCTTTTCCAAATTAGTATTCGACATTCTGCCTAAAATCAGAAACCATACGGTTCTGATATAGAAATCATGAATCCGAAACTGAAAAATGAAATGAAAATTTTTCTTCTGCATTGATTAAAATTCAAGAGTTATTTATTTAAACATTTCTCAATTTAATTACAAATATTTATCCAGTAGACTTTTTGTTGTAACTTAGGTAATTGAAATACAATTGTGCATTAAAATGTTTGCAATGGTTGTGTCTATGGTTTTGTGTTATTGGATGAAAATAAAATATAGAATGCGTAACAAGTTATTGTCATTTTTTGTAACCTACTCGAATAACGATACATTTTTTTCAAAATACACATCTTTGATAATCAAACTGTACATTGTACATTAACACTGAAACTGTGTTTTATGAAATAGAAACCATTAACTTTTTACAACGTAGTTGTATATACACAAAGAAAAAAATACAAATCAGTCTAATTTACTTTATATTTTCATAACCATTACATTTCCGAAATTAATTCCATATTAGAAGGAATTAGTTAATTACGGTTTAGTCGCTATTATCTTATATAGTAGGTTTTTGAGGTTTGTTCGTTCTTCCCAACTATAAAAAAACGTTCTCTGCTGTCAGTGAAAGTCAGATTGCAAGTAAAACACCACATTTGTCACCAACAATAAGCTTTATAAAATATACAGTCTAGCTGTCAACAATTGCAATGAATTTCCACATTATTGCGGTTTGAACTACGAAAATAATGTACCTGCCTAAGGAAACCACAGTATAAAAGTGTATTAATAACTACTTGCGGCTATATTAACTAACCCTATTAAACTGTTAAAATACAGCACGCTTTCTTTCATAAATATTTACGTGAATATTAGATTTTCAAGATGTCTCAGTTACTCAAATGAGTTTTTCTTCATACAATTCAAGCACATTTTCGCTAAAATAGTTTTCTTTTAAAAAAAACAACAACAAATTTTAAAACCGTACTTAAATCATTTTAAAATAAATTGGTTTTTGTTTATCTAATTATTAGTATTTTAGTACAGGGATCTATAGTGTTTATTTGATTCTACAAAATCATCTTCAGTAACTAAAATAAAATCAAGAAGTTAAAATTTACCTATCGCAATTCCTTCGAAAATATACCAAGCCATTTTGTATGCTATAGTCCCATTATGGTTGCTTGTTATTTAATTATATTCTTCATTCATTCCTTTTAGCTTGTACTGCATTTAATTCACTTATAAACAAAAATTTTTTAAACTCAGAAACAAACAGTTATAGAATATTACGATCAGTACTCAATAAATATTTTTCAAAGACCTTTGATTATAATAGATGTTTACAACTTCCTGTAGGCGCTTTGTTCACGCTTAAATTGTATTTTATTGTAGTGATTGAGATATTGTTAATTGACTGTTTGCTCTGTGACATTATATTCCTTGTAATCTGCATATTCATGAGACACAGCCCATGTTATTTGCCTCCACATTAAACGTTTGACTAACAGAAAAATATCTCTATAACATGTGCGTGGTTTGGTTTTTACTCTCTGTCATTTAGATTATTGTAAAATATTTCATATAAGTACTCTATTCACATGACTTACATTAGACCACAAATGATCTCTTTTTATGCGCATTATATTTGTCGGCGCTTATCAGAATTGGGCATTTTTTGGGTTACAGAATAAGGTTTTGAATACAAATCAGATATAATACTGTTTACACTTATCGCGAAAGTACTAATAAAGGACAAAGACTATACGATATATATATATATATATATATATATATATATATATATATATATATATATATAATTTCAATATATATATATGAAAACTGGTACTTTAAAATATTTAAGAAACGGCTTTAAAACTAAATGTTTACATTCATAAAGGAAAAAGGTGAAATCCTCATCCAACCCATTCATAAAAATCTTATTAGATTTGATTTCCTTTCATTTTATCATTGAAAATAATACGAAATATAAGATTGTCATCGTTCATATGACAAGTAAAGAACCGTATCCAAATTTGTCAAACTTTTCTTGTATGTTCAGAACGTAATTCTTCTTAAATGGACCACATTTACAAAGTTAATTTACCAAGTATGTTCTTACACATATATTTTTTGTTGAATACTGTTATTAAAGCTAACGTTAACTTGAAACAACACATGACTTAAAAATACTGAAATAAAACTCAACGAAATAATAAATTTGTGCGAGTTAAAACTTTCCTATCTAATATTATGACTCCGTTTTTGTTGTTATATTGCTATTAAAAAAGGAAATAAAGTAAAATAATTTTAGAGAATTAGATCCAAGTAATCTTTACATCTGCGTAAAGTTTCCTTGTAACAAGTACAGTTTTACTTGTATAAAGTTGCAAAATATATTTAAGTATTTACGAAACAGCGAAATAATACAAATGTTAAGCGCAATCTCATTTTGCTATAAAATAGCTGACGTAACTTTTTACGTCATTATCAATGTTATGGGTTATTTACTTTGCGGTAAATCGTCAGTGGTGAAATTCAATGTCCTTAAACACGTTATCCAGGTTTAAATGGCCATTTTGAAATGAATTTTACCCTCCAGTGGGTAGGAAATCACATTATAAATGTTCTTTGTATATTTTACATGAGAAAACAACATTTTTATTAAACTCTAAATTCTGCAGCTTCTGAAACCTTTTTAATCTGTGTTATACGTAGCATTCTAGTCTGAGAGTCGCCAACTTGTTTGAAATATAAAATTAAGCACACCATCTGGCATTTCTAAACAAGTATATTCTTTTCAGTTTACTATAGTAAAAATTGCATTTGTTATGTAGTTGCTTCACTCTGTGTGAAATTGTCTGCACAACAAGAATATAATATAAGTGACTAAAAGTTTCACTACTATTGCCCTGCTTTGGTACACTCACTCCTGTAACATTTTAAATAATTTTGTGGCGAGAGAGGTAAAGTTTACTCAAAGAGTTATATAATATTTAAATAACCTGCTTAATATTCAAGTTTTAAAGTCACGCGGTTCACTGTAAGTATTTCCAGGTCACGAACAGCAAAGTGGTTCACAAAGTAAATCCGCTCAACTGATATGATGTCTTCTGTTGACGAACAGTTCCCTTTATATTACATGAATTTAGTTGAAGCCCAATCAAACTTTCATCGTAGTAGATTTTTACCCAAGAAACTGTTTCTGGTATGGAAGAGTAGTACTTTATAATTTATTTTTAAATTTTAGGTGTTCTTAGTATTTTGTTAATAGTAACCTTACTTGGTACATCAAATGGAGACATTTTGCCGTATGTGCTTTTTATACGGGAATTGACTTGCATGTAATTTACACTTCTTTACTTATTATTACATTTTTTAGTACTTTTGAACAAAATTATATATATAATTATTTTATATATTGTTATTTATTTATTATTATATACTTATTATTTTTCGATCATCCTTATACTGTTATTTATCAGAAGTTATAATTTTGCAAGTGTACAAACTATTATTTATTATATTTAAACCAAATTTCATTTCAAGGGCATTATTGCGAAAAATATTAAAAGCAAAGTTAAGATTTTAGAAAAAATTTTAAATATAGGCAGTTAAAACTAATCAAATTAAGACTAGTGCTGTGGGGTGCATGTGCAAGTAACCAATTTTTAAGAGCGTTCAAGCTTCAAAAACGAGCGATACGCATCATTGCAAAATTAAAATTAAGAGAGTCGTGCAGGCCAGCTTTCAAAAGATTGCAACTGTTGACTCTGCCAAGTCTCTACATTTTAGAAACGACGTCATATTGTATGCTTAAATGCACCTTGACCAACGGACGGGATGTTCACTCGTACGAGACAAGAGGCAGAGAAAACTACCGAACCAGGAGACACAGGACGGTAGTTCATGAACGTTTGCCCTCACAGGCAGGAGTTCATCTCATCAACAGATTTTCAGATGAAATTAAAAATTCACCTACGCATAAAAAATTTAAAACTCGTTTGAAACGCTGTGTAGTGTCCAACGCTTTTTATAGCGTGAACGAGTTTATGACATATAACTGGGAGACCGCACAATCAGAAGACTTGCTCTCGAATTGAGGTGGGTAAAAAATTGGCGATGAATGGAGCAGAGTGAGTGTCAAAATGTATGTATGAATGAGAGTTCGATGTAACATGTGTGTCAAAATTATTAGATACCTAACGTTTGCTATACAAATGTACTATTTGTCTCCTTGACTATTGACTATTGACTATATAAGGCGGCAAATCTTTTTATCAAACCGAATTTTCTTAAAGTCACATATTCAATACTTTATAATTAATTTATTAAAGACCAATAATTATTCAACGGATGATTTTTTTTACATTTTACCTTAAATCCCTAAATAAAATGATTTGCACTTATAGGAGTTAAAAGTTTCTTTAAGTACTATAATTAATTGTAGCTGTTTTCTTTCCTATTAAAATAGTTGAAATAAAACATGCTATTTGTAACGAATGTTTTCCAGGCTCCGTTTAAAAGCAGAGCCAACATAATTTTAGTCAATACAAACTCTTGTGTATCATTTCAGAACAGCCAAAAGTGTAATGTGTGAGGTAGTATGCAGGGATTTCTCTACCCGCTAGGGATAGGAAGATAAAAGCGCTCAGATTACTGTAGCAAAATAAACGAAGGTTTCGTTTGAACTTGTCTAGTAGTAGAATGATAGAGGCGCTGGGATTGCTCTAGCGATAGATTTTTTCATAGACTATTTCATAAGCCCAGCATTCATTTACTAAGTTTAAATTTCACAACTTGGGCCAAGGTAAGAACATTAAACCATCTAGAACAGGACCTATATTGTAAATGTTACACACTTTAAAACAGCATAACGTTGTAAAAAGTGAACCCTTTGAGGACGGATTTGCGGCTATGTGCTCTACTAAAAGGGACATTTAACTTAATGTACTATTCGAGCTATGCTCGCATTTAAGATTTCCTTTTCACTCCTTGCAAGCCATCCTCCTGGTGGAAGTTACTTTAAAAAGTACATTTGTAGGTGCTGTAATTATGAAACAAGTTTTATTGCTTTACCTGTATTCGTTCCGGAATTACCAAGCCCGTGCGGGACTTTTTTACACCTTTAGTATATTTGTATGTATGTACACACACACACACACACACACACACACACACACACACACACACACACACACACACACACACACACACACACACACACACACACACACACACACACACACACACACACAATATATATATATATATATATATATACATGTATTGTAATCACTATTATGTAATAATGTAATATTGCCAGACCAACACTCTCTAAGTGAATATTCTGCCGCTTCGAGATTTCTTCTTTGGTCATCCTTATATGATGAACACGAATAATTGGCCACACATACATTTATTTAGATACACAATCTATAAGATAGGCTTATAATTGCTTAGTATAGTATTGGAATTTGGAATTTCGTATATGTACTTTAATTGTATGTTTGAGTATCAATGGTACAAAGTGAACTATTTTTTCACAGATAATATTATGTCCTCTCTCTCATCAGTTTTAAAATACGAGTGGGATAGAAACCTTTCTTTTATAAGGGTAAATTAGGTCCATATGTTCCTTTCTTATATTTAACCTCAGTGTTGGGCAATATATTTATAATATTTATTTTAATTTAAATATTTTATATAAATTAGGATTTAATTCACACTACGAGTTAATGCTTTACTGAGGTTTCTTGCAAAATCTAAAGTTCATAGAAAGTGTTTTGTTCATAGTTAGGCTACATGAGTGTAGCGTTTTTAAAGCTACATTGATTTATTTTTTTTTTATTAAAACTTAAAATAATTAGAACTTGTCTTGTTGCGAGTATTGTTCTCCTGGTTTGATACAGCTGGACCAATGATAGAGCACCACGGATGTCCTGCAAAGTTGATTGGAAAGGGAAGTATTTAAGCGCCCGCTCATAATTTTCGCCCTTCTTTTGGTTTTTTTTTGTGAGTGCGCGTGTAAGTTTAATTGCAGTGCGCCGTATTTATTAAAATTTTCCGCGAGTGATTTCGAGGTAAGCACCAAATTTATTGTACGTTTTATTGAAATAGTCATCCTGATCTGATTTTATATTAATTCTGTTGTCTTTTTTATAGGAAAAAAAATTTAAATTCAAAGAAACTACAGAGCATTCTGAATAACTTATTCTCGAAGAAAAATAGACCATAATAGAATCATACAAGTTACATTTGGTTCTTTCAAGAGAAGTGAATTAAAATTGAACTTTGTTAATAACTTTAATTGAGATTTGGAAAAGTAGTAACTTATTAATATTTAACTGGAACTGTTTTATTGTGAATTATTAATTGGAAATTAATTGAACTTTAATAATTGTTAGAGAGAGAGTTGTAATCTGAATTGCAGAGACTTTAAAGTTATGGTTCAAATAGTGTAAAGAGAAGTTTAAATTTTTATTTTGGATTTTAAAATCCAGAAGTGAATTAAAATTGAACTTTGTTAATAACTTTAATTGAGATTTGGAAAAGTAGTAACTTATTAATATTTAACTGGAACTGTTTTATTGTGAATTATTAATTGGAAATTAATTGATCTTTAATAATTGTTAGAGAGAGAGTTGTAATCTGAATTGCAGAGACTTTAAAGTTATGGTTCAAATAGTGTAAAGAGAAGTTTAAATTTTTATTTTGGATTTTGAGTGAATTTAGAAGTGAACATTTTTATTTTAGTTATTTCCAAGTGGTATTTCATTTTTATTTTAAAACTTTATTATTTTATTTTAGAAGGGAGCTCTGATTTTTATTTTGATATATTTGATTAATATGTTTTATTTCTTGCCAAAGGAATTTTTAAATTTACTTAACGGTTTGTCAATTCTTTGTCGAAAATAGAGTGATAAAAATTTTGAAACATTGAACTTATTAATCTGCCAGTTAAAAATAAATCCATTGTTTTTATTTAGAACTGTGATTTTTATTTTAGACAAACCAGATAATATTTAATAGTTAACAAATTTAGTAATACATTGTACTTAATATTCACTAGGATCTTTACTAATCAAAAAATATTTTATATCGTC
Source organism: Homalodisca vitripennis (assembly GCF_021130785.1). Lineage (NCBI taxonomy): Eukaryota > Metazoa > Arthropoda > Insecta > Hemiptera > Cicadellidae > Homalodisca > Homalodisca vitripennis. The sequence goes on from NC_060213.1 coordinate 102,532,798, forward strand.
TTGGATGTATTATTGATGATTTAAATAATAATACTCTGGAATATTAACATCAACAATCCAAGTCGTACTGTAAGTATATATTTAAATGCTAAATGTTTGTGCACAGTTAGCTTAAAAATTTGTTTACTCTGCAGTTTCATCGTGAAAATTATTGCCACAAATAAAACCAACGCAAAAATAATTGTACATTGTACAATAATTGTACAAATCTAATACACTAATTACCTACTTTAATAAAACTCGAATATCTTACATATAATGAAACTTCATACAAAAATACTACTTACTCTCGCTGAATTACAAGTACATAAAAACAATCCGAAAGGAATTCATGTTTTCAAAGGATACTTATCACTAACGCTCTGCAAAAGTTTGTAACTCTATAATATATCCTGTGGGATATATACATTGAGGATATTTATAAACATATTTTTTTCCGAATGAAAAGAAAGTAATTCGGTGCGACACCATCAGTAAATAAGGTATAGGATTATTTCAATATCTTTATGTTCGGATTTATAAGCGGTTTATAAATGGATGATTTACAAAACAGGAGTTATAAACCACAAATTTATTGCAAGGGCCGCTGTCAAAGCATTATTTATTTCCGTCACATGTCCATCTTTGATAAGCTGCTTTTAATTGGTTAAAAAAGGAAGTTTATGTTACGGATTTATAAGCAGTTTATATATGGATGATTTACAAAACAGGAGTTATAAACCACAAATTTATTGCGAGGGCCGTTGTCAAAGCAGTATTTATTTACTTCACATGTCCAGCTTTGATAAGCTGCTTTTAATTGGTTAAAAAAGGAATTTTATGTTTACGAACCTAATTATAATACATATAACAGCATAATTATATATATTTTTAAAATCACAATTATTATTTTACTATGCAACTTTTACCTTAATAGCAATGAACTAATATATACATATTTAAACTTATGGTACTTGTTATTTTATAGGATAAATACAGTATTTCCTTATTTATTATTGAAACGTTACTATATAAATGAACTGATAATGGTTCAATGGCATTTTCATGCATTTAATAGTTTGGGTTTGAATATAATATACTGATGTTATTAATGTGTTTTATGTATGAGGCCTAGAGTATTAAAATATATTTTAAGGAGAGGATGATCCTATTTAAAGTACTACTCTTCTAAAATAGTGAACTAATTGCCTTGTCTTTTATTGTTTACGTAGAATGTATAATTTTAAAAATAACATTCTGACCGTTTCTACACCCAGTGGCTTGTCTCGCTCTTCACATTTTGTAAAAAAAAATATATATAATATAAAATAAATAGCTACAAGAGCATTTGACCTCACATAACTTTAGAAACTATTCGAAGATAAAATCAAACTGCTAATCATTAGTTTAATTTCTAAATTTGCTACTTAATTCAACAAATATAAATTTTCTCAATTAACAGTGTTTCGAATTCATACAGAGATCTAAAACTCTGCTTTGTAAACAGTTATACTTTATCTTTATAATATCACGAAAAGATGCATTTGTTTTTTTTAAATGCAAATTTGATTATTACCTCAGTTGATATTACAAGAACAAGTAGTTATACTTCAAGGTTGTCTATGTTCCTTTATCTAAATTACTATTTATAAAATTGGTTGGTTACAAAATTTTAAAAAGTAATATATTATAGAGTTAAGACCCCCTTATTTTGAGCCTTAAATTATGTGTTAAACGTAAATTGCTTAATATAATTAATCTTATAAATTATTTTTTCAGTTAAAAAGATGAAAAGGGAAATAACCTTTAATTCTAGAGACATTTTTTCATTTTTACAATACGTTTCAATGATTACCAATAGTGCAGTCCAGCAAGTGCGGTGGTTGTCGACTATTAAACTAATAAAGCCCTGTTGTGTGTGTCTGCTTCTAGAATGGGTGACCTTTCAGCTATCCTGTCCTTGCCAGTAGCCTTCCAACCCGGTTCCGGTTTGAAGGTGATATTGTAGACATTTTGACCTGTTTGTCCCCTGTTTAAGATTAGTATTAGAGTGGGGTTCTTAACTCTAAATATACATTATACAATAAATTGTACTTACTTTTAATTAATTTAGTTTAATTCATTAAACACTGTTATACTGCTATAATTTTTACAATCAACTACCACTTTTCCCATTGTTTTACCCAAAACTTATATATATATATATACATATATATATATATATATATATATATATAATTATATATATATATATGAAAATAAATAAATAAATAAATAAATATATATATATATATATATATATATATATATATATATATATATATATATATGTATTATAGATTCGGAAAGCTTTTTTATATTTAATAATATGTACGAGTGTAGTAAATTACAAATGTATTGTATTAATTTTTTGTATTACTAGTTAAAGAGTTAAATATGAATATCATTTTATAAATGTATTGCTTCAGTTTAAAATATTGTTATGGGTATGACATTTTTCGTTTATTACTTCATTTACTGTTTTTCGTATTATTTATCACAACCTTAAACGCATTTTTTTGTCATTTTCAAACGTGCATTATTAAAACAAACAAGTAGTAAAAGCATATAATTTCAGGAATTATTCGTTTAGATGATTTACTGTAGATTCAGCATCACGTCTACTCAGTAATACGACTGAGTAATTCCAATATGGGATGTAAACTGACCAATACGGCCAGATTGCGTGATGTGTGTCCAGTCAGTGTGAGACTGATATAATGCGCGTAGTGCCGCAGATATCCGCTTGGCCGCGCTCACTTGTTTTAGGAAACCACAAATCTATTAAAAGTATATATATATATATATATATATATATATATATATATATATATATATATCAAGGTTCAGTGTTTAAAAAGTTGTTTGGTTGGCAAGAATTTATATGCTATGTAATATGAAAGGATATTACGATTTTGGATATTTTCAATCGCGATATGGTACATTTACAACTAAACGTTTCAAATATTTGAAATTCCATCCTCTTTTGTCAGTGAGGAGACAAATAGTACATCAAGAATGTTAAGTTTTACTTGGAAGGAAGTTCAAGTTTTCGAGTTCGCTAAACTTTTTACTGGTTCCAGATTTGTTCATAGTATCAATTTTTCGTTTTTAACGTTTGTTATTGACGATGGGTGGTTTAAATTACTTTATTAGTTTTATAATTATTATTTAAATACTCATATTAAACCAAAATAATGAAAAAAAAGTGGCAGTGTACCATATGGCAGGATATATTGGGCATAATTAGAACTGTATATTAAGAATTACATAAAACTATAATTTTACAACGGCAATAATAAATTCATATATCACCATCGTCGTGGAGCAGGTTCATATATGGTATACGATTGAGTGTGTAGTTAAAATAATTATATTATTAAATATATGCATTATTATGTTTATTTCTAATCTGAAAGATTTTGAAATAAAATTTATATAAATTATATAATTGGCTCAGTGAAAATTGAGAAAAACCGATATAACATTATTTTGAAAACGGGCTTGATTGAGGCAATGTTTTTGAAGTTATAACCTATAATAAATGACTATATAGGTAACACTGTAGAGTCTCGGAAAAGTTTCACACGAATTCCTTGTAAAAACATGTTCTTACGAATATCTTTGATCTTTTATATTTCTATTAGATTTATCTCACAAATTTCTACTTTTCTTTGTGCTTTATATAAAAGTATATTACTGGCAATCATGTATGGAAGTTCTGATGCAAATTGTGGGAAAATTATGTATTTTATGTTTTTTGTTAACAACAAGATGAAAACCACATTTTTTTATGATAATATTATGCATTACTTAAGGAACAGTAAAATATTCTTTCTTTCTGACATATCGTGTTATGTTTTTCTAGTAAATTCGACAACGCTTGTAATTGATAGCTTTGGGTATAATTGCCATGTACCTTAGTAGTAGCATTTTTTTTGAATATTTTATAAGTAGTATTTAAGAATTTCTTAGATAACGGTCATCAAAAGTCAAAATTCGAACCACTTACAGTAACTGTATATCTAAGGTTTAAGAACACTGGGTTGACGTCCCGAAGTCTGAGAATTAAACTTTTCTTAGCAAATTCATGTTAGAAGAAGACCAGAAGTCAGTGTTTCTTGAGAATTAAATATTCTAATATTTCTCCTAGTCCCATCCTTGGAGTTAGGGAAGATTTTAACTTTTCTTAAAACTCATACAAATTTGTGTATTAAGCAGCTCTCCTCTGTTTCAATAAATTTAAGGATTTTTAAAAATTACCTATAAGGTGGGAAACTTAAAAAAAATACATACTCATGTATGCCCTTATGGAATGTAACGTGGCTCTATAAACACTATGACTACAAAAGTATAATGATAAAACTAAACTTATGTCTCAAAACACTATAAAAGGCATGTTTTATTTAACGTTGTGTTTTCTAAAGATTTAACATAGTCTAAACAAACTTAATTTACATACTTTTTGCACATTAATTATACCTAATTACAGTTTTAAGACGCCAGTCGCTTAAAATTTTGAGGTAGAACGGTTATATCTAAGCAATTAAGAAGTGTAAAGTAACACAGGAAGTTTTTACATTTCACAAGTAGTCTGAGAAAAACATTTGTAACATATTTAGATATGGTTTCAAGATAAGAACACATGCGCAATTGCAATAGGTACAAATTAACATCATGATATTTATACGAGTAAGGGACAATAACCTGTAGTAAATTGTAACTAATCTAAAGTAAACCTTCTGCACACTATTTATAAAGTATGCTCTTAATAAAAATAAAATGCTAATTATTGCAAGGAAAAGAAATTTTACTTAAAACAACCGGCCTGCACTTACCTACAAACCACTGGAATGTTTCATGTTTTAGAAAAAAATAGGTGCAAGTAGTTGACATAAAACTTTATCACCTTTCTTGACTTTTACTATTTTATAAGGTTTTTCCTTTTTTGGGCATATTATTATACAACATATTATACATGAATTTTATTTCATTTCAATTCATCCGTAATCAAATTTTTTTTAGTATTCTCTTTTTTTTAGTTAACAAAATATTAATAAAAAGATATTCGCTCCTCCTCAAGTAAAGGTGCTGTGCATCGAGGTGACGTTATATTTCAACATATTTACGGTAGTAAATCACAAATATTTAATCTTTCTTGTTGCCACCAGAACGTGTGAGGCTTATGCTGTACAAACCGCGAACCGCACAGCCTCTGTCACCATATGAGGGTACAGTACACGTGCCATTAGGTGATTGTGTGATTCAATATTAATAAATGTATCACAATACCTCACGTTTTATACTATACACTACATCATATATGTAATGCCTTATGATTTTTTTGAAAATGTGTATACTTTACTATGGTGGACACCTTAATAGTAATATATTTTTAAACTATGGCCAACCCAATTCCAACAATCTTTCCAGTCCTTAAATTCTTTTTAAATGAGTTTATTTATTGTTAAGTCCACAAGCCTCAGTATAAAATAATTTAATCGTATAAATAAATTTCAAAAAATTATTAAGTTATAAAGATTAACTACCAAGAACTGAAAATTATATGCTGCGTAGTTAAATGTTCCAACAGAGACAAAACAAAAAATTCAAACGAGTTTTTTCCAACACCCCAAATACCATCATGGTTGACTCCCTGGCAAAATGTTCACTGATTCATTTGCGAGCAAACTACATAAATACGAGTATATACGTGCTTATATTATAAGAAACGATGCAACATTAAAAGTAATATCAAAGTATAACTACTCACTATCCACATAGGATTTAATCAGTTTCGAAATTCTAAAGCATTCGCCCATAAACCATACAGGCACAGGTAAGTTAACGAGTTCTAGAATTTATCAAGTTTCTGTGGCCTTGTAAATCCGTTTAGCTATCGAAAAATTATATTTGTTTCTTCAGCTACTTCTGTACACAAAAACGTGTGCAGAAATGATTTTGCAACCTTGCACATTATTATTATACACTTGATATATTGCTTAACCTCATTTATTATGTCACATTTAAATTACATTCCTATAAATTATACGTTTCTTTATATTTTACTTCACCATAGGTATTAAAGCATTCTCATAACTTGTTTTGTACTTATTTTAAGTTATCATTGCTTTTATATATTTTTCAACTAACAAGCACCCCGAGGATGCCACATCAAATATTTATATATAAATTGTAAATTTCTATATTTTCGGTTAATTCCTGGAAATGTTATTAGATAAAATTAGCACAGGCATAATGTGGTCTCGCATGGTTAGTTCGCAAGAGTTTATTTAATTAATCGGTTCTAGTATTTATGAATGTTTACTTGTTTTATTACTATATTCTAGTTTTTTTTTAGTTTGATACTAATCGTATCTTTAAATTTGCACTCCTATTAAATTATAATTAGTTTATATTTTCCGTTTTTCCATGCTTAGTACCAAATTGTTCAATAATGATTGTCGGTCTACACTGAATTTTAAATGTTCTGGTCTACCTCTACTCTCAAAGAAACGATAAAATTTGTACAGTGTAACATCACTTCAAGAAGCTCTTCAATCTACATTTGCGAATTTACTGCTTCTACCTAAGTATCCTTATTTACCTTCATAAAAAACTACTTTATACGCTTATAACATGGCGTAATTCAGATTAATTCACTTATGGATCTCATCTACTCTATTCATATTGTCATATTCTTATGAAAATAGAAACATATCAATAAATTGGAAAGCTTCCTTAGCCTCAACTTATCGTTTTTAATTTATCCCAAATAAAGTAGACTATAGCGTAACATAATGTACATATTTTTCAATATGGTACTTATGATTTCATTACAGTATTACTCGTTAAAAGACTCTAATAATGGTTGCAACCTGTTATCTAGAGAATCGAATAATAATTTTCAAATCCAAGTTGTTTTTCTCCAGTTTTACTCTTATTAATATTTTTATGATTTATTTGATATATTATAGAATCACAATTTCCATAAGGAAAAATAAATTATGCCATTTATCTGCGTACTGTTACGCAATTACAGGACACTGTCAAGAGGATCGATCCAGTTTTTTTTCGTGAATGTCTGTCCGTCTATCTTTCTGTATGAAAATCTGTATTGTTTCATCACAATGGGAATTTAACTCATAAAAATTCTCAGAATGATTTCCTAATACATTAATTTAAACGTCTTACTGACCATACTACTCTTAGAGTTCGGGTTGTACCAACATTTAGATCAAAAAGACCACACGAGAACCTTGTAAGAAGTGCAAGGGATTATAAAAATCGTCCATGATAGATTTAAAATAAAACATTCTAAATAAAAATTAAGTATTCTAGATCATTACAGATTACTTCACCTAGATAGAATGTTTACTAAAGGGGTCAGGCATATGCAGCAAAGGACAAACAACAAACCCCGCAGCCTGTCACCAACGGAACGTGAGGGGCAGGTGCTACGCTAAGCGCAGCATGTCTGCAGAGTTCTGTGCGTGTCACTGTAATGGTCACAAGTTTGAAGATCTTGATATTACTATATTCTGTTATTTTATTGTGAAGCGCATTAAATAACTAAAATATGGCATTTAATGTTTTAAAATCAGATATATTTTTTGTCAATGATCAATACAAGGGTTTTTTCATCCAAGATCACATGATTTTTCTATGTAACAGTGCATATCTTAGCAGTTACTTGACAGAGTGAATACACAACATTTAGTGAGTAGTGAGTTTCCATGTCTCGTGCTGTTTTACAATGTGTTAATAACAAAAATTCAATAAAATTAAAATAATTCACTGATGATTTGTACTAAATACACGAATAACCAAAAAGTGCCCATGTATAAAAATAAAAGTAAAAGATAAAGTTTTGAATAATCAGAATTAATCAGCATTAAACATCAAGCGATAGTAGCATTTTACTATTATTATTTATAAGTGAATAATAAAAGTTATTGGAATTTTAGTATAAATATTGTTATAAAACAATAAAAAATAAATAAATACTTTTAGATGACTTAGAAACTTTTACATATAGAATTTTATGGCTAAAAGGGGTGAAAGTGTTAGCATCTTTCATGGTTTAAGGAGAGTGATGCACGTTTTGAGCTAAAAAAAAAACAAATTTTTTTTATTGCACAAAAAGAATCTCCGTTTTATGCTGATTAAGTAGATATATACTTTTATATGTTTGTCTTAATGTTTATCTATAAGAAAAAATACGTTTTGTAAATGCTTGCATCTGTTAAGGTATCACTTGATGCACAAAACGAGCACACTGCTCAGTTAGGTTTTAGAATTTTTATACTTTTATATAGTCTTAGGTTACTCTATGGTAAATTCCAAGTTACTATGACTGACCACTTTGTTTTTTTAGCAGACAGTAGTGTTGTTTATACATTAGCAGCTGTTTGCTAGGTTATGTTATGATTGTTGTTTTCTTTCCAATTTTCATAAAGTGTTACATATTTGTGTAAATAGTTTGCTGTTTTACTTACTGTTGTGTTTTTTGTTTGAACTTTGGTGAATCTTACAACTTACAATGCCTAGAATTAGGAAGTTTAATACAGCCAATAAATTCAAAGGGAACAGATACTCTTCAATTGGTGAGTCCTGCTAAGCCTAGGCATAATTCTTTTCCACAACTACAAATGAGAGTAGGCCTATGCCTAAGAAATTCATCTAGTTCGAAGAAAACTGAGCAGTAATCAGCTTCCTAAGGATCTAAATTTTGTAAATAGTGATGTAAATATAATTTTCAACTTAGACTTACTATCTAACCTTGTAAATAGTTTTACCAAAATGTAAAACATTGTAACAAAGAAGGAACTGTTTTCGATAAATCTTGACAGTACATTTTCTAATGGGTTAGCTCATAAAATCTTGATTCAATGTTCCAATTGTGATGAAAGAAAAGCAGGCATGAACTCAGATATTATATAGAAACTGTTATGACATAAATATAAGATATGCCTATGCTTTGAGATCTATCGGTAAAGGCCAATCAGCAGCAAGAATGTTTTCCGCTGTGATGAACTTAGCTCCCCCTAATGTAAGGTTTTATAAATATATATAAAGCTTTTGTCAGCTGCCACGGAAGTATGTGAAGGTTCATTGAGAAATGCAGCAATACAAGCTATTGAGGAAAACGATGGTAGCAAGGATATCGCAGCAGCCTTCGATGGGTCCTGGCAAAAAACGCGGCCATACCTCTCTAAACGGCGTTTTAAGTGTTACTTCATTTGATACTGGAAAAATTCTAGATTTTTTGAGTGTTTCTCAAAGTTTTGCACAGCTTGTACACACAAGAGTATAAAAAGCAACCCTGAAAAAAAAGCATCACATAGCCCTAAATGTAACTGCAACTATGTAGGATCCAGTGGAGGCATGGAGGTTGAAGGTGCTAAAATTATTTGTGCAAGGTCTGAGACAAAGTTAGGAGTTAGGTATACTAAATACCTTGGAGATGGGGACTCCAAGGGTTTCATGGCTGCATTTGAAAGTGAACCTTATGGCCCTGAGGTAAAAATGTCCAAACTTGAATGTGTAGGCCATGTACAAAAGCGGTTAGGTTGTAGGCTACGGAAGCTACGCATAAAAATTGAAAGGAAATAAGCTTAGCGATGGAAAGGCCCTTGGTGGTAAGGGAAGATTAACTGATGGACATATAGATAAACTTCAGAGGTACTATGGATTAGCTATTAGGAATAATTTAGGTAGTACAGCAGACATGAAAAAAGCTATATGGGCCACCTACTTCCACCGCTTATCTACCGATGAAAACCCACAGCATACCCTTTGCCCTAAAGACCCTAATACTTGGTATGATTACAATAAATGTGTTCTAAGCAATACTCTACACACATATAGACATAAACATTCTTTTGCCTGAGCCTGTTCTTTTAGCAATAAAACCCATATATAAAGATTTGACTCAGGCAGAACTTTTGGATCGGTGCCTTCACGGACAAACTCAAAACCCAAATGAAAGCTTTAATGCATGCATTTGGAAAAGAATTCCTAAAACTGAGTTTGTGGGCCTACAAACTTTAAAGCTTGGTGTGACAGATGCTGCCTTATGTTTTAATGAAGGTGCAGTGGCTAAACTAAACTACGTACTTCAAAGGCTACAACTAAAAACCTGGCAAATTCATGATTGAAGGCTTACAAACCATTGATAAAATTAGAATTATAAAAGCAGAGAAAAGAAGCAGAGGAGCAAACCAAAGAAAGCAGGGTAAAAATAAGACTACTTAAGAGGCAAGCAGAGGATAAGCATGATGAAAACTACTCACCAGGAGAGTTTTAAGGTAACATTTATCTTTAATCACTGATTTTCCGAAACCTTGTTTTTAAACACGTTGGTACCATTTTCTCCTAAAAATACTGAATCCAAAATCCATGATTTTTTTTTCTGGTTGTTGATTACATTAGTATGAACAATATGTATTAGAATTGTTTTAATTATACTTAAAATTAAAAGAGTAATAAAAATAAAATTACTTAAAAAATTATTTTTTATTTTTACAGTTTTTTAAAAGTGATACGATTATTTTATTTATTACTACATTCTTCTAAAAACTAGTACAGTTTGTGTGTTATATACTATATAATAGATGGTAAAAAATCTCAGGACAATATGTTGAATAGTTTTTTAAGATAATGGTACCTAACTACATGCTGAATTTCCCATATAAATAGCATTGCGCTAAAAAAAGTGCATCGCTCCCCTTAACTATCTGCCTCTCTGTTTGTGTTTGTAGTAACATTTACATAGAATGAGGAAAAAAATAAATTTATTACTTATTTTGATCTTAAAAATCTAATTACCAAAGTTGCTTGACTAAGCTATGGGTTTAATGTATAATGAATAAATTACTTACATTTGGCTATGGGTAGCTATTTATTTATGTCTTGATAGACCGAACACTGGTTTATCCCTGATTATCAATATTACTAATTTAAAAAAGGTATAACCTTTTTTAACCTCTTTTCCAAATGTTTATAGGCCACTGGCCGGTTAAAGTATCTATCAAACAAAAGAAGTAAAAAGTGTCTCAGTAATTCACAGAATATAAAATATCAGAACATTTATTTAATTGGTACCATTAACTTTAGTTTATTGATGAAATTTAAAAATGCATGGTATGTTTCTATTATTTTCAAAACATCTTATCTGCACTATAAATATCTATTTTTATTTTTAGCCTAACACGAAGCTAAACTCATAAATATGCCGAGGTTTGGACATTTTACACAAAGAGAAATGAAATAGACATAAAACCACCAGCTAGTGCACATGTCAGTGACAGATAGATGTAACTCTGACAGTGATATCAGAGAGCCTGTGATAGATCACTGTCATATGATTAGGGAAACTTCCTGTCTGTTAGTCGGCCCTACTTTAATTAGGGTTCCCGCGGTTTAACACAAAATTTCCTACTGAAACATAAGAAGGGGCATCTTCTTAGGGGGTTAATATATTCTTTTAAAATATAATTGTACACACTTCTGATATAAAAGGTAATCACTAAAAATATTCCTATCCTCTAATAAATGTGAGGTTAAACTACAATAATTAGTGTGTCGCTCAAGTTGGTGATTGATACGTATGTTATAGTAATCATGTAGTAGTTGGAATTTTCCCCCAACATTTTATGATAATCAATTTCAGTAACTATTAAGGTATGTTAGGACAGTGTGGTTCACATCTAAAATAAAAGTACTTTGCTTCTTAGGTAAGACACTATTATGGTTTAATGAATATAGTTGATTTATGTAAATTTGAAACGAAGGTTCAGTTTTCTTTTATGCCTCGACGTACCACCATACGCAGGTCTGAGAAGCCTATTTCGGCCATAAAGTTTATACCTTTGGACATTTTATTTTAATTCGGTCTAAGACATTTCTGGTTCTAACGTTAAGTATGCATAAAAAAGGCCTACTTCAATATAAAATATATAATTTTTTTAATAGTTTTAAAATCTTTAAAAATGTGAACTGTAAGACTATATAGTCACTGGGTCTCTGATAGCTGCATTACATGTATGATCAAATACTGCAAACATTATAGTTGATAAAGTTTTACAGTTAAAATTATTTTATTTATGTAAACAATATTATTAGATCATTATAGTCTATAATCAGAAGTAAAATTAAAGTAAAAACATTTCAAATGGTATTTAAATGAATTAAACGATTGTGTTAAGGCATTATAATGTTTATAAACGCTTACTATAAACTCGGAGGGAGTTTTGAAATATTAATAGGCCTATATGTTAGCCAGCGTCAGTAAGAATGTTCATGAAATGTTTTACGTGTTGCGGTCGGTACACAGATGTAATACAACTGCTGTAGTAGATTTTATGTGATTGAGTGACACACACGAGAAAACGCAGGCGGACAACGTAGTATTTTGATATAGCAGTATACAAGTGTATAACAAAAAGTAAAATAAACAGAGAACCACCAGCCATTCTACAAGCCAGTTACATATAGATGTAACTCTGACAGTGACATCAGTGAGGCTGTGATTGATAACTGGAATGTTATTAGAGAAGCTTCCTGTAAGTAGGCCTACTGTAAATAGTACCAGACAATACAAGTAAAATTCCTCTTATAATATAATTTTAGAATAGATTAATTGTACTCTGTTATATACATTTCCAGAGTTTCTCCAAGTTATAAAATATTTACTTATCATTGCAATTTTATATTAATACCATCTGTTTCGTACGTAATGTCTCTAATAAAAACAAGGTCACAGTGAGTGTATTATTTTTGAATAGCATTTCAAACAATCACGAGAAAGTTTGAAAACATAAAACTCCACTTGTTCATTTTCGATTTAGGTTTAAAAATAGGGTTCTGAAATTGGAGATTAAATTTGTTTCTTAGAAGTACCTATGTAAAACCAGTGTTATACCAGTCATTAAAAAGTAAGCGTAATAAAATTTTGTTCAAGAACATTGACGTTTACAAAATTACATTCATCTGAGAATGTTTTTTATATAGTATTACAGTGATAGCCCTGGATTGCAATTTCAACAAAAAGTAATAAACTTTAAGTTAATGTTGGTTAAATTACCTAAATCAGGAAGCCATTGACACGTAATCTAATTTGCAATTTTTTTTTTATTAAATGTTAATAATAGGTTGTAGGTAACATTTAGTGTACAAATTAGATTACAAAAATATAAAAAGAAATCTTCTTACGTCTTTACCTGTGTTATTCTAGATATTCCAGATCCTACCTGAAATATAATGTGTGGTTTGAAATACGAGTATTACTAATTTGACTAAAAGACATTCATTTTATCCCTTCCTTTGGAAAATATTTACAAGCATTAGCTTCTTTAATTGCGTTAACATTTCTAAATTTATAGGTGATAGGAGTGAGGGATTTCATATGTTTCTATAAGGACTAAAATCACCGTTTATCAACCCGCTCTAGCACCTATACTATTTATCTTAAAGCAATAGGAGACTGGTGTATATATTTTTTATATATTGTTATATTAGGAAGGTAATACTTATATCTGTGAAACTTATATTTTATATTTATATTAAATATAATTTTTATTATATTTTCAAACCTGAAAATGTATGAAAAATGAAGAATTTCGTGTTGTTTGTTGTAAATATGATATTTTAAAATGCAAAAGACTGGTTATTCGGATTTAGCAATGTCAATAGTTCAATATTTTTGCTATGGAAAGTATAGTTTCGAAACCTAACTGAATACTCTATTTGAAAATATAGGTATGTTACGTAACTATAATATTAGCTCTAGATCCTAGAAAATTCCAGGTATTCGTTGCAGAGACAGATGAATTGGCAGCCCAATTAAAATTAAGCAAGCATTGATAGACTCTGTTTGGGGGAAATCGAATCTTGCTTTTATGCAGGGTGTTACAAACGCTCTATGTTGTTCATTGGGACACAAAAATATAAAACTTAAAATGCATCGAGAGGTATATTAACGATTCAAAATATTTAAATTTTATAACAAAAATTACTGACTTACCAAATGTCATAAGAATAATACAGTCACCATTGGAATAAGAGGTCATTTGTGTGAAGTACATTTACCAACACTAATCTGCAAATGGTTATGAAACTAATGTTGAGTCTCTTTAGGTGAATGAAAGAGAGGCCTAATAGTTAAAAATTTAAACGTAGTAGATGATAAAAACTGCTATATAAAACAGAATTAACATAAAATACTACATTAATGTAATTTGCATTATATCTTAGAGCCAACGGATTTTCCTAAGGCTTGTATAGTTCACATATTTGGTGTCGGTGACGATGGTCTAACGAGTGTGAAAGAAACGATAGCTCCATATTCACTCACTAATTATTCAGCTAGTCTCTTGATGTAGGTGTGACATTTAGTATGGGATTCCAGCAGCCTTCGGAAATAACTAAAGAACTTGTAAACATATCGACCGAAAAAATTATATAACATTTTTGTTTTCAGCCCTGGTTTGCAATGAATGAAGTTTTAGCGATAATTATTTGATATTTTTAGCTTAAAACCATGTTCTTACATTCTAACAACAATTCAACTCACTAGTATTAAAGAATACGCTAGAGTTTTATTAATTCACTAGCTGACCCGGTGAACTTCGTTTCACTTACCTCTTAACATAAACCATATTAATTTAAACCCTATTTTTGTATTGCAGGACCGGTAACTTTATAAAGACATCATCATCATAGTAAAGGCCATGCTATGGCTTCTTAGAACTGTTCAAAATTCAATGAATACAGCGCCTTCTACACCGCAGATGTTGAACAATGCGACAATAATTAATAAAAAAAACATAAAGGTGTCTTTAAAAAGGTATTTTAAATTTCTGTCAGATCAAGTGTCAGATCGCTTTGTTTTTATAATTGGCTGAATTCGTTTGTAACGTGATAGTCACTTTCCTTTACATTGATTGATTGATTTGTTTTTATAAAAGAAGAACTTTTACAATGCATTGTCCCTTTTGCATAAATTGAATAGAACGGCAGAATAAAACAACTAACTACCAGTCCCAGTTGCACTAAAAAAGTGTTAAGATGCGACGAATGTTTGACTATAACCGCTGATGCTTTCAACTTTTGTATCAAGTGCGGTCACAATTTGAGCCGCATAATAAGAATTAACAGGGCCAAGTGAAACAACAGTTATTATCAAAACCGAAGTTCGTCTCAACACTGCAATCATCATTATCATCTGAAGAAATAACATTTTTAGAAGTTAATTTAACTGGTGAAGAATTAAAATATTTGGATGAGATAGAAGAAAATCAGGAGCACAACATCGGCAATATTATGGCTGTGCCAAACTTGTCCGAGTCACCGAGGCCTCCCGCCACGCCGTCAATTTCGTAGGATGAAATAGGAGAAAGTCAAGAGCACAACATCAGCAATATTCTGGCTGTGCCAGACTTGTCCGAGTCATCGAGGCCCCCCGCCACGCCGTCAGGTCCTAGCGATCAAAGTGAAGACATCATTAGCAAGCCGGGTTTATAAATAATGTCAACTAATCTAACATATTATGTTGCTGATTCACGAGCCGAATTTTTCAAGTGCCGAGAAATTTAAGAAAATATGTTTATTACCATTAAGACTGATAAATATATGTTTAATTAATATATGTTTATTAAAAAACCAAATTAGAGTTGTATCAAAATGATTTTTATTTCAGACATTATGTATTTATAACAACATATATACCCAAGTGAACAACATGACAAATTTAGTAATTATATCTCACGTGGTTTTTATTCTAGAAAATTTTATAACAATTCAAAATTAATAAAATATTTTTGCATACATCAAATACAACACATTTATTGTCAAATTATCATCATTATCATATCGGACAAAAGGCAACCAATAGGCATACAGGTAAAAATACAGGTAATCAATTTATAGCTTTCTGGTAAACTATATTTTTTGTCTTTTTTTTCGGTGCGTAAATATATAAAAATGATGGTTTTCCAACGCGCGAACACGCGACGTATAATTGACCATGCGCGAAACAGGGAAGTCGATTCTGCAAACTTGCAACGGCTGGCCCTGCGATTTATTGGTCATTGCAAAAGCCAGACGCACGGGAAATTGTAAAAGCTTAAATTCAAAAGGTAAATCCGCTGGAATCATCGGTATACGGAGGATCAAGACATCTTCTCCTTTATAATTTCCCTTAATGATTTTGGCTTCGATGACGTTGTTCATTAGCGTCTTCGCAGCCAGTCTAGTCCCATTGCAAAGTCGAATTTATGTTACGCAGCATGATGACAACTGATCCTTCTTTTAATTGAAAATTATGTGGTGGTAGTCCTGGCAATTCCAATGAATTTAAAATTGTGTGGGATAGTTTACTACGTCATCCTGGTTTGTATCTGTGTCAACTGATTTGTAAGTAAAAAATTCTCCTAGAAGGAAATCCTGAATGGTCGAATTTAGATCAATGACATCTTAGTTTTTTTGCTGCCAATATTGCTCTTTCACTCAGCCAATTTTGGTTATTATATAGTTGTTTTATATACGGAAAAACACGCTGAATAAGCTCCTCTTTTGAGTCTGTGAACTGACAGAAATCTGTGGAAAATATCATTAATCCGGTTGAGGTGTCGACTGCGACCTTACCATTTCCAATATCTAGTAACTGCTTTGAAAACCGAATCGCGGTTTTATCTTGTTGCAAAACACACGCATGTTTATTTTTAATTGTAGTGTCTTTACGTGCCGCCACAAATTAGATGGTTTTAGGCACGTATTTAGTTCGTCAGCAACAGTTGACCGAGGAATAACTGGAAGAGTCTGACGAAAATCACCTGACAACAGAATCATGACTCCACCAAAAATGCTTTGGTTGTAACGTAAACCTTTTAACTTCCTGTCCAGTGCCTTCAGCGACCTCTTGTGAGCCATTGTGCATTCGTCCCAAATTATCAATTTGCATATCTGGATAATCTTTGCCATAGCGCTATTTTTGGTGATGTTGCAAACTGGTGTTTCATTGATTTGCTTGTTTAGTGGTAATTTAAAGGCCGAATGTGCAGTTCGTCCACCTTCTAGCAAATTTGCAGCAATTCCAGATGAAGCCAACGCTAGGGCTACCTCATTTTGCGATCATATTCTTACCAATAGCAAAACAATTAGGAAAGTTTTTCCAGTACCCCCGGGAGCATCAAGGAAGTAAATCCCTCAAGATCCACTGTTAACAGCTTGCTTCAAAATATCGTAAGTAATCCTTTGTTGTTCATTTAACTGCGGAACAGTCGTGCGAACTATTTCGGTCAATGCTTCAGTATCGTACTGTTGTGGCATTGAACGATTGGGTACTGTCAGGCCCAAACACGACAGTACTTTATTTGCCATCAATAAACACATATCTTCTATCATAATCAATGTCTCATTGTAAGTTTCTGCATTAATTAGTAGTTTAGGATTCGAAGTTTGACATCGCACACGATGTAGCACGTTCTCAGACATGTCATTCCTGTACTTCATCCACAAATCCTCCGGATTCGAAGGGAAACATGTGGATATTATAATCACAAACAATGTTCGAATTTGATGTGGTGATGAAGATATAATGGAATCCTTGAGCGTATTATCCCAATGTAAATCATCCTCGAGTAACTGTAATAGTTGACACGCCTCACGGTAAGAAGCACACAGATGTCCATTAACTGTTCTCAATTGTTGAAACGAAGTCGGACCACGAACATTCACCAATAAAAATCTAAGATAATGACATTCAGCGTTATTTGGATGTACTGTATATACACGTCCTATAGCATCTGTGACAAATCAATTTTGATGTCCTTCAACTGGTGTTCCTTGTTTACGACGCTGAAACGACTTTGATGATGCGTTCCATTTGTAATAGCGTGGCATATCAGCATACAGCAAAGTTCGAGCGAAATCATCAGTTTGACACATTGAGAAGAAACTAGTTAATGTGGTCGAAGGTGGTCGTTCCGCACGCTCCACAGCGTTCCTTGGGTTGAAATACACTCGTTGTCCATTTTCTAGATGAATTGCCAAATGGACTACTGTAGGGTGTTTTTCGTGAATCGCAAATGAAAATATGCGCCAAATAGCTTCGTTGCTGCTGTCATAGCGACCCATCTGATACTGAGAAACTTCGTCATGAAAATGGCCATGTCGCTACCTTTGTTAATATATTTACGTATGTACTTTATCGATGTGACAGAGTTATTAAATTCCACATTGATGTGAGTTTCAAAAGCTTTGGACAACATTGGCGAGTACGGCACAATCCATCGATTGTCTACAACCAAATTTTGTTCTTTTATCTTCACAATTACAGATCACCCACCGTCCTCAACTGATTGCCGACGATACAACGGGTAACCATCATTTCCCGAGATGGTTTCAGCAATCAATGCTCTAGGGTATCGCTTAGAACACTTGCCGTCGACCATACAGGATGAGTTGTTGTTGAAAACTCCGCAAGGTCCATGTATCATATGTTTACTACTGCATGCAATTTCGGGTCAAGTGTTTCATCGGTAATCTCGGCTGAAATTATGGAATCAATGTCTTCTGGCCTTAATATATCAACTAATCAAACTAAATTGTACGCATGTGCCAGACCACGCTTTTGCTACTCAACAGAGTACATCCAACAACGTACTTGGCCATACACACGATGCTTTATAATGAAATTCATTAAAGGTTTTAATTTTTGCTTTGACACACTCTGGCAGTGATGTCATGCCTATCAACGGTTGAGAAACGATAGAAATTCCCCCAATTTGTACAGATTTTTCGGCACTATAATCGATTTCTGGATTGTAGGAGAATTCTGCTCGTTCCAGGTTCACAGGAGCATTGTGTTTGCGGAATCGGTCAATTTCATTTTCCCGGGCTCGCTGCTGTTGCGAGCGATGTGCCCGAACTCGTTGCATTCTTTGTCTATCCACTTCATTCTGATTTACTGTAGAACGGATTTTTTTCATCGTTTAACCCTTCCCTGGACTTCCACGAACATTTCAAGACCAAAATTAGCCAAATCGGTTCAGCCGTTCTCAAGTTTTCGCGAGACTAACGAACGGAAATTCATTTTTATTTATATAGATAACTAGCCTTATAAAAAATGAAAAATAGAAATTTAATCTTTACTTACTCCCTAATATTAGTAAACTTTTCCTTTATTTATACATACCGGTATATTACACAAGCTCATTACTACTGATTAATTCACATTTTACATAATGCCTTACAATGACGCTACTGTATATTATGTACATTATTTGCACATTTCATTGTAAACCAATTCATGGTTATTATGTGCTGCTATTTAAATCAGGAAGAATCTTTCCATACATCAAACTATATATTGTGGAAACATTGGATTAGATATAAGATAAAAAATGTGACAAATGATCTACTTCATTACAAATCACTCACATGTTGTATCTCGCTGTTTATTGATAGTTCCATTTAATCTTAGTTCAATATAACTAGTGCAAATATTAAATCCAAAAAATATGTTATAGTTATACTATTTGTTAATCAAAGTATCTTGGTTTGAAATTAAAGAACTTACGATCACAGTAAAGTATAATATTCCATTCCATTTTAAACATTACTATTTCTCATGATTATTCTCAAGAAGTTTTTAAATACGAGATAACAGATTAAGCTATAACAGAAAACTATAAAATTATAACAGAAAAATAAATTATAACAGATTTGTCCTAACAAGAGACGGAGAAGTATTATAAAATTTAAAAAAGTCCTACAGAGAGAGATTCACAAAGAATATAACTGAAACAACGAAAAGAAACAGTCACCAATTTTAAGGTTCATTTAATGTAAATTTATTCTTTGTTGAACTAACTGTCAAAGCATTGAAAACTCAAGAGTTTCAATACTCTCCGTAAACAGATCTGATCACTGGAAATATCGTGACTTCAGTTTAGATATAGCTCGGTAAATAAAGAATGAGAGTAATGAATATTCTTTATTGGGTCATCAATAAAAGTTTATCTTTTAGTACGGCTTTATATAATGTTTCTTATAAAATATCAGCTGCAAATGAAGTCAATGATTCATGCAATGAGTTAAATTTATGAAAGATATTCTTCTGACCTTTTATGCTTTTGTGCTTAACATCTGTATATCAGTCTCTGGTTTGAAATGTCATTATTGACAAAATTTGTCAAAACTGATTAAATCAAAATATTTCTATGATAAATAAAATGTGGAACAATAAAATTTATTTCATATTTAATATGAAACTGCCAATATTATACCATATATTTTTTTATTAAATCCACTATAAGTTTGAAGGAAACAATAAATTTTAAATATATATATTAAGCAGCCATTTAGTGTAAGTAGTGATAATATATTTAACAATATGTAAATTTTTGTAAAGTAAATAAATCACAAAAACTTTATTCTATGTCGATTAGTAAAAAAAATTCCTCTCACGTATTTTATTATTAAATATAGTAGTTAGATTATAGTTAAAATTGAGTTTGTATAATGAGACTAGGTTCCGAATAAACTATTTAAAATTTAGTACATGAAAAAATAATTAAAATTAAAAAACAATACATTAAAACATATTTTACTTTATTCAATGTCATACAACTTTTTGCTTTAGTACATTTCATAGAAAATAGATAAGGTGGATACAAAAATATTAAGTTAGAGTTTTAATATAAAAACTAAAAATATTATAGACGAATCCGAAATAGACAAGTGGTTTTACTGTAGTTAAACATTTGTTGTTCTTTAAGACAGAAATTCAGTGATAATTCTTAAAACAACTTTAATTTAAAATTGTACGCTTTTGGCTCTTCGGTCACTAGATTCAAGTTTATATCTGCTTTAGTTCTTAAGATTTAGTATATTAGAAGTAACGATTGGTAAATGACCTACTGAAAGCCTTGATATTATTCACTACCTAAAATATACACTACCTTACGAATGTCTTCGGTAATAAGACCGTTTAACATGGCTAGTACAAAACAAGAGTCTTTCTGAGCACGAATAGTTTTATTTCATGCAGGAGGAACATTTTACAAAGAAAAACTAAGCCGATCTTCATTCTAAGAGCTGTTCAGCTGTTCAACCACTCAATTCTCAATAGGAATCACTGGTACATAAAGATGATCAATGAACGATGAATCTGGGCGAGACTTTAGTCACGTAGAGCGTATCCAGAATGGTAATTAAATTATTACTAATAGACTGAAAGTCTTTTATCACTCAGCCTTCTGCGCTATCCTGCGTTGCTTTCTGGCACTAATGTGTTACTTTCCAATTGCAACATATTTACACTTGTGACTAAACATGGATTATTTGAAAGGATGGTATGATGTCAGTGATTTGCTTTCGTTATGTGTTACAAAAATATTAAATTAATGTTTAAACATTGTAAATTAATCTGTTTTTTTTTTTTAACTAAAAACAATTTAAAATTGATTCAACTTATATATGATACCTGACTTAGGGAGAAAACGGTATAGAGACCAATCTGGTTGAGCTCAAGCGATTTCACTACACAGGAGCCAAGAGAACAGACATCACTCCTTAACAGACATCTTTTACCCTTGCGAGGCAATTCATCATCCCAAATTTAATTTTATATTGTTTTATGTATGAGGTTTTTACACCTAAATTAGAGGGCATATTTTCAGTTTCTGAAAATAAGTGTTTTATTTTTCGTAACATGTAACAATAGCAATAGGCATCATAGTTATATTAGCCGACTAACAGGTACAAACAGCCATATGTTAAGCTACATATGACCAAAACTGGATCATGCAAACAAGGGCTTTTAGAGTTGACCTTGACATACCACGAATACGGGGATAACGTTAATTAGGCTTGTTTGATTTGACTGTGTCTAGATAAGATTTTTGGATACTGAATATTCAAACAACCAAATTAAAATAAATATGCTAAAAAAGATTACATTAAAAGGTACTACTGTCCAGTTAAGAAAGAAAAATAAGTCATTACTAGATGTAATAGAGTTAATGGTGGGAGAAATACTTTATTATTCTACGTGAATTCAAATATAGTGGAAGTTATAAAACTTGAGAGGTGGATATGTGATGTTTATGCAGATGGTAAATGTTTTGGAAGCGTTCATATCTTCCAGGAACGCATTTGTCTTGAGAATATCTTCATCTTCTGAAAAACCTTCATAGAGAATATATCAAACAAATCACATTCTTTAATCAAAAAAATATTGTTTAAATTCTCGTGGTTAATTTTTATCGTATGTAAATGGCATATATTGAGTTTAAATTAATCATCTATGCTATGAAACTACAAAACATGCATTTCATGCAAAAATTATAATATTTTAAACGGATAATGAACCTATACAATGGATTATCTAAGAACCCGAATTAATGTAACGAAAGACTAACCAACTAATATTAAAAAAATTCTTACTTTCTTTAGAAATTCATTCTGCAGTTATTCATTATTATTACCCTAAGTCTATTCACATACATTTATTTAGTTTTTTATCATTAAATCTGCCATTTTCTACGAATCTACGTATAAATTTTTAAGACTATAGAAGAGGACAGGCTTCTGTCTGTAGCACGGATGGACAAACAGACATATATGAAAAGAACGACACGATGTTTAGAATGCACTGTCTAATCATTCTTAAATTTAAAACATGTTGATTAGCTGTAAATTACATTCCTTCATTTACACATGTTACTGATTCATAAGTGAATTCGTCATTAGTTATTGATTTAGGCCAATTTGTAAATATTACATGGAATTTATAGTCTAAAAAATGTGGCTGACGTTTGATTTGAAAGTAGATGCTAATAAACTATATTCAGTTGAGTGAGCATATAATTGAAAAAAACCTATATCAACAAAATCTCTGTTTCACTGACAGGTCCCACAAACTAGCTGCTAGAATGAAAACATTTTAAGGCACATTTTTTAAATATATCTGTAACTCACAATTCAAACTCTTACCCCTCGTACCGGTATAGGTTTTGTAAATATTGTATAGTTTTGGTATTATTCTAGATAAGCTTTTGCATTATGTATTACTCGTGTACCAACTCAATAGATACCACAGAAAATTCGTCCGTGTGTTTGTCTCATGGTGTCTAGAACATTGATATGAGATTTTAAAGAACTATAAGAAACTAATACACTTTTCCACTTAACGTACCAACACCCTAACCTAAAATGGTTTAATATCATTTCAGTAGAAAGAAGCTTGGAAAAGTTTTAGTTCATCAGTGCCAGGTCTCCAACCAAGTGGCTTTTACATTTAAGAAGGAGAACCCAATGTTTCGGAAGTTTTCCACACATCAGGATATCATCCAATATTGATCAATAATAGAATTACTTCTACTACTAAAATCATTCTACTACTTACTAGATTATAATGGAATAGTAAGTAAGAATAAAACATTCTTTATTATCTACCAAACATGAATCCTAATAAAAGGCTATATATTTTTAAGCTAAAAAATTTATTAAGACAAAGCAGTTTCATGTAGAAACAGAGAAAACAAAAATGTTACACTAATGTTATTTGTTCTTGTGTTAGAAACCTGTGTTCGGGCGTGCATCACATATTTAGACGTAGTTACTAGTACTATAATTAGTCTATGCATAAAATTTAAACTATATAATAAAAACTATAAATTAGTCACGTGAGTATACTGAAAAAGAATTTTTTTTATTATAAAGTAAAATAAACAAATAGCTTAGTTTGTTATTTATAAAATTTGCTTTATTACGAAAAGCGTGTACATCCTTTGGCCACCATGTTATTTAAACATGACAGTAACACCTCACATATTAAACGTAGTAAATTAGAAGTAAGATAGCACATTATCGATTATGTAAATAAAAATTACCAAGATTTGAAGGTATGAAATTGTAACAATTGCTATAGTACCAATACACCATGAAGCCATCTATTTCCAGCATTGGAGATGGAATCATTGGAGCAGTGGACTTAATTTAATTTTTATTCTGTTATATTTCCCAGGTGTATTTTGGCAGATTAAAATGTCAGCTGTATATTGCATGAAAAATTAATTAGTTTATCCATAAATTTTACATTTCCCTTCCACCTCGCGATTTCTATAATACATAAAATAGTTTTATAAACTTCGTTAATCGCAATTACCAAAACAGTAGTACTATGAACTAATATTGTATTTTAACTCAGATACTAATTCCATAGAATATATATTTTTTATATACTTTATATAACAGTTTCAGAAAACTTACACTTCTAGAATTATCATGCGGGACAGAGTGAGTGTATTATTTTTGAATAGCATTTCAAACAATCACGAGATAAGTTTGAAAACGTAAAACTCCATTTGTTCATTTTCGATTTAGGTTTAAAAATAGGGTTTTGAAATTGGAGATTAAATTAGTTTTTTAGAAGTACCTATGTAAAACCAGCGTTATACCAGACATTAAACAGTAAGCGTAATAAAATGTAGTTCAAGAACGTTGAAGTTTACAAAATTACATTCATCTGAGAATGTTTCTGATATAGTGTTAGAGTGATAGCCCTGGATTGAAATTTCAACACCAAGTAATAAGTTTTAAGTTAATGTTTGTGAACTTACCTAAATCTGGGAGCCATTGAAACGTAATTTAATTTGCAATTATCTTTATATTAAATTTCAATAATAGGTTGTAGTAACATTTAGTGTACAAGTTAGATTACTAAAATATAAAAAGAAACCTACTTACGTATTTTACTGTGTTAGTCTAGATATTCCAGATCCTACCTGATATATAATGTGTGTTTTGAAATACGAGTATTACTAATTTGACTAAAAGATATTCATTTTATTCGAAACCGATGTATTTTGTTATTTTTTTTAATCTATGATTTTAAAAGGCAAAAGACTTGTTATTCGGATTTAGCGATGTCAATACTTCATGAACTTTGCTATGCAAGGTACAGTTTCGAAACCTGATTAACTACTATATTTGAAAATATAGGTCTGTTAGCATTACGTGACGAAAATATTAGCCCTAGATCCTAGAAAATTCCAGGTATTCGTATAGGCGAATTGGCAACCCAATTAAAATGAAGGAAGCACTGATCGACTCTGGGGGAAATCGCGACCTTATTTTTATGCTGTTTGTAAAAAAAAACGTTCTGTGTTGTACAAAGACTCACCAAAAGTATAAAACTTAAAATGCATTAAAAGGTATATTAACAGTTAAAAATATTTAAATTTTAGTAAAAATGATTTTTGACTTTTAACTGAGTTCCGAATCTCATGAGAATAATACAGTTATAATTGGAATAAGAGGTCAGTTTGTGTAAAGTACATTTACCGATACTAATCAGCATCTGGGTATGAACTAACGTTGAGTCTCTTCAGGTGAATGAAAGAGAGGCCTAATAATTAAAAATTTAAACGTAGTAGATGGTAAAAACTGCTATATCAAACGGAATTAACATAAAATACTACATTAATGTAATTTGCATTATATCTTAGAGCCAACTGATGTTCCGAGGTTGAACATTTCCTTACTCGGGGTGAGTCCTAAGGCTTGTACAGTTCACATATTTGGTGTCTGTGACGATGGTCTAACGATAGTGCAAGAAACGATAGCTCCATATTCACGTACTAATTATTCAGCTAGTCTCTTGGAGTAGGTGTAACATTTAGTGTGGGATTCCAGCATCCTTCGGAAAGAACTTGTAAACATATTGACCGAAAAAATTATATAAAATTTTTTTTCAGCCCTGGTTTGCAATGAATGAAGTTTTAGCGATAATTATTTGATATTTTTAGCTTAAAACTATGTTCTTACATTATAACAACAATTCAACTCACAAGTATAAAAGAATACGCTAGAGTTTTATTAATTCACTAGCCGACCCGGTCGTTTCACTTACATCTTAACATAAACCATATTAATTTAAACCCTATTTATGTATTGCAGAACCGGTAACTTTATAAAGACATCATCATCATAGTAATGGCCATGCTATGGCTTCCTAGAACTGTTCAAAATTCAATGAATACAGCGCCTGCTACACCGCAGCTGCTGAACAATGCGACAATAATTAATAAAAAGACATAAAGGAGTCTTTAAAAAGGTGCTTTAAATTTCTGTCAGATCAAGTGTCAGATCGCTTTGTTTTATAATTGGCTGAATTCGTTTGTAACGTGATAGTCACTTTCCTTTAAATTGATTGATTGATTTGTTTTTAAAAAAGAATAACTTTTACAATGCATTGTCCCTTTTGCATAAAGTGGATAGAATGGCAGAATAAAACAACTAACTAACTGTCACAGTTGCACTAAAAATTTTTTAAGATGCGACGAATGTTCTAGCGCTGTATACTTTATACTTTATTTGTCATCAATAAGCACATATCTTCTATCATGATTAATGTCTCACTGTTAATTTCCACATTAATTAGTAGTTTAGGATTCTAAGTTTGACATCGCACACGATGTAGCACATTCTCAGACATGTCATTCCTATATTTCATCCACAAATCCTCCGGATTCGAAGGGAAACATGTGGATATTATAATCGCAACACAATGCACGAACAATGTTCGAACTTGATGCGGTGATGAAGATATGATGGAATCCTTGAGCGTATTATCCCAATGTAAATCATCCTCGAGTAACTGTAATAGATGACACGCCTAACGTTAAGAAGTACACAGATGTCCGTCAACTGTTCTCAATTGTTGAAACGATGACGGACAACGAACATACACCAATAAAAATCTAAGATAATAACATTCAGCGTTATTTGGATGTACTGTATATACACGTCCTATAGCATCTGTGACAAATTTTGATGTCCTTCAACTGGTGTTCCTTGTTTACGACGCTGAAACGACTTTGATGATGCGTTCCATTTGTAATAGCGTGGCATATCAGCATACAGCAAATTTTGAGCGAAAACATCAGTTTGACAAATTGAGAAGAAACTAGTTAATGTGGTCGAAGGTGGTCGTTCCGCTCTCTCCACAGCGTTCCTTGGGTTGAAATACACTCGTTGTCCATTTTCTAGATGAATTGCCAAATGGACTACTGTAGGGTGTCTTTCGTGAATCGCAAATGAAAATATGCGCCAAATAGCTTACTTGCTGCTGGTACTGATACTGAGAAACTTCTTCATGAAAATGGCCATGTCGCTACCTTTGTTAACATATTTACATATGTACTTTATCAATTTGTCAGAGTTATAAAATTCCACATTGATGTGAGTTTCAAAAGTTTTGGACAACATTGGCGAGTACGGCACAATCCAAAGATTGTCTACATCAAAATTGTGTTCTTTTTTCTTCACAATTACAGATCACCCACCGTCCTCAACTGATTGCCGACGATACAACGGGTAACCATCATTTCCCGAGATGATTTCAGCAATCAATGCTCTAGGGTATCGCTTAGAACACTTGCGGTCGATCATACAGGATGAGTTGTTGTTGAAAACTCCGCAAGGTCCATGTATCATATGTTTACTACTGCATGCAATTTCGGGTCAAGTGTTTCATCGGGAATCTCGGCTGAAATTATGGAATCAATGTCTTCTGGCCTTAATTTATCAACTAATCAAACTAAATTGTGCGCATGTGCCAGACCACGCTTTTGCCACTCAACAGAGTACATCCAACAACGTACTTGGCCATACACACGATGCTTTATAATGAAATTCATTAAAGGTTTTAATTTTTGCTTTGACACACTCTGGCAGTGATGTCATGCCTATTAACTGTTGACAAATGATTGAAATTTCCCCAATTGTTACAGATTTGTCAGCACTATAATCGATTTCTGGGTTGTAGGAGAATGCTGCTCGTTCCTGGTTCACAGGAGCATTGCGTTTGCGGAATCGGTCAATTTCATTTTCCTGGGCTCGCTGCTGTTGCGAGCGATGTGCCCGAACTCGTTGCATTCTTTGTCTATCCACTTCATTCTGATTTACTGTAGAACGCAATTGTGCCATACCAATACGACTGTTATCATTATCAGTCTCTTCCTGGTCATCAGTGCGATTAGCGCGTGAGGTAGCTCGCCGCACGTTCGATCTACTTCGACAACCTACGCTAGGTTGTTTTCTTCTCGGTATTGTAAGCACTAAGCAGTATCTGATATTAATGTTTTCTTGTCCTAATAATGTTAACCTATAATGGCGACAGCTTTTTTTCACGTCCAGTCAAGACAAACCAAAAATTGTAAAATATTGCGTAATGCGCCGTCCAGATACGTGAGAAAAGAAAAAGATAAAAGAAAACACAAACAAAAAATTAAAAGATTGAAATACATAAATTTAGTTATTATTATATAAATTATTTGTTTTAAAAATTAATGAACAATAATAATATTTAATAGATTATCTAGCTATAAAGTAGTTATTTGGCAACACCGGGTCTGCGAATTTCAATGTATATTTCTGAACGCACCCAACACAGACTAATTATGGACAAATAAACATCAATCAACCGTTTGACAGGTAAGAACAGTTTGTATGGGAAAATCAAATAATCCTTTTTAGTATTTTTCTTGCAATGTTGTTATATTTTCATTGTTAAAACATTCCCTGGACTTCCACGACCATTTTAAGACCAAAATTAGCCAAATCGGTTCAGCCGTTCTCGAGATTTCGCCAGACTAACGAACGGAAATTAATTTTTATTTATAAAGATAACTAGCCTTATAAAAAATGAAAAATTGAAATTTAATCTTTAATTACTCCCTAATATTAGTAAACTTTTCCTTTATTTATACATACCGGTATATTACACAAGCTCATTACCGGTACTACTGATTAATTCACATTTTAAATAATGCCTTACAATGACACTACTGTATAGAATTACGTGTACATCTCATTGTAAACCAATTCATGGTTATTATGTGCTGCTATTTAAATCAGGAAGAATCTTTCCATATATCAAACTTTGTATTGTGGAAACATTGCATTAGATATAAGATTAAAAAAATGTGACAAATAATCTACTACATTACAAATCACTCACATGTCGTATCTCGCTGTTTAGTGATAGTTCCATTTAATCTTAGTTCGATATAACTAGTGCAAATATTAAATCCAAAAAATATCTTATAGTTATACTATTTGTTAAACAAAGTATCTTGGTTTGAAAGTAAAGAACCAACGATCACAGTAAAGTATAATATTCCATTCCATTTTAAACATTTATATTTCTCATGATTATTCTCAACACGTTTTTTAATACGAGATAACAGATTAAGCTATAACAGAAAACTATAAAAATATAACAGAAAAATAAGTTATAACAGATTTGTCTGTTAGGGACGGAGAAGTATTATAAAATGAAAAAAGTCCTAGAGGGAGAGATTCACAAAGAATATAACTGAAACCAACGAAAAGAAACAGTCAACAATTTTCAGGTTCATTTAATGTAAATTTATTCTTTGTTGAACTAACTGTCAAAGCATTGAAAACTCAAGAGTTTCAATACTCTCTGTAAACAGATCTGATCACTGAAAATATCGTGACTTTAGTTTAGATATAGCTCAGTAAATAAAGAATGAGATTAATGAATATTTTGTATTGGGTCATCAATAAAATTTTATCTTTTAGTACGGCTTTATATATTGTTTCTTATAAAATATTAGCTGAAAATTAATTCAATGATTCATGCAATGAGTTAAAATTATGACACATTTTCTTCTGACCTTTTATACTTTTATGCTTAACATCTGTATATCAATTTCTGGTTTGAAATGTCATTATTGACCAAATATGTCAAAAACTGATTAAATCAAAATATTTCTATGATAAATTAAATGTGGAACAATAAATATGAAACTGCCAATATTATACAATATAATTTTTTATTAAATCAACTATAAGTTTGAAGGAAATAATATATCTAATATATATATATATATATATATATATATATATATACTCGTATATTAAGCAGCTATTTAGTGTAAGTAATGATAATATATTTAAAAATATGTAAATTTTAGTAAAGTAAACAAATCACAAAAATTTTATCCTATGTCGATTAGTAAAAAAGTTCCTGTCACGTATTTTATTATTAAACATAGTAGTTAGATTATAGTTTAAATTGAGTTTGTATAATGAGACTAGGTTTCGAATAAACTATTTAGACTTTAGTACATGAAAAAATTATTAAAATTAAAAAACAATACATTAGAACATATTTTACTTTATTCAATGTCATAAAACTTTCTGCTTTATTACATTTCATAGAAAATAGATAAGGTGGACACAAAAATGTAAAGTTAAAGTTTTAATATAAAAACTAAAAATATTATACACTAATCCGAAATAGACAAGTGGTTTTACTGTAGTTAAACATTTGTTGTTCTTTAAGAGAGAAATTCAGTGATAATTCTTAAAAAATTTTAATTTAAAATTGTACGCTTTTGGCTCTTCGGTTACTAGATTCAAGTTTATAACTGCTTTAGTTCTTAAGATTTAGAATATTAGAAGTAACGATTGGTAAATGACCTCCTGAAAGCCTTAATATTATTCACTACCTAAAATATACACTACCTCACGAATATCTTCGGTAATAAGACAGTTTAACATGACTAGTACCAAACAAGAGTCTTTCTGAGCACTAGTTTTATTTCATGCAGGAGGAACATTTTACAAAGAAAAACTAAGCCGATCTTCATTCTAAGAGCTGTTCAGCTGTTCAACCACTCAATTCTCAATAGGAATCACTGGTACATAAAGATGATCAATGAACGATGATTCCGGCGAGACTTTAGTCACGTAGAGCATATCCAGAATGGCAATTAAATTATTACTAATAGACTGAAAAGGTAAAAAAGTGTACTGATTGTCCTGACATGTCATCTCTCTCACTTAGCCTTCTGCGCTATCCTGAGTTGCTTTCTACCACTAATGTGTTACTTTCCAATTGCAACATATTTACACTTGTTGCTAAACATGGATTATTTGAAAGGGTGGTATGATGTCAGTTCTTTGCTTTGGTTATGTGTTACAAAAATATTAAATTAATGTTTAAACATTGTAAATTAATCTGTTTTTTTTTTTTCAAACTAAAAAGAATTTAAAAATGTTTTAAATTTGAGGGTGACAATGGATTAGATTCAACTTATATATGATACCTGACTTGGAGAGAAACGGTATAGAGACCAAACTGGTTGAGCTCAAGCGATTTCACTACACAGGAGCCAAGAGAACAGACATCACACCTTAACAGACACCTTTTACCTTTGCGAGGCAATTCATCATCCCAAATTTAATTTTATATTGTTTATGTATGAGGTTTTTACACCTAAACTAGAGGGCATATTTTCAGTTTCTGAAAATTAGTGTTATATTTTTCGTAACATCTAACAATAGCAATAGGCATCATAGTTATATCAGCCGACTAACAGGTACAAACAGCCATATGTCAAGCTAAATGTGACCAAAACTGGGTCATGCAAACAAGGGCTTTGAGAGTTGACCTTGACATACCACGAATACGGTGGTGACGTTAATTAGGCTAGTTTGATCGGACTGTGTCTAGTTAAGATTTTTGGATACTGAATATTCAAACAACCAAATTAAAATGAATATGCTAAAAAAGATGACATTAAAAGGAACTACTGTTTAGTTAAGAAAGAAAAATAAATCATTACTAGATGTAATAGAGTTAATGGTGAGAAAAATACTGAATTATTCTACTTAAATTCAAATATAGTGGAAGTTATAAGACTTGAGAGGCGGAAATGTCATGTTTATGTAGATGGTAAATGTTTTGGAAGCGTTCATATTTTCCGGAAACGCATTTGTCTTGAGAATATCTTCATCTTCTGAAAAACCTTCATAGAGAATATACCAAACAAATCACATTCTTTAATCAAAAAAATATTGTTTAAATTCTCGTGGTTAATTTTTATCGTATATAAATGGCATATATTCAGTTTAAATTAATCATCTATGCTATGAAACTACAAAACATGCATTTCATGCAAAAATTATAATATTTTAAACGGATAATGAACCTATACAATGGATTAACTAATAACCCGAATTAATGTAACGAAAGACTAACCAACTAATATAAAAAACTTACTTTCTTTAAAAATTCATTCTGCAGTTTTTCATTATTATTACCCTAAGTCTATGGTACATACATGTATTTAGTTTTTATCATTAAATCTACCATTTTCTATGAATCTACGTATACATTTTCAAGACTATAGAAAAGGTATAGTCGCTTCTCTCTGTTTTTAGCACGGATGGACAAACATACATGTATGAAAGGAACGACACGATGTTTAGAATGCACTGTCTAATCATTCTTAAATTTAAAACATGTTGATTAGCTGTAAATTACATTCCTTCATTTACACATGTTACTGATTCATAAATGAATTCGTCATTATTTATTGATTTAGGCCAATTTGTAAATATTACATGGAATTTATAGTCTAAAAACATAAATGTATAATTTGTAATAAAAATATGTCGCTCTCAACCTTTAAAATTCTTATTCTGTCGTTTAAAATTGAAAGTAATTCTCTAAAATAAACAGTTTTATTTAAATTTGTGATAAATATACATATTATATTCAATAACTTAAATACTTTAATTAATAATATTGTGTTCCCTTAAAAGTATTTTCTATATAACACTATGTAGTACTCTGAGAAGAAAACAATGACTTAATTAGAATACTGAAACCTTTAATAGGGCCCATTCTTCCCGCAACTTAATCATGTTTCTGCTACTGATTGAAAATCCTGTACCCTCCATAGCGAGATTTCCCAGGACAATTATTATCATATGAAGAAAACCTTATTTTTTAACTTTTACGAATACTGTATTAGAGGTTCATGGTTTTTGAAACTGTAATTGCAACTTATTTAATAGTAAATTTGGTGTTTCAGTCTTGGGAACTTGTTCTTTAAATTTAAAAATGTGCTAGGCCCCTTAAAATATATAAAAATTACAAATGCCGTCTTTTTTATATTTTGTCGTCCCATTCTTAAGCGACTTTTATCATGTAAAGCACTATTTGAGATACCAATTTTAAATTTAAAAAAATTTAACATGTTAACTGTACATGGTACAAATTATGTAATTTAAGTCCTCAATTTTAATGATCAGTAAAATAATAAGGTTGACGAAAAACCCATACCGTTTGACTGTTATGGAATTAACTATAAATAGTTAATTCGTCATGAAAGTCACTTACATACCTCTCATTTAGGATTATATCAGGGCAATAGCCCTGTAGTTGATTATCGCGATATTATTCTTAAAAGAGGCAGGAATTATAATGGAATTAAATAAATGAATTTGGCTTTTCTATTTGTATGGAGTAACGCGAGTCGCTCATATTCCCCAGGTATACTGCGAACGTGAAGCATTCCAACATTTTCAACGTTGTTAACTTTAAGTACCTAAAACGCAACACTCACGATGAACCAACTCAATAGATACCACAGAAAATTCGTCCGAGTCTTTGTCTCGTGGTGTCTAGAACATAGATATGATAATAGATTTTAAAGAACTATAAGAAACTAATACAATTTTCCACTTAACGTACCAACACCCTAACCTAAAATGGTTTAATATCATTTCAGTAGAAAGAAGCTTGGAAACGTTTTAGTTCATCAGTGCCAGGTCTCCAACCAAGTGGCTTTTACATTTAAGAAAGAGAACCCAATGTTTCGGAAGTTTTCTACACATCAGGATATCCACAAATATTGATCAATAATAGAACTACTAAACTCATTCTACAACTTACTAGAATATAATGGAATAGAAAGTAAGAATAAAACATTCTTTATTATATACCAAACATGAATCCTAATAAAAGGCTATATATTTTTAAGCTCAAAAATTTATTAAGACCAAGCAGTTTCATGTAGAAACAGAGAAATCAAAAATGTTACACTAATGTTATTAGTTCTTGTTTTAGAAACCAGTGTTTGAGCGTGCATCACATATTTAGACGTAGTTACTAGTACTATTAGTCTATGCATAAATTTTAACTATTATTAGAATAAAAACTATAAATTAGTCGTCTGAGTATACTCAAAAAGAATTTTTTTATTATAAAGTAAAATAAACAAAAATAGCTTAGTTTGTTATTTCTAAAAAATTGATTTATTACGAAAAGCGTGTGCATACTTTGCCTACCATGTTATTTAAACACGTCAGTAACACGTCACGTAGTAATAGTAGTAAATTAGAAGTAAAATAGCACATTGTGTAAATACAAAATTAACATGAT
This sequence comes from Homalodisca vitripennis, assembly GCF_021130785.1. Classification (NCBI taxonomy): domain Eukaryota; kingdom Metazoa; phylum Arthropoda; class Insecta; order Hemiptera; family Cicadellidae; genus Homalodisca; species Homalodisca vitripennis. The sequence goes on from NC_060213.1 coordinate 102,567,092, forward strand.
TTGATGGTATGAAATTGTAACAATTGCTACAGTACCAATACACCATGAAGTCATCTATTTCCAGCATTGGAGATGGAATCATTGGGGCAGTGGATTTAATTTAATTTTTATTCTGTTATATTTCCCAGGTGTATTTTGGCAGATTAAAATGTCAGCAGTATATTGCATGAAAAATCAATTAGTTTATCCATAAATTTTACATGTCCCTTCCATCTCGTGATTTCTATAATACATAAACTCATACTTTTATAAACTTCGTTAATCGAAATTACCAAAACAGTAGTACTATGATCTAATATTGTATTTTAACTTGAATACTAATTCCATAGAATATATACTTTTTATATATTTTATAATTATAACAATTTCAGAAAACTTACACTTCCAGAATAGAATTATTATGCGGGAGACCAGAATACCTTTCAGTGTCCAGTAAAACAATAATTGAAAATCTACGCATTAGTTAAGTTATTACCTTTTGTATTTATTATCAAAGTAAATTATCGTACTTAATTTATTATTCCAGAACACGTTACGTACCACTCTGAGTAATCAACGCAGTCTGAAAAAGTAGCATTGGCTTGTCGAATTTATAAATAATTATGTTGAACGCAAGTTTTTAAAAATACATATATATTTTAAACATTTTAAAAATCAATTAAATTGCATATATAATGGATATGTATCACTAGACAGGAGCTGCCACTTTTAATATTCTTAAACTAATATCACTATTATTAAAACGGTTAATGAAAGAAATCATTTGGCATTTCTTAGGTTATATATTTTTAGTTTTTAGAGCATTTTGAGTTTATGACATGTTATACTAAACTTTTTACATATAACCTATTAACTGACTAGATGGATGAACTTTGAAATGTATAATCCTTAAAATTTATGAATGAATACGTTTTTAAATATTGCCATGGTGGTTAAAATCGCACAAGAGGATTCTAAAACTTTTAAACGTACTCAATATGAGCTCCATAAAAAGTACACATAAGCAACAAGCAGCAAAAAGAGCAATCTATTGTGATACTGTAACTGTGCTGTTCAAAGGGAAGCTTCTATTCATGATATTGTCGGAGTTAAAGGCTTTGTTTTGATGAGTTATTATGAACTGGTATTATCCTGTGCGATAATTGAAGTGTTTTATCGCTGTAATGTTGATTAGTTTTCTGTCATCTGGTAATTAAAAGTGTACTATAATTTGTTTACCTCGTTTAATAATACTTGCATTTTATGAAACAACTGTTTATTTAGGTATTATTAACGTATTTCTCCTTTTTATATGATTGCTTCCGTTGGATAAATATAAAAAATTGGAGACAAAAAGTAATTTGGCAAGTTTTTGGTTAATGTTGATATTAAATGTAACAATATGTTTAAAGAAAACATTGGGAAATTTCTAAGGTATTAGCAGAGATATTGTCCTCTAATTTATTCTCAGACAGGACTGAATTATATATATATATATATATATATATATATATATTTTTTTTTTTTTTTTCTTGTATTCGTGTGTATGTGACTGAACTCCCCTAAACGAATGGACTGATTTTGATAAAATTTTGAGTGTGTGTTGAAGGGGATTCGAGAATGGTTCAGATTCATGATTTGTTCCGATTTAAATAGTTTATTTAATTCATTTTTTATTTATAAATAGTTTTTTATGTTAGAGTGTTTTATATTGGATCCGGCAGATTGCGCTACGATACGTAATACAAAGTGAACTGGTTCTTTACAGCTGTTAATACTTTCAGCTGAAGTTCATCAAAGAGGAAGAAATTTATATTAATAAAATTATAATAGTAAAGTGCTTGATCAGTAGTGTAATGAAGATTGCATAGAAGAAGGTATTAACTAATTTTAAATTTATATTGCACTAATGATTAATAAACTTTTCAATGCAATGAAAATATTATTAAAATATGTTATAAAACCACCTCATTGTACAAAGCCGTGAATGTTAGCACATATGGTAATCGGTTTTGGATAGATCGAAGGTAAATGAAAAAAGCCGAAAGAAGATGTTTAATGATCGAAATTGGTTTTAGTTGATACATTTTCTTGAAGTCACACTGCACAATAATACTGGAAATATCTTAGACAGAAAATTAATTTTAACACACCGAATTTGTTGCTTTATAACCTAATTAGTTTATCTAGATTCATCCATATAAATTAATTTTTTTGACTAACTTATCAACATCTAGCAAAATCCACGAAAGAAAGAGGCACGAAAAATGGTACATACATTCATAATGCGCCCAAGAGGGTCACGAAGGAACGACTATCAATCGCAGGAATTTTTAGAAGGTAATAGAAAAAGAATACGTGTATATAGTGTAGTCTTTTTCAACAGTAAATTGTGTGCGAAGTCGCGGGCAGCTGCTAGTATTAATTTAAAAACCTTAATGGTTAAAGGTGCAGGTAATGTTAATTGCCTCCATATTAACCGTTTGAGATCTGTATGATATGTCCGTATAATATTTTTATGTTATATTGTAACGACCCTTATTAGTCCCCGTCCTTAATCCTCTCCTTTTCTAATAGAAACCCTGTTTACCAGAGTGCAGTTTCCCTTATTGCCCTTAACCTTTTTATTTTCGGCCTTCCGCTATTACCGACATCCTGTTGTTCTTAACTTATCTTAGCGTCTCCTCCAACGGCCCTACGTCTAGCCCTACACCCTTCGTTTTCTTTCCGCCAATAAATCCTTATTCCCGCTACACCTAAAACATCTCCTCTACTCCGCTCCTATCCGTCAACCACCAGCGTCGTCCTAATTACCCCTGCGTCGTGTCCTAGTTCCACGTACCTCTTTTGCCCTTGACCTTTTTATTTTCCGCCTTCCGCTATTACCGACGTCCTGTTGTTCCTAACTTATCTTAGCGTCTCCTTCTACGGCCCTACGTCTAGCTCTACACCCTTCGTTTTCTTTCCGCCAATCAATCCTTATTTCCGCTACACCTAAAACATCTCCTCTACTCCTCTCCTATCCGTAAACAACCAACGTCGTCCTAATTTCCCCTGCGTCGTGCCCTAGTTCCACATACCTCTTTTACCCTGACCTTTGCCCGCACCCTAGCGGTTATCCATGTTTCCGCTTACCATTATACGTTTCCTATCCTCGTGTCCTACTAATCCGCTTTGGGCGTCGCCTTCAGGTAGTCGGTGTCGTCCTATACACACTTCCTCTTATAATTCCTGTGTCCTTCGCTTGCCTACGTTACAATAAGCCCTGTCCTATTTTCCCACGATCAGTCCGGCCCCTCCGTCACTTGACCCTACCTTGCGCCGCCGATGAAACTTCCCGTTACCTTATCGCCTTCCGCGTCTTTCCCCATAAACCTGACCCTCTCCTAAACACTCCTACATGCACACCTAATTCCTACCTCCCATACGTCCTGCAGCGTCGCTTTATACAAGTCAGCACTTTTTTCCCTATGCCGACGGACCCCTAACGACCCCATCCCTGCATATACGGTCGAGTATTCAGAAACAGCAGCGACGCAATTTCAAACAGATTGGAACAAGCAGACCATATAAACCTACGGAGAGATGTTGCCGGCACCGCAGCTCGGAGCGGACTGACAATATTGGGTGTTCTGCGCATGCGCCAACCTGGCTGCTATATAAGGGAGCCGATCACCAGCACAGCTCTCATTCGTTCCTGGGAGACCACCCCAGGTGGAGCAGCTCATTTGTTCCTTGTAGTTCACCACGGATACAACGCTCAGTAGATCCTGGGAGACCACCACAGGAAGCTCTCCGAGACCGACCACGCTTCGCCACTCTCAGGTAAGATAATAGAGAAATCCGAGCGCCTCGATCTTCTTGCCCGCTAGAGCAATCCAAGCGGAACCTTTCGCCCTGCGCTAGAGAAATCCGAGCGCCTCGATCCTCTCGCCAGCTAGAGCAATCCAAGCGGAACCTTTCGCCCTGCGCTAGAGAAATCCCAGCGCCTCTATCCTCTTGCCCGCTAGAGCAATCCAAGCGGAACCTTTCGCCCTGCGCTACAGAAATCCAAGCGCCTCTTCGTCTTTCCCTGCAAGAGCGATTCAAGTGGAAGCTTTCGTCCTGCGCTAGAGAAATCCGAGCGCCTCTATCCTCTTGCCCGCTAGAGCAATCCAAGCGGAACCTTTCGCCCTGCGCTAGAGAAATCCAAGCGCCTCTTCGTCTTTCCCCGCTAGAGCGATTCAGCGGAAACCTTTCGTCCTGCGCTAGAGAAATCCGAGTGCCTCTATCCTCTTGCCCGCTAGAGCAATCCAAGCGGAACCTTTCGCCCTGCGCTAGACTAATCTCAGCGCCTCTTTGTCTGTCCCCGCTAGAGAAATCCGAGCGTAACCCTAGTTCTTTTGTTAGACTCTTTCCCAATGCTTTTGTTTCCAAAGTACTATTGTCCATACTCCTCCTTATATCCTACTGGGAGCGTGGGCTGTGATGATACCGAGCGTTTGTATTGAGTCAACTTAGGTTAACTCTGCTCTCAATCTGAGCCTTTGGTTTTACCATTCTAACTACTATCTCCTGACCCCTGGAATACTTTACCCAATTCACGACTGAGACGTTCTGGGTCAGTTACGTTACGATACGAAAAGTCACGTTACAATGTTTATAATTTCGTTAGTAGTAATAATAGTAACATACGTATTTTATTATAACTGCAACAGAACAAAGCCGATCCTAGTCTTGTCTCATAAGTACTGAATTTATTTTTCGTTACAGACTTAGATATTAATATAATTAATCCATGCGTAATAAAAATCCACATAAAATACAAAATATATTTCATATTTATGAAAATTGTAGGATATTTAAGGAATAGCTTAAAAGTAAATGTTTACTTTGACATAGGAAATACGAACAAATCGTAATCCACGATTTGTTTACATGTTAAAATTTATATTTTTATTAGTTTCATTTCTGAATTTATAAGTTGCTTTTATGTAACATAACAAAAAATATAATATGTAAATACATACCAAACGTATCAAAGCACATTTTGACTTAAAAATCGCTTATTTAAGTTAAAACTGGTTCCAGGCTCCTGGACTGTTATTTTATAAATAACAAAATTTTTAATCTTATGTTACTAATTTATATATACACATGCTGCAGACTAATATTTATAATACTTTGGTGGTGTTATGGAATAGATTGGGTATTTACCTATATAAATTGTTTGCTAAATAAATAATCAGCCATACAATTTTCACATATTCATATTCCTTAATTTTAGGTGTATATGTAGCAAAGTGAGTAATAACCACATTTAAGGATAATCCAGTTGGTTGTGGGATATTAATTGGTACCGCTGCCAGGGCTAATGACAAATCAGGGTAACATATTTAGCCAGAGTGAGCTCATATCCTGGGATACTTTATCAGCACGCCCGCACCAGTAGCACGTATTAGTGCCATTACTGAATGATGAAGTAGTTATATATGTTAATATAATCCATGTGGTTTGGAATAGTAACATAAAATATTTTTATTGGTTTTATAAATAAAAAATATTTTTCTTCACAAGGTTAATTATGAAATAGTTATGGTTTAAAAAGGTGTATATATCTACCTGCGAAAATTAATTCCGAATATATGATTTTAATGGCATTAATTTGCTCACAGGAGCTCAATTTTACCAAGAGCTAAAGAAGTCACTAGCTCTGGTGTTATTGACATAATTTTACATTAAAAAAAAATTAAGGAATACAAAATGATTATATGTTACACAAATTAAATTATTATTTAACGTTCCGTTAACCTCATTCTGATATGAGGTAAACCAGAATGGCCACCATGCCAAAGTCAGTTCTTTTTAATTCACCATAGATGAAGCAACGAATATGAAATTACCCTACTTCTCTCAGACGATTTAAAGGAATTTTAAACTACAAATGTAAAGCTTATAAATAACCTCAACATATTTCTGTCTATAGTGGTTTGAGCAGAACACCTATAGAGTATAGAACCACACATCAGAGTAATCACCCTACCACTATATTAGAGTACAAAATAATATTTGATTTATATTCAAGCAATACTTCGACTGCTATCTCGTTCATTCAACGCAGATAAACCCCAATAAAAATACAACCCTATTTAGGTACAAGGTAAGAGTACGTCTCATCACGTATCTCAAAAGAGGCTTCGCTGAGACTCAATCCAAAATTACAATCTATATCATATTTTATTATTGAGAGATAAAACGACAGACAATCGTGTAAAAAATAAATTTCCATTCATTCAAGAAACAAAAGAGAAATTTTATAAGCGTACTGAACGATAGGTTTAAATGACGTTAAAACCACATTGCATGTTTGGAAATGGACTATCATAGAACAAATTTTTTGTATAAATGAAGAGTTATACCGGATTTCAAGTATACAGTTCCAATATTTATCGGGATTTATTGTCGCATAATACTTTATAGTAGTTTTTTTTATAATTGTGTGTCATATCATTGTTTACTTAATACAGTTCAATACACATTGTTACCATAAAGTGACCTTGTCATTGCTTAGATCTCTAATGAAGGTAGTTTGTTTAAATATTTATTTATTCTGCTAGTTTTCTTCGAGCCATCATATATACCCATAAATTTATCGTAAAAACTATCGTTAACGCTGAGCCGAATCCCATAGTCTATCTCATTCGGGGATACTAAAATGAAATATAAAGCTTCGGCTTGTAGATAGGTAGTACGCTGTAGTGTATGCTTTTTTCTGTGAAGTTGCAAGGATTTATATTTCTTTTATATTACATATATATGTATATATATATATATATATATATATATATGTAAATATACATATTGTATATACATATATACAAATATCACGTAGTACGTACGTCACGTACAGTTTCATTGAAGTTTACTGCAGTAGTTATACGGTTATAACTCCAAACTGTGTTGTAGATAATTTAACATGACATTTGCTTTGTTACCTCATTGTATTTATTTAACCCTCCAACTGTTGTTCATTAACATTTTGATGGACACAACCCATTGTTGATCGTTGTTCGTCAAAATTTTGATGAACAAACATTCCCTTGCATAATCATTCATTACAGTATATTCCGGCAACGTATCGATTCGATTCATGCACCATTGGATTCGGGAAAAAAAGCCTAAGGAATACTATAGTTTTATTCCTCTTTGTATTGTAGTTGCAACGTACCAAGTTCGTAGTTTTGAACGTAAAAGAAGATGATGCAATTCATTGTGACCGCCATGTTGTCGATGCCGTCTGAGTTGTTGATGTGACGAGTCGTGTTTATTAGTAAGTTTTAGTAGGTTTATTTGTGTTTTAGTGTTGTGTTTAGTGTGTGGTGAATTGTTAAATATTGCAGTAGTGCAAATAAATATATTTTAGAATAAATCAATTTCTCGAAAATTTTTCGCAAAAGTTTTGAGTAATGGCAAAATGTAACTTTTTACGACTCTTAAAAAAAAAGTTATTTAATTTTATTTTACTACTGCTGTATAGTTTACTTCATTCTGAGTAATAAAATATGCAATATAACATGTATTGAAGTAAAACTGTATTAGTAAAACTTTTATTAGCAAACCCTTACATATACACCCTATTTTCACAATTTATGCGCATCGCTGCTTTTTGTTATATTATAGTGTTATTATAGTTTCATAAATTTGTATAATGCTTATATGTGTGAAACTAGAATAAATTTTACACAAAATGGCTATCTCACTTTTATAGTTTTCTTACTATAACTTGGTTTGCTAGGTACGGTCCCCCCCAAATTAAAAAAAAAAAATGTAAATTTTGAACTTCATGGAAAAAGATTTTTAGTAAACATTTTTTTAAGGCCAAATTTAAATACTAATATTATTATATGTTTAATTCTGAACATAAAAATATATACTTCTATATATATTACTTTTAATTTATATTTTTAATAAATTTTTTAAAAACCCTTGCACGAGGCTCGAAAACATGCCGCCACTACAGGAAAAAATGACCGCCAGTTGGAGGGTTAAATTGTAATTGCATATTTAAATGACTAAAGAACTATAGTAGTATTACTTACTAGCAGTTACCTGTGGCTCCGCACTTCATTTCGTAGACTTTGCCTGACTTTAATGTTGAGATTTTTTTCTTGCCACTATTAATAATATATGTAAAAGTCGTATATTCGTGGCTGTTATAATTAACTCCGGCCTTTTTTTGTTCCGTAGTTGAGTTTTTATCCAGATCACAATACATATATACACAGTTCTAAGAAGCTGACTTCTGTTAAATGACAAGTAAAATACGTTTTAAATGTACAGTAAAAGTTAGAATACTATGTTTTAATATCTGCACTGCTAGCAGTTACCAGCGGCTTCGCCTGCAATTTAGTACGTTTTTCACCTAACGAGCACTTCGTTTTCAGAAAAATTACCTTTATGACGGCAATGTTTGAGTTTCCCTTCTTGCTATTTCTTGCAAAGAAATTATGTAAGAGTGTGTAATTATGGCTATTTTCATTTACCTCGTTCTTAGTATTTCTTGTATCATAATTAATTTTGCCTTGTTTTCCGATCAAGAAAATTTATAGCACAGATCATAGAAACCTACTTGTGCCAAAAGATCTGTAAGATGAGTCTTTAAATGTATATTAAAATTAAGGTTAAGTAACTTGGTTTTTTTATATAAAATACTTATATTTTTAAGTTAAAATTATAATAAATTTGACACTATGTACGCGTTATATTATATTATTATTTAAATAATCTGTCGGTATATATATATATGTGAGTAGATATGAATATGCCGATTCTGGCGCACTTTTGGGACAGTCAGAAAATCAATGTAAAATACTGTCCATTGAACCATAAACAAATCTAAGAAATCTAACAGGAAACCACGAATGTAAAATACTGTCCATTGAACCATAAACAAATCTAAGAAAATCTAACAGGAAACCACAAATGTTAAATAACCGAATCTATAGCTGTTTTACTGTTCATTGTAGGCTTCTAATTTCTTAAGCTATTTTAATGAAAAAATCCAGAAATCTTAATAAAAAATCTATAAACGGAAATAATGAAATTTGCTAACAATCACTCGAGAAGTCGGGGAGAATGTGAGTAAAACCGCATTCTTTTCAAGAGGTTCCTCGTTTTAATTTCTCCAAATGTACTATAAAATCATCGAGGATTTCTGGCTTAAAATCGTAGACAAATTCAACATCCAGATAATGAAAAAATACAGGTAATATCTTTTCATAATAAACGTGTGTATTTAAACCAACAAACCTAATGTATTCTTTGAAAAGGAAAATAATTTTGTCAACGGTTCCAAGAGATAAGTAAAAATTTTTATTCTGTTTTCTAAATTCTGTAACAAAATGTGTTTGCTTCTTGTCTCCATATTGTAATTTCATAAGCAGGTTATTCAAATATGTTAATTTATTTCGAAATTTCCTAGGCTTAGGTCTTTCGTACAAAATTAAATTACAATCTCTACAAACTAATCTTTTATCAATAATTTCTCCTCTATTATAACACTTGTAACAGTTGGCATTATACTCTTCCATTTTACAAAAAGAATAAATGGAAGCTATGGAACTAAGTCTGCCGAGATATAAATTTTTCAGCGCAAATGTTTATGTTTATATTTCAAACTACCGAGATAAAAAGAAATAATTTCATTCTATTGTACAACTATTTAGGATATTTTGTTTATGATTACAAAGATTATTCCGGAAGAAATCGAGATTTTTCATCAGCGAAAGAGTATATTTTTGAAGTTTTAGAAGGAATGAAAGAGAACAATATGAACATCATTAACTACTGAATTTCTCTAATATCGTTCTTAATCACATCATAGGCTAAAAATTTCTCAGAAACCACAACCACATAACAAATCGCGTTTGTAACAGCATTTTGAAAATCCATATTGATAATTATATCGTTCTTTGAACCAGAAATATTTGTCAAACTCTTTGTTGTATCAATGACATAAATAGGTCTATTCGCTAAAAATTCTTTAGGATTGTAATACATTTCCTTATTATTACAGTAAACTTTCTTAAAATCTTGATACATCTGATACATGATTCTGAAAAGACCTCCTGAAATGTTTAAATTTTGTAATTCATCTGGATAATAAGAAACCGTTCAATTTTACTCTGATATTTTTTACATCCAAACTATCAAACTTTGAAGGATTTTTTTCTTGATTATTCTGTCTACCTGTTTGAAAACCGATGATAACGAACTTGGGATTGAAGATATTTCTATAAATATTTGTGATATCGAACGAATAAGTTGTTCCGGAAATACCTTTTTGTTCAATACATTGCCAATCTAGAAAATTAAACATAATGTTTTGACTTTTTGTAATTTCATCAATCAACCTAATTTTACTCGTGGTTTTATAATCAATCATTGGAACTCTAATAAAAAAAATCTGTAATTGTTATTTTTCCATCAACAGGCATAACATTTCCAGTTGCAGTCTTCAGAATCACATCATCGTCTTCTGCTCTTATAAAACTTAGATAAAATCCTCCTTTATAGATCGGAATAGTAACATTTTCAAAAAATCCTAATCCAAAATGAGATAAATTTCCAGCTGCTTCAAAAACACCAAATTTAAAATCTGATTCAAAGCCATTAGAAGTTTGAGAAATAACATCACTTTTTGAATACGAAATAGTTCCTTTAATTGTGCTTAATTGGCCACAGTTTTCGACTTCTTCTATCAATTTATTGTGTTTTCTTACTTCAATCTTAGAAAATAAAAACGGTATAAAATTATCGATTAATCTAACATTATCAGTTCCAAGATATGCTTGACCATCTTGTTTTGTTAAAGTTCCAGAAATATAAAACTGGAAGTTAGACGAGCAAAAGTTATCTCCAAAATCAATATTAAACTCAGTTCTTTTATTCGGTTCATTCAAATGTTGTTTACTAATTGGATAGAAATTTTTAAACTCCGCCCTTTCAATATCACTAGCATATTTTCTGTAGTCCGCCATTTAATAAGAGAAAATTTAGAAATTTTAAACATCGTGTATCATTTTTTTCATCGATCTAATGTACGTTTTTATAAGAAAAGATACAAATTTTAGTAAAATAATTAAAAAGATTAGAGTCATTTTTAATGATCTACTTCGTCATATTCAGGATTCTCTTCCTTAAATTTTGCGATCTCGGTCACATATTTCAATAAAATTTGCACAGGATAGTAACCGCTATCTATAATATTGTTCCAATCAACTGTATCTTTATTTTCATCCAAAAACTTTATACTCAAGTGTTGATAGAGACAAAGAACAGACATATGATCTTTTAATTGATAATGTATATTTTCTTGAATGAACTCTGATGATAAAGTTTGATATTTAGCAATGTTATACCAATTCAATTTGTTTACGTATAATCTCATCATATCTTCGGATAATTCATATTTTTGAGAAATGTCATCCCCAATGTTCTTTTTTCAAATCTCTTTCGTGTTGCATGATAAAAAGATCGAAAGCACTGTAATGTCCCGCCATCTCTATTTATTAGGAAAAAATTTCAAAATCAAGTTTTTATAAATTGACTCTTTTTTGAGTTACATTCAGCACATTTTCCCGAAATTCTTTTAACTCCATTGATATTTGCATAGTATTTTTATATCATTTGTTTCAGTTTTTGCCTTACACCTCACACAATATATGAGCGCCATTTATTTAGGGAAAATTTATCATGCATAAAACCCTACGCGAATACCTATTTCAGTAAGATCTTCCTCCATATTATTAAGTTTTTTTTCTAATTTTTGAAATTTGACAGCATAAGAATCATTGTATTCTACAAATTTATGACCAATATTCTCAAAAGTTTTCGTAGCATCTAAACTAAACTTATCAAAAGACTCTTTAAAATTAGTAAGTTTTTCACTAATTTCACCAACATCGTCTACTGATCTTCTATTTCTGGCTTCTAACTTGTCATAGACTTCTGTTGTAAAATCTTTAACATGCTGTTTATGATTCTCGTAATTTTGTTTTAGTTCATTAAACATTTTAATAGGATCTTCTAATTGAATCATTACAACAACATCAAATGGATTAATTCCTTTACTAACACCGCTAATTCTTTTTCCTTTAAAATCTAAGGCATTTTTAACATTCGGATCATGTAAATCAACAATATCGATGTTTTCTGATAATTTTAGAGGTTTTAAAATTTGTTCTTTAACAACAACATCATGTTTGTCAATACCAGGTCGAACACCGACAATTCTTTTTTTATTAGCCAAACTAACATAATTCTTTTCAACTTTGATCGCTTCAGTAATTTTATCAGCTTTTTCGATATGAGATATTAAATTGGTAAATAATTTTTTTACACCATCATCAACTTCTTTTTCCAATGTTTTTATTTTATCAGCAACTTCATTTGAACTCATGAAATTTGCAAGTTTGTTATCATATTCTGCTTTAAAATCTTCAATCTCGACAGCAAACGTATCTGAATCTGGAAGGTTTTGTAATAAATTTTCTAACTTGTTATCCAACTCATTTCTCAAACTATCAAAATTCAAACTATTATCTACATTTTGAATAATTTGTGTTCCAAATACGTCAAAAATATTTTGTGAATCCATATTTATTAAGCAATAATTTGTTAACAACTTCTTTAAAATCTTTACCATTACTCAGTTCATTCAAAACAAAAATACACAAATGTCCACAAATTGGGGGATCGTTATAGTCTTGAATCTGAGAGTCATTGTAGTAGACGCTTGATTTTTTCAAATATTTGATCAATTCTATCGGCGGTTTGTCCTCAATTCTTCCATACGAATCAAAATAACAGGCATTCTTATCATTCTTATAATAACAAACCCAATGCGTTCCACTTCCCATAATCGAGTCTAAATTCACAATACCACATTCAAATTTCTTAACTTTTTCAGGTAATGTATCGCGCATAAAAATTCCTCTAAAATGTTTAATGTTTTTGCAGATTTCTTCCAATTCTCCGAATGTTAAGGGTTCAAATTTTTTTTCCAATGTTTGATTTCACGTAATTCAAAGTTTTTTCATCTAATCCAGATCCTGTAACATCTTCCAACTCTTTATCTAACCAATTTAAAATGTTTCGAACAATAGGAATCACATCTTTTTTAACGATTGGAGCAGCTTTACGAACATAAGGAACAACATTTTTAACAACTGGAATATTTTCTCCAAAATCTAATAAATCTTTCAAAAGTCCACCATTTTTAAGTTCTTTCAACTGATTATAAGAAAATTCTATTCTGGTTCCTTTATTGTTTTTCTTATGTTTTTCGAGTTTATTGTATTGTCTATTTGTTAAAAATATCTTATCTTCGCCATTTTTTAGTTGATCTATTTTAAATTGAATACTAACGGGTATTTTTTTCTTAAAAGCGGATTTTATTTTTTCTTTCTGATTTTTGCTGAAATTTACATTCACCTCCATTTATATAGTTAAAATTTCAAGTTCTCTTCGATTCCCATTCCTAGTTTTCTCTTCAAAAACATTGCTCCAACTGTTGGAAGTGCAACAAATCTTTCACCTAAACTAGCATCTTTTGATAAAAATCTATCCATTGCCTTATCTTGCAAAACTTTATCTGCTATATGTCTGGAATTTGTGTCACTATGTTTTGCATAAAAAATATCGTGTTCCATAGCAGCTTGATCTAATTTATTCACACCAGGATCTCCTCTTTTTAGTCTTTTTTCGAGTTTTGTGCCAGGCCCCAGATACTGATAAGTTGGTACGTGTAATTCAAAAGGTAAATTGTTGATAAAATCATTCAAAAGTCCACTACCCTCAATCATAGATGAACTTATTGCCGGCAAAACTCGTTTTAAATATTTAATTCCATCAGGTTTTTCAATCATTTCATCAAGTTTGTTCGAAATAAAATCTTTAATCGCTTTCTTTTCGTTCAAAAAATTGTTGTTTCCAGCCTTTTCTTGAGCATAAAATATAATTAATAATTCCATCGAGTTTTGTCAAATCGTCGATATATCTGTATTCAATCTTATTATCACTGTATTTTCTCACACCTGATCCTTCGATTCGTTTTTCCCAAATTGGTTTAATCAAATTGATATATTTTTTACCTCTACTTGACTTAGGCTTCTTAGTAGATGGATCATTATTTTTGTAAATTGAGTCAGATTCCCATAAAATTTCTGTATACTTTTTCAAATCTTCTTCAGAATATAAATTATCTTTTGGAACGTCATTGTCTGTTAATAATCTCCATAAACCTTGAGTACCTTCGTACATTTTTTCATTAATAATTATATCATTTTGTTCAAAATTCACGGGCAAATTTCCAATCATAAAACTTTTCTTTTTTCTGTCCCAATACAAACCAAATTTATCATCCTTCGCTCTAGGAAGAAATTTTTTACCAATTTCACCAATTATTATATCCGTTGTTCCAGGACTTATTGGTTCAACTATGGTAGAGTCTTCAATGATTCGAGGTCTAAATGGTGTTGAAGATGGTAATTTTGGCAATTCAAACTCAGATTCTGGAATCGAAATATCAGCAAATTGTCGTACAACTGGAACCAAATTCATTAAATTTTTGATTATCGCTTAAAACATTTTCAATTTTGCCCTCAACATTTTTTATTGCAGATGTTACAGGTTGATTAATTTTTTGAATAAATTCTTGTTCTTTTTCATCAATTCGAATCTGTTCTTTAAATTCTTTGATTAATTTCTTTTCTATTTGATCAAGTTTTTTTGCTTCTTCTGAAGTTACGTTCGCCATTTATTTAGGAAAATTTTGAAACATGGAACGTAAAACGTGAACGTGGAACGTAAACGTGAACGTGGAACGTAAAAACGTGAACGTGGAACGTAAAAACGTGAACGTGGAACGTAAAAACGTGAACGTGGAACGTAAAAACGTGAACGTGGAACGTAAAAACATGAACGTGGAACGTAAAACGTGAACGTGGAACGTAAAACGTGAACGAGAACGTGAACACGAAACGTGGAACGTGAACACGAAACGTGAAAACGTGGAACGTACAACGTGGAACGTGAACAGATTTACCGTTTTTCTGTTATTTTCATAATGTAAATAAAAAGTAAAGATAATGTAAAAATAATTGTAACAAATATTTTATCAAGTAGATTTGTCAGACCACTGAGCAGCATTTATATTAGAAAATTTATTCAGATATTTACCATTTTTAGGCTTCAAAGTTAGATTAATAGTTAAAAATCCGTAGTCTTCCTTCCAAATTTTATCACATAACTCAATAAAGTGGTTAAAACTCATATCAGATCCCACATAATTGTTGTAAATCTTTCTCGAATAGTGATCATCTTGCTTAAAAATACACAACATATTCAGGTTATTTCTTATAACTTGTTTATCAACCTTTGAAAAGCATTGGGAAAGATAGATACAAGATATGTTTTTGTGACGAGACATTACGAAATATTCCTTAATAACGTCCTGATTTTCCAAATTACAATCATCAAAAACGATTAAAGAATTTGGTTTACATTCGCTTAAGTGAACTATGTCCTCAGAAGCATTATAAAAATGTGATATTTTTTTGTTTAAGTTTTTCTCAATATTTTCAAATCTTTGTTGTAATTTTTTATAGGCGTCTTGTTCTAAAGATTTACTAAAAACATACAAATTGGAATAAGGAATCAACCTATTGTAGATAAAATTCAATAATAAAGTTGTTTTTTTCCACATCCACTTGAACCAACAATTAACAATCTGATTGGTTGATCTTTCTTATTTTCTTCAAACGTTTGAAGTTTTATCTGATCTTTTTGCTTTAAAAATTTTCTCCATTTAAATAGAAGATTTTCATCTTGAAGCAACGCTTGCGAAAATGAAGCTGTTCAAGTTGACTTCAGAAAGCTCTAAATTAGTTTTAAACTTGGAACATCCTATACACTTAGAGGAAGAATCAAATTATTTTATCGGTTTAAGCGGCTTTTATTCTGATAATTTTGTAATAAATATTAGTGAAAGTTCTCCTTATTGTATAGGATTTAGTGAGAAGAACATAAAAAAATATTATGGTTTAAACAAAGGATATTATACTTTCGATCAAATAAAAAATTCCCTTAAAAATTATCTGAAAACATTCAAACAATCAGATAAATCTTTAAACTTTGACGAAAACAAGTTTGAAATGCAAAAAAATTATCTCTCTAATAAAATTCAAATAAAATCACCAGTAAGATTAATGTTTTCAGCAATTATTGTAGATTTATTAGGGTTTGTTCAAGAAACTATTGAGCCAAATCAGGTATATTTAGGAAATAAAACGCCAAAATTTAGACCGTTCGATGTAATTGAAGTGCACTGCAATCTCGTTGAACCTAGTTTTGAAAATCATACCGAAAATTTACACAAAGAATCTGAAATTTTGTACACATTTTTTCCCAAATGTTGCTTATGGATCAAAAATCAGTGAAAAACCGAATGAAATCGATTATATTCCAATTAGAAAAAATATTAAAAGAATTCAAAAAATCGTTCTAACTATACAAGACTCTGAGGGAAATTTATTAAATAATGAGAGTAAAACAACAATATATTTAAGATTGTCGAAAGAATGATGAATCAAGGGGGGACGAATCGTTCTTACCTTCAAACTTTCAAAACGAGTTGATAATGATGATAAATACCAATACTTTTATCTAAAAGATAAGGTAGCCCTCGAGGGCCACCTCACAAATATTCACAAAAAATACGAATAAAGACAATGTTAAAGAAAAATACAAAAAAAAGCTTTGAAAACATAGATTCTGACAAGGGTATCGAATCGCGACTCTTACAAAAATTACATCCAGACACTATTTTCATCAATGAATCAGGACTTTATACTCAAAATAAAAATTGCTTGTTAAATTTTATTTCTATCTAAATGGAGTCAGTTGTAGACCTACTCAATAATCAACTAAAATTCAATAACAAACATATCTTTACGATTGTTGACGAAAACAATGTGATCTGGTTTAAGGCTAAAGACGTAGCAAAAATTAAAGAATAAAGTCCAGATTCATTAACGAAAACAGTGTTATTTTGGAAGTTTGAAGGTAAGCTATTTATAGCCCCCCTTATATTTAGATTAAAATAGAAGTTTTTATCATCTTCGTCAACGTTTATTCTGATCGTTTGCATAGTATTTTCATATTCTAGAATTTTTGAATATTTTATACAACGGAAATCATTTTACTACAAATATGGCAGAATCTCGACTGATTTATAGAATATCTAAATTACACGATGAAAATGTTAAACATTCGAATTATGATAGTTTGTTTGTAAATGTCTTTTAAGACTATAGAAATGTTGAATTTCTCTTCCGCATACGCAATGAACTGGTCTAGAAAAGATTTGTTTAATACATTCTTTACAATATGCTTGTTTTTTATCTTTACTATAATGCCAATTGTTAAATTCAGAAATATTCTTAACTATTTTACAGCGTGTGCATTCTTTCTCTTCTAAAGTTAATTTTTCCATTTTATCATATAATTCTTTTCTATATTTCTTATTACAATCTTTACAATAATAGTATAATCCATCTTTGGTATTCTTATTTTTAGAAAATTCTTCAAAAAGTCTAAATTCTTGACATATTGTACATTTCTTTTGAGACTCCATTTATATAGAAAAAATTATAGCTTTGACTTTCTCAATTCATATTCGTAAACACTTCCGGTTATTTCTCAATTTTCAAAGTTTCCAAGTTTATTTAATTCGTCTAATATATCAGATTTTGCTTCATTTTTATAGCCATAAGGTACTGTATCGATCTTATTTTCTAGAACGATTCTCTTATCATCTTTAGCGTTCAGTGCTAACTTGTTTATAATGACGGTGTACAATTCATGTTTATAGCTTTTTATTACAGCCATCTCCCTAAATTCTTCTTTATCTTCGAACAAACATCTCTTTAAGTTTTCGATATTTATTGTTTTATTTACAACGCTTCTCTTAATTCCTTTACACCTAACTGGATTTTTGTCTAGATATTTGTACGAGTACATCTTTGATCTTAAACCACAAAATTCTTCTAATATCTCGCCGTTCAATTCGTCTTTGAATTTCCCTATTACCTTCTTATTTTTAGTAGTGAAACATTCATGATCTTTTGGATAGTCGCTCGTATCGAAATCATCTATATTTTCTTTAATAATTTTAAAGGGATCTCGTTTCAATTCTAGGAAATAACTGTCTGTATCCATGTAACACAGATTCAAATCTGGATCAAACTTCTTTAATTTGTTGTAATAAAACTCGTACATTAGCAATTTTGAGAGGTCGAGAACTGAAAAACCTATGTAGATTGGCTTGTTAAATTTAACTTTCTGCTTGTACATGTGGCTCGCTATACAGTTGTCGTCAAAGATGTTAAAGCATTTGAAATTTGTTTTCTTAGCTTGTTTCATTGAGAATTCTTCATTTCCTAGTCTAATATCACATCTGTTTCTCACATGTTCCATAGATTTTCCAAAAACAGAGTTGTTCATCAGCTTGTAAAAATCTTTCTCAAAGTCGCTTGTAGCTTTGGTTCTCATACTAGTATTAAAATCAATGTAATCTTTCATAAAAGGCTTCTGATCGAATGCAATAACTCTATTCACATGTTTTAAACACCATTCCTTGTTCCAGATAGAATTTCAAATTTCTCGAATGAACAACATATTCAGTTTTATCCAGTAGAGTTGTGCAAAGTTTGTTGTTATAATGTTCTGGAGCAAGAGGCAAATCTTTATGATTTTCATGTAAATTCTTCGGATATTCTAGATCGACTTCGAGAATATAGCCATAATCTTCGTCGCCAGTGAGTTCCAAAATTGTTTCTTTCCATTCTGCAGTTGTGTAAGTTTTTGGATCCATCCACTTGATTTCGTTATATGGTAAATTTTGCATTAGGCCATACCCATAAAGGTTATTTGCATCGACGTACAACAAATAGTTTTCAGGCTTTGTCTTATCAAAATCTTTTAAATATTTGTTATTTGCTTTCACATATCGTTTAATACATTGAGAAATGCCTCCGCGAATACCTTTTTCGATCATCAAATACATATTATAATCACTAATTAATTGTAATTCTATATTCGTTAATTTTAACATAGCATCCCATGCAAGACTGGGAGCTGTTAGATAGTGTGCTGGATCAAGTTTATAGCAATTCAAACAAATATTCCTAAAATTTTCAAAGATATCAGCGAGCAATAGAACATCTTGAATGTTATAGAGATCGGAGTAATTTCCTAGATTTTTTTACTTTTAATTTGTTCCATACATTTAAGTAGTGTTGAAAATCTTTCTCAGATATGCTCTCGTCTGTCAAAAGTGAATAGAAATCTTGAATTCTCAATTCTTCTGTGTAATCAAGTTTTTCAATACTGTCGATAAATTCGTAAGGAAATATGCCTTTTCCAGATAGAATTTTAAAGATTTCTTCTTCGTCATTTGGTTGTCTATCTAGAATTGCGTTCAGACCATCTTGTATAAAATGATTTGTATGTTTGAAATCATCTTTTTTGAGGTTTTTAGCTAACTTTTCTATAGACGATGCCATAAATCTGAACGTATCTACGAAAGAAAACTTGATGAACTTTCTTGGTTTATCATCTTCAAACTCATATCCATATCCAGAATTTACAGAATAATTTATATATTTCTCATCTGTGTTTGCGATCAAATCAACATTACCATACTGTTTTGCCAACTCTTTTATGTACAAATGAGTATCGTAACATGACATATTGTGGCAGAAAACGGGAATATTTTGAGGAAATTTGAGATTCAAGTTACAAGATAAATGAGCAGCACCTCGAAATTTACCTGTTAAATGACAATGATCTCGTACTTTTTTTCTTGTTTGATTATCAAAACCCTCACATTCACAAATATGGCAAAGATTTGAATTTTGATATGCAATTTCTTCTTCTTCGGTCAATTTCATAGGTATTTTATTCTTAGAATTATACTTTTTAGCTATGTATTTCGATAATTTATTAAGTTCTTCAAACAATTTTGCAGGAACATTTGGCAAATCTTCTTCATTTTTGGCTCGATAACATATCGGCTTGTACATACGATTGGTCACATTAGACACTAAGTATAGAGTAAAACCATATGGAATGTGCTTCTGAATCTTGGTTGTGATCGATTTTTGCGGATTGTTTTTGCATGTGGGAATCTTCTCTAATATGCTTTCAAAGTCCATATAAATTACGTACGGATGGCTAAACTTCTTTTGATAATTAGTAAATTTAGTTGTTTGACCCGGAAACGGCATAATTGGCTTACAAACTTCGTGATTTTTACAAATTTCTAAATGGTCTGCTAAATCTCTAGATTTGTAGAAATGGCTTAAACATCTCCTACATAGAAAATTTTTATGTCCATGTTTGGATGTTTGAGAACTTACTAACCTACTTAAATCGGTTATCAAAACAAAATGAGATTTGTCTTCTTGTTTTACATACAGTAGATCAATATTTAATTCTGCATCATATTTTTCAGAAATTTGTAACGGAACAACCTTAATACTTTCATCAAAACTGTAGACATTGATAGACATTTTTGGATATTTGTACTTGGAATTGTAACTTCGTTTTTCAAATAATTGTATATCTTTTAAGGACATTGGATACTCGAAACCTGAAAATATCTCGTCATTTACAAATTTTTCATATTGTTTTGATCTTTCGCAGTCTCTTTCGGGTTTTTCAATAGCGCATCGGATAGAATAAATAAAGCAATAATCATCTTTATTTTTGATATTTATACAAGCTTTTTTATCTTTGATTTTCTTTGGTAAATCGATATATGATCCTGCGTTCATAAATTCGTGTTTATTAAGGCTCAAAACTAGTTGTTTGCAGCGTTTTAATGTCCATCCAGAACCTTTATTTGGATGATTCGTTTGTTCTCGATGTGTTAATTTATTAAATTGCTTAGTAATAAAGTCGTTTATGTCAAAGATCTCGTCTGCTTTTATAGTAAAATACATTGGGCAAGTTTGTGTTTCACCGTTCACTAAAGTACGTTCGTATTCGCATTCTAAAGAGAGATAGCCCTTCATATTTTTAACGGTTTCTTGAAATTTTTCGATTAAACTTTTAATTTCTGGACGCAAAATAGAAAGATATTTGTAAATTGACATGAAATTTTCATTTAAATTTGTTAAAATGTATTGCTTGAAAAGACCGTGTATTGAGGATAAAACTTCTACATCAATGATATTTTCAGGTTTCTCATTAAGAGTTTTGTCAATTTCTTCGATCATTTCAGAATTAGTTTTATCGTTTGTTTCAATGGACAATTTCTCAGCGATTGATTGAATTTTTTTCATCTTTAAATAGATTGAGATCTTTTTTACTTTCCTTAAAATTTTTCTTTAGTTCACGCAATTTTTTCTATATTATACATGTTTTGGTGATCGGCAATTTGATTTTCTTTAGCCCAAGTCTTCAAATAATTTAATTCTTTTTCATAAATATCTTTATTTTTCAGATGATTCTTTGACTTATAATGTCGGGTAAAATGATGTTCGAAAATGTCTTTTTTGCAGTACGGGCACTCTATCTTTTTCCGCTCCAATTAAATAGGGAAAATTTGAATGTGCCAAGTTTTACTATTTAGTAAAATATCTTTTTATTAAGCTGAAAAATAGCAATAATTCAGTAGATTTCTAAGGATTTTTATCAAAATTTGATAAAAATCAGCACAATTTATGCAGCCTTTGATTCTTCTATTTAAAGAAGAAAAATTTGTTTAACTAACACTTTGAAAAGTGGAGAATTTTACACAAATCAGCACAAATTGTAGTAAAACAGCTGTAGATTCTTCTATTTATTATAGAAAAATCTGTAAACTAAGACTTAAAATTATTGAAAAAATAGTATAGTTATAGTAATAAAAGTACTTTTATTACTATATTGGTTTGTAGGGGGTAATTTAAATTCTATAATACTATTTTTTCAATATTTTTTTCTTTAACTTTTCCAAGATTTTTCATTAAGATTTTAATATATTTACAACAGAATTTTCGAGAAATATCGTTCACATTATCAACTTTAAAGCTAAAAATTCGCAATAATTAGAGAAATTCAGTAGATTTTCAGGATTTTTTCAAAAAACTCTAGTATATGCACCTTAAGAGCTGTGGTTTTGACCCTAAAAACACGTTTTTAGGGTCAAAACCCCGGTTTTTTGTGTATTTTGGAAGTATAGTTTTGATTTTTTCACCTTAAAAGTGTAGAAGTATTAATTTTTTTCTATGTAAATGGCGCTGTTACAAGAGTTGAATAAGGTTGGTGATTTAAAGTTCAAAGAATACAAGAGATTAATAGAATTAGAAGAAAATAAGAAATACAAAATTTTGAATCTGGAGAAAATGAAAGATAAATTCGGGTTTACAATAATTGCCGAGTTGGAAGATTGTAAAGTACACTTGCCGAACAGATTTTTGACTGTTTTGGATGAGAAAAAGATTAAAGAATTAAACAAAAATGAAAAATTACACTTGGTTGTTACTGGAAAGAAGACTATTAAAGATAAAGAAATTATAACAATTAACTTTGTAGAATAAAGATTTTTTATTAAGATTTCTGGATTTTTTCATTAAAACAGCTTAAGAAATTAGAAGCCTACAATGAACAGTAAAACAGCTATAGATTCGGTTATTTAACATTCGTGGTTTCCTGTTAGATTTCTTAGATTTGTTTATGGTTCAATGGACAGTATTTTACATTCGTGGTTTCCTGTTAGATTTCTTAGATTTGTTTATGGTTCAATGGACAGTATTTTACATTGATTTTCTGACTGTCCCAAAAGTGCGCCAGAATCGGCATATTCATATCTACTTATGTGTATATATATATATATATATATATATATATATATATATATACCGACAAATTATTTAAATAATAATTTAAAACCTTTAGACATGGAATTTTAATGTTCCAAAGAGGGAGAATTTTGACTCTCTTATAACTTAAAACATGTTTAAGGTAGAGTACTTACCTAATAACTGAAATGTAAAATCGGCAGGAAAACGAAGGGTTACTCCTTAGACAATTTACACACTATAACAGTAAACATTTTATCAATGTTGCTAAATTAATTAAACATTTAGTTGTGATTCAAAAATTAAGGTTTGAAAATAACATTTGATTAAATTTGACAGGCTCTTTAATCAAATTACACAACTTCATTGGGACGGATCCCAGAGGGATTTTTCAAATAATAACGGGCCTATTAATATTCATCCAGGGACTGTAAGAATCTCAATGTACAGATTTAGTACAATCAATTGAATAGTTTACGCGAGAAAGCAAAAAAAAAAACAAAAACAAACCCAAGGCACTGTCGCTTTTATAATATTATTAGGATTTAGTTAGAAATGTATTTAAACTAAGTTGACGCATACTGTATTAAACTGTTAATTTTGTTAGACTATAATATAGCTGACTATAAAGATTTATTTATATTTCCTACTCTTGAACACTCTTCTATAAAATCATAATCAAATATTGAGCTGAGTTCTGTAAGGGTAACTCTAAGACTTATGGAATATTCTTAACAACCTGCTTAATATTCAAGTCTTGAAGCCACGCGGTTCGATGTAAGTATTTCCAGGTCACGAACTGCAAATTGGTTTGCAGAGTAAATCTGTTCCACTGATCAAATGTCTTCACGTTTGTCGAACAATCCCCTTTATACCACATTAAGTTAGTTGAAGCCCAATCATAATTTCTACGTATTAAATAATTCTGGGAAAAGAAAATTTTTTTAAACGTACAGTAGTTAGGAATTTATTTTAAAATTATATCTATTCATATATTTTTGTTCATAATAATTTTACGTGGATTTTTAAAAGAACAAACTGTAACGCGTCTTTGTATACATCAATT
The DNA here is from genome assembly GCF_021130785.1 of Homalodisca vitripennis. Taxonomy (NCBI): domain Eukaryota; kingdom Metazoa; phylum Arthropoda; class Insecta; order Hemiptera; family Cicadellidae; genus Homalodisca; species Homalodisca vitripennis. Next base: position 102,591,023 of record NC_060213.1, read on the forward strand.
GACAAGCGTGTAAATTAAAGCAAGTTTTTTTATTATTCTTTTTCACAAATTTGTTTTGAACAAAATACAGAGTGAGCCACACTACCTGGATACTGATTGTAGTAGTATAACAAGTGAAGAAGACAATCCAATTCTACTGAAAACCTATCCCCTGTTATTTCGTTATATAGTTTGTTAACTTTATTTTGAACCCCAAACATTCCGTAAGTGGTATTTCTTGGGGTTGGGGATCATTTTGGAGAAGTTTTTAAACGTAAAATTGAGGTATGTATTAACTCTTTTTTTAAGGTCTCTTGACACTGATCATGTCAAAAAAGGTTTTCAACTGATCTTTCCTCTCTACCACAAATGCTAATAACAATTAATTACTCATTTCTGTTCCCCACATTTCGCATAGGCTGAGCCACACATAAGGTAGTATCCTGTTTAATCGTCAGACATACTAAAGTAAATTGTACACACCATAGTTATATTAGGACTCTTACTTTCGTAATGCCTTGATACTTTTATCCTGAGTAGTTTGAACGAACCATACAGATCATAATTAGTCCCTTTATATGTTACTGTTCAATTCAAATTTCAGGGTTTTATACAATGCATGCTAACAACAATGAAAAAATTTCCGATGCAGGATGACTAATCGCTTTTAACATTATATTTTAATTAAATTATTGCTATTGTCAGTTATTTTTGACCAATTCACTCAGAGCTGGTCGCACTCACAGCTGATTTACAGTCGTAATTAATTGCTCACTTTCACTCTACGTCATGCGCAACCATACGCAACCATGCGGGACATTGGTAGTTTTAAAATAAAACTTTAAATTGAAACTTATTAATATTAAAATATATTAGTATATATTTATTCGCAGATAGTTTGTGTTTTTTGACACCACAAACATACAAACTTATACTTAATATTTATCATATAACGGACAAAATATGTACTTATTATTTACGGAAGAAGAAGAATATTGATTGGTTATTGAGACAGATAAGAATACACGAAAAAATAGTTATGCTTCAAGATTATCAGTGTTTAAAATTAAATCTAGGCATTTTTCATTTAAGCTTTGTATTATTTACTTGGGAGTTAAAATGCTGATAGTAAAATTAACCTTTATTTTTTCATATATTTATGGCTTTTGGCTTCAATTTAGGTGTTAAACATATATTTCTTGATGGATTTAGTTTACTTTAAAATATGAAAAACCAAACATACGTTACTTCTAGAAATTATTCTTTCATTTATACAATAAATATTCATGTTTGTCAATGACGTAGACTAGTGGGTATGGTGGTTGTAGTTAATATGTATGTGCTTGGCTGCTGCTTGAATGGGCGACCGTTTAAGCATCCTCATCTTGCAAGCAGACCACCAACTCGGCGTTGGTTGGAGGCGGTTTGGCAGGCACATTGTAACTGTTGTACCCCAACTTTAATTTAGTATTAGATATGGTTTCTTAGCCCTAGCTTTACCTAGTAAAATAAGCCAGTCTGATACATTGCTTTTATTGTCACAATCACCTCTACAATTTCTTCTATAGTTTGCTTTAAAAATATATATTATATTTTAGTTTTTAGTAATTTTTTCATATTTAGGAGAATATTAAAACAAATACTTTACAGTACCCGTTTTTTGAATTATTGTTAATTAAATAGTTTACTACGTATTAGTAATGTAAAACGCATGCTTCAATGGATAGTTTCGTTATTATGAGTTTTTGTGTGTTTATTACAGAATTAATCGTTTAACGTACTATCTGTTTAAACCTGAGGCACAACACTATTGTAAATAGCACTTCTGCAGAACCTTACATAACTGAGTTATATAAAATAATAATATTGCATTATAAGTGTCATATATGTATTATTCACTTAGTTACATCATATATTATGCATACAACCAATGAGCCAAAATTCTAATATGATTTATTGATTATCCACGCTCCTCAGTAGCAACTATAGCACGAATATCGAATCAGACATGATAAGGCAACCGTAAAATCTGGGTTATCAGTGTTATGTTCATCTTTCAATGTTATTACATTAAATGTATATAAGTTGCAACGTTAAATTGCATACATTCAGTGAAGTTTTGGACATTTGTAAACGCAAAACATTTAAACAAACTAAAATATTGAATTAAATTAAAGAATTATTATTTTAATCAGTATCGATTCCGTGTTGCGTACATTCAATAATACGATTGAGTAATTCCAAAATGGGGATGTAAAATGAACAATATGGCCAGATTGCGTGATGTGTGTCCAGTCAGTGTGAGATTGATATAATGGGCGTAGAGCCGCAGATATCCGCTTGGCTCGCTCCCTTGTTATGGGCAACTAGTTGGAAACTCCAAATTGATTAGAAGTATATGGATTCTATTCCATTCTTTTGGATTATTATTGTTAAGCTTACCACTTACCAACCTAAATTTTACATATTGACTCTCATTTGTAATGCATTCGCCTTATTGGCGAAAATGGAAAAATCCCACCTAAAAGATCTCTAATTCTATAAATTTTGAATTTCAATAATTGAATGGAATCTCTTTCCATGAGGCTGTCTTGACATATATTGAAAATTATAGAATTCACCCATCATAAATTGGTGTTTATTTTTTAAGATAATAAAATTATGACAAATATCCGGATATTTTGTACTTTCACATGTTACTCATACCTTGGAAAAAGCATATTTAACAGTTTAAATATGGTGACCACATACGTCTTAGTGTTTTATTTGATGACTTCATAACATCAAACGACAATAAAACTTATTTACAGACAGTTAGACAAGTTTTAATTCTATTATATAACTATACGTATTACTGTAACTGAAATTTATGCAGTATTTACCTAATATTAGGACTCCATATTATAACCTACTAATATTTAAATGGTAAAAAATTGTACGTCTGACTAATTTTTGTTCATTATAGCCCTTAAAACTCTAAAAACAACTGAAAATATTGAGTTGAAGTTTTCCATACACTTTTTAAAGTTTGTGTATGGTAAACATTAACGTGTAAGTCATGCCTTAATTATTGTTAGGTTTATCTAGACAAGAACAATGGAGTGCCAGGCAAAACTATACTTAAACATGAAAATGTTTTTTTTTATCTTCAATTTGTCATATTTTAATTGTCCTCTTTAGCAAAGAAATATGTAATTTCTTAGAGTACCTGCAGATAGAACGGTATGCTACTTAAGAGACGGTTCAAATCTAATTTTAACACTGCTATAATTACAAATTAGTTAAAAAGCCCTGGATTGGTTCATCTACGTTATTAAAAATAAATTCCCTTTGGATCATGAAACTATTTGTTTACCACGATGGATTAAACCATTAACAAGCAAGCCATGCAGAGAACACACCATTATGTAATTCATTCTTTCCAAGACCAAAAGGTCAGAATTGACCACAAGAGAACTATAACATAAGATCAAATATAAATTCATAATAATCATTTATATGAGACATTTAAGTCCTGCGATGGATACCAAGTAAATGGGAGTCAAAAGTATATAATGGTCAAAAAAGGGAGAAAATTTCTTACACCTTTAATTGTATAACATAGGCAAGAGATAACTAAATCAACGTTATTCCTCTATGTATAAAACAGTGCGTTCTTGGACCTCCTGTTGTGGAGTGTGCGGCTCAGGTAGTTTAGCTAGTAAATGTTTAACTGTTTCATGATAATATTAACGTATCACTGATGAAAGATTTTTCATACAATTGTCATTTCAAGTAATGCATTGAATCAGTAATATTATATTTTGAGATGTAAATTAGTATCTTCTTCAAGTGAATAAATAAATTAACTACCATGTAGGTTAAAATAAACAACCAAATCCCTGTGACATGAATAAGTTCTGAATAACATAAATATACCACTCATGCTCACTGTTTAAAAAACACACGCTTAAGAAAAAGACTGCCCTAATGCCAAATAGTCCAAGTTGTTTTACCTTATTATTATTGTTAAATTTCACTCCTACTTCTAGAAAGTTAATCATATTTCTTGTAAACCGAGATTTCCAAATCAATAATACCTGCATGTATATCCCCAATAACAAATTTTAAATAAAAAACTACATATATTTGGTTATCGTAAAACCTAAATTTTATTTTGCAACATTATTTGATATAAGAAGGTACGCCACACCAGATATCGTATCGGATTTCAGGTAAGGTGGACGAAAAAATGCATAATCTATAGCTCACCTAATTTTCAAAATGTCCTTCATACAGGCAATTATAAAAAAGCTGACACAAAATTACACATCATAAAACTCATGTAAGTATAAAAGAAGATTCAAGGAAAATTTAATTTCTACGTATGACAACTTTAACTACATATTCTGCAACATGACATATTCACACATTTATTCATTAAGTTTGTTTTTAAATACGAAAGATTTTCAATTATAAAAGTCTACACAACAAGTCACCATAGAATGGTATTGTATGTATTTAGATAGGTATACCATGTATGTTATTATTTCAAATTCCGAAATATCCTGTACTATATTACGCTTACCGCATTTTCAGGAAAAATTGAACAGAAAATATACATACAAAAACCCTAAAGTATAATCATATAATTCAAAACAATAATTTTATTACGTGTAAAATGGGTCTGAACAGTTTTGTAACATTTAAAATATTATGGACCCTTAATAGTTAAACTTTAAGATAAAACATACGATGGATACTAACTGCAAAATTAGCAGGGTTAAATAACTACTAAAACATGTAAGGGCATTCTCATGAAATGATCCTCTACCCTAAGAATTATTAATTGCCCTAATAACAAAAATGTCGACATTTATTTAATAATAATTTTCCTGAAAAGAATCGAATCTGAAAGTCTACACAAAAATTACGAGTTTTAGAAGCTGGACATTCTTTTTACAATTCAACTGCCACTGCTTTGGTTTAGGTGAATTGCAGTTGATTACAGTTAGCAGTTTTACAATAAGATATTCCAACCTAAAAGGTAATTATTCAAAATAATAAATAGTTTTTAAAGAGGATAAACTTATCAATCTATAATTTCATGAAAATTGAAAGTTACCTCCAACCTCAAACCATGGAACTAGCAGAAACAATGGACAATTCACACTTAATTCTGTTCTCTATCCGTGTTTACTAAATAAATTATACATTTCAGACCTCAACCCGGTTTATTTCAACGCTAGTTTTTGCAGAGAATGAATGTAGTTTATGGGATGGGCATGTCCTAAAATGGCAATGATTTAACAAAGTTTTTTATACTATTTACAAGGCATCCCAAAGCTTGCTTTTGATAAAATACTCGAAAATTGCATGTCAATCTGTAATTATTTTCAATATTATATTTAGTTCCAAATTTACTTCAAAATGGTACATGAGATACAACGAAAGAATATTTAATGTTTTTTAAGTGAAGAATAATACTATCGGAAAAAACTGTGGTGTCTCGCTTATTAAAAACAATAAATATAAAGCATATTATGTTCCAAAATTAACTTTAGATCCTTCCTTAATTTTTTAAATATGAAAAACCACAGACGGTAGAGTAACATATCTCTTTAAATGAAATTTAACCGAGTGACTAAAGACCGAAGATAATAAGGAACTGTTAAGAAAAAAATATATTTGTACAAGGAACAAGGTGGAACATTTTCAGGTAAACGAAATTACCTTTACGAAGAGAATTTGTCAGTTACCTTTATTTTAAGAAAAACACTTCTACATTATGAGTTTTATTCCAGTGCTATCATTACAATATTTTAATTGGTCGAGCTCTAGGAAAGCCTATCACCCACAAGGCTTAATAAATTTCATTTTTGTCTTCCTGGCGGTCAGCACGATATCAGGAAGACAAACTGGTCTCTAGACTTTATCTTGTGGGAGAATTCATTTTTATATGAATAGAAATACAGTACGATAATAGCGCATTGGTTAAGCGTTTTTTTATGTTCTTAAGAATAACCATGATGGTTATGAGAAAACATGTGAATTAATAAATTCTTCAGCAAAAACAGTAAATTCTTAATACGTTGGGCACAATTAACAAAATAAAATATTATGTAATATATTAACGAATTAGGTTTTATTATAATAAAATTGTGTAGGCATGCCTAGGATGGGTAGTAAAATAACACTAACTAAATTGCCCTTTGTTGCTAGCGGAACGTGTGAGGCGTATCTCCCCAAACCGCAAACCACACATGTACAGTTGAGGGTACAGCGTACGTAACATAGACGATTGTGTGGTTTCATATTGATTTTATCTTTTATATACTACACGTTACAAGTTTTTATTTGTCATTCACTTATCATAACATTTTTTATACAGTAAATTGATGGATATTTTTATTGTATCATAGTATTTACTATTAGCAGCCCAACTCTAACAGTTTATTCCATCCTTTAACTTATATGTAAAGAATTTTTTTTATAAATTCACCAGTATAAAACTCAAATTATTTTCTGATAAAAATAAACAACAATTCACTTATACTAAATACTGAGAATTATCACAGTTATGTGATACATGATTAAATTTTAAAAGAGACAATATAAGCAATTCAAACAATCATTTACCCAACACACCAATTACCATCGCATCGCAGGTGATTTCCTCCGCAAAACATTTATCGTGTCATTTTCGAGCATACTGCTGAAATACAGATATATTTACGTTACAAAATGCAAAGTTCTAAGTAAATTCAGAGTATTACTAACTACTTTCAGCATCGTGTTTAATCAATTTGAAAATTCTTGCCAGTGACAGTGTCTATACAATAGCCCGGTCACCGGTACAGCTTACCTTGCCAATTTCTGAGAATGAACAAATTCTTTTAGCATTGTGAATGCGTGTGACTATAAAAAACATTACATATCTTGTAGTAGCACATGATTAAATTAGTTCTATAAAAAACGTGTTCAGAACTAATTAGACAAACCTGCACATTATTATTCTTAAACTGTATACCTAATATAACAACATTTAAAATGAACTCGTAATTTACATTTCTTTAAATTTGAACTTTTTAAAATTGTATTTCAACATCATAATTTAAACGTTATCACAACATTTCTTTTTATCCTTATTTTAAAATATTATTGTTGGTTATATTTGCTGCAATAAACTAATCTCTCCGACTTTTCCAGGCCATGTCGTAAAAGTATTTTAATTTCCAGCGTATATTATTTTAATTATTTTATAAATAAAATATTTTATATTTATTATACTAGTATATAGCGTATATTATTATATTCAGCATAGAAATAGTCTGGTCTCATAAATTAGTTTATTAAGGGTTTGTTGAACTCGTTAACTCTAGTACTATTGATCGTTTATTTATTTCATGTCTATATTCCCTTGATTTATATCACGATAATAATTGTATATTTATTTATATGTATATCACCATTACATATTTCTTATTTCATATATTTCATGATGCCAAAATTAGTACAAAATTTTATAGATATTGTCAGTCCACACTAAAATTGAAATATTTTTCCTAAAATCTTTAATGTGCCCCAGTCACAAAGCAATAAGTAAATGTTTAGAGTTAAACATTATTAAACCTATCCAAATATACATTGGGAAATTTAATTATTTTACTGATGTATCCTTATTTTTCTTTAGAATATACTCTTTTATATAGGAGGACAGGAGTCGCCTGATGTTGAGATCCATAATGAATATTTTAGGGCAATACTTTCAAGTTATGGCACCTCGAAATAAGGGGAACTCAGCTCTGGACCAGCCTCTCTAGTCAAAGCAGGCAGGAGGTGGCATGCCCTTATGTCTAGTCTAGCAAGAACCATTGACTATTTGGAAACCACCATCTCCAACATTCATCTCCCGCAGTATACGAGACCTGTCGAACTACCCTTGTGAAACAGAATCTTGAGGTTCAAATAGGAGGTATAAAACAGCCAGACGTGAACCCTCCTGGAGTAATATACATATTGGTCAATATGGTATTTACAGCATTACTTAAAAAACTCTAATATTCGTTGTAACCATACATTAACATTACATTTATTAGGGAGGTCATGTTACGTGCAATATCGAATAATAAAATATTTAAAACTAAATTGGTTACTTTATTTCAAATATTGCGCTTATGGCCATTTTAATGGCTTAATTTCGAAATATTTATTTGTGAAATAACATTAAGAAGATATCATGTTTAATTGAATAATTACAACCACGTAAGTACAGGATTTATTTTAAGTGGACCGTTCCTAATTCTATTTTTATGTCTGTCTGTTTCACTGTCCGTTAATCTGCCTTGTTTTACCACTATACTTTATAATTAATTAACTTGTGAATCCACTATATAAAATGATTAAAAAACTTCACATATTAATTAATTTCAACGTTATATTAACCAAACCAATTGTACAGTCCAGGTTTTAGCGAAAAATACATACTAATTTTAGTACAAAATATTTTCATAGAAATTCTTCGGTATTGATTTTAAATAAAAATTGTGTATTCTACTGAGATTACAGATTTTTTCATCTAAAGTAAAAGTTTACCAAAGTGGTCAAACATAAGCAGCAAACAACAAACAGCAGACCCCACAGCCGTCACCAACAGACGTGAAGGGGGTTCTCCGCAAACCACAGCGTGTATGCGTACTTCACAGTGTGTTATAGTAATGGTCATTCAGTTTAGAATTTGGATATCCATTATATTCTATTATTTCATGCTGAAGAATCTTAAATAATTAAAATCTTGAATTAAATCTTTGTTGAATCAGTCATATTTTGTCCTATTCGTACCTGTTATGAACTATGAAAGGAACATGAAAATTGACTTTATTATAATTTACATGACTTTTTCTGTGTACTAGTGGAACGGTAATATCATAGCAGATACTTGACAGAGTAACTAAATTTAGAGAGTTACAAGTGTCACTAATTCCTGGTGTTTTTAAAACATTCCTATAAATAATTAAGTATTACAGTGAGTAAAATAATGAGTATAAAAATTTATAATATTTAAAAATAAAGGAGTTAAAATATTAAATACTTAGAAGTACCCGAAATTAAATAACAAACCAACACTAGGATTTTGACTATTATTATTTCCCGACGATTTCTAAACTTTATTGGCCAGTACTTTACGTTAAGTTCAAAGAATTTTCAAAATCAATTAGAAAATAAGTAGATTCCATATAGTTGTAAAAGGTGTCTTAGCAAGTTCGACATATCTTTATTCACAAGTGAAAGTTTCACGACGGTTTATTTCACCAAGTGGGAAAGAGGAAGGTTAGAACTAAGAAAGACTGCGCTATTTTCCAGTTATGGAAAATATTGATTAATGTTTAATATAAATACTATCTATAGATTACTGTACCAATTCATTTATCTGATGAAATTACATAAGCGATGTTATATAAATTATAGCCCTGTCTTGCTTAGGTTAGCATAAGTTTCTCTGTTTGTGTTTTTCAGGGAGAAAATTTTATATTAGCTTTGAATGAATGAATGAAACTGATATATTGCTATATTTTTTCTCTAGTTAGGGTCTAAAAAGGAATATGAGAAAAATACCATACTAAGTCACAAAATGGTAGCCGTTCAACATTTTCAAAATGAAATCATAAAAAATCAAAATGAAGATTTCATGAAAGATTTGTTAAATTACTGCAACTGGGGGTATATATTAGACGAAAATATTTATAACAGGTTGATTACGCTACTAAAAATAATAATCAAGTAATAACAGTATTACTCAATCTCACCGTTCACATGCAGTAAAATATATAAATTGAGTTCCTTAAATAAAAATGAGGAATATACAATGTGTGACATTATCTATTTTGACCTGAAAGATGAAATGCAGAAGTTCTTGACTAATTTACAGACTTGATGTATAATGATTAAATTAGAAAATCGTTTAGACTGTGTGCCTATGGGTAGCTATTTAGATTTGACTTGATATACCTAACACTGTTAATTTAATTATTTTCAAAAATATTATCTGTACTTCGAACTATAAATGTATTATTATTTTTAGTCTATAACGAGCTTAAACTTATTAGCATACCGACATTCAGACACTTTATATGAAGAGAAGTAAAACAAAAAGAAACTCACCAGCCTGTCTACATGCCAGTGACAGATAGATGTAACTCTGGCAGTGACACCAGTGAGCCTGTGATTGATCACTGTAATGTGAGTGGGGAAAACTGCTGTCTGTAGGTTGGCCCCACTTGAATTAGTTTATATTGTACACTAGCAGATACCCACGGCTTCGCAATCAATTTCCTGCAGAAATATATCTTCTAAATGAATCACTGAAAATTAGTCTAATGATTTTTTTATTTATGTTTTTCTATTTTATATTTATGTTTAAATAGCATTGATTTGGTGGTTTCAAGTTATACAATGAAATTGTATTTCATGCAGTGAAATAACTTGAATTTATCCCCAATATTTCATGATAAATGATTACCAAGGATAATAACCCAATAGTTAACTGTATTACATGAATTGACACACCACAAATGAACTAGAAGTTGCCTGTATACAGAGAATACATAAATTACTCTATACAATTTTTCCATTTGATTGGTCACGACAAAATAAATAAGAATATCATATAAAGTATGGCACTATTTTGTTTTGCTTGCCCTCTGCCTGTATTTGTTAAAAATATTTAATTAATTGAAATAAATGTGTAAAATACAAACTTTGCAAGATGTTTACAGTAAAAATAACACCTGCTTTTCAATAACATTAAATTATATAACATATAATTTAAGTCATGAAAATGTTCGATACAAAAAACTTAAAAACTGTAAGACCTAAAATTATCATATGTGATGATTTGATATGTATATATAGTTTAATTCTACGTTCATATCTCCTGAAAAAATAGTGGCGCAGTACACATTTCACTAAGCACCCTAGCCCACTTAAAATAATGATATACAGTTATTGTGTTTTTAAACTACTGATTGGTAATAAGCTTATCACTCCATTGAATGCTCCAATCATATATTTAATTGTTGTCATTTTCAAAATTTGCTATGAACTTTGTTTGGATACAATTCATATTGTTATGGCAAATTGCTATCTAATCTCTTTTCTTTGTTTATTTATCGTAACGAAATAAAGCTTTAAACATTATAGCTTTATGGTGTATAAAGTTTTATTATTACATGTCTTCTTAATTCAAAATGTACCAGATCATTGTTTTTGAATTTAGTTAATGCGGTTGTTTTGGAGTGAATGTGACAGATAAAACAGATTTTAACAATAGTTCATATTTTCTAGCGTTTGTGCGATGATACTTAGAGCTTCTACAGTTTTGTAATGTTTTTTTTGGTGATACAAGCTTAGAATCGAGGTTAAAGTTCCGAGCCCCAGGTGGTTTGCACAATACATGTTGGATGGCTGAGGCTAATTATTGTCTCAAAATATACTTATTTAAGAATCAGTTTACCCTTACATGTAAAGAAAAGAAGGGAATCACTGAGGTAAGCTTGTTTGTAGCTATACTATTTTATGGACGACATTGGGACAAGGCGCCCAAAGCTGAGAAGGCAGTTATGAATGACGTCCTTCTTTTAAAGCAAGTTGAAGCATATCCTAACCACATAGTTAGGAATGTTACTTTAGTAGCATTTAAACACCACCTTTGACTTTTTTCGGAATATTTGGTTGGATCAGCACTTTTTGATTCACCCGTCAGTATTCACACCAAAATTGCGATTGTTAAAAACCTACAACACCCATCAAAGCCTAATGCCCTTAAGAGACTAGAGAGTAATCCATTTCACCATGAGAGTCCTATCAAAGCATACATTACACAGCGTACAACGGAACTGTTCGACATCCTACTTAAAAAAGGTAAATAAACAACATCTTCTTTCCTTTGCAAGGACTCTGTATTATAACCAACTGATCCGAACTTTATTGATTTTTAAGAGAAAGCACAGAAGATTATAGTAGTGAACAACTGTGCCTAAAGAGGAAATGATCTGATTAAAACATGTAATACTTTGATAACAAAAAATTAAGAACAGTTTCAGTACCTCCTTTAGTTAGTTTAAATACACAGAAAAAAGTTTACAACGGCCAAGAAGGCATCGCTGAGAGCTGATAATAACAAAAAGCTGTATTATGCTCGAACTTAATAGAACCATTACAATCATGGAGATAGATTTATTATTTTAATTGTAAAAGTTGTTTTCGTACCGAAGTATCGATGTTTTACTAAAACTTTACTTTTTGTTCTTTAAAGTGTCAAAACAAAGGGACCCCTAAATCTTGACCTATTCACCAAAAAGTGTTTTCTTTATTATATAAAATCTAAAATCTTTATTATCATTTTCTAAAATTTGAGTTTTTGGACCACCCTAATATATGATTGAAACGTACAAGGAAAGCTAATGACTTACAAAAAGAGCATTAACAATGCGGTAGGTGAGTAAAATGAAACGTTAACGGTAACAAAAAGAGACACAGTTTATTTCCTTTGCCCCAAATATTGGTTTGACATTACGAGAACGTACATTTTCTTAGAAAATGTATCTGTAACTGGCGAGGGAGGGAAACGAATTTCTTGTGATTTTTTACCGATCTAAGAGTCTGTTATTTTTCTTTTTACTGTATATGTCTGTATAAATTTTTAAGAGAAACAGCCTCTTTATGTATTGAAAGAATACACAAACTCCCTAATCTTTGGTTGTGCACGTTGTTGGTTTCATGGAACCAAATGGAGCTATTTATAGCTTTAAAGGAGATCAAACTAAATGAAATGAATACCTGACGTTAAGAGGAAACAGCGAGCGTTAACGATGACGATGACAGAATGGCACGTAATAATACTGTGAACCGCTGTTTTTAACAGCTCGCTCCTCCTTAATAAATTGCCTCCTTACAACGTGTACTGGATGACACATATGCAAAAAGTTCTCGTCCTTGTGAAAATTAATTTGCTTTTAACTGTATATAACGTCTGTATTCGAGCACTTGCCGTATAAAGATAATCAATAAGCTCGCTTAAGGTCTCATACGAATCAATTAACCCCAAAATAAATATCTCGGTTAACACAGTGTTTCTTCTTAAAGCCATTTTACTGTGTTGAGATTTTTACTATGGTTTTAGATAGAAATGAACGATTTATCACTATTTTCTTTGTAATTTTTGTATATGAAAAATATATACATATCATTTTAAGGTTCACTCCATAATATGACACTGATTGTGCCTAAAATAAAGTTAGAAAGGATTATTTTGTATTATTGTTAAGATAATACGATTGCTGCACAATAAAACAAATATTTTTAGTAAAAAAGTACAATTATTCACGTCTGTCTAATACATGTGGATTTTGAAATATAAACTGTGTCTCAATAGACTTTTGAAAAATCAATAAATAAACGAAATTGTTATGTATAGTAAATATTTTTGTAAATTAATAATAAAACAGATGAATTAGGTGCGTTTTTAGAACAAAAAGCATGCATATTACTGTAGTGTATATTTTTTTTAATCCTGTAAAAGAATGTAATTATTGACTAGTGAGCATAAGTCTATTCTTTTTGTCTTTGAAATTAGGTAGATCTAAAAAGTAATATAATTTTCTAATAATTAAGTATGAAACTGATAAAATTCTATTACACTTAAAAAAGAAAGCACAGTCATTTTACTCAAGTTATTTAATTTTCAAAATATAAATTTTTCTATTAACAAAAAACACGTAAAATACTTGATGAACTTAATATTATGTGTCTAAACAATCCTATGCAATACATACTTGACCAAAGACTTGATACAACGATAAAAATATAGAATTTTAGTATGGAGAAGTTGGGTACACGGCAACTTTATCTTATCCAGTTTAAGTGGATTCTAGGTCATCTAGCCACTTTCTTGCCCTGACGAGACATTGATGTATAAAAGCTTATAACTAATTAATTAATTGTACAGTATTCCATCAAGTTTTGGACCCGACGTGACCTTAAATTGCACTGTAGCAACCCTGTATTGCTCAAAAGTGTTCAATGTACGTGATGGTAAATTAAGATATCTCAGTTTCCGGAACCACTAGAGGATTTATATTTATTCAACCTTAGTGGCAATTAACAAGGAATTGATTGTTTTTAAAAAACAAGACTCTTATTTCTAACTATAAAAATTAAATGAAAAGCCAAATTTAATGAAATTAAATTAGTATTTTATCCGACGTAAATGAAGGGATATACTGAATAGATTCAAGACTCTAGATGTCATTCGTCGTACCCTCCATTTTAGTAATATATATAGTCGCATATCATAGTAAATTTTAATTACATATTATTTATAATTTTCATTTGTATAGAACTATATATTTTTAATTATAATTAAAATATAGAATTAATTTTACGCTGAACTTCAAAATTGTTTCAGCTTTTAACACGCTTCAAGTAGAGAAATATGAAATGGGACTAAACTTGTCGTTCGCATTATTTAATTGATGTTTCATAAAAGTCAAATGGATGATAATAAATTTATTCATTTCTATATATAACATTATAACCGAAACAGAAATTGTAATTTTCTATTAGAGCAGTTTCAGGATGGTAGAATCGGTATTTGGCCTGATTATTTTTCATAACAGTTTCAATTCTTTTAGATATACTTCCTTTGTGAGAGAAACATTGCACAACATAAAACTAGAAACTTAATTTAAAATTTTTATAGTTCATTAATTGATATCATCTGTAATCAAACAAATAAGTTCTGGCAAATTTCATTCTATCACGTAACGACGATAAATCATGTTACTTTAGCCATATTCTGCCAGAACTCAGTTTGTTAATTTTGCATTTAAGTTTGTCAAGAAGAAAATTCTTGGGCTTAGGTGTGCAAAATGAGCTAAACATACATATAAAGTGTATGTATCAATTAACCACGTGTTTTGTTAAGGGGATTGGTAGCGCCCTAGCCTCGCCATATTACATTTGTGAAATTTTGGTACACTTTTGTAAGGAAATATAAAAGAAACACAGTATAAATTTTATATCTGTATATCCCTATTTATTTTAAAGCCACATTAATAGAATGTTTTATTACGTACTTACATACTCAACAAAATATTTGTTTTAACCTATTATGTTTCACCAATTTCTTTACATACTACATTTTTATTCTGCAGATAACAATTTTAAAGAAATAATTATAACACTCTAGCTTAATATTATGTAGGTTTAACTGCATAAAACGTTAGATTTTGATTTTTTTAAGTTTTTGAGAAAAGTGTACCGTGTTAGAAAACATATATTATAATAAACGATTGACAAAGACAATTTACTCGTTCTGCTTAGAAGAGTCCTCCTCCAAAATTTTATTCTCAGCATATATTTCCTTGTCTTCTTTCCTTTCTCTTTGATTTCTTGGCTTGTTTAGCTGCTTTGGACGTTTCTTCTGTTGCCTTTTCTGTTTTCTTCATAGGTGTTATGGCCGTGGTCCGAAGCGCATAGAAAGTCTTTGCAGAAATTTTTAGCCATAATTTATCTTAATAATATAACCATCAGGAAATGTTAGAACTGTATCATTGGCACCTAGTATAAGATATCCATTCTAACAAATGTGTTGTTACGAACTTTTGACCAAACTATGTTATTGGCACTTTCATTTTGGGCTTACCTTTTGGCCATAAAAAGACTCTTTTAAATTTAAGGATTTGATAAATCATTAAATACTTTTTTAATTTCAAGTAATATAGCTTAAGATAGGATATGCTTATGGCGGAAATACTAATTCAGTTTTTTTTCTTTGTTATAGTCACTCGAAAAATCACCTCCCTTTGGGCCTAGTTAAAGCTGGGTGTATTGTCAGTTGACAGCTTATGGAAATAAAAGGCCCACACATTTGTCTCATGCCTTGTACTCCAGTGTTATCTGACAACTCTTCTTATGGCCAATCCATAATATGTTTTGTAACTTGTCGATATCTAGATCAGTGAGCCTATTTTTACCTCCAATCTTACGAATAGAACTCACAATGGAACCAATTCAAAGACACTAAATTCGTTAATGTTGAGCAAAAGAAAACAAACAAATCAGAAAAGCATATACTGATGTTAGCAATAGATGGCACTGGATAGTACTACCAACGTAACAGAATCAATATACCTCAACCGGTTGGTATAAGTAGTACTGTGTAAAGTAAGGCTTACTATGTTGCTACCATACAGAAAAAAACTTGAGAAATACTATGTCGTTACATTAAATAAGTACACTTAGAGTAATCGTACATACATTCTAAGACCAGATCCGGAAATATCTCTTAAACCGCCCTATAAAACTTGATTAAAGACAGAAATTCACTAAAAAATAATATTTGAGCCTTGCCAATCCCCAAACCACAAAGTATTATTAGATCAGACAAGCTGTACTCTTGAAGGCGTTACCAGAAAATTACCTCAAATATCAGCTTACCTATTAATATCAGCGTCCAATATGAAGTTATGTTCAAATTTCATTAATTTACTAAGTAAAATTAATTCATATGTTAGTATTAGCCCGCACAATACATCCAATAATTACGGTGTTGTCACAGTTACCTCATGTTAACGGTTTTATTGTCTCAACAGTGCACTACTACATATCGACTTATGGGAATTGATAATCAACAGAAAACCAAGTCACAGTTTTGCTTGCCTCATTCATTAATTATTAACTTCTTGCAATCAACATTGAACTAATGATTTTAACATTATTCATTCAAACCGTAGATACACTAACGTTACGCTGGAATCTAGGTTCCTTACTCTATAATACTAATGAATGACGTGGTTATTCAGATATCTGAGGCTAAGAAATTCTAGTTAAACCCTTTGCAATATTTTTATAAAATAATAGTGTCAGCTTTATTTGTTAAAAAGTAGCGTCACATATGTCTGATCAGCAAAAATCTTGAGACAAGTAGGGATTTAGCTGTAGTGTACTGTGCATCATGAAACTCTGTACGAGATTTTCAAATTAAATAGTGGACTATTCAAACAATGGGAACATTTTTAGCTCAGTCAAATGTATTATCCATATCATTACAGTTAATTCTAACTGTCGTGTGTCAAACTTGATTACAAATCCGGTTGGAAGCCGTCATTAGAGTTGTTCCTTAAGATTATTTTCTCGGTTTTTAGTTAACACTTTTTTAAAATACATATAGCAATAAACATTCCATATTATTAGTTAATTTCTATTTTATAATATTTTACTATTCTTTATAAGAATCACCCCGGTTTTATACGGCTATTTATTTAAAGCGCTTGACTGAACCAGATATTGGTTGTCCTTGCTAACGTCAAATATCTAATTAAGTAAATCCAAATATTATCTGATATTTGAACATGGCTGAAACAAGAGTAAGCATAAACATACAACCCAATAGCCTTTTGGATTATACTGGTTCAAACCATACAAATTAGCTGCCATTGTGTCTTATATATCGTATAATTCATCAAGTTATTATTATCTTAATAAATTAAAATAATTACTAAAAACTTATTTTCAATAAGTTAACGATTATGTAAAATCTGTCCCATTTTTATATTTTGAATCGAATTAAACTGTATTTGAATCGCTGAAATCCTTTAATTTTATTTAGCTTAAGACTGGGACTATGTTCTCATTTTACATTTTCGTTTGAAGAGGTCCAAAAAGTCGGCGCCGATGAAGCTCATATGAAGTTTTAACATTTTTTCAATATCAAAGAACCTATAATGGAAATTATAGTGAAATTTAAAAGAAGATTTATGTTTATTTTCACATCAATCGCACAATTGCTCAGATTTCAGATATTGCATTGAAAGAACTGTGAACTGGACCTAATCCACTTTAAACTAACAACTCACACCTTAGCTAAGTTATATGTAAATATCATTGTACATCTTATTTTTGTAGAGCTATTTCAAACATGCTTTATCAATAAAAGCAATAATATATAAATAGTTAAGGCGTTTTTTTTTAGTTTATATATTTATTATAATATTTATAATCTTATATTATTTATATAAACACGTTGTATACAGTCCTGCAAAGATGCAATGTCTTATATAACTAAGATATATTAGGCCACACTACGAGTCGTGGAGACTTATCTTAGGTTGTATGAAAACTTTGAGGTCTATATGCCATTCTATTAGTGTATAGCGCAGTCCACAGTATAGTGCCATGTTTGTATCCAATTTGTTTAACAAAATTTTAATTAATTATGCTATTTTTTATTTGGCATCATGGTTATTCAAAAGGTCAGTTACTAATGCTCAGACTAATCCCACGGAATGGAAATTCACTCAAACTCAATATTTTTTGTTAAGAAATGAAGCTTCACGGAATATGTCAAGTCTACATATCGGTTCATTCTCCAGACATCTTATGGACAGACAAAAATCAAATTTATTTAGTCCCTTAATTGATTATCCAAAGCACATATAATAATAGAATAGGTATGCTAGTGGTCTGTACAGTTTTATTACTTTGTTATAAAGTTACAATAGCGCGGTGATTATTTTAAAAATATGAGTTGATTTAAAATTAATTTATCAATTTTAAAATAAAAATTCATAAAATTTTAGTTAGGTTAAACAATTAACTGGAATACAAAGTTATGTAATTTATAATGAAACTGGTCCATTAGTCAAGAACCATCCACAAAAGGTGCAACCATGCTGAACCCCTTTTGGACCATACACATACATTACAATAACGATGAGCAGCGAACATTCTCTGTTTTGTATAATATCCTTCTTACCGTAATGTTTACAGAATAGTATAAATATTCTCAAGAGACCAGGAATGTGATGTCTATTTCAAGGTTATTAATACGCTCATTAACACTATTATTTATTATTGTAAACTATAAATCTGTATACCAAACACATAAGCAAGTAATATATTTAACGCCTAATATATTTAGTTTCTGCGAGCGAGGTTGTTACAGTTTTTTGCTAGAGGATTCACTGCTTTTCCGCAAGACATCTAAAAAATGAAACGAACTATATTCGTGAACTTTTTTACATTGAAACTTCACGAAGTCAGTTAAACTATACATAGTGTAGCGGATTTCTAACTTATCATCATATAGATTCACAAACAATTAATACATCATGTATAACATCTCACAAAAAATTACTAGGGGTAGATTTTCTTTTGTAATTTATAGTATTTACTGAAAAGTGATAAGAGTTTAATGTCCTGATCAAACTTATAAGTTAATGCCCGGTTTAAAAATGTTTCATAGTATCTAATTGTTCTAATTAAATCAAAGACAAAAAGCAATTCCTTTAAAATATTAAAAGTACTTACTGAAATAATGTTCATTTTGCTTTAAATATATTCGATTTTCTTTTAAATAATTGAATTAGTAAAGGAATTTTATAACATTGATGAATCGCTGGAACACTACACGATCCTACTGTCAGATCTAGAAATTACCTACATTTGCTGAATATAGCGCAACCTAGTTTTCTAGTTTACTGGTCCTAGTAGAAATCTCAGAGATGTCATTAACCTTTTAAATTTCAATTTAAAATATATAAATACGTTATTTTATAGCAAATTACAAATTTTACCGAAACCCCTTTCCTCTTATAAGATACAAAAATAACAAATTGAATTTGGTTTCAGTTTTCAAAAGGTTTAAAGGAGTTTCTGTTAAAACCCTGATCAAAGGGCTATCTAAGTTGTAAGTTTCATACCTTTGTAAAGTTTTGCCTGTGTTCTTTACGCATAAGTTCCTTAAGAATTCATTATTACCTTTGATCTTTCTTTGCAAAGATCTGTCCTTTCTTCTTTGTGTGTTTCAAGTCAAACTTGCAAATTTTAATAGATAGAGGTCTTAGGCGTAATTTTCAATATTATGTGATTATATTTATTTCCATAAGATAAATGCATATTTTTTATAACAGTACTATGCTTTGTTTCAAGAAATCTTCATATTTAGTTATATTATTAGAAATAAATCTATACCTACATGTATATCATACATGATATGATCTTGAATACACTTCATTATTATTGTTCTAATTAAAAGTATATTTAACCTCTTTTAAATTTTCAATCAGAAGAGGATATATTATTTCACATAGAACCTAAATTTCAATAATACCCTAAGTACCAGAATGATAGAAACCTTCAGGAATATCCTGAACTTATGAGATATAGAGGCATTTAGTATTCTTGAGATCGAGAAGAGTTTGTAGTTTGCTATATTCACTTGATTGTATTTATTAGTTTTTGAAATTATTGCTAATTGTGATTTATGACATGGTGATCTTAAATTATATGATTGTTAATTTTCCAGATCACGGTTTTAGATGAGATTAAAGGTAAGGAAACCACAGTAGGTATACTCTATCTCGCTAGATTGACGGGTTTACTCACAGAATTTATATCGTTAAGTAAGATTTTATTGTGTTGGTTTATATTAAGTAGTCGGAAAAGTTATTAGAAATGCTTTTGAGATTTTATTACAAAGCTTATACAATTTGAATTTTTGATTAACATTAGTTACAAAAATAACATTTTGTAACAAACGTATAGTTGAATTATATACTCTTTTCTCAGTTAACAGTATAATATAATTTGTAAGTAAAAGAAAATACATACACTAAAGCATGGTCATTAATAATGGCTTTAGTAAACTAAAAACTTTAGGAACTATTAATAATGGTGGCTAATTCTGTGTAATATACCTAATTTAAGACAGAGCATGAAAGTTATTATTATAAAAATAACCACTAGCCGATCAATCTTCTCCATAAATACATGACATCGCATCTCAAGAGCGGGAAGCTTTACGATATTTATCTGCACCGTCACATAAACAAAGTAATTTATCAGCCACTGTTCTAGATAATTATAAAGGGAATATGATTATTGTGTTTTCATAATTTCTAATTTAAGAACAGTGGATATAACGCCTGAAGGAACATGACTTTCAATCGGTCCATCGTCCAGGAACTAGTTACCGGAACGCAGATGATGTTTCCCGAAGCCCCTGCCATTAAAGACGTCAAAATATTTAGCGCCAAGATGATTTAAAGAAGGACGAATGTATAGTTAATGAGTAATGGGGGAATATTGGTGTGTTAAAGTCGCAGTAGGAACTGAAATACCCGTGAGCTTGGATGAGATAAGGGAAAGGAAAACGATATTGCATGGAGTAACACCGTTGTCGCCGAACACAAATAATTTGTGGGCACAGTGGGGCTCAATTTTAAAAGACAAGTGTATCCTGGATAATGCATTATAGAATGCAGTTGGGAATTACAAAAACCGTCTTGGTTCCCAGGAAACGAGTTCGTGCATAAAGAAGCGCCACGACAGCGTTTCCAGAGGCAGTAAACAACACACGCTAAAGGTTTCATTGACAAAAAATTACTATAGATGCCTAGAGTTTGTGTAGAAATTATAGTATCTTCATATCAGTAAATGGTCCCCTGCGACTAAAGAAGACCCCTCTACAGAATTAAAACATTAGATCACCTTACGAGGGCGCTACTATCGATATAACCGGACCTTTTCCTGAGACCGAGAATGGAAATAAGTACATTCTGCAGTTGATGGCTACTTTAGCAAACAGGTCGCATAATCAAACCCAGAGGTAACTGTAGCCAATTTGTTAGTAAAGGAGTTTATCGGTCGTTTTGGGGTCCCGATAGAACTGCATTTTGACCAAAGCAGACTTTGGGTCTGTAGTGTTTCCCAGATTCACGAATTACTGGATATCTACAAGACAAGGGTGACATCTATTCTTTCGCAAATTGTACTAATTGTGGAAATTATAAATATACATTTTTGGAAATGTCCATCCAAGGTCGTTTAACATCAGTGACATTGCGACAAGTATATACATTTATTTCTAATTGCGCACCACAGCTCTGGTTGCGAAACAAATGCCGGAAAGCATCGTTTTGGTCAAGAAATACGACTACCATGTAACTTACAGTTTGGTTGTAAACCAAGAAGAATACTTATCCGAAAAGGATTTTATTACTCATCTCTCGAAGTAATATGATAAACTCATTAAAGAGTACGTGCCAGTATCCAGAAAGCGACTAACAGGATAAAGGATCGATATGATGTTCGAGGTGATAAAAGAGGCTATCAGAGAGGAGAAATTGTTCGGTTATATAACTCGCGATGACACCGTAGATTTTCTCTATATGTACTATGATCTTTGGGAACCTTTGTAGATAGTGACAGGAATAAATGACGTCGTCTATCGATTTAAAGTACCACCAAAAGGAACACTCGATCTGTCCGCTTTAACCGCTTTTACCCGTATCAGGGGGACAATGGCAGAGAAGAAACCGGAGATGTTCATGCTCTCCACTCTATCGCCTCCAATTTAGACGAAATCATGTCCAATTTAGAATCTGCTAAAGCAAGTAAGGTGACCACTTAGAATCAGAAAGATTTGTTTGGATAGTGAGCGCTAAGAGGCCCGTCCCCGCTCATGCTACATTGGCAATGATAGGCACTGTGACCCTTCAACACCTGTCTTGTAGTTTCTTGATTTGAATTGTCTCGAAGCACCAATAATCATATAAGGGCCTGTAGCGATGCAGCAAGAGAGTCCAGCTTTATAGATAAATTTTCTAAGTGACAGATATAGCGGTGAAACTCGTGATTGTGATACTCGGAATCGTACTAATAATTATTGACGATATCAGTGTTAAATCAATTCGTGTGTAGATATACAATATAGTGAGTTGATAATGTTATATATGTTAGTAACAGTTTTATGAACATTTATTTTATTAGGGTATAGCCTAGTTTCATGATTCTAAATTATATAATTGGATGTATTTAGAATACAATAAATATGTTTAGGGTGGAATATTATCCTACTTTTTTTATTTAAGCTAACTTCTAACACTTACTGATTTTTTCAATATTTTCCTGACATAACTAGGTGCGTATACCAGCCCCTATAATCACAACAAATTAATTGTCCCTTTATAATGAAATTCTAAGGTTTTAACCTATTAAAACTGCTTTATATTTTTATTTAATTTTCTCCTCCTAAATAACTATAAACTGAATTAAATAGATTTATAACATTTTTCCTTGTGCCAAACCAATTGGTTTAATCACTTTTCATACATGAGTGCTACATATTCACAATGAAACTAAAACAGTTCACGAGATATCATGAACCTGTTTAGTACTCAGACATACATACACAAGCAATAAATGTATGCTTATACTGTAACCTATATGTTTATTTATGTAAGTTTTGTATTTATCTTGTTGCATTGATTAATCTATAACAGTAACTAGGTATAAAAAATTAAAGTCCTTTATACATTCTTTATATTATATATATCTGTTATGAGTAAATTAATTTACATCTTTGCGGTTTATTTGTACAAAATCAACTTAGGTTATTGAGATAAAGTAAAAGGACTTCTCTCTAAATGTTTGTTTTTTGTTTTGAATATTTGAATTGAATATTTCTAATTTTGACATTCCTGTTTCTGTGTATAGAATTAACAATGGGTATAATATAATAATATTTAGTACATATTAGTGAATTCACAAATAACCTTCATACTAACATTGATAGTATCTTTGTGGAGGCGCGTTGTTCACGAAAAGTTATTCTGAAACGAATAAAATAATGTAGCGTCACTTTTCGATCTGTGACAACTATAATGGTACAAAGTTAATATGCGTATTGAACATGAATTGGCCCCACATAGAAGATTAGAAACAGTGAATACCTCTAAGAGAGGCTCATGATGGTTTAATATGGCACCTTTGAATGTACTTTACTTATATCTTTGAGTGTCAATGGTACAAATATAACTAATGTTTATATTAAGTATATTATGTCCTCACGATTTCGAGCAATTTTTTAATCACGTACTAAGCAGAAATAAATTAAAAACATATATTTTAATATAATAAGACACAATTTATACATTAAGCTTATTATGTCACATTATTTAAATTCTATCCGTTGGTACTCAGTTTTCTTAAAATGGTATTTATTTAAAGATTTTTCTCGTTGCTATAATTGTTACATATAAGACTAATAAGTTAAAAAAATATCTTGCACATCGAAATCCAATACAATAATACACTTCCTTAATCAAACTTTAATTTTCTGATGTATAAATTCAACTTCATGCAAAATTTAAACTCTGTTCATGTCAGTTATTCCACATGAGTTATGAGTGCACATATATAGTCAGGCAGAAATTGCATTGTATGATTATAGTTTTCGCTAACGCTCTACCTACGGTCTATCTATGTACCAGTCTATCTCTGTTACATATCCTGTGAGGTAAAAGCATTAAGGAGAATCATTCAAAACATATTTCTATGATAAAATAAATTCTAAATAAAAATAAAATCCTGAAAAAAGGCATCAATAAGTAGTGACAGAATTTTAAAATATAATTCATTTCATAAGCGGTGTATAAACCATTGAGTTACAAAACTTTAGTTATAAATCCCACTTTTATTGGGAGGGATATTGTCAAAGCTGGATTTATTGCCGTCACATGTCCATCTGTGATAAGCGGTTTTTAAATGGTTACAAATTGGATTCTTCGTTTATGCATTTATTTATTTTAAATATAACCGTACATCAATATGTTTTCAAATTGGATTATGTCAATTACACCATATTAAATTTATGAATTTATAAATTTATGAATATTGATCATTATGGCATCGTTATATTTATAGGACAAAAACAGTATTCACTTGTTTATTATTCGTACGTTACTAATTATGAATGAAGTTATAATGGTTCAATGCTAATTTCTAGTAATTATAATATGAATATTAAATACTGATGTGAATAGTATTTTACATATCAGGCCTAGAATATTAAAATATATTTTAAGAAGAGGTTGATCTCATTTTAAGCGTTATTCTTCTACAATAGTAAATTAATTGTCTTTTCTTTTGCTTTTTACATAGAAAGTGTACATTTAAATGCATCATCCTAACTGTTTTTACACCAAATGGTTTGTTTCGCTCTCAAAACTTTGTCAAGCAAATAGCTAAACAACACAAGCAGTCCTAGATAGTGCTAATAGAAGAGACCTTTTTCATCCATTATACTATCAGTTTGTGATTCTAATTAACATAAAAACAGGTTTTATGACCTTTTGAACAACAGAGGCATAAATGTTACAGACAATTTGGTCACTTACTCAGTTTGAATCTCAAATAGGCTAATTAAAAGAGTACAAAATTCCTGTTTTAAACCACATTTTAAGCATCACCTTTGTACGAAACTATAGAGAAGGCCTAAAGATACATGAGAAGTTACAAGGGTTGGAAATCTTTTAAAAACATGCGATAAGGAGCGCTATCTATAAATTTAGGAGTAAAATAATTCGATAATCTTTTTAATTAATTTTGAATCACAATAATTTTGTATTATTGTTTCATCCGGATAATAATCTATAATAATATTTAATATTATGGACTCTAAATTCTGTATGAAGCTTAATTTACATACTGTAGAGTCAGTATTAGATTCAATAATGGCACATGTCACTCAATGGGATTGGCTAAGCATTACCAAAGATGGTTATACATGTTTTACTGCTAAACACGATGACAATGAGAAAACATTAAACAAATGTGTTAGCAAAAGAGATTTTGGACAGTATTGCTTTTTACACATCCATTCATGGATGTGTACACTTTGACTACAAAATTAATTTACATAATTAAATGAAGGGTATTTAACCCTTTTTCGTTGTACGTATACATTTAATACATCATTCTTACTTCGCCTAGACCTAATGTCTGGATACACTCTTCTTTTACTGATAAGTACAGAATTAAATAAGACTCATTTGTTGGGAACAACTCTTCTCTGTAGTTTATAATGTTATTGTTAGAATGCCATAAGAAGACTTTCCACTAAAATGCAAAGATCCCTGAATTTAACTTCAAAAAAGCTACATTGTCGTTTACCATTTCTTCAACTAAACATTTATGAAGATTCTCTCCTACGTAAATTCTTAATAGGGTGAACTATATTGTTACAAAAAGCCTCTATATCATAAACAAAATATCAGTTAGCTCATTATCCGGTGTATTTATTTAAACTAACAAAAAAACTAAGATATATCCATTGTCCTGGATAACGAGGATCGTTGTTAGGCATTAATTCGTAACACAGCCGGATATAATGACAAAACACAGTAAAATTTTCAGTACGAGTACTTTCATTACTTCGCATAATATAAATTTTATCCAGATTCCTGAAAACCATTAGGGCATTACTAGTCCCTTAAAATGACCACCAAACAATTATTATGGATACATTTATCCATTCTAAAGAGATTTAATATTATCGGTAGAGAAATATTATTGGAATAATATTTCTTCCCCGATAGGAGAATACCAGTCGGCTGAAAGTGCAGTCACTGGTTGAAATGGTAGAAAAATATGGGGACTATTTAAATATTGCGGCTATTTTCAAATTTAAAATAAATATCTCTACCATGACTCCCAACAAAAAATTACTAATTTATGTTTACTACATTTCAGTATACGCTGAAACGTTAATCAGACGACCTTCAAATGTAATCCATCAGATATGGTATATTTAACGGGATACTTCCCAACTTTTATCGAAAAATTTTAAAAACTAGAATTTATCATATTTATATTAAGCTATTTACTATCGGAATGTCCAGACAGCTTTAACAGGAATCGTGAGATAAAAACCATAAAGATTATCTATAACCACTTGGTATATTATGGCGTATTTTAAAAAATCCATACTAAATAAACAAATATAAATGAATGAATTTCGTTTAAAGTGTCATGAAACATTTTTACAGAATACTGTATGAAAATCATTGCCATTGTCGGTTATTTATGACCACTACAATCCCAGCTGGTGGCTATCGCAGATGATTTACGCTCGTAATTAATTGTCTACTTTTACTCTACATCATGCGTAACCATGTTGTTTTAAAATATATCTACTAATAAATTAGTAAATAAAAAATAAGAGTTCTAATAAATATTTTTATGACTAAGTAATGTGTTTTTGATACATCTTCCATTAAACATGGTGAAAGAATAATATATGTGTAGATTAAATATAAACTATTAAATAATTATGTTTTTGAGGTTAAATTCATTTTGTTTTCAATATAGAGTCTTATTAAAATCAATTAAAATTTTTTAGTAGAGACTAGAGTAATTTTTAATTTGCAATTTAATTCATTTACATATTACAGTTTTTTTCTGTTTGAAGTAGTTTAAATATATACAAAAACCTCTAATGGTGCTTTTAAAAAGTAATACTTTACATTTATAGCGTTAAGAACCTAACATGCATTTATTATAGTGAGAAATAATATTTTATTTATTATTGACTGAGATGAGCTTACGTAACAAGTGGTTATGCTTCAATATTGTTTATTTTAAGATTAGGTTAGGAATTTTTAAACCAAATTTCGTATTTTGGTAGGGGTACATAATATATTGCCTAATATAATAAACCTAATTTACAATATATACTAAATTTTAGGTTTTAATTTTTTAAATACAGAAAGACTGTAGTTTGTTATGTTTTTAGATATTTATTTTATTTTTGCAGTACGTGATAATGATTGGCGACGATGAGCGTGGCTGCTACTGGGATGGCTAACCGTTCAATGATCCTGTTCTTGCAAGGATCCTGCCTACCCGGTGGGCAATTTGGAAGTCACCTATGAGCCGTTGTTAACCAGGTCAAGTAATTAGTAAAGGGTTCTTAGCCCAGACTATCCTAGTAAAATAAGACGTAATAACACTTTGTAACTACAATTATGAATTATTACAATTATAAAAGTCTATTATAGTGCTTTAATGTCACAATCAATTTAAAGTTTTCCTATCTTTTACTTGTATAATACATATTAGCATAGGTTTTTAGTAATTTTCAATACATATAAGAGTATATTAAACAAAAATATATTGTGTATATTCTTATGTTTTTGTTAGTTAAATAAGTAAATATAAAATAACAAGGTATATTGTATTACTTTAATTCATAGTTTAGTTCTGACGTCTGAGGTTACTTTATGTTTATTATAGAACTTATTAAATATAATATGTCCCACGTATTATATATTTCAACCTTAAGCACGATATTTTTGCAAATATCACTTCTTTATAACTATATCTTTATAACTAAATAAAACTACTAATAGACTACATATGTCGATTATTTAGATTATCACATAATGAAGGCATAGATTTTTATTATAACACATAAAGCAATAATTCGATTAAGAATGTGTTAACATAATTGACAATAAATCCGTGCTCTTAAATAGCAAGTATAGCGCAATTTATTGAATCATAAATGTTATAAAAAAGTACATATATAGTTTAGTGTTATTTTTTTTTAGTTTATCTTTGAATTTTAGAACAATAAGTATACTGCAAGTTGCAATTTGAGTGAATAAATTTAGTGAAGTTTTGGGCATCCTAAAACACAACATATTTAAACAAATAAGGAGATAATACAAGTTATTGTAATAGATTCAGCATTGGGTCAATCCAATAATATGACTGAGTAACTCCAATATGGGATGTAAAATGTCCAATATAGCCAGATTGCGTGATGTGTGTCCAGTCAGTGTGAGATTGATATAAAGCGCATAGTACCACAGATATCCGCTTGGCCGCGCTCACATGTTCTGGGCAACTAATTGGGAATTGAAAACTTGGATTATAAATACAAGTATTCTATTCAAATTTTTTAAACGGATTTTTATCTTTACTAATTTCCAGCGTAATGTTCTATTTATTCACGCCTAATTATACTGCAATACCTAAATTATAACTCCAAGATAACTATTTATTTTTGAACATGAACATGTATATTTACATGGAAAATTTTTTCATCAGCTTTTCTTAACACTTAAAAAATAATAGAGTTCATTTGCTGTTATCAAACACTGATATTCTATTTTTAAAAACATTTGATAAAATTATGGAAAATTTTGTTTCCACGTAATTAATTTACATTTTTTATTTGAAAACTTCATAGCCTAAAACGAGAATAATATTCAGCTATAGACATTTTGTTAAATTTGAGTTTAAAATACGTTTAACTATATTTATTACTGTAAATTTCAATATTTAACTCAACATTAGGACTCAATACTATATTATACTAATAAACAATTTGAAAAAACTCAAATGTATGAATAAATTTAAGTGCTGCCCTTATAACACTAAATTCTACTGACAATTTTGTGTTATAAGTTTCTATTTTATTCTAAAATAGCTTTCAGTTAGTCTAATAAAACGTTGAAGTTGTTAAGTATGGTAGAAACTAATATGTTTTGAGATTGGATTCCTGCTGTGAAAAGTTTCATTAAAGAAATGAGTAACTTTTTATTAGTAGAAGAGATAAGAACTGTTATTATTGAACCCAATTTCGTAACAATACCGGATAAACTTGCTACAGTTGTTTAGTGCTGTTAATTTAGTAAATTGCATGTTTTTTATTATTTTACAGTAAAGTTTCTTAGGTTTTATAACTACAAAGGGACCAGAAAAGTATATATGCTTCAACGTGCATATTTTAAAGGTATTTTAAACATTTTGAAAACTACTCTGCTTATTTATTTATTTATTGTTATATCTGATCGATTTTAACTTAAGCTGCAATAAGCGAACTGCCTGTTTGTACAGTACTTTAGTGTTAATATGTTGGCTTTTATAAACAAAAGATATTATAATAATTTTTAAATATCAACTAACTAATCCGTTTATGATAATATACTGGTTTCAGTAAACCTAGACCTGTTAGTAATTATGGATACCACATCAGACTTGGTGCCAGCGGAACATGTAAGGCCTATTCTCCACAAACCGCAAACCACACATGTACAGTTGAGGGTATAGTACACGTGACATGGATGATTGAGTGATTTCATATTGGTAACGTGTTAAAATAATTAAGTATTACTCAATACACATTTAATTAAACCTGTTTGTACGTTAAGAAGTTTCGAAAGAGGAAGATATTAATATTATGTATACATTACTTTAAATTTATTTTTCATATTTTTTAACTATATCCAAATTCTAAGAGTTTATCTCATATTGGCGTTAAGGTTATTATAAAACTAATCATGATCAAACAATAATTCTTTTTATTGTATTTTAGTATGCACGTAGTAAATTGTTAGGGTTGTGGATATAAAAACATATGGTCTTTCAAATAAGTTAACTTTATTTTCCATGCATGAATTTTTAAGTGTTACTTTAGTTTCCTTAAATAAAACAAAAAAAAACGACATTAAGTCTTTATACTAAAGCAGATTTGATTTCTACTGGTGATAAGTCGCTCAGTAAATAGTTAAAATTGTGTATCTTAGGGTGGGAGATGTTGGTAGAGGAAATCTGTCCATCCCTGATGAAAGGCTGTTATTTTGCGACGGATATAATATACGAGTTAGAGTGATAAGATAACAGCTCTCAAATGTTTGAGGTAAAACTGTCATACATTAGCTATTGTGAATGACACAGAAAAACATTGGAAATGGTTTTATAATTCACTGGTGGATTTCCAAAAATATTTAATCACTTTTTGAGTTTTTTTTCTTAATCTTTAAATTTATAAACTTAAATATTCATCTCCAAATAATGCTACAGTAACAGGATACATCAATGAAACCCTGTTCTTGAGCGTTTTGGTACGTTTTAAAATATCCTTAAGGCTGATTTAGTTTCTAATGTTAATTCCTCAACATTTTGTCAAACATTACGTTAATTTAAATTCAGGTAAAATTACTTATAGAAAAGTACTTGTTTTATTTGTATGTAAAAAGAAGATAGTGAAATATATTTCAGTACTATACCTTAACATGCCAGCAAAATTCGTTAATATTTCTCTATTTCTAACAGTCCAAACCAATATAACTCAATCCCATTAAAAATATGTATTTCTATGTTTTGGTACATGCACATTTTACTGAATTATTATATAAAATTAAAAATACATGTCCTTTGAAAACGAAGTGTATTTTTTAACATAATATTGGTTTTGTGATGAAATGATGATATTTTTTTTTATAAATTAAGTTAAATATAAAATTAAGTGTTATTTATGTACAGAAAACTTATTTCTTATTAAAACTATGTAAATATTTTAATATTTAGTATACCACAAGCTTAAACTCACTGAAATACCAACATTCGGATACTTTTCATAAAGAGAAATGAAATAGTCAGAGAACCACAAGCCAGTGTACATGTCAGTGACAGATAGATGTACCTCTGACAGTGATATCAGTGAGCCTGCGATTGATCACTGTCACGTGAGTAGGGAAAATTCCCGTCTGTTAGTTGGACCTAGTTGAATTAGCTTATATCATACATTAGCAGTAACTTACAGTTTCGCAATTACTTTAATGCTCTAAAAATATGCCTTATCAATGACATTCTAAACACTCTAGAGTAAATTTAAGTTCATATAAAAGTTAATAGCAGTGTTTCAGGGCCCTCAAGATGGTGAATGAAACAGATTTTATAAGTACTGAGAAATATATAAAATTTTCCTCCAAAATGTGATGGTGCATTATTTGATTTTGACATATATATCCAGCCACAATGGAAGAACCTTATACTTGAAGTTTCTAATTTTTAGTTCACACTCATATTATAATGAATATATGTGTTCTGTTTCAATTAGAAACGGAATACAAATGTTTCATATTTTAGGATGAAGGATTAGTTTTCAAATTATTGATAATTGTGATTTATGACATGGTGATCTAAATTATATGGTTGTTCCTTTTCCAGATCACGGTTTTATATGAGATTAAAGGTAAGGAAACCACAGTAGGTATACTCTGTCTCGTTAGACTGACGGGTTTACTCAAAAAATTTATATCGTTAAGTAAGATTTTATTGTGTTGTTTTATAGTAGTCAGAGAAGTTATTTTTTTTTATTTTTTATTTTGTAACACATAATTTTACATAATCATGGCCCCACCAAGTCAACATGACTTATCGGTGAGGTCCATAATGAAACCTAAAAAAAGCAAGATACAAAATTACAGTTTCATTAATTATTTGTTTTGATCAGTTTATAGTTCATGCTTTTTCAAGAAAATGTTATATTGCTCTTTGTGTGGCTATGGTGCTTCTATAACTCCAGATTTTTAAATATTGGCATTTTATATAGCATTAAGGGGATAATACATACATTATTCAGAGTATAAATAGATAATAAATTATATAACTGGATATATAAACAAAATATATAAAATATTGCCCATGAACAAATAACATTCTATAAATTTGTTAAATATAAGCAACAACTCTCTAAAAATTCAACAACAATAACAAAAATATCAATAAATAACATGAACCATCAAACAACAACAATAACAATAAATATTTAACATTATATACATCCTAGTTTTTAACAAAATCTGGTTGATCACAGAAGTAACGAAAATTTACCCACTCATTCACTTCATTTGTCTGTGCATGTGTGTGTGTTTAGATGTTAGTGTAGCTAGATGTAGTTCATGCTAAGTAGTCAGCTCAATGTGTGTCGTAGTAATCCATCTCTGCACTGCCTCTCTAAAAAACCCAGAAGTTTCTCAAGCTTTCAATTTCATCTGGAAGTAAGTTAAAATAATATGGAATATAAAACTCGGGTAACCTCTCACCAAACTTTGTGGCCATTCTCGGTATAGAATATTTTGTGGAGAGTCGTGTGTTGAAAATCCTTGTTCTTTTTATTTTGTGTTAATTTTTATTAAAATTATCCATAATATTTCTGTATATATATAACTGTTTGGGATTCATTAAAGTTTTAACCATTTCATTGTTTCCAAATAGTCTTATCAAACACCTATTTTGCAAATTCTTTATAATGTTTAAATGGGATGTAGCAGCTGCACCCAAATACCAATACCATATCTAATGTTGGATTCCACCAGCGATTGATATGCAACCATCTTTACCTTATTATTGGTAACTTTATCACTCAACGTACATATAGCAGCAACACAAGGATTCAACCTTTTATGAAGATCATAAATGTGTTCATTAAATATCATTTTCCTGTCTAGAGTCAGTCCCAAGTATTTGAATTTATCCACTAGCCTTATATTATCACAGTCACAATTAATGTTAATATTAGATTTATGTAGACAGTCACAACCATGTAAACTTAACAATAATTTCTTTATTGGCTGACATGTTCTGGGGGCAAAAATGCATCATGGCTGTCTTCTGTCCGTTTATAATAAGTTTTTTATCATGTGCCCATTTAGTTAAAATTTTAAAATCTCTATTTAGTTTCTCAGTTGCACTGCCTAATTGTCTATGTCCACTTATAATTACTATATCATCAGCATAGGCTAAAATTGTGCAATCTGTTATCAGCTCAAATAAACCATTTAAATAAATCAAAAACAATATTGGTCCAAGTAAACTACCTTGAGGCACTCCTAATGTTATGGTTTTTAAATCACTATATTCATTTTCAACTTTCACAGTAAATTTTCTGTTTCTTAAATATGATTCAAACCAACTTAAAAATATTCCTCTTATACCTATTCCTTCAAATGATTTTAAACATTTCTTTGTGTTCAATTGTATCAAATGCCTTACTTAAATCGATGAATAAGGCGAGTGCATGGCTTCTACTATTCATAAAACCATTTACTTTGTTTGCAAATGATTTTAAAGCGTGTTCAGTTGATTTATTTCTTTGGAACCCATACTGGTTGGGGTTCAATATGTTGTTTTCCTTCAAATATTTATTCAGATAATTCGAGACATACCTTTCAAATATTTTTTCGATGGTTGGCAATATAGCTATAGGTCTATAATTACTAAATTGTTTCTTATCTTTACTCTTATATACTGGCCTTATTACAGAAATTTTTAGGCTATCAGGGAATACTCCATTTTGTAATGAGGTGTTTATCATTCTAGCTATCACATGTGCAATTTTTCCAGAAACATATACAACATCTTTAGTTCTAATTTTGTCACTACCTGGGGACTTGTCGATTTTTATAGTATCTATTATATCCCTTATGGTTCTATAACTGGCAACGGGTATATAAAGATATCCATTTACATCATGATCTCTATGGCTTATCTCGCTATTTGGCCTATAGGGGCATGTATGTGTTAGGTTTACAACTCCATTTAAAAAGTAGTCAGCAAAACCATTCACTATATCATATTTGTTCCTTGTCTTGCTCATAGCATCCATTATGACTTCATCTACATTTTTCTTTTTTTTCCTTCCAAGCAGTTCATTCACATTGGACCATAATTTTGTGGTATCCCATTTAAAATTTTCAAATTGTCGGTTATAGTAACGATTTTTTTAATTTTTAATAGCATTATTAACTTTATTTCTAAAATATCTATATATATTCCTATTTCTCAGATTAGTCGGGTCACCTTTCCACAACTTAAATAGCCTATCTCTCTCTTGTGTCATTTTAATTAAATGATTATTCATCCAGGTTTTCATTCTTTTAGGTCTAGTGATTTTTAGGTTGACCTCCTTCTTAATTAAACAATCATTATAAACAGAATTAAATTTGTTTGTCAATACTTCAAAGCTATGATTTATGTTCACAATTGTATCTGCTCTGATCAGCTCATTCCAATTAAATTTGTTTAATTTAGATTTAACTAGGGCTTCATTGTACTTGTAAATATGCTTTTCAACTCTTTCTTCACATCTTTCCCATTCTAATTTCAATGTGATTGGATAATGGTCTGACATTTTTGACAAGATGATTCCAGTTTGAATTAGGTTTGCGTTGCTTCTCATATATATGTGATCCAGACATGTTGCTGTTAAATTACCCGCTCTCACTTCTTCTCGAGTGTTACAGAATATGCCTCTCTGTAGTCCCAAGGTCGACAAAACAGTCTCATACTGCAGTGTGCCATACATATTATCATTTATGTCTATGTTGGTATCACCTATAAATATTAAATTGCTATATGATTTTAATCTAGTTAATACTGTTTCAACTTCATTCAGGGTTGTATTGATGGGTATACCTGTACTGGAAGTTGGTGGTCTGTAAATAGTGTGGATGCAAAATTTATCTGCGGATTGTGTACTTATAAATTCTAATTCCAGTGTTAAGGATTCATAAGAGTTTGTGTGAATATTTATTGGTGTGTATTGTAATTTTTTTGAATTGTAAAAAAACCATCAACCCTCCACCCACTTTATTATGTCTTAATTTGTAAATCAATTTATAATCCAGGTAATCTAAACTGAAAAAATTTATTTCTGATTCATTACAAAAAATTTCAGATAATATTAAAACATCAAACATTTTTATACCCAAGTTAAATTTCAACTCAACTTGAAGACTATCCCAATGCTTCCAATGGGTTTATTAGAAATGATTTTGAGATTTTATTACAAAGATTAAACGATTTGAATTTTTGATTAACATAATTACAAAAATAACATTTTGTAACAAACGTATAGTTGAATTATATACCTTTTTCTCAGTTAACATTATAATATCATTTGTAAGTAAAAGAAAATACATACACTAAAGCATGGTCATTAATAAGGGCTTTAGTAAACTAAAAACCTTAGGAACTATTAATAATGGTGGCTAATTCTGTGTAATAAACCTAATTTAAGACAGAGCATGAAAGTTATTATTATAAAAATAACCACTAGCCGATCAATCTTCTCCATAAATAAAAGACATCGCATCTCAAGAGCGGGAAGCTTTACGATATTTATCTTGGCAGTCACATAAACAAAGTAATTTATCAGCCACTGTTCCAGATAATTATAAAGAGAATATGATTATTGTGTTTTAATAATTTCTAATTTAAGAACAGTGGATATAACGCCTGAAGGAACATGACTTTCAATCGGTCCATCGTCCAGGAACTAGTTACCGGAACGCAGATGATGTTTCCCGAAGCCCCTGCCACTAAAGACGTCAAAATCTTTAGCGCCAAGATGATTTAAAGTAGGGACGAATGTATAGTTAAGGAGTAGTGGGGGAATATTGATATGTTAAATTCACAGTAGGAACTGAAATACCCGTGAGCTTGGATGAGATAAGGGAAAGTAAAACGATACTGGATGGAGTAACACCGTTGTCGCCGAACACAAAGAATTTGTGGGCACAGAGGGGCTCAATTTTAAAAGACAAGTGTATCCTGGATAATGCAATAGAGAATGCAGTTGAGAATTACAAAAACCGTCCTGGTTCCCCGGCAACGAGTTCTGGGCATAAAGAAGCACCACGACAGCGTTTCCAGAGGCAGTAAACAACACGCGCTAAAGGTTTTATTGACCAAAAATCACTATAGATGTCTAGAGTTTGTGTAGAAATTATGGTATCTTCATATCAGTAAATGGTCCCCTGCGACCCCTCTACCCCTCTACAGATTTAAAACATTAGATCACCTTACGAGCGCGCTACTATCGATATAACCGGGCCTTTTCCTGAGACCGAGAATGGAAATAAGTACATTCTGCAGTTGATGGCTACTTTATCAAACAGGGACGCATAATCAAACCAAGAAGCAACTGTAGGCAATGTGTTAGTGAAGGAGTTTATCGGTCGTTTTGGGGTCCCGATAGAACTACATTTTGACCAAAGAAGATTTTTTGGTCTGTAGTGTTCCCAGATTTACGAATTACTGGATATCTACAAGACAAGGGTGACATCTCTTATTTCGCAAAATTGTACGAATTGTGGAAAGTATGAATATAAATTTTGGGAAATGTCCATCCAAGGTCGTTTAACATCAGTGACATTGCGTCAAGTATATACATTTATTTCTAATTGCGCACCACAGGTCTGGCGGCGAAACAAATGCCGGAAAGCATTGTTTTGGTCAAGAACTACGACTACCATGCAACTTACAGTTTGGTTGTAAACCAAGAAGAATACTTATCCGAAAAGGATTTTATTACTTATCTCTCGAAGTAATATAATAAACTCATTAAAGTGTACGTGCCAGTATCCAGAAAGCGACTAACAGTATGAAGGACCGATATGATGTTCGAGGTGATAAAAGAGGCTATCAGAAAGGAGAACTTGTTCGGTTATATAACTCGCGATGACACCGTAGATTTTCTCTATATGTACTATCATCTTTGGGAACCTTTGTAGATAGTGACAGGAATAAATGACGTCGTCTATCTATTTAAAGTACCACCAAAAGGGAACACTCGATATGTCCGCTTTAACAGCTTTTACCCGTATCATGGGGACAATGGAAGTGAAGAAACTGGAGATGTTCATGCTCTCCACTCTATCGCCTCCAATTTAGACGAAATCATATCCAATTTAGAATCTGCTAAAGCAAGTAAGATGACCACTTAGAATCAGAAGGATTTGTTTGGATAGTGAGGCGCTAAGAGACCCGTCCCCGCTCATGCTACATTGGCGGTGATAGGCACTTTGACCCTTCAACACCTGTCTTGTAGTTTCTTGAATTGAATTGTCTCGAAGCACCAATAATCATATAAGGAGCTGTAGCGATGCAGCGAGAGAGTCCAGCTTTATAGATACATTTTGTAAGTGACAGATATAGCGGTGAAACTCGTGATTGTGATACTCGGAATCGTACTAATAATTATTGACGATATCAGTGTTAAATCAATTCGTGTTTAGATATACCATATAGTGAGATAATAATGTTATATATGTTAGTAACAGTTTTATTAACATTTATTTTATTAAGGTATAGCCTAGTTTCATGATTCTATATAATATAATTGGATGTATTTAGAATACAAGAAATATGTTCAGGGTGGAATATTATCCTAATTTTTTTTTATTTAAGCTAACTTCTAACACTTACTGATTTTTTCAATATTTTCCTGACATAACTAGGTGCGTGTACCAGCCCCTATAATCACAACAAATTAATTTTCCGTTTATAATGAAATTCTAAGGTTTTAACCCATTAAAACAGCTTTATATTTTTATTTTATTTTTCTCCTCCTAAATAACTATAAACTGAATTTAAACAATTTATAACATTTTCCCTTGTGCCAAACTAATTGGTTTAATCACTTTTCATACATGAGTGCTACATATTCACAATAAAACTAAAACAGTTCACGAGATATCATGAACCTGTTTAGTACACAGATATACATACATAAGCAATAAATGTATGCTTATACTGTAACCTATATGTTTATTTATGTAAGTTTTGTATTTATCTTGTTGCATAGATTAGTCTATAACAAACTAGGTATAAAAAAATTAAAGTCCCCTATACGTTCTTTATATTAAGAATATATATCTGTTATGAGTAAATTAATTTAAATCTTTGCGGTTTATTTTTACAAAATCAGCTTAGGTTATTGAGATAAAGTAAAAGGACTTCTCTCTAAATGTTTGTTTTTTGTTGCATGAAGATTTCTAATTTTGGCATTCCTGTTTTTGTGTATAGAATTAACAATGGGTATAATATAATAAAATTTGTACATATTATTGAATTCACAAATAACCTTCATACTAACATTGATAGTATCTTTGTGGAGCCGCGTTGTTCACGAAAAGTTATTATGAAACGAATAAAATAATGTAGCGTTACTTTTCGATCTGTGACAAACTATAGTGGTACAAAGTTAATATGCGTATATGCGTATTGAACATTAATTGGCCCCACATAGTAGATTAGAAACACTGACTACCTCTAAGAGAGGCTCATGATGGTTTAATATGGCATCTTTAAATGTAATTTACTTATATCTTTGAGTGTAAATGGTACAAATATAACTATTGTTTATATAGATTATATTGTGTCCCCACGATTTCGAGCAATTTTTGAATCACGTACTAAGCAGATATAAATTAAAAACATATATTTTAATATAATACAGACACAATTTATAAATTAAGCTTATTATGTCACATTATTTAAATTCTATCCGTTTTTAAAAACAGTTTTCTTAAAAGTGTATTTATTTATAAATTTTTCTCGTTGCTATCATTTGTTACATATAAGACTTAAAAGTTATAAAAAAAACATCTTGCACATCGAAATTCAATACTTCCTTAATCAAACTTGATTTTTCTGATGTATAAATGGAACTTTGTGCAAAATTTTAACTCTGTTCATGTCAGTTATTCCACATGAGTTATGAGTGCACATATACAGTCAGGCAGAAAATTACATTGTATAATTATAGTTTTCACTAACGCTGTACCTACGGTGTATCTATCTACCAGTCTATCTCTGTTACATATCCTGTGAGGTAAAAGCATTGAGGAGAATCATTCAGAACATATTTATATGTTAAAATAAATTCAAAATAAAAATGAAATCCTGAATAAAGGCATCAATAAGTAGTGACAGGATTTTAAAATATCACTCATTTCATAAGCGGTGTATAAATCATTGAGTTACAAAACTTTAGTTGTAAACCCCACTTTTATTGGGAGGGATGTTTTCAAAGCTGGATTTATTGCCGTCACATGTCCATCTGTGATAAGCGGTTTTTAAATGGTTCAAAATGGAATTCTTCGTTTATGCATTTATTTATTTTAAATATAACCGTACATCTATATGTTTTCAAATTGTATTATGCCAATTTCACCATAGTAAATTTATGAGTTAATAAATTTATGAATATTGATCCTTATAGTATTGCTATATTTATAGGACAAATACAGTATTCACTTGTTTATTATTCGTACGTTACTAATTATGAATGAAGTTATAATGGTTCAATGCTAATTTCTACTAATTATAATATGAATATTAAATACTGATGTGAATAGTATTTTACATATCAGGCCTAGAATATTGAAATATATTTTAAGAAGAGGTTGATCTCATTTTAAGCGTTATTCTTCTACAATAGTAAATTACTTGTCTTTTCTTTTGCTTTTTACATAGAAAGTGTACATTTAAATGCATCATCCTAACTGTTTCCACACCAAATGGTTTGTTTCGCTCTCAAAACTTTGTCAAGCAAATAGCTAAACAACACAAGCAGTCCTAGATAGTGCTAATAGAAGAGAACTTTTTCATGCATTATACTATCTGTTTGTGATTCTAATTAACATAAAAAACAGGTTTTATGACCTTTTGAAAAAACAGAGGCTAAATTTTACAGACAATTTGGTCACTTAGTCAGTTTGAATCTCAATAGGCTAATGCAAAGAATACAAAATTCCTGTTTTAAACCACATTTTAAGTATCACCTTTGCACGAAACTATAGAGAAGGCCTAAAGATATATGAGTAGTTACAAGGGTGGAAATCTTTAAAAAAAATGCGATAAGCAGCGCTATCTATAAATTTAGGAGTAAAATAATTATATAATCTTTTTAAATAATTTTGAATCACAATACCTTTGTTTCATTGTTTTATCCGGATAATAATCTATAATAATATTTAATATTATAGACTCAAAATTTTGTATGAAGCTTAATTTACATACTGTAGAGTCAATATTGGATTTAATATTGGCACATGTCACTCCATGGGATTGGCTGAGCATTATCAAAGATTTTCATACATGTTTTACTGGTAAACACGATGAGAATGAGAAAACATTAAAAAATATGTTATCAAAAGAGAGTTTGGACAGTATTGATTTTTACACATCCATTCATGCTGCCTTTGACTACAAAATTAATTTACATAATTAAATGACGGGTATTTAACCATTTTTTCTAGTACGTATACATTGAATACATCATTCTTACTTTGCCTAGACCTAATGTCTGGATACACTCTTCTTTTACTGATAAGTACAGAATTAAATAAGACTCATTTGTTGGGAACTATTCCTCTCTATAGTTTATAATGTTATTGTTATAATTCTATAAGATGACTTTCCACTAAAATACAAAGATCCCTGACTTTAACTTCAAAAAAGCTACATTGTCGTTTTTCCATTTGAATCAACTATAAATTTATGAAGATTCTCTCCTAATTTCTTAATAGGGTGAACTATATTGTTACACAAAGCCTCTATATCATAAACAAAATATCAGTTAGCTCATTATCCGATGTATTTATTTAAACTAACAAAAAACTAAGATATACCCATTGTCGTGGATTAACGAGGATTGATGTTAGGCATTAATTCGTAACACAGCCGGATTTAATGATAAAACACAGTAAAATTTTCAGTAGGAGTAATTTACAGTAATTACTTCACGTAATATAAATTTGATCAAGATTCCTGAAAAACCATTAAGGTATTACTAGTCCCTTAAATGACCACTAAACAATTATTATGTATACATTTATCCATTCTAACGAGATTTAATATTAATCGTTAGAGAACTATTATTGGAATAATCTTTCTTCCCCGATAGGAGAATAGCAGCCGGCTGAAAGTGCAGTCACTGGTTGAAATGGTAGGAAAATATGCGCATTTTCTAAAAACTGGGGCTATTTTCAAATTTAAAAATAAATAATCTCTACCATGACTGTAATCCATCAGATATAGTATATTTAACGGGATACTTCCCACTGTTATCGAAATTTTTTTCAAACTAGAATTTATCGTATTTTATATTAAGTTACTTACACTATCAGAATGTCCAGATAGCTTTAAACAGGGAATCGTGAGAAAAAACAATAAAAATTATTTATAACCACTTGGTGCATTTTTTTAAACCCATACTAAATAAACCAACATCGATGAATGAATTTCGTTTAAAGTGTCAAAAAACATTTTTACAGAATACTGTATGAAAATCATTGCCATTGTCGGTTATTTATGACCACTACAATCCCAGCTGGTGGCTATCGCAGATGATTTACGCTCGTAATTAATTGTCTACTTTTACTCTACATCATGCGTAACCATGTTTTTTTTAAAATATATCTACTAATAAATCAGTAAATAAAAAATAGGAGTTCAAATAAATATTTTTATGACTAAGTAATGTGTTTTTGATACATCTTCCATTAAACAAGGTGAAAGAATAATATATGTGTTAGATTAAATATAAACTGTTAAATAATTATGTTTTTGAGGTAAATTCATTTTGTTTTCAATATAGAGTCTTATTAAAATCAGTTAAAAGTTTGGTAGAGGCTAGAGTAATTTTTAATTTGCAATTTATTTCATTACATATACAGTTTTTTTTCTGTTTAAAGTAGTTTAAATATATACAAAAACCTCTAATGGTGCTTTTAAAAAGTAATACTTTACATTTATAGTCGTTTAAGAAACCTAACAATGTATTTATTTATAGTGAGAAATTATATATTTATTTATTATTGACTGAGATGAGCTTACGTAACAAGTGGTTATGCTTCAATATTGTTTATTTTAAGATTAGGTTAGGAATATTTAAACGAAATTTCGTATTGTTTAATTAGGGGGAAATAATATATTGCCTAATATAATAAACCTAATTTACAATATAGACTAAATTTTAGGTTTTAATTTAAATACGGAAAGACTGTATAGTTTGTTATGTTTTTAGATATTTATTTTATTTTCGCAGTACGTGATAATGATTGGCGACGATGAGCGTGGCTGCTACTGGGATGGCTAACCGTTCAATGATCCTGTTCTTGCAAGGATCCTGCCTACCCGGTGGGCAATTTGAAAGTCACCTATGAGCCGTTGTTAACCAGGTCAAGTAATTAGTAAAGGGTTCTTTGCCCAGACTATCCTTGTAAAATAAGACGTAATAACACTTTGTAAATACAATTAATGAATTATTACAATTATAAAAAAGACTATTATAGTGGTTTAATGTCACAATCAATTTAAAAGTTTTCCTATAATTTACGTTTAATACATATTCGCGGAGGTTTTTAGCAACTTTTAATACATATAAGAGTATGTCAAAAAAATATATTGTGTATATTCTTATGTTTTTGTTAGTTAAATAAGTAAATATAAAATAACAAGGTATATTGTATTGCTTTAATTCATAGTTTCGTTCTGACGTCTGAGGTTACTTTATGTATATTATAGAACTCACTGTCCCACGTATTATATATTTCAACCTTAAACACAATATTTTTGCAAATATAAAACTTCTTCATAAAACTTTTATAACTAAAATAAAAACTACTAATAGACTAACATATATCGATTATTTAGATTATCACATAATGAAGACATAGATTTTGATTATAACACATAAAGCAATGATTCGAGTAAGAATATGATTACATAATTGATAATAAATACGTGCTCTTAAATAGCAAGTATAGCGCAATTTATTTAATCATAAATGTTATGAGAAAGTACAAATCTAGTTTAGTGTTAATTTTTTAGTTTATCTTTGAATTTTAGATCAATA
This sequence comes from Homalodisca vitripennis, assembly GCF_021130785.1. Taxonomy (NCBI): domain Eukaryota; kingdom Metazoa; phylum Arthropoda; class Insecta; order Hemiptera; family Cicadellidae; genus Homalodisca; species Homalodisca vitripennis. Next base: position 102,634,320 of record NC_060213.1, read on the forward strand.
AATATACTGCAAGTTGCAATTTGAGTGAATAAATTTAGTGAAAATTTTGGGCATCCTAAAACACAACATATTTAAACAAATAAGAAGATAATACAAGTTATTGTAATAGATTCAGCATTGGGTCAATCCAATAATATGACTGAGTAACTCCAATATGGGATGTAAAATGTTCAATATAGCCAGATTGCGTGATGTGTGTGTGTGTCCAGTCAGTGTGAGATTGATATAAAGCGCATAGTACCGCAGATATCCGCTTGGCCGCGCTCACATGTTCTGGGCAACTAATTGGGAATTGAAAAACTTGGATTATAAATACAAGTATTCTATTCACATTTTTTTAAACGGATTTTTATCTTTACTAATTTCCAGCCTAATGTTCTATTTATTGACGCTTAAATTATACTTCAATACCTAAATTATACCTCCAAGATAACTATTTTATTTTTGAACATGAACATGTATATTTACATGGAAAATATTTTCATGCGCTTTTCTTAACACTTAAAAAATAACAGAGTTTCATTTGCTGTTATCAAACACTGGTGTTCTATTTTTAAAAACATTTGATAAAGTTATGGAAAATTTTGTTTCCACGTAATTCATTTACAATTTTTATTTGAAAACTTCATAGCATAAAACGAGAATAATATTCAGGTATAGACATTTTGTTAAATTTGAGTTTAAAATACGTTTTTTAAACTATATTTATTACTGTAAATTTCAATATTTAACTCAACATTAGGACTCAATTAGTATATCATACTAATATAAAATTTTAAAAAATTCAGTTGTATGAATAAATTTAAGTGCTGCCCTTATAACACTAAATTCAAATGACAATTTTGGGTTATAAGTTTCTATTATATTCTAAAATAGCTTTCAGTTAGTCTAATAAAACGTTGAAGTTGTTAAGTATGGTAGAAACTAATATGCTTTGAGATTGGATTCCTGCTGTGGAAAGTTTCATTAAAGAAATGAGTAACTTTTTATTAGTATCCCCCACCCCCCCCCCCCCCCACCCCCCCCCCCCCCCACCCCCCCCCCCCCCCACCCCCCCCCCCCCCCACCCCCCCCCCCCCCCACCCCCCCCCCCCCACCTCCCCTTTAAAAACCGCTAAGTATAAGAGATTTACAACAGGAACAACATATCAATCCAATCATGAGTCACAAGTATTTATCGGTATGATTAACAGTCTTTATGCAGTAAAATATTTACTTTAAAGTTAGATAGTATACATTAACCGAACTATAAAAGATTAATAATTATTACAGTTTAGCTGTAGGTTCAGTTCTGTAAAAATGTGTTTCTTATATATTGCATATAGGTGGACAGAATTATTATTAGTATAAAAGATCAGGTATTTCACTTAAAGTTAAATATATCACTAATAAGTAATAATTAGAAGATTAAATGGAAAACTATCAAATTATTAAAAAAAAACACTCAAAACTAATATAATGCAGGAATAAAGAAGATTAACTGCCAGCATGAGAAATTGTCTCTAAAGTTTAATTTACAATATTTCGTATATAGTTCACATCGTTCTTGAGATATTGGTTATGAAGAAAAATAAAGAGACAGGCAAACAAACGGGCACAGATTTAGAATGACAGGCAGGTAAATGAATTACAATACTAGGTCCCTGATATGTGTAAACCTTAAATCGATAAATTTATAAAATATTACGCTTTTAGGAAGATAAGATATGTAAAATATGAATACAAGTTTAAAAAAGCTGATTTACTGATTTTTGTTTTTAAAACAATTTCACTTAGTTGATGTGAAAAATATTCTCTAATCACTATGCTAGGAAAGTACGGAAAATATTATCAAGTGGTTATTCTTATAACGACTACAGAGTTCAAACCAAGATCTGAATTAAAGGGTTCTTTTATAGTAATGTATGTAGTTTATATGTAGTAATACATGTTTATAGGTAGACTAGTATAGTTTGTATTCGATTCAAACCAAAATGATTTGTTGTTATGGGAGGCAACTGAATGGAAAGCTTATTAATTTTCTAGATGCTTAATGTTAATTTCTAAGTGATAAAGCTCTATTCCATCCACACATTTATCTATTTCGCAATAAATAACAAAATCAAAAATATTTCATAATTCATCTCAAGAAAGTATATCGTCCTAAAATAAATAAAATTATTAAATCGAAATGAAAACTCTGACTTTCCAAATTACGTTGAATGTAGAAGTTAAATTCACTAAACCACTATTTTCAGAAATAATAAAATAAAATAAAAAGATACAACATTCAAAAAAGCAAATAAAAGTATTTGAGAGCGATTAAACAATTGAAAGTTGTAAAGTGGATTTCCAACAGGTTTTATCCACGATCCTATTTACAAATATTAACTCATAAAGTAAAAACTTTACCTAAATTCAAAATAACTACCCACACGATTGATTCAGTTTCTATAATTTTACACGCCTTTAACACTTTTCATGCTAACCCTAATTTATCAATCCGGGTATTTAAAATTATATTAATTATATCAATTAATTTATGGCAATAGAGTAAGAATCTTTCGCTAAAATTCACCTGTTTTTCACATCTTAAACTAATAGACATGTCCGTACTTGTTTAACCTCACAAACAGATTATAATAGATTCGTCTCTAGACTGCGTTCAAACAAGAGTATACAAATGACTAAAGTTAAATAACTTTGCAGTAAATTAAGCTTGATACAACCACTAGAATCACAATGATGTATGGACTTGACAACAAAGTTTCCAAATAAGCTTTCAGTGTGGAGTCACAAACTTGTCTATCTCAGCTTGGTATTCATTGTCACCACCAGCTCGCTACTAAGTTGTCGAAAGATGGAGATAAAAATTGACTTAAAACTTTGAGTTTAACTTAATTTTATTCGACTTGGAAGAGCCAGACAGTTGTTTTACTTTTAATGTAAATCTAGTACTAATATGTAAAGAAATATTGTGTCTTAGAAAATTTTTAAACTTTTTTGTTCCTTTGAATTTTGTTAAGTTTTTTTATTGTGTCGTAAGATATAAATAACAACGAGTTTTTGTGAAATACTAAAACTTTTTGAATAATATACAGCAAATAATATATTCTTATGCTTTAAGAACACCAGTATTCTTATAAATTTAGCCATATGGAAGTTTTAATAAACTACGATAAGTCTAAGCATATGTCGGTACAATTTTTGAACATAGAACTAAGATAATGTTTTTGATAAAAATTGGAAAGCGTTCAAATACATGAATTAATAAATCATTTCATTTTATTTTATAAGAAATTAATTGAAACATATATTTTTATATTTTGACGTATTAAATCGTATTTATTAACATATTTATAAGGAGACTTATATTTTTGAAACAGGAGTTCTATAGTAATAACAATAATAATATTTATTAGATTTAAGCACAATGGAAAAAGTGATATTTTAAAAGCTCCTAAAGCCTTTTGAATACAAATTATCCATTGTGTACAATGGAGACAAAGGTAGAACAGTAACTTTGCACTTAGACACTGTAAGCTGACTTGCACTACAAGATTGCGTCGGCTGTTTAATTTACTCACTCCGTGCACTAACTATAGACGTTTAGTTTGGACCTTCTTCACTGAAACTACATATTCCAGCACATTACTGACTTATTTCAGATGATATTATTAGTTCTTGATCACGGTTCTCTTCATACATTAAAATGTTACTTTTAGTAATACATAAGTATCGGTAAACCAACACATAAACGATCATATTTTTAAGCATATGAGAATACAAGAAACCTTAACACTTTATTGCCAATATTGAAGACACTATAATGGCATAAGTAAAATGAATAGTTAGACCATTGGTAAATACAAACAAGAAAATTACAATAATGCAATCAAATCAATGTGATATTAATTTGTACTGTTCAACTTTTTACAAATATGTGTTAATGCCGTTGAGAATATAAATACATTTTAAGAGAAACATTGACTGTAAATGATGTGAGAATTTGAAAATTCCTTTCACTTTTGCTATATAGTAATCAAGAGCTGAGATTTAATAATTTCCAAAAAATTAAACGGCGCTCATCTGCATATTCCTTTGTTCACTTAGTACAAGAAGATGACGAAAACCCTAATTACACTTATCTATATGAGCAAATTTTACATGCTTCCGGAATAACAATACACAAGCGTGATAACTAATATTTGGGGATAGAGAAAATCTCCTGTCAAGATTCCGTGAGAAAGTGTAATAGTCACTATGCCATCTTGGAAGAAATTGAGAATATTTCTGTTCCAAAATGTTCCAGTTGAAGGAGCAGGGTAACCCATACTCCAAATTGGCAATATTTTAAAATATTCAACGTTATCGGACAACCATCTGCTCCAATATTCATCCTCCGACAACAGGTTTACCGGAAAAACCGTGTTTATCTCATTACATCAGCACGTGGTTAGTGATGTGATGTAATGGTTAGATATTCCGCCCCTGGATATCTATTGCACTGCCCAGAATAAGCTTGCTAGATCCAGTGGAGGTTATACGATACTTATAAACCAGCCAGAAGTGGACACTACTTGGGTCGTCTAAAAAACATTTAAATTGAGTAAATAATTTTATTTAAAATATTGTAACAATCAAAAGAATATATGATTAAACAAATTACTAGCAATTACTGCTTGTCTAAATATCAAATACCTAATAATAATAGTTAATACCTATTTTAGTAGTTGTTTAGGGAACGCCCGTTTAAAATTGGTTATTGTTCACTTTTATGTAAATTATGATGATTGGAGTGAGAAAAAGATGCCTGAATTGTTACCGAAACATTAAAAAGTTTACAGATTTCGGATATAGCCTTTAAAATATCACTTTACCTTGCGTTATAATGGCCAATAAACACGCTAAATTAATATAACTTTATAAGTGTGGTCACTTTAACTCCTATTGATACCCCTTTTATTAACGGATTTTGTCTGTCTAACCGCAAAATACCTCAAAAACAAACTGACATATAGACTTGAAATTTCGCTTGAAGCTGACTAAATGTATTAGCAGCATAGCGTCCGATAGAGGTACATGACTTTCCATTGGATTTAGTTAAACGTTAGTGTATATTTTTACGTTAGTGTTACAAGTAATGGTGATAGAAAATTTGTAAACGACCTGAATCAAAACGTTTCGGACTTTAACAAATAATATTTAGTTATAGAGTTCAAGTAAAAAGTGTGGAGAGTCAGTTTTTAAAACTCAATGACAAAATCTGATTTCAGCGTATTCTTGCGTATTATTAAGTAATTAATCTAGCTCACCAGAATTTTTAATATTTAAATACTGTTTCAAGATGAATCCAAATTTCTCCATAAAGATTAAAGATTTCTGTTACTGTGCATATTAAACATGAAAATTAACTGAGCGTCATTACAAGCTATGACTCAGTAAACCGACACAGTTTTGCTTGCCGAAAGCGATATGCAAATGTATTTTCTTATTAACCTGCTAAAAATGAAATGTGCTATAGATATGAAGAAACTTAGAATGCAACTTCACCAAAATCGATTATATTACACTTGGTGTAGCATACCTTGCAGTTATTTAGAATATATCATATAATTACGTAGTTTCTTATTTTAACGTTTCAATAGATATACCACATTTTCAGGTTAAATAAACAAACATAAACTATATCAGTTAATAGATAAGATAAGAGTCATAATTTGTATAAGAATTAAAAGATGGATCAAAATCACCCGAATCAAAATTTACTCAATTTCTCAAAGACTTCATATAAAAGTCATAGATTTTATATTATGGAAATAAAGATCAATTTATCTTCGGCAAAGAGCAGTAAAATATATATTTTTTTATTTGGTGACATGACGTCAAACAGATATAAGACCATATTAACGATACTTATCCAACGCAACGTTTTGAATATGATTATGTAAATGTTTATTATATTCAAAATGCTCATAAGTAAATAATATTGATTTAGAGTATATAAAATTAGGGGTTCAATTCTGTTTTTCGCCACATGAGTACTTTTTTATTAATTTCAAACACTATTCTCAGAGACATTTTTGGAAATTGACAAAAAACATTAGCATTGAACCAAAACACTAAAACTTGCAATGTAGGGAAATTTAGCCTTATTACACATGAAAACAGAAAAGAGGAATTTGTAAGTAGGAGGCAAATTTTCTTGAGTTAGAGTGTCACTCACCCCATATATGGCGGTGGGGTGTTGTATGACGTCACTACCGACTATGACGTAATTAGCTTGAGTTAATGAACTGCCGTGGGCAAGGTGGTGCGGTAGACTTATGATTATAGTAAACCTCTCCAATACGGATGCTAACATTGTAGATTTAGTTTATATTCTTTTATTTAATACGTATTGACCTTGATTTCACAAAATGTAGGTAATGTTATTCTTTTAATTTTATATGATTATAAAGGCTTTGTTGTAAAATGATCTTTTGTTTCAAAGGTATTCCGACTCGTGTATAAAGCTTTATTTTTAAGAAATACATGAATTATTATTCTTCTAACATTACGGAATTGTCAAGGCTTTGTTTAAACACATATCTTTAAACATATATTTTTTTTAAATATATATTTCAAAAATTCATTAAAGTAATGTACACCTTCAGGTATATTATGTGTTGTTTAATTATAATACTTCTCTTCTCTACACTTTCACTTTTACAACTTATTTACCGTTTTTATGACGGGGTAGTAGATATGTACTTCCAACTTATTAATGTGCTAAACTATAATAATTGTGTATTAATAGTGGTTACACAATTAAAGTGACATATTTAGTAGCTTTATTAAAATATTTTAATTATAAGTTCATACGTTAATATATAAATAAACAGTGTAATAAAAGTGTCTTTAACATAATGTTAAACTAACATCGTAATGAAGAAATAGTATATATTAACTAACTTACATATCAGTTAGTGTCGTGATAAGTTAAAATAAATCAGTCCAAATCAAGACCCAAAATAAGGAACGCACCAGAAACTGAGATGTAAGTTTTTAAATGATAGTTTAAAACTTTTTAACAATGACTAGAGAATTGTACAATAAAAAGTTTCTTTACAATAATTCACAGGAATGAACACTTATTATAAATAACATAACGAAATTGGAAAACATTAAATTATAATAAATAACACGCATTCTAGCCTTGCAATCCATTTACGAATAATTGGACTTTAAGAATAAAGAGCAAAGTTTTTTTGGCCTTAAATGGTGGGTACAGGTGTATTAACGTGATTCTTCTGTGTATAGTTTTAATCAATTATATTTAAAATGCCATAGTAGTAATTGCCTTACTGATTTATTTCAAAAACCTATACATACTCGGTCTGAGTAAGAATGCTAAATTAGTGACAAAGTAGTTTTTTAATCATGTCACTTTCAATCTTCTTCTAGTATAATGGGATCATGGGCCTCAGTAGTTTTTGAATTTCAAATTATATAAAATTTGGTCTGAAAAGATTATTTCGACTGAAAGGCGTCTATTTCCGCCCATTTAAAATTTAATTATGGTGTCAAGCACTTCCGGTAAAACAAAAAAACGTTTCAATTTGTGCCTCAACCAAAAACATACATGAACGTAGGTACGTATATAAAGGTCGATTTTCGTAGTGTTTTGAATTTTAAATAGGAATTATGCGTTAGTTTTTGTAAGTGGGAGAGATTTGTTTTTTTAATACGTCTTAACGTTATAGCCTACAACCGGTACCTTTTATATTGTTTTAATTCCTAGGGGCTTTCTAAACTTAAAGTATATTTTTTCAATACAACATATACTTTAAGGTTTTATACAACATATGGTTTTATAGTTGTTTATTACTTTTGCTTAACAGAACTTTAACGGATAAACATACGCCGCATTTGTGGAAAACATTTAAATAGGGTTTTAAACAGTTTTATAGGTTAAGATGATAATTGGATGGCCTTTATTTGTATTGTAAAAATAATTATTATTCCTTTTACAACATAACTAAGGGACTGCCCATTAGTTTTAAGTAAAATTAATAAAATCTAAAGGATTAAAAATAACTGCGAATAGAGTGTATTATATTTTTATAAATAATTTCTCAAATATTTATATTATTACTATAACTTTAATTTTTCCTGAAACTAACTTAGGCGGAAAATAAGGGCGACAAGTAGTAGGTGCTTAAGACGCTTTTACATTAAGAACAATAACACAGATCTTAGTTGCCTATTGATTACTTAGTATTCATTCATTAAATTTATGCATTTAATAATTTGTGTAAATAAAAGTAACATACAAAATAAACTATTTGCAATCAAATGTGTACTCACTTCTATTTTATTCCAAGTTGTATTAAACATGTTAAACAGCATATGATATATTTAATAACGAAAAATATAATTGTGTAAGTAATAATTCAAATGCAAGCATATAAAACAACAATTATGGATTAAATATATGTTTATTTGGTAACGTCTTTGAGTTGGCAAATTTACGTTCAAAGCATGAGAATTGACCATGTGTACAGGTACTAAAATATTTTAGAATGATTATACCCAAACATTCAGTGTTAGGACATGAAAAATGCCCAATTTTTCAGCTTTATTTCCTATTTCAGAAAGAAAAACACTTTCCACCCATAATACAAGTTGTGCGATATGATTTATACTGCATCCAAGTATTTTTATTTACCCTCGTAATTTGAAAAACTCAAATTTAAATTTACCAATTGGTAAAAAATAATTACCAAGTAATTCCACTGTAGGATTCTGAAATGAGCAAAACGTCCAGAAAGCGTGATTTGTGGCCGGCAAGCGTGAGATTGATTTGATACGAGTAGTTCCATTGGTCTCCGCTTGGCCGCGTCACCATCATTTCAGGAAACAAATGTAGAGGTGCTCTTCTGGGACTATGCATATTTATATTAGCTTCAGATCTTAAACTCACTTGCTTTAGTCCCATTTATATCAAGGACTGCTCTTGTCAGAAGAAGACAATTGTACAAAAAATTATTTAAATTATTTTTTATATTTAAAAAAAAATTCGTTTTTTAAAATGAAACCTCACATACCTTCTCTCGTCCTTTGATGTTTGTGCGATATACTATTTATTCATGTAATCTGAAATTTCAGTCTTCCCGTTTACACAGAATATGTGAAATAATATAAGATTAAATAGGTGTTTCAAAATTAAAACAAATAAGTTCTATTGGATTTCTTTTTGCTGTTAAATACAAATTCATTTTATTATTTTCACATAGTTGACAAGAAAATCTCAATCATAATTTTTAAAATACAAATCAGTGCTTGATAATTAGTTTTTAAGTTTCTTTTCAAATGCTACTACTAAATTATTTAAATGAATTGCACCAAAAGTGGAACAGTATCTACATTATTTTTTTCACTTAGGAGAAGGGCCGCCCACTTTGGAGGGGGAGGTCACTACGTCTTGTTCAAGCCACATTGAAAGAATGAAGGCCAGTTCTGCTCTATCCTCTGCAGTTAAATCGGGCAGAGCAGAACTCTTCATATGAAGGCTAGAATTTTTGCTTTATTCTATCCACTCCAACAGTGATCTTTCTCCGCATTCTAATCCTATAGGTTCAATTGTTACCCCATATAACGTCATATGAGGTTAGTGATGTCTCACTCTTATATATCTATGGGTTGCCTGGAGATAAACCTACCAGAAATGAACTTTTCTCCTAATAATTCTGAATTAGCATATTAAGTTAATTTCAAAAGTTTTAGGTATTATTGTTATAAAGAGGCGTATGTATTATTTTGACACACTTAATAACCTAGTACTTCAGTTTTGATGTTTCAAATCAATTTTTACAAGGAGATTAAAATATTTTGTTTTATTTCAAAATTTTTGACTGCATTTTCCAATGATATTAAGGTACGTTCAACTACGGATAGGAGTTAGTAATAAACTATCTGCAATAGTATTGATACTTGGCTCACTGCTGAACAGACTGGTGGATATGGATCGCGAATATTCACTAATCACATAATAGTAGTCAATAACAGACTGAACGACGTTACTGTCATTCTCCTGTCAGAGATGCAACAAAACCATCTGTCGCTGTGAGATGCATGATGGTGGTCCCAAATTATCTTTATATCTGGCACATACTGTGTGTAGATTATGATTTACAAGTATTTACAACACTTTAAGATTTAAATATTTACAATAAATTATCCTACTAGGTACAATTCAATAATCACTTAAAAATATTGTATTTTCGATTCGAGTTTGATCATGACATAACAAAAAATATTATACTGGGTACCTTAAAGTCCTACTGCCTTCCCCCCCCCCTTATAAATTTATAAATTGTCTAATGAACAGAGATTGAGTGATTTACTTTCAGGGATGATTATATAACCAACTGAGGAGTTGATCATATAGTTAGTCCAGTAACTAGAATGAATGTGTCTCACATTATAACTGGTAATCAAAAAGATACGACATAGCACAAGCTGCTATTGGTATTCCCAGGACTTCATAATGGCCTTCGATCAAAATTATCAAATCTAATAAATGCTACGTTAATCATGATATTGATTTTTGTAATATTTTGCATGATAACTTGGTTTCGTTAGTTCAAAACAGGTGTACCTCCATATTTATAGTTAGTACTGAAATAAGTTACAGAAGAGAAACTTATCCTGAATCAGTTTGAAACACAACCATGGTGAAAAATTTTTAAGAAATTTAATGTCTGAAATTTCCATTGCTATTGCACAGAAGGAGTACAAAATCCACTTGTCGCTTAGCAGGCTTAAATCCTTTGCCCATTTTAAAGAAGGGATTTTCATTTCAAATTTCACACATTTTCTAATACTTAAAAATTAGTGCTCAACTACTTTTGGGTTATTATAAGTTTAAGTGTATTTTTCTTTATAATGGTAGACTGTTTAGTTTAAACGTCACTATTAGTAAAATAAATAAATTCTGGTTAAAATGTATGTACACTGAAGCTACGTAAAGAGGATGTTTTAAAATCATGCTTACCTCAGGATATGAGCACAATTTTATAGTATAGTATCAATAGTAATAATAATTTATTTGGTACGTACAGACAAGTATAATGTAGAGGGCAATGCCTGTCAATAAGTTATTTACCCTTGTAACATATAAAGAGTTTCTAATAAAATGAAGTTAAATACCTTACTTTCAACTAGTAATCATGAATTACGTAGAGTTTTAAATGCTACGTTTTGATTGATTTCTGTACTAGACAATAGAAGATAAAATATTCGTATCCTAGACATTTTGAAACCATATAACTTGATACAAAAATAAAGGGGTGAATAATGCTACTGAAATATAAATACAAGATCATCTAACATTTTTACAAGCAATTGATTTCGCCTTGTGTTTTTCAAACAAGAAAAGTAAACATTTCTATGAAGGAGCAAAGTCCTACATGGTTCACCATAAGGGTACCTGTGTTTGGATAGGTCTTCATGTAAGGTCACATCTGTATGCTGACAAAAGTTGTCAATAAATCTTGAATGTCGTGATTCGAATACTATGCATAACTCTAATGTTTAAAATACTCTGTAAAATATAAATAACGACATCCAAACAGTAATATGGCACACTCTATAGATTTATGTACATGTAATGATGCTATATACATTAAATTATGAGATATACACAAAATAATAATTAGACTTTAATCATTAATATACACATACATACAAAAGTTAAATTAGGTTCCGATTGGTCTAGATATATTTAAAATGGATTGAGTTATCTGTTTTCAATATTCACAACTAATATTAACATTTTTTAATCAGCCTCCCTCTTTTCAAAGGGGGTATAATGGGATCACTTCATGTTCAAATATCAAAACCCGTATCTTGCGACATGTAATCTTAAATTTCTGTTCGACATAAACCCAATTAACACACACATAACAAAATAAAAAAACACACAAATTTATAAAAACACATATATAAAAATTGTCTACGACGTTTCTAGCAAAATTTATTGTTAAATAACAATTTACATTGTAATTTCACCTAAAAAAGACACCTCTAGTATAATTTCTTTCTTTCAAACTAGATTCGAGTTATGTATTAGGTTACAAATTAAATACATGACCTAAATTCATTTTATAACGAACTTTTCTTCTAAAATGAGGTGCTATACAATTCACATTAACGCCTTTAAATGTCTATCATAAGGTTATTAGAGACTCAACATTGCCTTAATAAAATCGTGTAATTGTCCGTCTGTATATCTGTCCAAACATTATCTCTAGATAGAAGAGTTCTGTAGACTTAAAATGGGTACATGGAACCATCTCGGTCCCATTATTAACGCTATGTACTTTGACATAAAAAGTTCTTAAAGCACACATTGTCTGTTTGTTAGACGCTGTGTGCGATGGCTTTTAATATAAAAAATTTAGAGATTTAAAACTTGTTGTTCTTAGTTCATGACATAGACATTTTGATTTTGATAAGGTAATTTAGACTTAGATACTTCTTGGTTAAAGGAAGACCAATTTTACTCTTATAGTCAATTATTAAAAGGACAATAACTACATCTCTGCACAACTATTTTTAGTTATATTGTATCATGCCCTTCGATACTCCATTTTATTTCTCTCTTTCTTTCATCATATTCTTTTATAAATATTTTATTTATAAATACAATTCTGCACAAACTCTGGATCAACACCTCAGGCCCGTCCTATTTGGACTATGGAGTCCCTTTTATTTTGATAAATATCTTCGTTCTCAAAGTTCTTTGATCAGTAAATTCTGTGCGCCCAGGCACCAATATTAAGGAAATTAAAAAATAAAATCCTCTACAACTGCACCATTGATAAAGTTTCGTTTCTGGTTTTGATAGGAGAATTCCAAGAAGTTATTGTGGCTTCCTAGTTTTTTTTACCCTTATGTGTGAATTTTTTTTATTTTTTCTGAAATGTATTCTAGGATTATATTTATCTTTCACATCCTTTATCATTCACAGAACTCTTAGAATTTAATGTACAAAAATAATTGCACGAGGTATAATCTGTACGTACTGTAGTTCTGAAGCTTATCGATCGAAGGGATGTAGTAATCTACTAAATTTGACTATTACACTTGATTTGACTATTTATTTACTGATTCCAACGGTACAGACCATCTTATAATAGGGTAAAAATTACATGGCAAATAATGCAATGTAAAAAAATAATTAACAGTAGCTTATAGGCACATACTAAGCTGATAAATATGTTATAAAAGTAACAGTTTACAAAACAAAAACAAAAAGTAACAACTGCAGCAACAAGTAACGAAAAGGAAAATAAATACTATCGATCTCATAACACGAACAATCTACAATAAAATACTTTAAATAGTACTTACGAAACTAACAATACAGGTAAACTAAATGAAATTTGGAAAGACTACGTTGCATATAAAAATAAATAATAAGAATGTAACAAAAGCAACAAACATAAGTAACAAATCTGTAATAACAGTAGCAAAACAGTATAACAACAACAAAATATACATATGAATTCTAGAACTCTAAATTGTTATGATTTACCTAGTTAATTTTGCTTAGTAGGCTCCCTCCACAATTACTAGTGCTGGTGAATGATCCACCTAGAATAACTTGCCTGACGTCTGACATTACGGCATGGTAATTATATTATTATTAATCTACCTTTAAGTAGTAGCCCAAAATTATTTAGTCATCCTTCCCGATTACAAGTATATTAGTAATTATGATTATCCATTTTTTAAATCAGGGTTGTTAATTACTTCATTACTATTCATACATTACCTAATCATTAAAATGTAATATGTAATTACGTTTAATAGCTCTAGATAAAAAACATAACATACCGACTATTCATAGCCTGCATTGTCTAGTGAAATATCAAGGTATTGAAAAAATAAATATTTACAGTTCTCCCGCTGTTATAAAATTCTAAAATTTGGAAGCTAGAAGAGTTTTGCGAAAAGGCTAGGGGAGAGACGTAACAGGGATATAATTGTAATTCCTCTCCAATCCAATAATAGAAAGTCAAACACGTGTAAAGATACTGTCGCTACTATTGCAACTTGTAATATATATTATAATAAAATATAAAAATAGTTTACATAATAATAAGACTGTATGTGTTTAACAGTAAATATTATTTCTACTGAATTATCACCTCAAACATTAATATTATTGATAATGTAACTGAACTATATACAACGTAATGATTTCTTATGTAATTTGTACTATTAAACACCATATACATATAAAATTTGTCATTCACTACTCTAAAGTTTCGAACGTTTCACTATTATTCCATTGATAAATTAATTCCCATTTATCTTTAAGAGCGCCATATAAGATGGTGCAAACAGGAGCCTTATCAATGAAACATGAGCCGCAGCTTCTTAGTTCTGATTGCTATTCTTTATGAAGTAATGATTTTTATTTCAACTTTAGTAAACATAAACTGGACTATTGGAAATGTATTATTATAAATGTTTAAAGTTCTATAAATAAGCGACACTACTGTATTGCATAACTGAACCGATTAATAACTGGCATAAATTTTCAGGTTCTTCTTCAAGGTGAGTATCTCAAGTGACTATTGATTAATTATAATAATTAAACTGAAAGGAAAGTGTAAAATCTAAGTTGAAACAAATCCAAAATTACATAAACCTGGAATATTTTAGCCTAACTGGCACGTAAGAAGTGTCTGGCAATTTTCATTTACAGACATACAGACATAAGAACAGTCACAGATATATATTTCAAGGCAGTTAAATGAACTATTGTAACAAATCCCTCACTTTAGAAATCTCAAAATAAAATACGAAACTCGCAAAATATTCTGTACCTTGTAGCATAAGATATGTCAAATAAGTATGCTAGCTAGAATAGGTTATTTATTAAACTTCTGGCACTACACGAAAAATTCATGTAATATTTTAACTTATTTTATGAAATAAATCTTTACTATAGAGTACCCGTACGTAAAAATATTGTCAAGTGACTAGTCTTAAAATTTTCAATACAAATTTTTATCACATTTATATTTATATATTAAACTCAAATTACTGACTGTATTTAATTTGACACACAGTATAGGTCGATTGTGAGAAATGGCTCCTACAGAGTTTAAACTAATTTCTTAGTTATTGACCAAATTCATTTTGTTTAAATACGTATATAGTGATTGTAATATGTTAAAGTTTTATTTCAATATCAACATAGGTATTTTTTAAGTTACAGAGAGTCATTTGAATGTAAAAGGTATAACCTAATTTAAGTTTATTATGGTATGTTTAAGTTCATTGGTCTACTCTTATCATGTCTCTTTTTCGGTATAGTTTACCAAACCACAATATGTTCTAAGTTATCCTCAAGAAAGAATGTTATCTAAAAATAAATTTAACATAATAAAAGCTTTGACTTCAAAATATATATAAAATATTTCAAATAAATCAACTAAAATGGACTGTTTTCTCAAAATATAAAATGCAATATAACCCTTTCAAATCTCCAGAAACTACAATTTGAATCAATCTATAAATTTTGTATCTACGTGGTAATCTCGATCCGGTTCAAAACTATCCCAACACTATATAAATCAATTCACAAACTGAAATACATTCCGAATTCGAAATATTTTTCATGCACAATTATGCAATAGCGTTAACTTTTATTATTACTTCAAACGTAACGTTATAAAGAAATAATATTATGTTCCATGGAATATGATTAAATATAAATATCTAGTTAATAAAAAATGTGTTTTACTGCTTGGTTTTATTTTTGTGTGTGTATACTATAATCTGGATAAATCTCATTTTAATTATGTTTAATAATCCCTGAAGCAGAAAGAAATCGAATATTACTGTAAATCCTAGATTTAATAATGTAAGAAAATATCAAATGAAACATTTACACCTACACAAAAATCCCAAGCAAACCTGGTTTTAAAAAGCCCAATCATGTCGCTACAGAATTATTTATATACGAATTACAAAAACGCATTTTACCTATTGTATACAGATCTAAATTCAGTAGATTGTAAAGGAGTTCATTCGGGTATGCTGATGTATATAATAAAACAAGAGTGACCAGAATTAACAGCTCATGAACAGATCCAAAATACAGCTAGATATCATGCAGAGAAAAACATGTTATATAGCTCAAGATACTTACACCCTTACACACGTTCGTTTGAGAATATCATCTTAAGATTTTAATTATATACGAAAATTTTGGAGGCTGTTTTAAACATAAATATTTTGAAATATTCCAGACTTGGTAAAGGAAAAAAACAATATTATTGAATATCGATGTCATAAACAGTATTAGATCTTGAGCTGTACTGTTAACAAAACTACCATACACAATTATTTCCGTAATCAGAATTTAAAAATCAACCCCTCCCACATCTGCTATATAGTCTGCTATATATTAAGAAAACATGGTCCATAGATTATCGGTATAGTGGCCTCCACAATCACACGAATAATTCCTTAGCTATTTCCTTACACTCATTAAACGATTTTTGTGGTAGTTGCTTGATATTTAATTTGGGTATTTAAATTGAAATCAACTTCTTGAAATTATTACATGTTGCAATTATGAAAGTCATTTGTATTGAATCGTAATTACTATACGTGTTTGTGTTTTTCTAACCTTCTGAATAAATTAATTTATATTAGATTTGTCTTCTGATTGCCTTGAAGCAAGAGGATACATAATTACTAAAGTTAAATAACTTTGCATTAAATCATGCTTGACTCAAGCACTAGCATCACAATGATGGGCGGACTTGACAACAAAGTATGCAGATAAGCTTTCAGTGTGGGGCCACAAACTTGTCTATCTTGGTTTGGCGTACATTGTTGCCTACAGCTCGCTATTGACTTGTCATAAAACTTAACTTAAAACCACTTGAAGTTGAACTCAAATTTGTACAGCCGTATAATTCTGTTTTTATTCTTTTGAATTATACTAAAAACTAATACGTTCAATCAGAAATGCTTGTACCATTGGTAAATTTGCAAATTAAGTTTTTTTTAGAGTTATTTGTGTTGTCGGATTGTAATGTAAGCTATACATAACTAAATGTTTCGTGAGACAGCGCAACAAAAATCATAGTAAAAAACTATTGCATTCTTAATAGTCAATAAACGACAAAAATTCTCATAAATGTAGGAGTATGAATGTAAACAAAATATTATGAGTGTTAAGAAAATAATGGTACAATTGGTGTACATAGAATAATATTTATTTATCAAAGATACAGCAGTTAAACAATACAACATAATATGTAACCGTATCATTCATGTATTATTATATATAATGTAACATTAGGGATAAAGATGGGCATTTTTTACAATACCAGAGAACATTGGGGCGTAGCTTAGCGGCATTCTTTGAAATAAGAATAAGTCCATATAACCTGCTAACCGCGGCCCTTTGAGAATTTTCAAATAAAATAACATTACAATTAATAGGTTGAATAGAATCTTATATCTCTATAAAATATGTTATTTTATTAGTAAATACAATTAAGGGAGATTAAAATTACAAATCTAAAACAAGCTTATTAACTCTATAGGAAGCATTATTTAGGTTTATTCTCTGAGTTTCTTCAGATTGTTTACGAATCAGTACAGAAATAGTAATTCTAATTTGCGTTGAATTGTTTGCATAGTTTTTTATCTATAGAAGTTTCTATTGCTGAAAATTCAGAACAAGTCTACGCATAGTAAGTGATATTTAATGTTATTTTGTTTTTAGCAAAATTGAGATACTAATTTTCAATTTATATTCCTTACGATATTTCAATAAACGTATTCAACAGCTCAATTTAATATTCGTTTTGATGCCGGAATTATATAATTATAAACAATACGTATATTTAGCAAAGTAAACACAATGTAAAACAGCAATACTTTGATTGTACATAGAGCCTTTCGATTGCAAATGAGCCATTGTGTACAATGAGGACAAAGGCAGAGGAGGAACTTTGCACTTAGTCACTGTAAGCTGACTCGTACTATAGGATTGCGTCCGCTGTTTCATTACTCACTTCAAGCAATAACTATAGACGTTTATTTTTGAACTAAGTTTCATCACCTTAACTAAAAATGTAACTTACTACTGCCTTAATAACGACGAAGATGATAATGGTACTTCTTAAGATGTTTCAGTTTTCTTCATCCATCATAATTGTTCTTTTAAAAATTTATATTTAGTTGGAAACCAACATATACAAGTTAATTTTGTAAGCATAAAAAATGCTAGATCCCTTTCTACTTTATTTTTAACATTAAAAACACTATATTTGTTCATGATGTATAAAAAAGTACATGTATACCAATGAGTTTCTATTAAAATATCATAAATAAGAAGTGTTACCATTAATAACCAAGAAACGGTGATATTGTTGTTTATATATATATATATATATATATATATATATATATATATATATATATATATATATATATATATGAGACCACCCTTTTAAATACTAAAGGTTATCTATGCACCTTTAAGAGTATCAGTTGCTGTAAATGATTTTAGAATTCAAAACATCTTTCGTTTTTTTATATATAGTGATATAGATAGCTGAGATCTATTTTTTTAACTGTAACGGCATTCATCCTAATACCTTTTGTTTCTTTTTTGATTTATGACTAGAAGATTACGAAACCCATACTTGTACTACAAGGAAGTTTAGATTTGTTCCGGAGTAAAAGGATTTTCTGGATAGATAAGTTTGGGGAGATGGGCCACCTCCTATCAAGGTGAAATGAGGATGGATAAAAGGAATTATCTCAGTCATATCATCTTGAAAAAATGTTAACATAGCCTCCATACTTGGGTGTCTATCACTATGTTCTAGCCTCTTCCAGTCAAAGGAGGATAACAAGCCATACTCTTTCGTGGGAATGCCTTTAAAACTTTAAAATTAGTGGAACCACGCCCATCCCTGTGCCCTCCGATGTCAAACTTATCAAACAACTCAGTTATCTTAAAATTTAGCGTTTGCGATGTAACGCTCCTTGACATTCTCTTCGTTGCCAAATTAAGTGACTCATAGGTTTTTGCTGTGTACCGGTGTACGTTTTGGGATAATCATAAACCAGCTAGAATTTAACGCTCATAAGGAGACCAGTACACTTTAAGGTAATTATCATAATTTAAGAAGTAATATAATATGAATGATTATGATGAATAATAATTTATGAAATAATTGCTAATAATAAAACCACTCTATGTTTGAACAAATTAATTTCTCTTATTGCCTTTCAAAAACACAATTAACGGTTACTTATCAGTAACAGGCTAATATCTTTAAAATATCAATATGTCGTATGCGAAATCAGTTAATAAACAAAATTACATCAATAAATTTTTCGAGTGTGAGTACATACAAATGATACACATTTACTGATATTTCCAGCAGGTCCCATACAGTATAGGTACAAATATTGTTGATTATACTATAAGAAATTCTTGCTGCCAGTGTAAAATAAATATCCTATGGACAAATTTAATACGATTATTCATTTATGTAGCATATTACCTGGGGTTTAGCGGGTTAATACAACTATGATGAAACGTAACTCTAACACACGAGAGAAAAAGAGGATATTTCATTATTGTACTCACGGTTCCTTAACAAGCCACTTGATCACATAAAAATATAATAGGTTTTTTTTTGTTCTCTTAGGACAAGAAGCTTATAAATTGCACTTAGTCCTGTAAGAACCTTTGCGCTGCTTCCGGAGTGATAGGATATTCAGGATGGGTAAGTTTATGGAGTAGGGGGCCGCCTCCTACCGAGATCCATGAGGAAGAATTAGGGCACTACATCTCAAAGTCATCCTGGAAGAAGGGGAGGCCAGCTCTGAACGAGCCTCTACAGTCAAAGTAGGCAGGGGGTGGCACACCCTTGTTGAGGTTAACAAGAACCTCTGAGGTAAGGGAACAAATCCCACCAACTCCAACAGTCATCTTCCACAGTAGATTAGACCTATTGAATCGCCCATGAACCCCAGAATCTCAACATTTGCGGTTAGTGATGTGCCGCTACTGGACATCCATAAGGTGGCCCAGATTGAAGTGGCACATCGGTTTTTGCTGTTCCCAGTGGTGGGTTCAACTGGTAGGTATAAACCAGCCAGAAGTGATCCCTACTGGGTAAATAATATAATAGGTTACTTTATTATGGGGTTAAAGTCTTTAGAATTCAAAGCCAAAGACATGCTTTGTGCATTAGAAAAAAATTACTATTTAAACACAAATACAATTTAGGGGACCTGTTTTAGGAAAACTATAGCTACCTATTTTATTATATAACTGAATTATATTATGTTTTTCAAGCTGTTTAAGAATAAAAAATTTAAAAAATACTTAGTATGACATAAATTCAAATTAAATGCAATTAAAAAGAAATATTAAAGTGTTAGTTTAAGTTTATTTGAATTTACAGCCTAAAATTTTAAAAATAAATTTGTAACATACAATTACATTCGTATTGTCTAAACGAAAATAATTTCTAAAAAGAGGAACATTGTACATTAAATATACTTGTTAGAGACATAATTTTATATGGATTATCATTGCAAATAATGCTCATTTGTATTTACTATTCATTTATGGGATGTGCCAAATATTTAGTTTAAGAAATGTTTAGTTATAGTAATAAGTAAGTTAACTTAATTATATTATTTGATATCGTAACAAATTAATAAATAAATTTCAACCTTAAGGTAATGTATTTCATGATTTGAATTTTAGTCTCTCTATAATATAGTAAATAAAAAAATTAAATGTATTTTACAACATGATATAATGCTATAATGTATTCAAGACGATACCAAGTATTTTAAGGGGTTTATACCTATTTATGGTTGTAATTACTGAAGCCAAGTGTAGTAAAATACGGGTTGAGTATTTCCGAAATAAATCAAATAATGTACGTGTTCTAGGAATGTGTCATAAGTAGGGAAAAGTGTTCTTTTTATAGAACTTAATATACGTAGCACGCACGTTTAAATAAGCTAAAAGTTTAAAAATAACATTATAAAACAAAAAAATGGATAGATGAACTGATGGCATTATCATCTTAGCAGAAAATTGCTGTGAAATCGATGTGATTATAATAGAACTGTCGAGCCAAAGTAACATTGCAATTGGTTGATTTAACATATTTATATTAACTTTTACTGGATATTTTTTCTTTGAGGGTGAGGACGTTAGGAACCCATCTCCTTCCGTCCACACTGAATACGGTATACCCTCACACGATTTTTATATTAAATCATTATAAGTTAAATACTGTAAGTTATAACACTTACGTATTTAGAACTGCAATATAACACCGCTATGATTTGCAGGTGCTTTTTATCTAGCATTTAAAAATCTAGTATTAGTGGACCCCGCTGACGATTTATAACTTAGTGGGATCAATTGTATGTATGGTTGGTGTATAAATGAATTGTATTCTATTTTTACTGTGGTGTAGTATTGAATTAAAAAAACTTATCTATAAGACGTATATAATAGTTACGAAAACCTATAAATTATAAAATAATGTAATGAACAAGAGATAATAAAAAGATTACTATCGTTTATTCATGTTTAATCGTGTATGTGTATCTTGTTAATACTATAAAACATTTAAAAACGTTATGCATATTCTTGTTGTGTATAGTTTTTTTCTTTTTTTCAAATTACGATTATATTAGGACTATCTCAAAATATGATCTATTATTTTGTAAAAGTCACGTATCATTTGCAGAATCATTGTTAATCAAACTAATCGTTATCTTCCAAATGAAAAAACGAACAGAAAACGCCCACGCGGTGTCACGTCAATGTCTTACACAACTCAAAACCAATTTGGCAGGTAAACTTATAACAAGAGTCTCAGTACATCCATTAGCAACAACGCCTTCAGTCCTCTCCACCATCAGCGGCTAATTGACGTAACTAATGACGTCATACTTGCTTATGACGTAATAAAGTCAAATTACATTAAATCAGTCTATTCACTCTAAATGATCAATTATGCTGCTCTAAAATAAACTTATAATAGTTTAAATAATAAAAAGGTTGGAGTAAATCACACCACATGTCGCGTAAAAGGCTTTACTAAGGTTACATTAGAAATGTCATGTCAATCAGCCTTAACGTTACGACACACAAACGTCTTATGCCCCGTATCGGCATGGTATATATACAGTAGTTGTGAAATATTAAATCATTTACATTACAGTGCGAATACATCCTGCTTATATTCATGTAGGAAAATATATAACCTGTATATTTTGCCTCATTGCGTCCAAATTTAATATACTAATGTAATAATATATAATAATAATATATAATATAATATATATAATATTATATTATATAATATAATAATATATATAATAATATAATATATAATAATATATAATATAATAATGTAATATGGAACAATCCCTAACGTTTGTGGAATATTTTTCTTTTTTTCATTATTTATTCTGTTTTCGTTTTTTTTTATCAGCCATAATCTTTCCTTTCCCATTTTTATTAGCTATAAAATCATCAATTTCTTTAACTCTCGTACACTTTGATTGGTTTGCCTGTATTGAACACGCATATATACGTATATTATTTTAATTTATTCTATTGAGCTTATACATTTAATTACCACCTGTCCACTATAATAATTTTGTGTTTATATGATTTTTCTATGTGTTTAATTATATTTTCCACTTTTCTATAAATATCAGGGCTTAATTGGACATTTAGCAGTCTGTTTACTAGAGAGTTGTATGCTGCAACCCTTTGTTAGTAGGGGTGGTATGTAGAAGTTTTGATTGTCTGATATGACGGGGTGGGCTTTCTATAAATATTAAAATGTAACTTTCATTATTTTTGCAGGTTTAAAATCAAGAAAATGGAGCCTGTTGTATGCTTCAATTTTAGATGATAATTTTAATTTGGATGTAATATTATTTACATAATTAGGTAAGAAATTTAATGGTAGAGTGTTGCCACCAAATAATTTACAGTTTGTCCTTATACCTATGGAAAAACTAAAGTTATTTCTATAAATTTGTTAGTGTAAGTAAGGATAAACTCATACTCTACGTAATGAGATACATATCTGATAAAATCTCTGAGAGAGGTGGACCCGTAGCTAATCCACCTGGTTGTGAGTAATGTATCGTGGAACATCAAATAATTTTGTAGGAACACCTTTCCAAAAAAATTACATTTTTGCTTCCATTTGATAACTAGTAAAAAACTGATAATTTTAAAATCTGGTAGGTACAAAGTTAATGTTCCAGTTACATAAAAGTATTTTGAACAGACTTTTACATCGTTTAACTCACGCTATAAGGCTTATGCTGGCGAAAAAAACTATGATATGCACAAAATAAACCATAGTCCAAACGTGCTACACAAATGTGGACAAGCAAATGTGCTAAATACGTTGAAATAATATAAAATATTCGAGGTATTTTATAGCAAAGACGCAAAATATAATATTTTAAACGTAAAACTAAATTAATACTCCGATTTAATTTTAATGCCATTCTCAGTCATGGTCAACCTGAATCAGCTGTTCTTACTATCACTATAATTAACTATAGGGGCAGTGTTAGAGTGAGGGTTACCTAACCTGTTGTGAAACTGTTTATGTCGCTTGGTGCTGTATATATGGAGAACTATAAACTGATAATACGTCTTTGAAGTGGAATATGTGTTATCTGATTTGAACTACAAGCTATTCGGTGGGTCACATATAATCCCTATTATTGATGATGGAATAAGATTTCCAAAACTTTAAACTTTTGGCAACACCATATGGTTCATTTGCATTTTACGGAGGTAAGAAATACCTAATTAATTGTCAATTTAATCTAAAATGGTCAATAACAATGAATTAAAACTTCTCATATTATTGAAAATGTCGATTTAACTTACACTATTTTAGTGAAAAGTGAATTAAACATGCAACATAGCAAATCATTCAGACATAATTATTTACTTTTAAACCGTTTTCAGATATGCAGTAATAGTTTTATAACCATATTTGTAATTATTTTTTTATCATGACATATGTTTTATAATACATAGTCATGATAAAATAATATTACATAATAAAATAAATATTAAATAATAAATACATAATAAAATTTAATAGTGAAAAAATATTAAAACGGTTTGATAACGTTCAAATGTTTCTAAGAATTTAATTTCAATATTTGTATATCTATAATACATGTTTATATGATAATTATTTTCTTATGAAAGTCGACCGGATCCCAATGGAATCTAGTAAATTTTGCATACTAACTTGCATACTAGGTTGGCAGTTTCCCAATAAGCAGTAATTAGCCAGAGAGTATCAATTCAATAGGGGACTGGGAGCCTTTTTGGTTGTAACATGTCTAGGAAATGCGATTTTTATATAGGTTTATACATTCTGTATGTTCTATCTGTGATTTTTTTTATTAAATCTTAATTGATATTGAATAATTAAATCCCATATAGATCATTCCAATGACAAGTTTTGTATTTCATACATTTTCTAAATTGATTTGATCAATTGTATACATTTAGAGGTATACTTGCATTTCAGTGCTACTCGAATACTCGATATAATTTGTTGAAAATTGTACTGTAAATGTTTTTGTTTAAAACATTTATAACTGTATTCCTAAGGTAATGCTATATTGTATACATCTCAGAAATTGTATAAATATTTGTGCTTGAAAATAAATACATATTTTTTTAGCCAGATGTATACAATTTTATATTGTATACAATGTATAAAATTTTTCGTAGATGTATATAATTGTTATATTGTATATTGTAAGATATGCGGGTTGTCACTGTACACAATATGGGTCGGGATAAATAATAAGACGTTACATTTTAGAGTACCATTGCTTTAAGACCGCTCATGAAGGAACGGACCGGACACGGAGGTTTAAATAATGGTGTCTGGTGGTGGACTCCTCGCTAGCTAGCTTGGACATTTGGTTGTAGGGTAGTGGCGTGATGTGACGTCACAGGAGAGCAGCTTATGAGCATTCTTTATTAGTATGGATTAAATCAGACTACATCGTATGATACATCGCCTGACAATACATACTACCAACATAACTGGTGCAGACATTAAATATTGATATGGGTACATTACCAATTTAGTATTTATCACACTAAATACACTACATATATATCTCAGAAATTATATAAATATTTGTGCTTGAGAATAAATTAAAATTACTTGAACTTTGATTATAGTTTTATCTATAAAGGTAAAACAAAAATCTGAACACATTTTATTGTTATATGGTTATCCATCTACATTAAAATTTGTGCTTTGTCAAACAAATTATTATCCACAGAATTTCATGGGATCAAATATATCATTTACTAACACGCTGAATATTTAAGCCCTACACACTTTTAAAAATACAATGAATAACATTAAATTGTATTAACATTAAATGTTAGCAATTAATTACTACAATTATTCATAAAAAACAGAAATAATAATTAAAAACTTTAATTTATAGTGTCTATTTATTTATAAGAATCTCTTACCTTACAATTTGTGTATAAAATATCCTTAGTTAACTAAAATGGAAGGTGTTATACATTACGAATAAAATTTATTTAGACATAGGTTAACAAGAAACTCTGTATGATTTTTGTATAAAGAACACTGTTCCTGATATCATTTTAACTGAATATAACTTAATTTTAAATATACTTTTACCAAACAGCAGGGACAAAATTATTTGGATTCTAATAACTGGTATATAGTAACTGCTGATCAAAGACCTTTGATTGCAATAGGTATTGATTACAACTTATTGTAGACATGTTTCGCTTATTTGTATTACAATGAATGAAGTATTTTGACAGGAACTGTTTGCTTTGTGACGACATATTCCTTACAGTTAGAATATGCATGAGGTGAAGGCAATGTTGTTTAATTCCCACATAAGACGCATTACACAGATACATCTCTATGGCATCTGCATGATTGTTTGATTTGAATGTTTGGAATTCTGTTTATTTAAAACTATTGACATACTTAGCCTACTTTATTCCCATGAGAGATAATGAACAAAACGCGAAAGGAGTTTTTCAGTACTCGCATATAATACCGTTTGCATTACAGACAAGGATGCTTCGGCAATCAGACATCATTATATAAAACACGTGAATATACACGTGCAATACAAAATATATGTGGTATTTCAAAACATTTATACCCCAGAATATTTTAGAACTTGCCTAAAAATGATTTATTACTTTTACCATGAAAATAGATAAAAATGCTGCTATGTCACAAACAAACAAAATTAATTTAGCAATTTTGGAAATATTCATACTGAACTCGGTAAAAAAGGAAATATTTGACATTGCTTGGTTAAGTTCGTCAGTCAGCATCAAATAATAAAAGGTTTAAAGTTGGCGGACTTTCCTAATTTAACATACATTTTTACTTGAATAAATCCAACACATACGCAAATTGGCGCTTTTTGTGTATAATGTACTTAAATTCAAAAAGAAGTGGTGTATATAATAGTTATTATTATATATTATAGCACTTAAAGAAGTTTTAGAGTTCTTAGGCTTTTTGCAATAATGTTTATTCATACGTATTTTTGATAAAAGTTTTCGTGACAAATATTAACGTATTGTACAACACTGTGTATATAATTTTGAACACATTAACTGCAAAAATTATCAATAGAATTGGACTATACTTCGTACAAAGGCAGTATTTGCACATAGTTTGCATGAGTATGTTAGTGAATCTCAAACAACAAAAGGTTTAATATTGCAGCTATTCGGATTCATGCAATATTTTTACTCGACTAATTTCCTAAAAGATACGTTTTTTATATATACCTATATTCATAATTATAAATAACTTTTGTTCTTTCCTATTTTCAATATCTCTCATGGTTGTCAAATTTAAAAAAAAGATTGGTTTATATAAGGGGTGTTTCAATTTGAACGCATACTGAAGGAATATTAAAAACTGTAAGAGATTTCAAAAGATACATTGAATAAAATACCCACATTTAATTGTTTTAAATGTTTTTATATACAAAAATTTTGTCTAGGACATCTAAGCCAAGAATAATAATATGAAACGGACATTAAATAAATCTTCCTTCTATAGCACACGACATGATTTGTATTGGAATCAGCAGTAAAGTATCCTCTAAGAAATAAATCGATCGTAAACTACTCTAGTCATATTGGGTATCGAAATGAGATGTGATCTACCTGGTTACACACGTGATATCATAGTTTTTGGTACTTTGGGAATATACCGACCACACCAGTATGAAGAATACAAAAATATAAATTTATAGAAACAAACATGACATAACAAAAAAAACAACTCTTTAATTACAAAATTACAAACTTACAACGATTATAAATTGTTAATGTCGCTGTTATCTTATCTTTCTCGAGAATCCCGATTACGGCCGCGCGGCATCACATGATTATTTAAGTTTTTTGCACGGTTCATAAATTGCCTTTCCATTACAATTCAATTTATATTTCTGATCAGCCCCTATAGAATTTGATATTTTACTGATAGGTACTATCTCGAGGGATGTTTTTCTTTCATTGACATCAGTGCGGGTGCTGGCGAAGCCCGCGCTGATGGCCGGAGGCACTCGCATTTTGGGTGGGGAGGGGTTTGCGTTAAGACCATTCCTGTTTTATATTGAAGAAATATTGTTCTACACTAATCTAGTAATCAGTAGAAGCAAAATGTCAAATAACGATTCATGTCTGGGTGTGGTCGGTATAATCCCAAAGCACCTAGTTTTCTTAACTTCACATATTTCAAACCCACAATCAGACATGTAAGTACATGTTGAATTAAAGTTCATTTACAATCTAGTTATCTGATTTCGATGTAACAGTTACTTATGTGTCTGGAGGTTGTATTTAAGTGCATAGAGGTCTGAAAATTGTAATCTGAAAAAAATATATTAATAACTTATCAGATCCGATACTCTCATATGTAAATCTTCATAAAAATATTGATTATAGCCTTCAGTTTATATACATTTAATTTATAGATTTCCAGAACTACTTAGTTGTCTGCTTACACAGTGCAAATTGACTGTCGGCCCCTCGACTACAATGTCGTATGACTACACTTTATAGACTTGACGAGGAACAAAACAATCTGATGTTAGATGGTTTCACGTCTATATTGTTCGTAGTGTAATTACAATTTAGTTTCTTGAGGAAAGGTCCACATAGCACATTTACAATGATATTTCTCATTCAGCAGACGTGAAGTGGCTTTTCGAAAGCACAATATAGACTTGAATGACTTACTTAAAGGTAGTAAATGTCACTGTTTTTGTTGAAGTCCGAATTCAATAGTCCATAAAATAGATGAAGACGCAAAAATAAACGCCGCGTATGATTACTTAAAGAGTTTATCTCCAATAGTGCAATAGTGCACACAGGCTGTTACTCCTTCTATTGTAGCCTGTTACTGACCAAACATTATTGCAGCTAATATAAAACTCTCGATTTAGTTGTTACAATTAAACCGTTATAAGGTGGAATGCCTACCTATACTTATTGGTTTAATTAGTCAGAGAATATTGTATTAAATTCTTCAATAAGGCACATCACAAAAACTCTATATTTATTTTCTTATCAGAGGAATTTGCTGGCAATAACTGTAAATTTGTATACAGTTACATCTCTGTATTTTTAAATCATTTTATGTTTTTTATATTAATATTGGAATTGAATATAGTATTATACAAGAACAATTATATGTGTAAATACAAAGTTGATAAATTTAATGAGGTCATTTGATGAATTCCGAACTACAGCCAAAAACTGTTTGCCAAAAGTTAAAACGGGATTTTGATACGTACTTTTCATCTGAACTGACGCGCTAATATTTATTCTAATTTTTTATTAAAAACTCTCATAAAACCAGAAAAGAATCGAATTAAAATGTTCATTCTGGCTCAGCTGAAAAAAGGGTAGGTTGTAGGTGTTATATCGAAATATAAAATCTAAGATGCATTATTAGTTTCTTAGTTTAATTTTTACAGAGCTGATTAGTCATTAACTTTTAGTATTTCCATGCAAAAGTAATCACAAGATTTTCAAATATTGAAAAAACTCTATAATCTTGAAATATTATAAGATGTAAATCATTATAAGCGTATACATTTCTTTGTAACACGTGAGCCTAATTCAGTTACAAGTAATTAGAAATTATGTTTAAACATATACTTATAACGGTTCAATGTAGATTAATATAACTGTGAACGACTACCATATTTAAAACCTTAACAGTGATTAAAAAAATAAATATTCATTGAAATTGCTGGAATACCTTAATAAGAGATTAATACCTTATGTTATGAAATACCCGAGATAAAGACATCCCCAAGGCGAATGACCGCCTCGTTTGAAATTTGTTTTGTTAAGATTATCTAAAAAATACGTTCGGCTATGCTTAAACACTCTTTATGTACAGCGTTTGGTTGGTCTAAACCTATTGGGAGTATGGTTTTTGTATGATACTTATACATACATATACATATATATATATACAAGTTGCAAATAATTTATAAATATATATATATTATAAAATTTTGTATTTATGAGCCAGCTATCCGTAAATCTTACGATATATAAAAATTATGTGAGATTTATTTATTTAAATTAATCTCAAATATTTATTTTACTACAGTTTATATACTACAGATATATATATATATATATATATATATATATATATATATACAGTTTTTTTTTATTTTACTACCCGGGAATATTAAAACACTTTTGCTTTCCTCTATTCTGCATAATAAATATTATATAAGCGATTAATTTCTCAAACTTTGATGGTTACCAACTTGGAACCTAAAGAGATTTCGGAAAAAAGGTAGGTATATAACAAAAGCTGTTTATTGGAATCATTATACTATATACAAAGATTTACTCTATTGAGCTGATTTTTGAAGTTATTGAGTTAAAACCGTTTGCTCTATGCCAATGGCCACAATTTTGAAGGGGTTTATCGGCTAAGACTGACTAGTTACCTAGTGTAAGCTATTTAAAAGTACAGCAGCTTTACAGAGATTAGTATGAATATATTAAGATCTACAGTAGTTATTGCGTTTACAATTATTTTGTAATGTTTTATACTACTTTAAATTTCATACCTACGTATTTTTTGAAATCTTACTAGATATACGTAAGAAAAAACATTAGAGTAAATTAACTGTGCATTCTAAAACAATTGTTTGTGTTTTAATGCATATGAAATTATGTACAGTGTTTTTCAAATTTTATGCACACGAATGGTTCATGAAAACTTTAACAGATACCACAAAGATTAAATTGAAAAAGTTACAGTATATGTATTATCAGTTCCAACAAATGTATATGATGCAACAAACATAATGGTTGAAAAACATGTTAATTACGTGTTGTGTCGTTCACTCAATGCGATCAAAAATATTTTTTGTTAAAAATTTACCAAACGTCACAGCTCTCTTACTAGTACAGGATGGCGCATATGTCAGTTTCCCCATAAATTTAGATATTTTGTTTCGATAGGTTGGTAACAATGTTAAGTTGGCAGCAATATGGTGTAAGTTCATTGTTGTCTGTTCCATTGGCTAGTGTAAAGTGACGCTATTTGCATCTGTTATTTATATGTGTGTGTTTTTAAAATGTTTATAACCTAACAACGATTTTACATACTTCAGTTGCAGTGGAAGCATAATACAAATACTGCTATAATAATTGAAGGACTTAGTGGTAAATCTCCAGGTTTCGCGATACTCACCCGACAGTATATGGGGAAGTTAAATAGAAATTTGTAAACACAGAAAGCATTTTAAATGCCACGAAGTGTGGTCGTCCACGATCAATTTGCAACGAATAAAATCTGCAGAAAGTTGCTCAAATCGTTGCTCAAACCTATAGCCAGTCCCGGTAAATCGACTCGTAAGGCATCTGCTAAACTAGAGATATCAATAAGAAGCATTCAAAAAATGTTAACATTTAATGTTAAAGCAATTAAAATTAATACCGTCCATCTTTACTCTAAGCGCTTCACGAGGATGACTTCGATAGGCGATTTGAATTCTGCAAGACAATAATTATCCGTTCAGACGCTGATCGAAATTTCTTGCGATCAATTTTGTGGTGTGCTGAGGAATGTTTCAAACTAAACGCCTCCAAATTTCCCTTCTAGAGAAACTTACATATGCGCCACCCTGTATATTAGTGTTATGTTTCTCACAGGAAATCTGCATGAATTTTCCTCTATCTTTTAAATATTAAAATTAAAAAGTTTTTAAGGCCACCAAGAAGGAAGTGTATGGTTCTTATTTATAATGCAACTACTCACGTTTTACTGTGTACTATGCTTATTCATTGTAATGAGAAGGAAATTTAGTTACATATTTATCGGATTTTCTTTGGTGTTATAAATATTAATTAATTTTACATTTTAGTTATATATAATTTTTTTAATGTGACGATTCAACTATTAAATGTTTACTATTAATTCCAGGTAATTATACACGTTCATGTAGCAAATGAGTAATAACCACAGCAACGGGTAATCTAGCACGTTGTGGGATATTAATTGGTGCCTATGCCGGAGATAATGACAAACCCGGGTAACATATTTAGCCAGAGTGGGCTCATATCCTGGGATACTTTATCAGCACGCCCGCACCAGTAGCACGTATTAGCGCCATTACTGAATGATGAAGTGGTTATATGTGTTAGTGTAATCCGCATGTTTAGCATAGTTACACATCATACTGTATATGTTCTTGTTATTACAAATAAATTCATCACTTTGAATGATTATGAAAAGTTCTGCTTTAATAGTGTATTTATCCAACTAAGAAAAGTAAGCGTAGTTTAAAATAAACTTATATTCGCATTAATTTACTCAGTTTACTGCGGCAAGCTTTTAATAAGTTTCAAAAGTCACTAACTATCCTTGTTGTAATATAATTTTAAATTCTAAAAACAATTTTAAGGCATAACGATAATATCCATATAGATTCTAACAGAAATGATTTACACAAGCTTCTTCTTTTCTTTTTAACCCATCAGATATGGTGTAACAACTATAAAACCACCAAAATTTTCTCAAATGGAATAAAGTAATATGCTAATGTACTTTTATAAAAAATTTAACAACTGGGATTCTTGATAGTTTTCTCTAGACTTGTCTTAGGAAACTAGACATCTCATTAAAAACCTCTCGCTTTATTAAAGTTAACATAAATTTTTGTTGATTTCATGTTAAATTTGTATATAATATTATCAAATTTCTAGCCAGGTAAAATTTACAGTTTTTAAAGGATAATAATTTTACTATAACTTTCAAAAAATAATTAATTCAATGTTAAATAAAAATTATTTTTTGTAAAAATAAAGTAAAATATTTCTATGTGCTACTTAAATTAAACATCTTCAAAAATTATATACATATATATATATATATACATATATATATATATATATATATATATATATTTATATATATATATTCAAAATATACAATATATACTAGCAGACCCGACAGACGTTGTCCTGTACACACGAAAATTCTTTAACTCGAAAATTTTAAAACTTTGATTTAATCTGTAAACAATCTGGGCTGTTGATAAAAATGTCTATTAAAAAGTTATTAGAATATCTAACTTCATCACATGTACATTTAATCACACTTCGACCAACCGATAGTGTGTGAGTATAACATGAGTGATGTGAAATGTAGAGGATGTTTTAAATGAAAACTAACTTAATCATACTGAAGGTTGCAACAAACTATATTTTATAACAGGTATATTTTTTCAATTTACAACTTAATTTATCGTAATGCCATTGAATGTACAATAATTTTTTGTTAATTCCTTCATGAGTAATACACAAACAAATTAGATGATTTTTCCGATAGGGCTGAAGTGTAATAAGTGACCTCCATCACAATCGAATTATTGATATTTCTGAATAGCCTATATCACTACTATCCGAATTACATTATAGTAGGTATGTAAAGGCTGAAGTATAATAAGCGGCCACCATCACAATCGAATTATTGATATTTCTGAATAGTCTATCTAAACTACCAAATTTCATTATAGTTTAATTAAAATTACAGTATAGTATCGGAACTGGCCAACAGAATTTAATTGATCTAAAATACCAAATAAGTAATTCTGTATATGGCTGAAGTATGATAAGTGGCCACCATCACAATCGAATTATAGATATTTCTGAATAGCCTATCTAAACTACTAAAATGACGAACTGAATTAGATTATAGTTATTTAAAGGCTGAATTATAATAAGCGGCCAACATCGCAATCAAATTATTGATATTTCTAATTAGCCTATCTAAACTACCGAATTTCATTATCTTTATATTTATATTTCTTGTGTGCGTGTGTATGGAGCTGAACTCCTCCTAAATGGGTGGACCATCTTGGAATGTTTTACATTGTATCCAGCAGAAATGCGCTAACGATCACAGTTTCAAATGTTTTCTATTTTAATTCCAGGTTTTCCCTGACAGTTTTTGCTGCTATCAAAATACGTGTGTTGTTTTGTAACATCGTGTAATTATTGTGTGAGTGCTAATTGTAATATTACATTAATAGAGATTGAAGATGTTTGAAGTACATAAAAAACTATAGTCATTCATTGAAGTTATTGAACTAATTTTGAAAATTTTATAGAACGAAGTGAGTATATTGGTCGCATAACCTAAGTAGCATAGAAATCAAAAGGTTGTGTTTCTATTTGTGAATAACTATTGTTAACAGTTTGGTCACATAAGTTCAAATTAAGTAGCATACAAATCACATGGTTGAATAACTATTCGTCCTCTTTCCACGAAGACGTGGCATTTTTTCTGTAAAAATAAAAATTCTGTATAATAGTACACAATGAATATGAGTAACTTATTGAATATGTAATTTTAATTAAGTAAATTCTAGATAAAAATGTATAACAACATAGACTACAAGTATCTAAAATAATGAAGAAGTATTCCCTATAGGTCTAAAGTACAATAAGTGGCCACCATCACAATCGAATTATTGATATTTCTGATTAATCTATCTAAACTACCGAATTACATTATAATTATTTAAAATTACAGTATAGTAACAGAACTAGGCCAACAGAATGTAATTTATCTAATATACTTAATAAGTATTCCCTATAGGTCTGAAGTACAATAAATGGTCACCATCACAATCGAATTATTGATATTTCTGATTAGCCTATTTAATTTAAAAAACCAATTCCTACATTATTAACAATATTTATTGACACGTGTGATTCTCTATTAATTAAATATTACAATTACACTCACAACAATTAATTACACGATGATACAAAACAACACACAAATTTGATAGCAGCACAAACTGTCGGGAAAACCTGGAATTAAAATAGTAAAACATTTGAAACTGCGATCGTAGCGCATTCTGCTGGATCCAATTTAGAAACATACCAAGAATACAAAAACAAATTTATTTATAAACCAAATATTAACTGATCAATCACACTGCACACTTAATATTTAGGAATTTCAGTTAAAAGTGTATTTTACTAAAACTTCCAATTTTTATATCTGGATAACCTCTATTGATATTCCTGATTAGCCTATCTAAACTACCGAATTTCATTATAGTTATTTAAAATACAGTATAGTAATCAGAACTGGCCAACAGAATTTAATTTAAAAACCAATTCCTACACTATTAACAATAGTTATTCACACATGTGATTTGTATGCTACTTAATTTGAACTTATCTGACCAATTTTTGAGTGCAGATTAAAAATGTAAATTACAACAAATTATTTGAAATCCATTAGTTTTAAAACTTGATTATCTAAAATGTTAACAATAGTTATTCACACATAGAAACACAACCTTTTGATTTGTATGCTACTTAGGTTATTTGAGTAATGCGACCAATAATCTCTATTAATGTACTATTACAATTTTAGCACTCACACAATAGTTTTATTTTTTATTTTCTTCTTTTTGCCTGTTGGCTGGCCTTTATAAACTTATAACGCGGCCACGTAGTAACACTTTTATAACTTCATTCTATTATATTTTAATGTTATTTGCCGTATTTACTTTTGAAACATGAACCTTACAAACAATACACACACATTGATAGCAGCACAAACTGTCGGGAAAACCTGGAATTAAAATAGAAAAACATTTGAAAACTGCGATCGTAGCACATTCTTTCAAGATCAACACTTAATAATTACTAAGAATTTCACTTTAAAAGCTAAAACTTCCAATTTTATATCTGGATAATCTCTATCCTCCAAAGTGAGTACAGAATATATTGAAATAAGAAGTGGTGTTATTTTTATAGGTTTATGCTTACTCTATGCTTTCAAGACTATAATTGATTAAACGTATGGCTGTGTTGTAATATTATAATGTTTACATAGAACAATTGGTGAAAATTTAACTTTGCAATCTGCATTAGACTACTGATCAAGCACTTTATAATAACGTAATCTAAATGTAAACAAATGTTTCTGCCTCTTTGATGAACTTCAGCTGAAAATATTCACAGCTGTTAAGTATTAGTTCACTTTGTATTACATGTCGTAGCGCAGTCTGTCGGATCCAATATATAAAACACTCCAACATCAACAATTTATAATTAAAAATTTAATTAAATTTGACCGAATAAATACTTACTTAGTACAGAATACTTATTTAGTATTTTAGATAAATTAAATTCTGTTGGCAAGTTTCCGATACTATACTGTAATTTTAATTAACTATAATGAAATTCAGTAGTTTGGATAGGCTATTCAGAAATATCAATAATTCGATTGTGATGGTGGCTGCTTATTATACTTCAGCCTTTAAATAACTATAATCCAATTCGGATAGTAGTTTGGATAGGCTATTCAGAAATATCAATAATTCGATTGTAATGGAGGCCACTTATTATATTTCAGCCCTATCGAAAACCATCTAATTTGTTTATGTACACTCCTGAAGGATTAACAAAAAAAATATTGTACATTCAATAGCATTACGATAAATTAAGTTGTAAATTTAAAAAATATACTTGTTATAAAATTAGTAATTTAAAATTACAGTATAATGTCGGAACTGGCCAACAGAATTAATTTAAAACCAATTCCTACACTATTAACAATAAGTAGTTATTCACACATGTGATTTGTATGCTACTTAATTTGAACTTATGTGACCAATTCTGACTGCAGATTAAAAAATGTAAATTACAACAAATTATTTTAAATCCAATTAGTTTAAAACTTGAATTATCTAAAACTGTTAACAATATTCACACATAGAAAACACAACCTTTTGATTTGTAAATGCTACTTAGGTTATTTGAGGTATGCGACCAATATACTCACTTCAATAAATGTGCAAAATGAGTTCAATAACTTTAATAAATATCTATAGTTTTTTATGCACTTTAAACATTTTCAATCTCTATTAATGTATTATAACAATTAGCACTCACACAATAATTACAGAATGTTACAAAACAAAACACAAATTTGATAGCAGCACAAAATGTCGGGAAAACCTGGAATTAAAAAATAGAAAAACATTATGGCTGTGTTGTAATATTATAATGTTTACGTAGAACAATTGGTGAAACTTCATCTTTGGCAATCTGCATTACACTACTGATCAAGCACTTTACAAATTTTAAAATATGGACTTTCTAAATTATAATGTGAACAAATGTTTTCTTGCCTCTTCGATGAACTTCAGCTGAAAATATTCACAGCTGTTAAGTATCAGTTCACTTTGTATTACGTGTCGTTCGTGGCGCAATCTGGCGGATCCAATGTAAAACACTCCACCATCAACAACAATTTATTATTAAAACATAAAATAAATAAACTATTAAAATTGGACCGAATTAGGAATCTAAACCATTCCTCGGATCCAACTTAAGACACACAAAAAGTTTCATTAAAATCTGTCCACCCGTTTAGGAGGAGTTCATTAACATACACACGCACACAAGAAATATATATATATAGATATACAAAATTCTGTAAAGGGGAGTGTATAGTACTAATTGGGGGAACAACAAAATATTTTAAAATTGAGGGTGCTTACCCCCATACCCTACCCACGTAATGTCTCAAAACAATAACTGTCAGTCTACAAACTACTGTACTACTGCTAATAACAAAGCACCGTTACTTACCGAATGCAATGAAACTGCAAAAAAGCAAAAGTTTTTGTGTAATATTAACATAGTTTCGCTATCAGTATTTGTAAGTAAACAGGACAAGTAACTGTCATATTATTCTTTTATCTTTTTTATCTACGGTATTGTTGGAGACCGGTCCGGTAAACGGCTATCTATGGTCATGTTTCAACATATCAACATTTGGGAATGCAGTTTTATTTGTTTAATTACAGTGGTGGGTGTTGTACGTCTTGTTTCACAAGGAAAATAGTTTACAGCATTTAAGAAAGAATGGAGATTATATTTATCTTCGGATCCGATAATAAGTGTGCAAATATAACCGCTAACCTATTCCACACATTTCATCCTAGAAGGAATGTGTCACTTAGGTACATCATAGGTTTAGTTACAAAACTTAATGAAAGTGGTTCAATTAATAACAAGAAAATTTCCTGGTAATTATCTCAAACTGAAGTGATT
Organism: Homalodisca vitripennis; assembly: GCF_021130785.1. Taxonomy (NCBI): domain Eukaryota; kingdom Metazoa; phylum Arthropoda; class Insecta; order Hemiptera; family Cicadellidae; genus Homalodisca; species Homalodisca vitripennis. The sequence goes on from NC_060213.1 coordinate 102,672,097, forward strand.
TATAATGTTGTTGAAAACCCTAATACATCCATTCGTAAACTTGCTGTTGAAACTGGATTATCTGTTGGTTCCGTTTATAAAGTGTCGCAAATTAACAAATTTCATCCGTACAAAGTCAAAGTTAGCCATGAAGATTATGACAATCGGATTGAATTCTGTTAACAAACGAGAACAATCATTACTGGCAATGAAAATTTTGATAAGCACATTTGCTTTAGTAATGAATTTACATTTTATGTTACGGTTTTTTTATAAACAAAATTGCCGATTTTGGTCAGACCAAAACCCACATGTATTCGTTGAACGATCAACACAATGGCCTGAAAAATTAACGTTTGTGCAGGAATAATTGGTGACACTATTGTTGTACCTGTATTTAATGAAGGAAACTTAAATAGAGAATCGCACTTAGATTTGCTAGAAAACACTATTGATTGAGGTAAATGAAGCAGACCAGTTACATTTAGATGCAGATATTCTAAATTTTCATCAAGATCATGTATTTTCAACTAGATGGAGCTCCTTCACGTTATGCTCTTCCTGTGCGACAAGGCACACTACCCCGATCACTGGATCAGTAGAAAAGGATCAATTGAATGGCCGGCAAGTTCTCCAGATTTAACACCCTTAGACTTTTAGTGGGATCACTTAAAATCACTAGTTTTTAAAACACATCCCACTGGTATCCAAGACTTAAAAGGCAGGATCACTGGTGAGTGCAGACACTTAACCAGAGCAACTTTTAGGAAGGTTAGGCAAGAATTTTAAAATATGTAATTTTTTTGCTCCAACTTCTATGGATACCAATTTGAAAATTTGATTTGAAATTTAAAAAGGATTTACAACCGTATTTGGTGAGTAATTTTTTTGTTATTGGCAGTATTACAGTATTTTTTAGACTAATAATAGTTGTGTAAGAAATTACATTATTGGCTGCTGATATTAAACGGCTTGGCCGATTTCAATTTTTGTACTTACATACAGCAGTTTTGTCAGCTTAAATTTCAAAATTTAAGCGGAATAAGAGTGAGCATCCCCATTTTGAAAAAATATGCTTTTTTGTTCCCCCAATTAGTACTAAAAATACACTCCAGTCTACAGAATTTTGATACTTGGGATATAAGTATTTTAATTCGTATTTGATGTTTTGTACACAGTTTGTACACTCTGTATAAAAAGGAGTGTATATGAAAATGAAATGACATAATATATATAATATTTTATATTAATAAATATTACTAGGGGAATTAATATAGTTATCAAAATAATGTTATTTTTAAATTTCCACATAATTATTTGTTTACTTTCAATCAGACTTTACACAGCATATAACAAAGGCACAAAGTTTGCCAGCATATGATCCAAAACGTTTATACCGAAGAAAAGTTATAATGTAAGAAATGACTACATTTGATATACGTAATATCTAGAATATATTATATTAGGTAACATAATATATATACATTATATATATATATATATATATATATATATATATATATATATATATATATATTATATATATATTTATATATATTATGTATATATACAAACTAACATGTCATTTTTACAGGGGGCTTAAACAAGGCATTTTTCATTTTTTTTGGGAGTAGAATACTTTTAGTTTTAATAACATGTTAAGAACTTTATTTCTTCCACCTACAATTACGCAATCTCAACGCAGGAGACGTCAGCTGGTGGGGTCCACCTCGACCGGGTAACACACGGAGTTTCAGGATAAATCTGCCGGAGTTCGCTTCAAGGGCTGAAGCACCTTACAGCGGACGGCTCAGGTACTACCATAGAGCACAGAATAGAAATAGAGAGGCTACACGTATTGAACCAACATTGTGGGCAGTGAAGCCATGTTCCCCTACTCCTCTTGTGGGCAACTCGCCGTAACTAAGGCACACAGCGTCAGAAAAACCTTTTTTCAAATTACACGATGATTAGATGCACTTAAAGTGGACTTATAACAACCAAACTTGGAACAGAGAATATTTATTATAGCTACTCCACAGATAGTAAGCTTAAAAAATTAATTATATATTATATTTTGTTTTTATTAATTGATAATACTTAGATAAATTACAAAATTTATTGTGAAAACATGAAAAAAGGTAGTAAGCGAAGTAATTTTTTTTTATTTTTTGGTCAGGAAAATTTTGTCTGTGGCAAAGTTTGAGATCATAAGTTGAACCTTAACATATTTCTTGGGAAATTTTACGATCATTGGTAATGCAAATAAATTAGGTTGAAGAGGAAGTAAAATCCGTCCTGCAGCGGGACTCGGGCACTGGGCGCTGCAACTGCCGTGTCGCGTCGCTGAATGAATGAATCGATTAGAAAACTTAAACGTTTTCACTATATACTTGGTTTTATACTTACTTTTTTCTCCTCTAAAGATAATCATAAATAATTTAGGGTATAATAAAATAAGCAGGCTTTTGTTTACAGATTTAATTCGACAAGCAAATAGCATCTAGGCCTAGGCTACTGACCTAAAAAGGTAACAACTTTAGTCAGGTGGTGTCTAAAACGACTCGTGTGAAGTTTATCATTATATTGTTTTACTGTAATGAAACAGTCTTACATTGAAATATTTCCTACTAATGGATTTTAACAGTAGGATCAAATGGTTTTGTTCGAACTCTTGTTCATTATAATGATCCGTATTGAACAGTGTGGAGGCCAATATTTTTCTCTCTTCACTGCATTAACCCACTGTCGTCGTAGTTCTTCATCAGCAGGGAAACTGTAAAAATTTAATTGTTAGCATTATGAAATAAATAGGTTTTACAAATAAATTTTGAATAGGTTAGGTAAAATCGATTGTCACTAATAGCCTATTTAAAGTAGCTATAGTTCACACGTCTTGTTTGATAATATTGTATAGTGTATTCCACATTAGTATATAGCTTTTAAATATAATTATAATTTGTACATAAAGGTTTATTGAGATTGAACTAATGCCAATGGATAACGCTACTTCTCCGTTAATTCAGCCATTTACTGTAATGAAGTGCAGTTTCTTAAGATTCTGAAATGTATTGGATAATAAATATATGCAAAATTACCATTAATATAACACCTCAACCGTTAACATCCATCCATCCGCTACCGAGTTATAGCGTTGAATGAATCCCACAACAAGCTTATTTTGATATATTATATAAATCAAATGTTTACATATTTAAAATCGTAATAATATGTACTTATAAACCATACTAATAATTTTCCTTACCTGTGGTAAGTTACACCTTCAATTTTTCCCACGGTTGTTGCAACCCCAAGCCACACAACTTTTGTGGCATGATTGGTAGACAACCTGGACGCTGCAGTTTAGTGTAAACAACTGAGAACTGACAGATATGCGTAGCGGTGGCTCCTGCCGCGTTCCAGTCGCTTGGGTCCAGGTGACTCACGTTCCCCCCACTCCTCTTGTGGGTATCGCCGCTGTTCGCATGGCTTCACTGCCGCGCTCGGATGGCCTGTCTATTTCTATTCTGTGCTCCATGGGTACTACCCTACGTAAGTACGCTGTGCCTGGCTGACTCGCTCTCTCAGTCGGAGTCAAATCAATATCAAATCAATCAAATCAAATCTTTAATTGCTCGTCACAATTACACATTGTATGGCAAAACGTCAGAATTAATTATAAATTTAAGACTCGCTATTCCACATTACCACCACGTCCAAACTTACATAATTTTCATGCATTCCAGTCTCATTCATCCATCGCCAATCTCAACCCACTTCAGCGCTGGAGTCAGTCATCGAATTGGGCGGTCTCCCAGTTAAACGCCAGAAGAAACTCGTCAACGCTGTAAAATGCATTTGACACGAGGAAGCGCTTAAGACGAGCTTTTGACGCCTTGGGCGTTTGGGCGTTTGAAATAGAATTTGGCAAACTGTTGATAAAATGAACACTTGCCTGCGAAGGCAAGTGCTCATAAAACCACCGTTCTGTGTCTTCCAGTACGATAGTTTATCTCTGCCTCTAGTCTCATACCCGTGTATGTCACGTCCCCTGGTTAGGGCACATTTAGACAAACAGAACAAAGATGTTTCTAAAATGTAGAGACTGGGCAAGTCAACAGTTGCCAAGTTTTGAATGCTGTCCTGCACGACTCTCTGAAATTCAACTTTGCCGATGATACGAATTGCTTTTTTTGCAATATGAACACCCTCAGGAAATTATTGCCTGTACAGGCCCCCCACAACACCACTCCATAGGAAAGGTGAGAGTGAATTAGCCCATAATATGCCGCAATCAATACCTGAACTGGGGCAGGACCGGGCCAAGGACCTCAAAACATATATTCCTGAGGACAGTTTGGCACACTCATGGTCAATGTGATTATTCCATGTCAACCCTCGGTCGAGGAGTATTCCAAGGAATTATGAGGAGTAGACTTCTTCCAATATGGAATCTGCCAAACATGACGGCTGACCCACATTGGGAGTCCATTGGACGCAGTGCGAAATTTAGCACGTTGGATTTCGAAGAATTCGTTTGAAGGTTGAGGCTATTGAAATATTTTGCTCACAATTGTTGTATCGACAAAGGTTTGTAGCTCCAAAGCTTCTTGTGTGTTATCTCTGAAACAGAGAGTCGTGTCATCAGCATACTACACAATTTTACCATGCAGCAGCGATGAATGTACGTCATTGACGTACAACAGGAAAAGGATTGGGCTGAGTATAGAGCCCTGAGGGGCTCCATAACTCAGTTGAATTGGTTTAGAAAGTTGGTTTGATATCTGGACCACTTGAGTTCTCTGATTTAAAAATTATTTAAGCCATAAGAGCGGCACACCTCGGATGCCATGAGAATGTAGTGTGTCAAGCAGTATTTCATGGTCAACGCGGTCGAATGCTTTAGATCACACTTAATGTGTGATCCTGACGTTCTAGTCCCTCTACAACCATATCAACCAGACTCACCACTGCGTCTATCGTAGATTTATTTTTCCTGAATCCAAATTTGTGTTCAGAAAGCTGGTTGTTTTTTATTTAAGAAATAAAGCATTCTCGTTAGAAAAAGTTTTTCAAATATTTTTGCTCAATACAGGCAAAATTGAGACGGGCCGATTGTTATTTATTGAACAGGGGTTTTCTTTCTTGAAAATGGGATGCACTTTTGCAATTTTTAGGAGAGAGGGGAAAAACTCCTAAGTTAAAAGACAAATTGACCAATTGAGTCAGTGGTTTCACGATATGCCTTGAGCATTGTTTTTATTAACCACATGGATCTCGATTCTAGATCATTTGATTTTTTAGCTGGTAATTGTTGAATGATTTTATCGAGCTCTTCCTCAACTACAGGAGTCAGAGCCATTAAGGCTGTTGGACTCTGTCTGCGCGTGGGATTCCCCTGTGGCAGCGATGGACGAGGGCCCCGTCCACAAGCAACGGACGCAAAAAAATCCGTTTAAACTCGTCGGCAACCCTAGAAGCATCACTCACTAGGGTGTCCCCAATTTTGACTGTGATTTGCTTGGATTCATGAGATGTTTATTGTTAATGATGCCCCATACAGTTTTAGAAACGTTTTTTTGAATAAATAATTGATTTTGAGACATCATACGCTTTTGCAGCTTGGATCACCTTTTCTATATTTTTTTTATAATTTCGAAAAAAATTTTGAACTGTTCATTTGACGTTTTCCTGTTTATTTCGGATAAAAACTTGAGTTTCTCTCTCGAAACCAAAATGCTTTTAGTGATCCAAGTATTATTTACCTTCTTAGGACGAGGTTTGATCGTTTTTGTAGGGCAGCAGGGGGTGTTTAGATGGAAATTCAAACATTCATTGAACATTTGAAACTGCTGCTCTACTGGGTGTGAAGAATTTAAAAAATTCCACATTTCTTTTGAAGGGAAGAGTTGAGGAGAGCAATATTTTCTGGCCTCGTGCCTCTTATTGTTTTGGTAATTCTCGGTTCATTCGCGATTTGTTTTCCACTAATGATAGCCTCCTTGGCCATAGTGGTCTGAGATAGCTGTGTTTGACCACCGACACTGTGACATTTTCAACGTTTGTGATGATGTTATCAATAGCCGACTGTGTTGTAGCCGTCACTCTCGTTGGAGTTTTGACCAACAGTTCAAGGCCAAATGACCTCAGCAGATCGACTAGTCGCTTGGTGGATGGATGATTGCTGTCCATTGCATCCACGTTGAGATCTCCCATCAAGACGAAATCGTATTGATGGTTAGTCAGGTCAGTGAGTAACACTTCGAATTTTGAAAAAACTGATCTTCATTTCCACTGGGAGACCTGTAAATCCCTATCACAATTAATGTTGACCTGTTAGTTTGTACTTTGATCCCAACTGCTTCGACATTTTTCGCGGTCGTTTCTTTGATTGGAAATTTTGTGAAAACTAAATTTTGTCCTCAGAAAAATTGCTACACCACTCTCTTTGGAGGTCTGGCGACAGTACGCTTCTGCCAATTTAGAATTTGGAATTTTGCATAGTTCAAGGTTTTTCGTTGTTAAAACCGTTTTCGGTTACAACGAGTATATCTGATTTCAGCTCCTCACACATCAGCTGAATTTCATCCAATTTGTTGGTTGCGTACTGAGCGTTTTGGTGAAGTAGTCTTAGGGAACCTTGAACATGTAATTTTTGGTTTGTCTGATTTTGCCGATTCTGGTCTGTCAATTTACATGTCTCGGAAACCTGAGTCGTCGTCGAGTCGAGAGTCACCGCCCCCACATATGACACGATAAAGGTGCAATTAAGTCCTAGCCGTAGTAGGTACTTATTTTACCTGCCAAAACATGTTTTTGCCTGCACTTGCCCAGTCACTAACGATACGATAAGCACATGGGTTGCTAAAAGAATGTTATTTTATATATAAAGTAGAGGAAGAAAAATAAATTAGTACGCATAGGCCTAGATTTTATTACTAGTAACAAGGAGTTTCAATTGAGTTTTTTTTAGTTTGTCGTTTCTTTTCGAGGCCGCTGGGTTGCTTGACGTACGTCTGCACCAGCGTTCCTTAACATCGTGCTAGACTTGATTTAGTTTAGCTTTTATTTAGTTTATCGTTTCTGTTCGAGGCCGCTGGGTCGCTTGAAGTACGGTGGCACCAGCGTTCCTAGTTTTCGAGCTTCAGTTGAACTAGAAACTGTCACATTTGGGAATGTTTAGGTATGAGAACAGTCATCCTAAAGCAAATGCTGACGCCTTCCCTTTATTTCCTATCGTTTCCGATTCGGCGATGATGAATGCCTGTTGACCATCGGTGCTGTAACTTTTGGCATCAAAATATCACGTGGCACGTTACACACAGTAATGTTCATGTTTACTACAATCACCAACGCTTTAGAGTAAATAGCTCCAACTGTGTTATGGATATTGTAACGCAGTAGCTGCTATCACAACCTAATGTGTTATAGTTGTACACATTACAATATCATGTTTGAGAGACTAAACATGCGCTTAATTATTCTAGTTATAATTCATTTCTCAAACAGGCTATTTCACTCAGTATTAAATAGCTTGTTTTGTTAGATTATTAATACCACTAGCTGTATATTTATTATTATTATCCTGCTTTTGTTACTCTCCCTTGTTTAAATTATAAAACATATTGTGGCCACTGGTGTAAAGTTAACTAAAAGAGTTATGAAATAGTTACAACAAGCTGCTAAATATTCAAGTCATGGAGTCACGCGGTTCACTGTAAGGGTGTTCAGGTCACGAACAGCTAATTGGATCGCAGAGTAAATCCACTGAACTGAGCGTTCTGATCAGATGTCTTCTGTTGTCGAACAATGCCCTTTATAATACACAAACTTAGTTGATGCCCAATCAAACTTTCAACATAGTAAATTGTTCTGGAACAAGAAATGTTTCTCATAATATTTTTTTTATTATAATCGTAACTGAAAATTAAATACTATTTATAATTTTTTATTCGAACTACTATTTCAATCTTTACGTAAGTTGTTGACAATGTTATGTAGTTCTATTCCATAGCTTGTTTGATTCGATAAGGAAAAATATCAACGCCTTTAATTTGTACTGTATATAGATATCGACACACATTTCATTTTTGATAATATTTAAAAAAACTAATTCTTTTCAACAACTTTATTAGTGCTTAAATACATGCCTTAAGCATTCTTCTTGGTCCACCACTCTGTGCTAGGTATAAGAAATAAAAAATATCATCAGGATCAGGAAAATCGTTCTAAATTTAAAGAAAAATAATAATCTTGTGCATTAGGCTTTAAAAAAGGAACTATATGGTAATTTTAAATATTAAAGAAATCACTTTATAGTTTTTTAGCTGAAATAAATTGGACCATTTTATACACATAAGAAATGTTTAATTACGAAAATTAAATTCCAAAAGCAGACGACACTATTACAATTCCAACTTTCCAAAAATAAAACAAAATACAATTGCCTTTCTCTATATTCGATTTTGTGTAAATACTCTAATTATATTTGCAAGAAATATGCTTTTGTTTATCGTAATTCTTTTACAATTCAGTGTCATAACAACTTTATTTATGTATTTAAACAGGTATTTAGAATATACTTAAGAACATACAGAATATATAACACGAATAGTAGAATTAGAAGCAAGTAATGTATATTGTGTTTAATGGTACACTGTATATTATGTTAAAAAATAGCAAATCAAGCTTGAAAAATGGCCTTATGTCGTGGCCTACACTAATCAGTATTTTGACAGGTATGCAAAACCTGATAAGTATCTATATCATATTTAATATTTTAATGAGAAACTCAGAGATATAAGATATACAATTTTGGTGATATAAACTCGTTTGGAATTTTAAAAAGGTATAATCAACAATAGCTGATTGCTTGTGTTCACCAAAAATCGGAAACGAGTTTACTTCGGAAAACATCCATCCATATTTAACAAACTGTAATTAAATTTTCAATCATGGATGTCATTGTTTTATTCAAAACTAATTTAAATAGTTAAAAATAAAAGAATGGTAAATAGCTTTGTGTAAATGTGTTGTGATTGAAATAGTTTAATTAAAAGTATATTATTTAAATTCCTATTACAGCGCTTCAACGTTTGCACAGCTAAATTGGTTTCATTTTGTAATAATTAGAATTAAACAATAATTCGATCGTTAACATCGATATTACCGTGCATTGAGTATTAGTACTTGTTCTAACACGACAATCTTCACAGAATTCAAACTTGTTGCAATATAAGATACCAAATATTTATGAGGAATTCATGAAACAAGTATTATTCATCCTTGATTGTAATCCTCGACAAAGAAGTATAATTGATTTTAAGAGGTAAACTGACCGAAGTTTTAAATTTAGAAAAATAAATATATAATATCTTACTAAACAAATATCACTACAGTCAGGTGTAGTGTACTTCCTCTTCCTGTTATAAAATTTAAGTGTATAATTACGCTATTTATAACTAATGAATTTAAAAACATTTCTAGTTTTTATTATAATAATATTTCTTATTGTTACCATTGAAAAATGCATTTTATAATTATATAAAATATGAGTACGCCATGACATGTATAGCGTAATACGATTCACTGAGTTTGCATTCAAATTAACAAGTTTTTAACTGATATGATTTTTGAAAAGTTATACAAGGCATATACAGGCAGATAGAAAAGCACAGACAATATATTCTTATATCCCCTAGTGACATGATTCAATTATACTAAACAAATCCAATAAAGCAATTACTAAAATTGTGGTTGCGTGTGCATTACATATAAATGCCAGTAGCCGAACTTAATTTCAATAAACATTGAATCACAAAATGACGGGACTCGATCCCGGATCTCTTACTTGCCGGGTGAATGTGCAACCATTAAACCACAGAGCCCTTACTTTTGACGATTCAATTATTTTGTATTTGCCCGTATCTGTCATATGTGCGTTTACATAACTAAACTAATATATGATTTGAAGACCAAATACCTGTTTAAACGACTTTTATTTACATTAATTCAATTTGTACATTGCAATAGCCGAGTTTAATTTCAATAAACATTGAATCACAAAAACTACCTGCTCCGCCGGGACTCGAAGCCGGATACAGTATTTCGTAATGGTGGGAAAAAATCAAAAATATATAGTAAATGCAATCCAATAAATTAGTATACAGCTACGCATATGTATATTTGGAAATAGCCTCTGTTTATTTCAAGAATGATTGCTGAAATTAGATTGTCCATTAATTGCAATTTTTATGTTCACGTTTTCTTACTAAACACACATTTGTGACATACTGGAGTTATATAAAAAATCATTAATGTATAAAAATAAAAGCTCTGCGACGTAATGGTAAGCTTTCTTTACCGGCAAGTAAGAGATTAGTTCTCGTCCCGTAGCTGCTAATACATATTATTCACCAATATTTTTTTTTAAACGTAAGGAAAAATAGAATTTTACAAATTAAATGCAAGATTTTGTTAAAATGTTATCACCCAATCTGTTTCGATTTTACAAAATATAAAATATTTAAACTTACCACACCGTACAAAAAGGATTGAAACGAACAATAAACGGAGAAGAAAACTTCTACAATTTGGAATTTATAAAAGAATCTCAATGTTCAACAATGTTCCACGTTCTTTACTTTTCAAATTGAGGAAGTTTATTCATCATCGAAAGACTCTCCTACTGTATTTATAACTTCAGGGAACTATTCATTGCCAACTTTCTTCTGAATCTTTTATTACTGGTTTTTTTATCCTTTATAAGAAACTTAAAGAGATGACGACTTATATTTTACAAGATGTTATTTCTACTATGGATTCAGTATTAATGAGTCTAACTAGTTAAATATTTTTAACAAAGGCTTAAAAAGTACAAAAGTAGTATTTGGAAATTAATTTTTCCTTTTAATCATTTATATTTAATTGTCTCGTTTATAGATCACGTTTATTAAAAAAAAGCCTTTAAATTTCATTTTAACGTGCCATTCAACCTAAATGTATAAAACCGTTGTTGTATTTTCGTTAATTTGATTTTTCTAGATAAACGACACAAACTATATACTCTAGTGACTGTAGCAGTATAGATTCTCAAGGTATATGATAAACGAAATGGGCAGATGGGCATTTCTGCAAATTATTGTTATTAATTTACAAGTTGTACTTATTGGCTGAGCGTGAGCGAAGCGTATTGTTCATAGGACTGAAAAAATTTCATTCCAGTGTCTGTCTGTCGGCACATTATTTTGAAATCAAAACTACCTATTTACTTGAAAATTCAACTATTTACTTCATTCAACTTTAATTACATATGACGGACACTTAGATTGATTTTGTGTATGTCACAAACATGGAATTTGGGTTAACGTCAACGATATTTATACATTGGCCTTTTGAGTAAAGATAGTGGTAATGAAAAAATATAAAAGCAAATAAATTTTTAACTAACCTGTGTATAAGAGTACACGATTTAAAAATGTGACATTTTTATTCGTAAAGGTAAAAGAAAATTTTTTAACTAGATAGTAAATGTTAAAAATTGGTGATTGCTATAAAGTACAATTCTAAATCTAACTTCTTAATAGCAATCCAGAATTTATTTTAAATGCTAAGCTGCCCTATTTTATCCCGCTCTGCCACATAATCAGTTTAAGTGGATTAAATAGTCCAAGTTCTTTTTAATCACACGTTTTTTTTTCCAAACGCTGCCCTTAAAATTTTACCCTTCCATCCACTTCTTAGTTTTATTGGATCTTCATGCAATACACGAAAAAAAGCAAACCCGATACCGTAGACTACATTAGTTGGAGAGAGATGTAAAAAATATTGAACAGGAACTCTGGATACCTAAAAATCAAAGCAGTAACTACTAATGTATTTATTATAACCAATTTCCGTGACCTGCTAAGGTGAACACATCATATAAAGATCATAGACTGAGATCGATCCTTATACATTTTGTGCCAACGTTTCTCACTACTTGAAAATATTATATTATTTGTACGGGTAATTCATACAGTTAAAGATAAGGTATAGTAGGTTTAGCACTCTCTAACAAAAATAAAGTCATGATTTCTCTGTTGTAGTTGTAATTTTCTATGTAGTTGATAAAAAAAGTTTATTAGAAATCAAATAGCTAGTCTAATATTACACTCGATTTGTTCAAATACTTTTTTTTACCCTGGTTTTCCATTATTACCAGTTGCAATACTTGTCCTAAATAACTATTTACTGTTTATGTTTTTACTTATTAGTTGGGGAAATGTTATGCTAAGGTTTAACAAACTCAGAGTAAAACCTAAAATTGTAATTTCTTCATCCTTCGCATAAAACTCTATATTTAAGAACTATTTCCCTTGGATACCAGTAGATGCAAATGTTCATTTTGCATTGCAAAAGGAGACCATATATCAACAATATTGATGTGCGGTGTCGGAATACGGAAGCACAAGGATATTCCAATGTATGCTATTGCAAATGATGAATTGTGTTCTTTTTGTTGTTCTCTATGACTATAAACTATTCATTGGTTTGATTGGTCTTGAATTACAAGAGAACCTCTGCAGTAGCTTTTATAACAATTGTATCGTTTAAGATCAATAATTAAGTGGTTTATCTGTGGTTTTAAGGAAAACCCACCTGATTGAATTACTTTGCATTTATTCTTTGTCTCATGCATGTGTGTAAACGTGCAAAATAACATTTGATTAAATACCTGTGAAATAACCTAATATTTATTGGCTTATCGGATTCAAGTCGATAGTGAAGCCTATTATTTGAATTGAAGGGATATTTAACAGTGTATGTCTGATAGTTAAGATATCTACAAAAACATTTATATATAAATAAACTTCAAATTTTGCATTAAGCTTCACTTCTATATGGGGCTTAACCTTTAGCTAATCTTATTAGGAATTTTATCCCACTAACTGATATATATATATATAGGACTAGCTGACCCAGCGAACTTTGTTCCGCCTTAAAGGCAATATCACATGATCACATTTTGTACTTTTTAAATTAGGATAATTGTAAATAAAAAAATATAATTATTCAATGATTCTTTATTTGCCATTTATTGTAGCACCTTGTGATAAACCATTTTTTTGTTTTTTTTATTTAGGCGCGAAAAAAATAACGCGGAAGGTCTCTCCGACCTGTGAACATGCCACATATAATGGACCATGGGAAAAACATGGATGTTCGAGATTAAGACCACAAACTTTTAAACGATTGGCCTTGTGACTTATTTACAGTCATGGCGAATGCAAGACGGATCAGAAATTGAAGTCGTTTAAATTGAAATGGCATGTCGGTTGGGATCATCGGGATACTCGGAATGACAACTTCCTCACCTTTGAATTTTTCCTTTGAGTATTGTGGCGTAAATAAAATTGTTCATCAATTTACTTACCACCAAATGTGTTCCGTTGCACAGTTTTGGCTGGTTTAAGTTTTTAAGCATGATTACAACAACCAAACTTTAGTTGTAAATTGTGCTGTGGTAAGCCAGGTACATCCAAGGAGTTTTAAAAATTCAATTGGATAGTTGGTGGCATCACCTTCATTTGCTACACAGTCAATAGATTTGATAGAATGCAGTGTACCAATGATCTCATTCTGAATTATGTAGTTTAAGTCATCTACATCTTTATTCTTAGCTACCAAAATTGCTCGCTCACTCAACCATTCATTATTTTTGAGGTTAGTAATGATGTTTTGGGAATACTTTGTTAATGAGTTCGTCTTTCGATGAGACAAAGTTATAGAAATTCGGAGGAAATGAAAATCAATCCGCTCGATTCGTCGACAGGTACTCGACGATTACCGATAGTCAGCAATTGCTCAGAGAAATCTTCAGCAGATGTATCGTTCAAACAATGCAACTCTCATGTTTGTTGTCAGCTGAAGTTTCTTAACATAGATTCGATGATTTGAGGCAAGCGTTTATCTCGTCGGCAGCAGTCGATCTGGGAATTACTGGCAATGTTTGGCGGAAATCGCCAGGCAGTAAAATCATCATTGAGCCTCCAAAACATCTCGAGTCATTACGTAGATCTTGCAATGTTCGGTAGAGTGCTTCCAATGCACGTTTATGCGCGATTGTGCATTCGTCCCAGATGATGATCTTCGATTCTGATAAAACTTTGGCCATAGCGGAGTGCCATATTGCATGTTGGTTTTTCAATATATTCCAGATTTAACGGCAATTTAATGCAGAATGTGTCGTACGACATCCTTTTAGTAATGTGGCTGCTATTCCAGAAGAAGCAACTGCAACCGCAGTGTTGGATCTTGCACGAACAGTGGCTAAAATTACTGACAATGAGGAATGTCTTACCAGTTCCACCAGGGGCATCCAGGAAATAGAAACCACCATTTCCATCATCAGTTGCCTTCATTAATATATCATAAACTTCCATTTGTTGGGGATTCATCAGGGGGTACATTCGTTTGAACTTCTAAATCTAATTCCTGGTGATTCATATTTACGTTTCCGTTTCCAATTCTCGATTAAATGCGTCATTCATTTCACAATTTGGCACTGGCATTCCTAACCTGACTAATAAACTACCGCATATGAGATAGCACATGTCTTCAATCAAAAGCAAGGCCCTATTATTGTATCTCCTAATTCATTTCAAGATTGGGATTTCTTGAATTGACACGAATTTGATGTAAAATATCTTCTGCCATATTATCCTTGTATTTGTGCCATAGGTTAGATGGGTTCGATGGAAAGCATGTCGAAATGATGATAGCAAATAATGTAATCTGACTTGGAGATGCAGAGATAATTGCTTTCAATTGTAAAAAATTAAAATTTGAATTGTATTATCTGGATAGTAAAGTCTATGGTTTAACAGTGATTGCAGAAACAGTTGAAACAAAATTTGCTGTTTTCTCTTAAGCTTACTCTATGCTTTCAAACTATAAGTGTAAAGAAATGTAAAATAGTAATTAAATGATATAAACATATGTTTCTTTTGTCGCATTATACATGTTTACAAAGAACAGCTGATTAAATTTGAAAAGGCTCTTTCACTTAATAACATATGTTTGCTGGAATGCATTTCTTACGGGTATTTCTGTAACTTTTAGAGACCAGTGGGGCGGAATCCTGAATCGGGAAACGGGATAAAAAGTATCCTATGTTCTGTATCCCAGTTCTTAGCTACCTCCTACCAATTTTCAGCCAAATCGGATCAGGCGTTCTTGACTTATAAATAGTGTAACTAACACGACTTTCTTTTATATATATAGATAAAGTATTTCAATACAGGGGCGAATCTATCTATTGTATTTTACTGAGCGTCATTGAAGTCTATCATTAAGTAGTGTTGCAGATTTAATTAAATGAACTATAGACACGAAATTCTTCATTCAACTTCATCGAAGCTTATTAAACAACACGTGGTGTGACATCATCCTATTTAGTATGAACTTTTCTGTATATGTAACAACTTAATTTCATTGAACATTACTTAGTAACCATATATATATATATATTTTCTAAGTTCAATTATGTCTATAAATATAATAATATTTAATGTACTACTATTTATCGTATTTATATGTTAACGGTATGACATTTTAATAGTAATTGTAATAAATTAATATGGTCCTGCTGAAATTCGTAATAAATTCAATTCTTTATTTTTTAACGTAATTATTAAAAATTTCAAAGTTTAAAGTTGCAAATATTGAAGTTGGTACAACTTATTTCAGTGGGAAAAAAGTACAACTTAAGGTTGAAATATTGCTTACAGTAAAAACTCCTTTAATTTCGCTCCAAGCAAATAATATCACACCTTAAGCTCAAACATTTACACATATAAATTGTGAATATGTTTTATTCATAATTTGACAATTTCTCTTATTGTATTTTCGTTTATTTTATTTCGTTTATATTTTTATATTTTCTTTCAGTTTCAAACCGTATTAAAATTTAAAATATTGTACAACTTTATTAATTAGGAATACATTGGTTATATTTCTAGGGCTGAAAGTAGTATAAAGAGGAAGATAAAAGTATTTAGAACAAAACAAATCTACATTATTTAAATTAAGAGTTTAGTAACTAATCGTTGTGGCGATTAAAAATATCGTTAAAGGTAGTGAAACTTTAATCAGTTTTCAATATTATTCCTACGTGTGTTTAAAATAAAGGTTGAAGTAATGGACTTTATAAAATTTTAAAAAGGCATGGAAAATTATTTTTATATAAATTATTATTGTGTAACAAATTTAAAGATACATATGTTAAAATCAATATATAATCGACCACTTTTATAGTCTAAATATTCTGTAAATAGGTCACACAGAGTCCTTCTTTGTTTTACAATTTTTACACTCGCTAAAATGAAAGGGCTAATGTTAAATAATTTCTTCGCTTACCAATTAACACGGCGGATGTGTAGGTACTAGGGTAAACAGTTTCAATGTTGAACAAGGTGTTTAGTGAAATGGATGATCCAGGTTACCTCATTGCAGATTAATACTAATTGGATTAACATCAATGGAGAATATGTTCCCTCAACATATTCATTTCGATTACAAAATAAGAAGTGTTTACCTCGTTCGTTGTGTGGTAGATGGTTTTCCAAACAAACGTAAATGTATGTAATAACATACTATTCTATAGAAACATGACTATGTATGGTTTAATACATATTTCAGTTCTTTAAAGTTACACAATAATAATCATGCACAGTTTTATATTATCTTTATAACACTTTAAATTAATGTACCCCAGAGTGGAGTTAATAATATGTATGGGCGTTTAACTACTAATGTTAAACTAGAGTACAAGGGTACAGTATTTTTATTTGGATTATGTGCATCATAATACTTTAATAATTTTACCTTACCGAAATCCCTCCAAAGCAAAATCGTATGTTTACAAAAAGTTTTAGTGATGAAAAAAGTTGGGTTTATTATTTTGGCATAGTTATATTGAACCATCTCCGTAAGGCATAAAAAGTTTCTATCTATATCACTCAACAGTTTACGTAATTTTTTAAATGAGAGTTAATTTCTTACAACTAAAAACCTAATTATCTTAAATATTTTAATTTATTCAATATTGATAATTTGAATATTTACTTTAAAATTATTATATATCTATTTGTAATCAATTTATATATTGGCGTTATTGTACATTTGTGCATATTTTTATTGCATATTTTATTAAGGGTATTGAGACGCCATTACTTGTATAAAATTTCGTAAAGACACAAAAACATTAGACGGTAAGTCTAAATATTTCAAATTATGACAGATAATTCGTAGATTTCTTAGCTCTTTTCTTCAATAGGAAAGTTATGAAATTTTAATTAAAAACTAAACAATACATTCTTAAACCCTTTGAGTGCCACAGGTCTAAAAATTTTTTCACATTGTAAGAGTGCCAGGTGAAATTATGGGGTATATGCAAGAAGTGCCGGGAATTTTTTCAGCAAAAACGTGAGACTTTGGTAAAAACACTGTAACAAATTGGTTTATCAACATATATTCATGATTTTTTTATTTCATTTGTTAGTAAAAGACTGTTCTAATTTACCTATCATAAAAAATTACACAAAAACAGTACAAATTTTCAATTTTATAAAAAAATGGATAGGCTTTAAAAAATGTTTAAACACTTTTTTAAGTTTGAGATAAAAAAAACTAATTTTTGTTTTATTTAGTTAGAAAATATTTTTATGTTATACAGCATTAAAACAATCAAAATTCATATGTATAACATAATTCTGAATTAAAACCTTCTTGAAAAAAATACAATGACAAATTGTTGGTTATGCCATATTTGGTTACAATGCTGTTACAAATTGGTTTACCAACATATTTTGATGATTTTTTTTTGTGAAAGAACAAACAGAACTTATATATATTATATAACGTTATGTTTGAACTAAAACTACCTAAAAATAATTACTAACAATTACACATTTTTTGTAAGGATTAATTAGATTTTCTTCTCTAAGCAACAATGTTTCTAACAATAATTGTTACATTTTTTACTTCAATTCCTAATATATCCTGTAAGAAGTGTAAAAAAAGTAGCTTCCAAAAATTGTCTACTTTCACTAGATTCTATTTTTCGGGTTGAAACTACAAATGCAGCACTAAAAACTTGAAAACTCTCAAGCAAAATAAACAACAACGAAACACAACACACAACGGCCACTGCGATCGTCGTTGCATCAAAACAGCTGAACACAAAACAAAAAACGGTACTTTGGGATTAAACCGACCACACCAGTACGAAGAACACAAAAATATAAATTTTATAGAAACAAATATGATACAACGAAAAAAAAATTTAAATTACAAAATTACAAACTTACACGCATTTCCAGGTATTGTGATCGGTATTGTTGTCGCTGTTATGTTATCTTTCTCGAGAATCCCGATTACGGCAGGCCGCGCGGCATCACATGATTATTTAAGTTTTTTTGCACGGTACATAATTACCTTTAAATTACAATTAAATTTATATTTCTGATCAGCCCCTTTAGAATTTGATATTTTACTGATAGGTACTATCTCGAGGGATGTTTTTCTTTCGTTGACATCGGCGCGGGCTTTGGCAGCACCTTCGGAGGCACTCAAATTTTGGGTGGCGGAGTGTGATCAAGAATAAAAACAAGTTTTGAGTGTTTTTTTTCAATAAAGAGTTTAGTTTTTGTTTGGTAATGTTTGTATTTGTTAAATTTATGTGTTTGGAGAAATTTAGGGGTAAAACAAGGAAGTACAACAAAGCGACGCACCAGCTGAACGGGCGGCGAGACTCTGCAATCACGTTATCTACTAGACCGATCGACTTTGACCTCTGTCTGAGGGTGGGGAGGGGTTTGCGATAAGACAATTCCTGTTTTATATTGACGAAATATTGTTCTACGCTAATCTAGTAATCAGTAGAAGCAAAAATTCAAATAACGATTCATGTCTGGATTTGGTCGGTATAATTCCAAAGTACCACAAAAACAAGCACGTCATCTGCCCACAGTACAAAGGAAAATACGGGAGACCCGGCACTTCTTGCGCTACTACGGGGTCTCCCGGTACGGGAGACTCGGCACTTTTCAGAAGTATATAAGGTCTCCCGTTACGGGAGACCCTAGCACTATAAGGGTTAATAAATACTGTCCAATTTTTTGGCTAATCATCAGCGAAGATTTTCACTCTAATTGCGGGAAAATATATCATCAGCCTACCTGTCCAAACGATATTTCGAAAACGAGCGGTACTGTGCACTTGAAATTGTACATGCAATCTCAGAGAAGTTACGCGACACGTCATGTGGTGTTCCCCTACTCTGTTATTTGAAGAAAAAGATACAATTACTTCAGCTAGAGGAGTATCCAGTCTTCCATGTGAGACAGATTTGTAAGTTAGCTTTTTCCTAGGCAAAGTGAACTGCTTTTAGAACAAAAGGTCTCTTTGTTTTGAGAATTGTCATTATAAAAATGGTGAAGAAGTGTACCTTTTCCCAAAATTAGTTTCTTATGGTTTACAAGTAAAATAATAAAAGTGTTTCTATGATTTATATATCATTTTGCTTAAAAAATCGACGTTCCTACCAAAATCAAAACTTGGGTAATTCAGTAATACAAGATCAGACACTAATAAACTAGGTACTAAGGAGGGAAACAGGAGAACATTACCGTACAAGTTATTGCGCTAAGTAACAACAGAGGCCACATACATCACAGTTAAGTTCAAGATGGACTTGTAGTGAGATTAATCTACTTCTCAACTAATTTATTGCTCATATTTTCCAGAATCCATGATTAGGTTTTTGAGTACAATTCATACCTATAAATGACTTGACAATAAAGTTGAAACATACATTAATCAGAGATAAAACTTATAATATTGTGAAGATTTTGAAAGAAATGTTGAAAGTATTTTGATAACACATTAGTTTAATAAAATTAAATGTATTTCTGATTGTTTCTGGTTATTTATGTAAATGTGGTTTCATTTAGCAATAATCTTGTATAATGAAGAAAAGTTACAAACAACAGTTAAGTTAAAAAAAAAATTAAATTTTTACAAAACCATCTTCTTGTAAGAATGTTTTTAGTGTTCTAATGTTAAACTGTTACAAATTTAACTATTTTGTAAAGGAAGTAAATTGTTTCAGATGAAAGTAATTTACAATAGGTGATTTCAGTAATAATACAGCAATTCAGGCGTAGAATTTATCGTACCTGACAACAACAGACTTTCGATAGAATATGAGAGTCGTTAGCAAGAAAACCCAGTATCTGGTAGGAGACAAGTGAAGTAATAGCATTCAGCCCTCATTAGATCGGAGAGAGACTGAAAAACAAGACTAAAAGGATGTAGAGTTTGAATAAAAACGTATATACAAAAGTAAACAAGGAAATCACAGTCAGGGTTACAAACGTCATCAAGAGTATGTCTAGAGCATTATTAAAATTAAATTTCAAGTACTCTCTCTCTCTCTCTCTCTCTATCTCTCTCTCTCGCTCTCTCTCTCTCTCTCTCTCTCGCCTCTCTCTCTCTCTCTCTCTCTCTCCTCTACTCTCTCTCCATCTCCTCTCTCTCACATCTCTCTCTCTCATCTCGCTCTCTCTCTCTCTCTCTCTCGGTCTCTCTCTCTCGTCTCTCTCTCTCTCTCTCTCTCTCTCTGTATGTGTGTGTGTGTGTGTGTGTTTTCTAACAAAGTCACGGTACAGTGTACCTGTATTTGTAGATCGAATCTAATTACCACTTACGTTAAAAGTGTAATACCATGTTTACTACTACTGTAAGCATTCAATACATAAATAAATTGTAAGTAAATTCACATGCAATTGTGTGAGTGATCATTATTTCTGGGAAATGTTAATGCTTAATATTTCAATTGAAAAAACCGAAGCAAGGATATGAAAACGGATAATGGGGTTTATAAATAACAAGCTTCAGGCATTGAGAGAATATTTGTGTACAAATATTGGTATTTCATTATTCTAGTGTACTTAGTGGGACCAGACGGGAGCATAAAGTATTGCCAACATTGTAGGATTAGTTTTATCTTCAACAATGAAATTTTTATCGTTGAGATTACTCCGTATAATGTAGTTTGAACGTTGTAACTTGTGTTAACGGTTAGTGTTGTTATTAGATTGCGCACTCTAAATCTACAACTCAAACTACGTGCATCATATCTACCTATTATACTTCATGAATATAACAATAATGAAAGAAACCATTGGTATTTTCGTCTATTGAAATAGTAATCCTTTGCTATTTAATAATAAAAATTAATGACTGTGGTTATGAAAGTAAATAATTAAAAACAGAAAATGCACTACTGATGATTAATTAGTAGGAAGATTATTTTTTAACATGTAAAATTATTTCTTTGAAGATTAAACATTGAAAAATACATGTATGTAATATTAGGATATTATATTATTATCTGCTTATTCAAAATTATTCATTACTCGAAACCACATAAATACAAAATATTAAATCATTGTGTTGACGTATAGGAAACACTCTATAATGTAATGGCTTAGTATTTCAGCCAAGCAGGCGAAAGATCCGGCTTCCAGTTCTGGCTTTTACTTTATTGATACTAAATTAGGAATATCTACGATAATTAAATTTGTTTGTTATTTTTTACTTTATAATCATGCGTTCTGCTGAGAAATTCACGATTATAGATCAGAATATTGTGAAATATCTAAGAAGAATATGAAAACAGATTGTTTTAACATAAATTATTGCTGTCTCTTTCTGTATCCAAACCTGTAGCTAAATATGAATATTTCATCCAAGGGAACATTTGGTTGGTAGATAATATAAAAATTATATTTTTTGTGAGTTGCATGTTTCAGTAATAATTCCACTCTTAAAAAAAAGAAATTATTCTGACATTTTTCGTTTTTGGATTGCACATGGCGTATAGTGTTTTGAACGTTACAAACTATCTTTCCTGTGAACACACTTCAGAGCAAATATAAACCTTATGAGGTCTACATGGTATTTCATAGATATTGAGAAAATTTAAAATATGTACGTAAATTAAAGAAATAACTCTAATTTTATATCTTATTATTACACATTGTTGGTTATTTTTATGAAAAACTTGAGTAAAAAAATGTTTGGTTTATGTGGGAATGAATAGTAATCGTTTTAAAGACTGTAATAGTCCGAAACACGCTTGAGTATACACACTGAACACATAACACAATCACAAATTTACTTCACATATCAGTCATATATTTTTAGTTTATTAATTCATTTTTGCTATGATAAAGTGTTTAAAACCACTATTTATTAGTGGTTTGGTTACAATCTAAAGGTTTAGATTCTATTTAGAAGCCTTTTTCCAAGAAAACATTATTTATTGTCCTGACATGAAAATTGCTAAATATTGTGAACTATAAATTTTATGTTTTTTATTTAGCAAGTATCTATTCACGAAAATATGAAACGTAAGAAATAAGTAGTCCTGGAATTACAATCCTTAGGCTCTTAAAACAGTTGCACGGTGAACTAAACCATCGGATAATTTATTTTAGTATGACTGCAGACTGCTACACAGAAATCTGTAACAGTGTTATAAATTCGCCCAAACATTCGAAATACTAAGCTACGAGTATAGTTGCCCGCAGACTGCATTGACGTAAACAACGCTGATGCGTAGGAGCACTATTTTCAGTTTCAGTTTTTGGGAGCAGGCCATCAACCTGTTTCCGACCACCCTGTCACATTCCCCCCCACCCCCCCCCCCCCCCACCCCCCCCCCCCCCCACCCCCCCCCCCCCCCACCCCCCCCCCCCCCCACCCCCCCCCCCCCCCACCCCCCCCCCCAAAAAAGGGTTTGGGGGAAAATTTTATACGGGAAATTTTACATTCTATATTTATATCGGCATGTGTTCCAGAGGTAGCCGTTCACGGTTTGAAAAACTATCCCCGAGTTGACCGGTAGAGATATACGGTTTGTGACGGTGTGAGCACAGAGAGTCTAAGCAGAGGGTGGTCTTTATCAGCAGCCACTTCATCAGTTCCTAGCAATCTATCTAGTACCAACTTGGCCTAATACTCGTTTGGCTATATACTCTTATGTACCTCACAGGGCCTTCGGGAAGAAACGACTGAGGATTTGGTTTTAAATCTAGTAGGCTAAACCAACGTTTCCTTACTCAGAGTTCGTCAATATAATAACTCAGTTAGTAGTATACTATTGCCGTTTCTGGGACAAAGCACCTGAGACCGGTTCTGGGACAAACCATGTGAGACCGAATCTTGGGACAGAATTGTTAGAGAGCGGTTCCCAGCGACTAAGAGTGTGAGAGTGGGTTTTGCATGGATCTATGGTTTTGTGGACGCCTTCCAGAAAAGGGACGAGGATGGTCACCACCGCGCCGCGCGAATCACCGTGCAATCTCATCGCTCTTATCACATCACACCGCCACCGCGCAGGTACACCACGCGCGTGTTTTATTTACCACAATTGTGAGTATGTATGTGTTTGTGATTTACTGATCAGATCTAAATAGACGATGTTGTTTACATGGTTGTTCTGGAGCAGTTGGTTGTTTTGGTCTACAAAGGTGTGATTGTGATCTGTTGAATCTTTCTAAACCGCTCGTTGTGTTTTTCTTGAGGTGATTGAGATATTTTGTAGCCGTGTGGTACATTAAGTGAAAAGGAGTAGAGGATTGCTGTGTCCAAATGTTTGTGAGAGTGAACATCATGATGGACAAGACTGTTGTTGACAATATTGCAAGTGTATCTCGATGACATCAACGGCTCTGAGATTCGGTGGGATTCGATGCAATTGCATTTTCATCTGAGTTGAAGTAAGACGATTCTTTTTTTAAGTTTGTTGCATCAGATTTGTCCTAAAACCTAAGAGATCCACTAACGGTTGTATCCAAGTAGAAATTTAATTGGAGAATTAATTGATATTTTGTCACTATATCTTTATAGATCTTGAAATCGTTCGTCAGAATTTACACTAAGATTTAACGATTTTATGTAATCTCTGATACTCTTTATCAAGTTGTTCAATGGTCCAGTAACCGCATTGAAGTAATCAGTGGTTTTCGGAATGAAATGTATTTCCAAGTCCAAAAAATAGACCGTTGCAACAAGTTGTATATGTTGTTCTCCGAGTAAAATGCAACAAGAGCCATATAATACTCTGCGTTTGGATCCAAGTGGATGGGGTGTTCTAGATGGAGAGTCAGTACAAGACTCATTCCAGTTTAGTTTTGAGTAATGGCAATGGTTGCAGTTTTTATATACTTATAGTTCTATAGAAAGTTTTAGATGAAGTTACTTCCATCATGGAAGTCTTCAAAACCTCTTTCCATATATTTTTTTTATTCCGTTGTTGAATTTTTTCTGATTATGTATATTGTGCCTTTTAATTCACTCTATTGAAACTTTGACAAAACACATATGGGCTCCACTGCTTTGCTCACTTGACCGATTCTCTGTTGGGTTTTTCAGTAGGAAGCTGCCCCATATCTTTTCACCATTTACGGTTACTAGTGGGGACAATGTCGATCGCATTTATTATTTTTTCCGACTTTACCAAATGCGATTCCAATAATTTCTTGACTTCGGATAAATCTTGTGAGACTTTTGATACATCACTTGCAAGCTCAATTATCTCGTCAGGAGAAGGGTCTGAATTGGGTTTGAGCTGGTATTGACCCAATTTCAAATTTCGTCTCCAAATCCGTTTGAAAATAAAACCAAAGTTTCCATGCATTTTTATTGTTTATTATATTACACGAAAGAATATGTTCCCCAGTCCTCACCAGCTGAATCTCGTCGTAGAACCTCCAGGCACAGATGTCCACAGATAGGAAGGATCGTCAAACCCCTGAAATACGCTCTGAGTTATAAATCAACCCTTTTGGCCCCAAGTACTGACTACTTCTATTGGAGGATTGACATGGCCATATGTGATCAAAATAAAATTTCTTTTCACCACCGACGTTCCACATAACACGTCCAGTGAGTACCACCCAGATGAAAGGTCACCAAGATTTACAATACCACTTTCAATATTTGTAGGTTTGCTGGAAGTAACTGTCGTATGAAAACACCTCTATACCCATTAATGTTTAATATACGTGCTAATTTTTCTATTTCACCAAAAGACAGAGGGAAGATCTCTTTTTTTATTCACAGACAACAATGCATCAAGCTTCCCACCAATACCTCGTTTTAACCCTCTACCCGTAGGGTCTTTTTTCAATAATGGTGTCCAACTCCTCATCGAATAAACTCTTTAACCAAGGTATAAATTTGTCTCTCAGTAAAGGAGCCACTTTTCTTCTTATTAATGGAGAGATGAAGCGTTTACCTCCAGGAACTGACGAATCCACCATTTCCATAATTTCCTTCAAAAACCCTCCTTGTTTATTAGATACGAGTTTGTTGTAACTTAGAAGCAATTGTAAACCTTATTTGTTCTTTAACAGCTCTAGAAACGGCTTTGTGTTGCTCTCCAGAAAGAAGTATACGATCACATTCCGTGAGCCAGCTGTTCATTAGATAATCTCTGATTACTGTAGATTTCCGTCTTTTGTACGCTATACGAAGCTTACGTTTTTGAGCTTCGGATAGCCGAACTGTATAATTATGCTGACTTTCCATTCTATACGCTTTCTTATATACAAAACACACTGACATGAAAACAATAATTGCCCCTTACTAATGAAAAAATACAACATTTTATATTTTACTTTTTTTGGTTTTTTTTTTTATTTCTTTTTACAGGAATGATTTATGTTTCGATAAATGTGCCTCAGATACAACAACTACATATGCTGTGGTGCCACTGCTCCCCCTGTGGAGATGCAATAGCTTTTCCAGTAAG
Source organism: Homalodisca vitripennis (assembly GCF_021130785.1). Taxonomy (NCBI): domain Eukaryota; kingdom Metazoa; phylum Arthropoda; class Insecta; order Hemiptera; family Cicadellidae; genus Homalodisca; species Homalodisca vitripennis. The sequence continues at coordinate 102,697,940 of NC_060213.1, forward strand.
ATTCCAAGATGTTTCCTGTAAGCTTCTCTCACATAAGCCACTTCTAGAATCTGTGTAGTTGTGTGCTCTCTAACTCGATCACTGAACTATTTGATGTATTAATAAGGCGAGGCCCATTCGTAAAGAATTTAAAGTTCGTTGGTTTTAATCTACGGTTCAGGAAAATATAGGCTCCAATGACAATTTCTGTATCAAATTAACAGCCTAGCATAGCCTCACAACAACGTGCAATATAATTTATGGCCGATTATGTCTTGACCAATAAATGCCCATTATAATTAATTATCTGAATTTACATGACAAACCTTACTTACCAATGATGTTTAAGTCTTCTACAACAAATGCATGTGTAGATTTTTACATTGCTTTCAACAAGTTTATGTTTCATTTATATCTCGTTAATACATAACCCAATTACCTCTTACAACACCCAAATAATAATAAAAAGGGGTTACCCCAAAATTGGCAGATCGTCTTGATATACTTATTACCTTAATATATAAAATTTATTCCCACACATTAAATTTGGGGTTTTTATAAAAAAATAATCATTAAAAACCTTTAAATATTTGTTTTAAATAAAAATATTTAGACAAGTAAATGATTCAGCAATTGTTTTAAATTAACGATTTATTTTGTGTAGTATTTGTCATTAACCGTTGTGTAATAAAATTTAGATTCAAAATTATTAGGATGTGCTTTTTTCAAACCTTTATACCTCTGAGAATAAAGTTATTTCAATTAGGGTTTAAATAGAATAATATTTCTGAGCTTTTGTTACAACATTTAGGTAAATCTCTTTAACATTTATTATACAGCTGAACGCATTAAGTCATCTAAAACTCAACTAACCTTTCGATACAAACTTATTAAATGTAGAAGGAAAATCTAATAAAACCATAATCGAAAAGATATGAGAAGTTATCTATTATATTAAGTTTAGTAAACCCCTATAAATTCTGAAGAGAATTAAGATAGTTTCATTCTTGTCCCTGTACATTTTTCTTCACTGAATTTAAAGTTTCTTCTGGAGCCCTTAAACTTAAAAAAGTGCTGTTGGACATAATGAGCACAGCAAGTCTGCTAGAACACCAAGGTTTTAGGTAGATAGAAGTATCGGCAATAAGGGTTTTCCTTAAGAAACCTCTGCTAATCTTAAAATATTTTCCTGATATAAAACATTCATTAAATAATCATACTGTAAATATATTTCAATTGCAAAACTACTCTAAGTGCCATCTTCTTAGAAAAAATCGACATGAGAATTGGACTATTTCATTAGTTTTCACACCAAAAAAGGCTATGACTTGTATGTGTTTACGCTATAAAGAATATTTAACTTATTAATTCTTATTTCTTTTTAAAATGTATACACAAATATTTGACGTTGATTAAAATGAAGATTAATTGATTGAGTACTTCGGAGCTATAAAAATTATATTTCCTTTCGTGCGTTTAAAAACATATAAAAAATGAAACTTATAAATTTCTGTTTTAGAACTAATGGAAACGCTTGAGTTATATGCCGATTATATACGCCTCTAGCTGTTATCAATATAATATATGGAATATTAGGGTATGTGTTATAAACAACCGTGTGTTTTTAAATGACGTTCCTAGTATTTCTGAGAGTATGGTTATTGAGAATGTTTGTTATATCTTTAGCTTTCATCAAGATAATTTAGTCTAATTTGAAAAGTTCGAGCAAAGTAGCTCTGAAGTCATGTTTTGGATGATGAAGTACATATTTGTAAAAATAGTAATTTTCATTAATTATTCTCTGAGAATAAAATATCCAATTAGGGTTTTAAATAAAATAATCTTTCTGAGCTTTTGTTAAACAAATTTTTTTAAATCTCTTTAACATTTATTATACGGCTGAAAGTATTAAGTCATCTTCAACTCAGCAAACCTTTCCATACAAAACTCACTAAATGTAGAAGGAAATCGAATAAACCACAATCGAAATATATGACACGTTATCTACTATATTAACTTTAGTAAATCCACATAAATGTATGAATACATTTAAGAGGGGGGAATTCTTGTCGCTATACATGTTTTTTAACTGTACTAAAGTTTATTCTACAACCCTTAAACTTAAAAATGTTGTTGGACTTAAATGAGCAGAGTTTTAGTTAGGAATATCCGGCAATAAGGGTTTTCCCTACGAGACCTCTACTAATCTTTAAATATTCTCCTGATCTAAAACATGATTATGATCAGACTGTAAATATATTTCAATTGCAAAACTACTCAAGTGTAGAAAAATTAACATAAATACTTTTCACCCCAAAAAGCTATAAAATGTGTGTTTATATTAAAAAAGAATAATTAAAGTTAATAATTCTTAGTTCTTCTAAAAATGTGTACGAAAATATTTGACGTGGATTGATATGAAGATGTAATGATCGAGTACTTCGAAGCTAAAAATAAAATTCTAGATATGTGTTTACAAAAATGTATTAAATAGAATTTATAAAGTTTCTTAGCTTTCATTAAAATTATTTACTCCAATTTCAAAATCCAGAACAAAGCAGCTCTGAGTCGGAGCTACATGTGTTCTATGAAGAACGTATTTGTGAAAATAGTAATTTTCTAGTAATTATTATGATTATTTCACTAGATTTAGCTTTAAAAATAACAAATTCTCCACCAGAATAAAGCTGTGTAATTAGATAATATAATTTTTTATTTGCAGTAATAAGAGGTGTATTTAAGAAGGCGGAAGATGACCTATAAGTCTTTGTATGACACGTTTTATACGATACAATTCTGTATACATATTCAGTACAATATATTAAATAAAAAATATTGTTGTGAAAATGATATTATACAATAAAGTAAGCTGCAATATAAACACGTTGTTTGTTCCAGTACAGTATTTCTAAACCAAGTGAGTTGTAATGTCGTAAAATGTATTATTTCGTCAAATATTACATTCTCTTCCTTTAGAAATAAAACAATTTTATTGATGTAATAACTGTGTGAAGTAAGCAATACCATTCACTTGTTTGTAGATATCTTGAGTTATTAAGAGAGATAGGATTTTAATAGTACTAAGTACTTTTAATATATGAAGACCTTTAAGTGATTACACATAAACATATTTTCATGAACTTCTAAAATTGATTTTTGAAACGCTTATAATTTCCGTAAAGCTCTAAATGTTGGGAATCATCTTCGACAATTTCTTTTGTATTGATATTTCAGAAATAACGGCTTCTAATAAATATGATGTAAACTAAAAGTAAACTCTCGATAATTAAAAAAACAAAATTGATACAATTAAACAGTTAAAAATTAACATAAAAATCTTTAAAATGTGTAAAATTGAGATCTACATAAAACAGTAATAAAATGTGTTCAGTATGTACCACATAATGTGGCAGACACTATTTAATATTTTGAAATTGTAGGATTGCTTGTGTTATTGCATGTCATAGATCTCATCTAAATGCAAAGATGGTAATATCTGCAAATATTGCAGGATAAGACATGTCAGTGACAGGTGGGGAGTGTCTATAAGAGTAGCATCTTATACCGGAGCATTAGCAACTAACATTCTGACATCTGTCCAATAACCACTCTACAAGAAATGACGGCTCTTAACAAGTTCTACATCGACATCATCGTTGGGCCTTTCCGTTCGGCTGTTTCAGTGTTTATTGTCAAATTTGAGTCAACCTTAATGATTCTGAATAGTAGTTCAATAGTACCGTAATCGTGGTGTAATGAATAGGTTAAGAGTGTTGTTTAGGTTTAAGGGGTTGCTCCAGGAGGAAGTGAAACTGAAGATTGTCAAAGCTGTGGTTTTCCCCAGTTATTTTTTTGCTCTTCCTGTATTTGGGGGAAGATTTACCCTTGAGGGTGCGGTCCTGATTGATGGGTTACAGAACTCTGCTGTAAGATTTGTGTACGGCCTGAGAAAAGTTGATCACGTTTGCCAGTATCACCGTACAGCAAGGATCCTCCCGATAAAGTACATTTTCAAACTCCAGGTGGCTTGCCTTTGTTCACAAGGTGTCCAGGATGCTACAGACCCGGGCTGAGATTAGGGGACTGTCACACTCGGCAGGACGCCATGCTGGAGGTGCCCAGGGTCAGGCTGGAGATGGGGAGAATGGATTTCAATACTTTGGCCCCCAGATATACAACAGTGTCCCTCACAGTCTAAAGGCTTATGGATATTCCTCGTTTAAGGACAATCTGAGACTGGCTTTGGAGGAGGAGTGTTTCACCTCTAAATAGCTGTGTAATGTATTAGATTAGTTTAAGTTAGGTTAGATTAGTTTAATTTTATATTTCTCGTATGATGATATAGATTTGTATGTGCCTTGATTTAAAATGTATGACTTAAGTTATTTTGAAAAACAACAATGTAATGTTGAAAATCGCTGCAAATAAAGACGTTATTATTATTATTACCGTGTAATGTATTATAACACAGTGTCGCTCTGGGAAATAGTGTTTAAATAATACATAACCGAATACATATGCTCCATTTATAAGACTTTTCTTATCTAGTGAATATATAAACAAACATTGAATATGAGTTAATATGAAACATTAGATTGATTGGATCTGAGTTCAAAACTGGGGAGTTTTATTTGCCATTCTTTATACCAGACGTCATAAAATGTACTTGGAACTATCATATATCGTACCAGACAGCTGTGAAGAACATTTCGTTTCAAAAATATCTCTAAGACAAGTAAGCAATCTTTTAAATCTATCACCCTCACATACCTCACCACAAGTGTAAGATTTGGTCATCATTGATTAGAAGCTTTTTGCTTTTTTCGGTATGCTTGGAGCGATACTTTCAATTAGCTTTCTTAAAATAAAGCAAATCTCTGTTTTATTACACTTAAAGTTTTTTTCACATTGGTACCTAATATTTATCAGTAACGTCGATTTTGTACTGTATCGACTCTCCACTTATCCTTTTTGATAATATCCTCATGCAGGCTACTGGCCCATAAAGACAGAATGAAACTTCAAGGTTATTAAAAATACTAACAAAAGAACACAATTTTTTAAACTCTTTATACATTAGTTGCTTATAAACGTATAAGTTAAATAGAAAAACATTTTACGACCAAAACATCAAGATGTTTCATACTGACTAATGCATTTAATATTTACATAGTGTACGTAGTTTTGTTTTACACAAGTAAAATACATTTTGCAGGTTACATATACTTCTAGAGAGAGAATCTAGCACAATAAAATGTTACAATATGTTTATTGATTGTAAAATGTATGGCTTTTCCTTATCACGTATTTACTCATTCCAATTTAGCTTCATCGAAGATTAATTTGTTGAGCGTTTATCTTTTTTTAAAAACCTCTTCTCAGGTACTCGCACGATAAATTTTGAAAGATAGTGAAGAACTTGAAGCTTATTGTGGAACTCCACTACGTCATCTCTATGGATATTATATTACTAAAACACACACATACACACACACACGCGTTTCTTCGGAATGCAATGTCATCCGCTTTGACGACTACCACGGCAACACAAATCTGTCGAAAATTTAACCCTTTTTTGTGTAGTAGGGACACCAAAAAACTGAACGTGTTACTTTTTAACGCAATAATGGTTTACTTATAAGTGACACTACTATAATTGCTTACTGATAGTTCTATTATACATGCAAGACTAAACTTATGCTTTAGAGAGACATACATGTACACTAGAAAACATTGTGTTAATGGTAGGCACAGCACGCATTTATTTCATCAAAATTACTTTTCAAACATTATCGGATACTTGTTTCAATAATCTTACACATTTTACATATTGTCACATAGGGAAGGACAGAGACTGGGATTAAGTAATTAGAAAAGATAATGATACAAAAACAAATTTTTTTACATTATAATCACATCTTTTGATAATTATATGCACACATCTTAATGTAGAAAATTCATCGTGTAGTAGATCACATAATCAAAAATCTTATTTTTCTTTTCAACAAAAACTACAGGTATAATTGAAATTTAACGCTGCTTGTTAGCCTTATAATGAAAACCGTTTACATTCATAATTATATTATGTAAATTGCGTAACTGACTTTGTATTAGATTAGACTAGAGTTCATATAGGTGGTGAAGCCGCTGGAGAGAAATTGTCCATCAATGATTCAACATCTCTCCTGTAAAACCGGCAATGGCATCCGCAGGGATCCAACTTTGGTTCTCTTCTGCTTGTATAAGTAAATAATGTTACATTCTCAAATATCTTTAACTCCTTAATTAAGGAAATACAAAAATTAGTTCAATTCTGCAAATATGCAGTAAAATTAGAATCTTATGTTTTCTTTAATCTATCAAATAGCATTACTCTACAGACAAGTATATAATTATTCAAGTGTAACATTCTGCATTAGTATTGGCAAATGGAAACAGTGTGGTTAAATGGGTTCCACACTTACAGCGTTGTACGCTAAGCTCTTGATGGCCTCAGACTGAAGACTATGTAAAATTTGTCATTGGTAAGTGCACTTCACTAAGCTGGTTTACGGTGTTTACTTATTCATAGCATTCATTATTGTGTTCCCAATTATGTAAGTAAATTTTATCTGAAACTTTAAAAATGTTGTAATGTTTTGTTAATAGCACTTCCCGTATAAAAATCAATCACAACACTAGGAAAGCTCCTCACGTGACTGATAAAATGTATTGAATTAGTAATAGAAACTGTATAATTTTATATTTTTCATCACTCATCCATAGCCCTAAAAGTGAGCATATATGACAAACACTAATGAAATATAATTTTACATTTAGTATTTCGCTTGTTTAAAAAAAAATTTAAAGTATAATTGGACAAGAAATTACGGTAGATTATGAAAACTGTACGACCAATTTTAAAAATCCTCAAATGGTGACTTATATAAGAATTAAAAGCTCGATTTATTACCAGAAATCTTGAAGCAAAGAAGTAAGTTTAAAGATTGTTTAGCCGCCATAAGCTGACTTTAATGTAAGTGAAAAAGAATGATGAAGATTAAACTCGTTGTTTGTGTTTATTCCACCAGTCTGAGAAGAGAGTGTATATTGACAGATTTTTTACGCAACTTCCATCACTTAAGCCAGATTTACAGATACACAAGCAAATAGAATAGGTTTTCTAATGCGGTCAGTTTGGACTATTTATCCACCTGATTCACTTAAAGTCCAGTTGAATCTAAGATTTTATGATTAGTTCACATTTACGTTCACGTTTATCATACTTCCGTATAAATTTATTTCTTCAGCTCGAGCTCAATATAATCATTTATTTTGTTTCTTTTTCATCAACAAAAAATAAATACAACTAAAACTCTGGGTGGAACACAATTATCAGGTTTCATCATAAAAAGATAAAATCGTAAAAAAATCAGCAATGATACATCACTTAAATTATTTTATTGTTAATTCTGGACACACATACCAAGAGCAATAACATTAGTGTAAAATAAACAAGCAGTCTGACATTTAGAAGTAAATAGGATTAGAGAGAAGGTGTTGACTTACAATATATAACGGTTTAGTTTTCTTCCAGGTTACGAGATCCTTGGGGAAAGGAGTTCATCGAAGATTCAATAGCTTTCCCACTTTGCTTTATATTGTGTAGTCCGCAGGGAACTGGTGTTATCCTCTTATTGTTTGTGTTGAAACTTCTTTGTTTACGTCAAAGTCCAACTTATTATTTTTTTTCTAGATTTAGTAGAACTCTGCTGCTTTTGACACGTAGCTATACATTTACATTAATTATATTTATTTTTTTATGGAAAAAAGTTTTTAAGATTTAATGTGCGTGCACTTACATAAGGATTTTTATGAATTTTTAGGTTAATATGCATTTTTATTTTTGTATAATAATACATACTGGAATTAATAAAGAAAACCCCAATTTTACGTACAGTATATAATTATTGAAAAACATTTGACTACTTTGCGAAAGTAGCTCTAGTTCGCGTGGTTGAGGTTTCCAGAACCTCCCCAATGGAAGTCTGTTTTGTAGTTAGCTTGAGTTGATAAGTAGCACAGAACATATAAAGTACAGAATTCTTAACTGACTACAGTTAAATTCACCATCCTTCGACTAGACATAGAACTACCACCTGCTGCATATGAAACAAAGATAGCGAATTCTGTTCTCTTTTTATTTCCCTTAGTGAGGTATATCTGTTTAGATATTTATCACCAGAAGTCATTTTCGTAATGATAATCTGCTTTACGTTTGCTTTATGTTTCTTCCTTAGAACATGGTTTATTTGGTGAGAAAATTAAAAAAAATAAATATAGCTGTTACAAATTGGAAATGAGTCATTGATATTATACTCATTAAACATTTAAAATGAGACTTTTCTTGATGCAGTCAGTATTAGAGAACAAAAATGGCAAAAAAACCAAATGCCGTAAACGGAAACTACACAAGAAATGGTATTATTCGACTTCAATGTAATATACGCATTTGTGAAGTCAGTTATATGAATGTAGTAGTTTAAAACATGATATAGCTGAACTGGTTTTTTATAAATCGGTAAAAAAGGGTTTATTTTGGTGCTTCTGTTACGTAAATATTTTTTACAGTAAATTCAAAGTGTTTTACATACAACACATTTTATAAGCTCACTCTTTTGTATATAAAAGTTCAGTTATAACTGACGTAAAGCATTGGGAAATTCGTACGCGATTTCTTGAGAAAAATATCTAATTGGTTTAATTAACTCAAACAACCCAAATTATGCAAACCAGAATCAGCAGGGTAAACATATGTTTATCTCCGATTCAATCACAGCGTTCTCAGAATTCCTGTACTGAGTGTGACGAAACGGATTTCAGGCAGTGTCTTATTTTTCATTTCATGAATTAATTTCACTTCATTTGCTTAGTTATATATTGTTTAAAGATGTAACTAAATTTTAAAAAGATATAGCGAAATGCAAAAACTTTGTTCTATTTTTTGTGTAGAAATCTTGTACTAAAATTTGTGTTATTGCAATGTATTTGTTACAAACCTAATCTCTATAAAAGAATTTATGTTTAATTGAATCAATAGGTAGAATTAATTGAATTAACTCTTTGATCATATTCAAATATACTTTCTTATAATTAACACATATTATATCGAAAATTTATATTTAACTCTCCTTTTTAATCAAACTGAACCTTAAAGTTTCAAATAATGTATATGTAATTGTATGATTAAATGTTCATCAATTCGATATAATGCTTCTTTCACGAATTAACTTAAATGATTGTTATCTATCGAAGGGAAAGAAGAAGATCATAAGTATGCACAGGATCTTTGGTTAAATAGCTTAAGCACTCATATTTCTGGTTTAATTAGACTCAGTTCCCAGAGAGATAAAAAAACTGCCTAATGGTTTTGTTTTATTTTCTTAAATACAGTTTAGTGAAATACCAATATCCTATAAAAAGGACTTTCAAAGAGAATAAAATATTAATCTAATAAAACCGAATCTAAACAAATATTACGATTCATTCAGTGGTTTTTGTTGACACTTGTTTGTTAACTCTAATATAAAAGACTCTTTGGAGAATAAAAAAGTATTTGCATATATTTTTTTAACTGGTAAGTCTGTTCCAAAGATTTAGGATTCTCTAGAGTGACATAAGATATTTTATGATTAGTGTCTTGATCTATAATAACAATTTGTGAGCTTATTTATTCATATGAATAAGGGAGGATTTGAACAAGACGGTGCTGCCCTGTGTATGAGTAAACATCCAGTAGCTTTACTCACTACTAATTTAGACTGTTTGTAAATTAGGATAAATTGTTATATCTATCCACCGAAATGTATACTCACCACTAAATTGAAGATTGCTTGTAAATCACGATATAACTTTATAAATATCTACCGAAATTTACACTCGCCACTAATATAGGGATTGTTTGTGAATTAGGATAAACTTATTTATATATCCATAGAATTTTAAACTTATAAAAATCTTTTTAAACAGTTTATTGGATACTGTTGACAATACTTGACACAGTAGTAAATATTAAACAAAACTTACTAAATTTTATGAAAATAGATCTCTTAGTTCTAAAAAGAACTCATTGAAAATGGTGGTTATTGCTACTAATACAAAACAGTGCCTCTGATGTTGGAATTCAATTAGTAGTTTTTATGAGTTATGTATTGTGATACTTTGCATGTAGAGTCGATATTAAAAAAATAAAATATAAAAGGTTCTACTGCATTGTTATTTTCTGCAAAACCAATTTATAAAAATAATTGTATACGAGGGATTCAATAAAACTTTTGAAAATGTGCGGAAGAAATGTTAGAAAGGCAATACATAACAGAAACTAAATAATATGTAATATCCCACCATAAAACATTGTACCAAATCTTTTTACCATAATTATACTAGTTTCTTCACATGAATTGATAAAGTGTTTTAAGCTTATTGTAGATCCAATTCGTTGAATGGATACCTATAAATGTCCCATACACATAGAAAACACTCACATTTTTTAATATTTATGGAAACGCCAATGAATGTTTATACACGCCAGAAATATAAATATTTATTGAACGACATTTAGCAAAGGTAATGCAGATATTTTATACAGGGAACACGAACATGTCAAGCGGAAATGGTAATTGTTGGTGGTCGGTGACCGGAAGTCTGACCTTCATCCTGAATTATTCTTTTACGGTATACTTTATCTTTCCTAATGGATTATCCATATAAACACTCACATTATGTACTCAGGAATATTATCAAGGTTTTTTATAGTAATGAATGATAAATACGTATTGCATAAGAAATATACGAATATAGATAATTAGAGAGTTAAGTATTTTGCACTGATAAATAATGACGTTCAAGTACTGTATACATGCCCATAAATTATGAATTAACAGTAATGATTACTACTGTTAATTCATAACCCCCTTTTGTATTTTGTACATGATGCCTGTCTGTGTAAACTCTTTATAAAAAGATACTATGAACTTGAAACTTGGTAAATAGATCCTCTTATTCCAAAGAAGAACTATTTTGCTTTTGAAGTGAAAAGGTTTAAACGGTACTCCCTCCGTCTGTGTGACGACTCTTAGTATGAAGGTCATAGAGACTTGAAACCTGGTCTCTAGTTCCCTCTTGGACAAAGGATAAACTTTTTTGTTCAAAATGTAAAACGGGAATCCATCAGTCTTTTTCTCTCTTGCACTGTCGTGGTTGAATTAAGTTCTAACGGATTCTTTTATATTCCGTTTTATTGGTTCGTTAATAATAAAATTACTGCGAAGGAATAATTATTGCTCCGATGAATAATTGTTTAAAGATTGTACAAGATTTCAAATTAAAAAAAGTGATAAGATTTTTTATGCCTAAAACTATTTTTAAGAAAATCATTTTAAATGGAAAAACTACAAGACCGCTTTCTTTATATTTATGAACCATGCACGTTATAAACAAAATGGGCCTTGCATGTAACAATAATAAAAAATGTTCGTTTTAAAAATAATAACATATATAAATAAACTAAGTGCTTTTTACCAATACAAGGTGGTGTGTACAGTGATTAAAGATTAAAATATATATTGATAAATAATCAGTAGTCTGCATGTTGTGAGTTGTGTGTGATACACATCGGCATAGGGGAGGGGAGCATTGAAATATAAGATAAGACACGTCTCTGTCACTTACTGATAAACACTGCACATTGTCGGAACTTTTAAATTCTGATCGCCTGTATGATATTGATTACATCGCTGTTTTAACAAACCTAACAAATAATACTCCGGAAATTAAATCTATGAAGGCAGTGATAACACTAAGTTGCTATGTGGTTGTTCTGTCTACCCGAGAATGTTCATTTCAGGAATATCTTGTCACAATCAACATAATAAGTACACTAATGTTTCTACAAAACTTAAATATGCAATGGCGTATATGAAGTTAAATATACCTTTACCTTTCAGCTAAGTCAGAAATAAATTGGATTTCCCATGAGGCCGTCATCTCAAAATGTCAAACTACAGATAAGTTATATTTTAGATGTTTATTCTAATAACACTGATAGAACAATAACACTTAATTTTGGCATGTTAATATAATCTTTAAATTTACATACATTAAGTATTCTTGAAACATTAGGAGACACCTTTTTTATAACTGCATAAATTTACATTAAGCCGAAATTGCGTCATAAACAGTTCCATTTCAATTGGTGTTTAAAACATTTCCGAGAGTATTGATAACATTTTCCGCCTTAAACTTTTCTTTTATAATTTATTCAAATTTATCTTAATGGCCATTTAGAAGTAATAACAATAGAATACCTATTGCATAAAACATAATAAACAATGTTATAGCAATCCTTAAAGTTGTTTAGCTGCATTTTTACATTCATTTTAGCATCACCTTTTAAACGTACAGTTGTTGCATTTAATCTCTGTAATTTATTGGAATGTATCCACCAATTCCAGGGTCAGTCAACTAATTGAGAGGTTCATAATTGTGTGTTATAAACTCGTCAGTATTATAGAACGCGCGCGCGCGCGCGCGCGTGTGTGTGTGTGTGTGTGATCTATGTTGTTTTTAGACGAGGGGTAAATGCCTTCAGCATGGGTACAATCTTCATCGAGTTTCGCAAGTTTTTGACAAATTCAAACTCTTGACTGAGGAGGCAAATGGCTGGTGGAAGGAATTGCTGGTGAGCTACTGTCTGGTGTTTCTCAGTTCGGTATTCGTCTACGCCATTAGTTACATAAGAGTGTAAATCACTACCTCTTATGTGCTAGCATTTTCATTTGAAAAAAAAGGCATGTTGCAGATGGTTTTTATGCAGAAAATTCACACAAGGGGAAAAAAATTCTCAATGATTTTGCTGAAGACCAGAAGTATCGAGATTTTGTGATAATTTTTAGTTGAAAGAGGGTAGCTCGTCTTGAAAATAGAAGTGTTTTGGGCGATTTTGAGAGAGGAAGGAAACGCTTCCCTGTGAAAAGCGGGGTTGATAAGAAATTCGGGCGGCCCCAATATATCCTTGAGGCACTCTTGACACGTTATTTGAGCCATTAGACCGTTTTTTATGGTAAGTTTCTTATAACTCTACGAATTTCCTCCTCTGATATCGGGACCAGAGCCATTGAAGCTACTGGACTATGCAGTCATGGGCACTATATTGAACTCCTCGGCTATCCTTAAAGGATCGTTGATGAGTTTATCTTGGATTTGTAGTTCAATCGGTTTGCTATTAAATTAAATGTTATTGCTGACAACGGCCCATGCAGTTTATAAGGAGTTTTTGTTTTACGTGAGCAAGTCTTTGTTTACATCATAGGCTTTCACATATTTGATGACTTTTCTATAAATTAGTTTGTAATTTTGGAAAAAATTAAACTCTTCTTTAACTGCTTGCTTGTTGATTTCTGTGAAAAATAGGAGTTTTTCTTTAGAAATGAGGACACCTTTGTTAATCCATGCGCACTTTCAGTTCTTTATGAAGTCAGCTATTTTCCTTGTCATGGGACTACAGACATTTAAGACGTCAATTTTAAAGTCTCTCATGCCTAGGAAACCTTGAGTTTTCTTGGTCATATCAGTTAAAATTTGAAGTTCAAAAAGACAATTTCTCGTTCTCGTATAGGAGACCTAAATAAACAAATTACGTCAATTTCAGGGTGTTTGCTTTGGAGTTTTACCACTGTCAATTCACATTTTTTCTGCAAGTTTAAAAAGAGAGAAAGAAGGAAAGGGGAGCTCACTTTTTAGCAATATTGAAGGAGTTGTGGTAGTAACATTTTGCCAATAATGTAATTTGGAATTTAAAATTGTCTATATTGCTGTTGTTAAAGCTATGTTCGGTAACATCTAGCAAATCTAGATTGAACTTTGTGAAGGTGAAGCTGAGAGTAAGCTCATCCACCTTTTTTGTAGCCCTTTGTGCGTTCTAATGCATAGGTGCAACACTGTTTTTAAAATGTGTTTCTCTAAATCGGAATTTTTCATTTTTAACTTTTCTCGATCAAAATCTTAAGGGGAAAAAAGGTTTAAAGCCTCTACTCAAAAAACTGTGTTGATTTGCTTGGTAGATTCTGCAATTTAATTGAGCTTATATGTACCATAAACAGCTTCAGCAAAGGTGTTATATAGCAGAGTAAGCGGAGCGGACGTTGATGTAAACGACGGTGAAGACACTAGAGTTGAAGGCGAAGGCGGTCATTGATGAGGGGGTCGTAGAGGGGTCGGTACCGGTGGTGACACTACCGTGGGAGCCGGTACACGGTCGATGCGTAGAAGCGACAGCTGATAGTCTGCTCTCTGTGCTAATGGGGCGAGTTCCGGGCTAAAACAAGTGCCTCACCGACACATGTCGATCTTTATTGACTTACCACGCATCTACAGGTGTAGATCATGCTCGTTAAATACTTCTGGCTAATGGTGTCACACGTAGGACTTGGGTGTCGTGTCTGGCAGCTAGTTCTTCGATGAAAGTATTCCCAATGGAATGGATGGGATTGTCAGGACCTTGGAGGTAGTAAACGTATTGTATAATGGCGAATACCAGTTTAGTGTCGGTCGTTCTGCTGGTGATGTACTAGATGGTAAGTAGATCATGTGCTGAGCGCCAGTAGCCATGTCATTGATTCCGGAATCGACAGTGTTTATAATGCAAGCTGAGGAAAGGCTAACAATGTAGGGAGAAACCGTGCTAGCAAACACCGAAAACTAAACCAGAGGAGTCGGTCAGTCCTCTTGTAAGACCTGTGATAGGAGGAATGTGACTGTTTGCCTTTATTAAATTACATTGCACGCGGAAAGATTTTTTTGGGTGCGGCTGCCGGTTCTTATTATATTATGCATTTTAATTTATTTTTGAAGATTAAAACATCTTGTGTTTTGATTATAAGCTGTAGATAGTGTTTCCTCTATATTTAATTTGCAATATTTCTAATATAGTTTGAGTTGTTACTAAAGGAGATTAATTTGTTTCGCGGTAAATTACAGTCCACGGATGACATGATTATTCACCACACTTACAGGATATTAGTTGGAGCATTAGGTAATGGGGGTTTCGCTTCCAAAACGTCCACTGTTGTTCTTAACTCCGTATTGGTTCTTCCAGAACTCATCTACGATGCCTGTTGGTCGGTCCGGCTACACTGCACAGACACGTCTATGTGGGTACGTATAGCACTGAAGTGGTAGACTCGTGTGTTCTCTGAAGTTTATATCTGTGCACATGTTCAGTTTTCCTGTAATTATAACGATATTTCACTAGATTTAGCTTTAGTTTACCACCAAACTGGTTGAAAAACATACTTAGTGGACACAAAAGTTTACTAGCAGTCAGTAATATAGGAATTCCGATACTACAGAGTGATACATTTTAATACACAGTTATTATTGTTTAATAATATTAAACAATTTATTTTTAACTGCAATATAAAAGCTGTTACTGGTTTTAATCTAAGTAGAGAACTATGAGGTTTATAATATCAAATAATGTATCATATCATAAAATATTGCATCCTATTCCTTTAATGAAACGATACTGTTGACACAGTAGCAGCTGTGTGCTATGGGAACTCCCATTCACTTGCTTGTGGAACTCTTAAAATACAAGTTCCATTGTCTTGCGTATGTTTAAGGTATAATTACGTTTGAAATATTACTCATAAAAATAGTTTTTTAAATTCTAAAAACTAGTTTTTTCATACGATTACCGGTTCCATAAAACCCTTATAATTGGTAATTCCATTAGAACACTTCCTAAAATGAAACATTTCAGAAATAGAGGTTCTAATAAATTGCAAGGAAATATAAACTGATGTAATTAAATGCAACAAATAAAAGATTAAACTTCAGAAAAAATTATTTATTTAATTATTAATTTTCGAAATTTACATAAAAACAGTAATAAAATATGTGAATTGGTGTTCACATATGAAGGATATGTGAGAGAAACTATTTCATATTTTGAAATTACGTAGGTGTGTGTGTCTTCTTGCATGTCATGGATCTCATCTGAATGTCGAGATAGTAGGAGTTATATCTGGAAATATAGCAGGATGAGACATGTCAGTGACAGGTGGAGGAGTGTCTGTAAGAGAGCATCTTCTACAGGAGCATTAGCAACAAACATTCTGACATCTGTCAATAACCACTCTACAAGAAATGACGGTTCTTAACAAGTTCTACATCGACATCATTGTTGGCCTTTGACGTTCAGTTGGTTCATATTATTGACACCCTTGGTTCATACTTGTATTTTTATAAGACGTTATAGCTATTGGATGTATTATTTATGCACATTTATGCATTTATTGTATAATTGAATCTGCAGCGAATAAAAATAAACAAAGAGTATGACTAAATAATAAATTTTATATTGTTTTATCAAATAGTCCAAACTATTTTTTTCTATAATTTTACTTCTCGTATACGTCTGAGACTAAA
Organism: Homalodisca vitripennis; assembly: GCF_021130785.1. Lineage (NCBI taxonomy): Eukaryota > Metazoa > Arthropoda > Insecta > Hemiptera > Cicadellidae > Homalodisca > Homalodisca vitripennis. The sequence continues at coordinate 102,714,386 of NC_060213.1, forward strand.
TAAATGTAGACTGAGAATTAATCGTGCAACGGAAACTTGATGGAATAATTCATTTCGTATATTACTTTTAATATGTGAGAAATTTAAGAATTCTGTTAAATCTGTGGGTTTTTCTATAATCCTCCACGACCCTGACATCAAACTGTAGTCATAATGTTTTTTCATAGTTGATTAGAAATTGCGTGCACTGTCCTATAGTAATTCCATTTTCTGGTTCATTCCTTTGACTTTATTTTCATATGTGGTTAATAAATAGTTATACCATCGTTCTAGTTCTTTATCAACCTTTATTCAGTTTTAGAATATCCTTACACAAGCCAGTTATTCATGAGGACAGGTAAAATGCAATAGAAAAACTCTTTAAGAATAAAAAAATTAAATTTTATTCCTTGTTCTTAATTACAGCAAAATATAAATTGTTTCACAAGAATGTTCCCAATCATTATGGAACATGAAATAATTTTTTTAAAAATATTTATATATTCTGAATTCCTGAAGTAATGTTCATGTTGGCAGAGCATGCAACGCTTAAAACTCCACTACAGATTTTTTTTTAAGAAATAAAATATCTACAGTTTAAATAAACATCATGTATATGCATGATTGTTTGCATATGCCTAGAATAGTTACAATAGAGAGAATGCCTTCTAAAAACGTTAAAAGCAATAGCTGTTTATCAATGACTAATACAGTTTCTATTTATATGCCCTACGTGGTTTTGTAGACAAAAGTAAACAAGATTCCAAAGCTCATAAGAGGATATATTTATGTACAAAAATTGTAACTTAAGGAATTGGTATTAAAAGGTTTACTAATTAAATTTATTTGTCTGAGCAGCTAGCTTTTAGAAAACACTTTTATATCGGAATTAAACTTGAAAATTTTAAAACTATTGTGATTTTTTGGGGCTGTAATATCACCCGCTGTGAGGCGAACACGATGCTACCCACGACGACGCATATATAGGGAGAGTTTAACCTTAATTTTTTGTCGTAGAAACATATGTATGAATGTTTTACCTTTGTAACACAACATTAATTTACTAATAGTGACTTTATCTCGGACACATCTGTATTGGCTCACGGACGTCTATGATCATTCCAAGACTAAACTTATCCTTTTGATAGACATGGATTTACATGAAGTAAAAAGAATTTTATTTAGTAGTGGCCAGTACACTATTGGAGCCAACTTTTAATAATTCTAAATATTTGGTATAGTGACAAATAGGTTAGTAAAATGTTTGACTGGGATTTAAGTACTCTGAAAATGTTTCTATGCCAAAACAGTTTATTGTTTAATCATGGTTGTAATATTGTTTTAAGCCTCTATATGTACACATTTTAATGAACAAAACCCATCAAGGAGAAGGATTCGAAATGATAAAATACTTACTTTTCAATATAATGGAAACTACTGGTTTAAAATAAATGTAACGCTGCTTATGAGCTGTATACTTAAAAATTTAAATTAGACTAGATTTCATACAAGTAGTGAAGCCACTGGAGTGAGGTGTCCATATAGGTCTCAACTCTCTCTCGTAAAACAACTCGTCATTCACAGTGATATACCTATGGTTCCCTTCTGTTTGTATACAAAATAATTTAACATTCTTTAAAATATCTGTATTTCCTTAATGCCATATATAAAAAAACTAATGCTGTTCTGCAATATGGTATAAATTTATGTGTTCTTACGAATATGACGTATCTTTTCAATGTTTCAAATAGCATTACTCTAGTAATGTAAATACTAATGTGTAATAATAAAATGAAAACAACTTGGTCGGCCGGGTTCCACAATGTGAGCGTTGTGTGATAAGCTCATCATGGTCTTAGACCGAAGTCTATGTAAAATTCTTCTTTTTGTAAGTGCAATTTGGCAAGCCAGTTCACGACTTTCATTTATTCATATAATTAAACTGTTATCAAACATGTACATGAATTTTATCAGAAACTTTTCAACTTTTGTCACATTTTGTAAATAAATACAACTTGATGAATAACAACCAATTACCAAACTAGCAAGGTTACTCACACCACTCTTATCATTTGTTTTGATTTACTTTTTGGTTCTTTTACAATAAAAAGCTGAGAAATGCACACCCTGAGATAAAGTATTTTGCGCTGCTTCTGGAGTGACTGTATATTATAGTTAGGTATGGTTGGGGAATAGGGCCACCTCCTGTCAAGATCCGTGACGGCACACTTTGGACATTAATCTAAGTCATTCCGTCTATTTGGAAGAACATGAACCCAGCTCTAAACCATGATAAAAAAGGTAGAGTTTGACACGCCCTTGCGCCTTAGATAGCAACAGCCCTTAACACTTATGGAGCCCCACCGACCCAAACAGTCATTTTACCGCAGTATACGACATTAACAATCGTCTCAAAAATATTGTCCTGGTCCCAAAAATCTACATGGTTTCCTAGCCTTAAGTGGAACAAAGATTTTCACTGTAGCCAGCATAGGTTCAACGTAAAGGTATAAACGAGCCAGACAACGAAGGTTTTTATTGTGTTGATAATATGAGGTTCATAACTTTAATTGCCCATCTATGGTCCCTATGGTAATGTATACACGAATAATCAAAATATAAATATTATTTTTCACGTTTTTTCTTCCTTGTTTACAACGGTTTTTAAATAATATACTCTAGGCTATACACATTGTAGGGCTGATAGAAAAATATTGATATGGTAATGTAAGTAACAACTGAGTTTAATAATATAAATCCTGTAACTAAGACCCTAAGTTAAAATATCGACGGCACCCCTGTGGTGGCTTTTATGTAAGTGAAAACAAATGATGAAGATTAAACGTGTTGTTTGTGTTTATTCCACCAGTCTGAGAAGAGAGTGTATATTGACAGATTCCCACACAACTTCGCCTAGCCATCACTCAAGCCAGAACTACAGATACACAAGCAAATAGAATAGGTTTTATAATGCGGTCAGTTCAGACCTGATTTATTTTAGGTTGAGTTTAACCTAGTATTCTATAATTATTCCACATTTTATTTTCCTGAACTAGGTTATTACTAAGACCTAACATCTTATTAATCATTGAAAATTTGGTAATATATTGACTATAATTAAGCATAATTATTATAAAATATTCGTATTTTGATCGTAAGCCTCTGTTAAAATTAGATATTTGTATTGAGATTTATAACATAATTAATAATTAATCTTATAAGTTAAAGTTTATGTATGTGTAAAAAATATATTAGTTGATGGTTACACATAAAATGTCAATTAGCGCATTTATACCTCTCAAATAAAACTTTCTAAGACGGTACCTTGCTGACAAACTGAATTAAAAATGAATCATGTACTTTGCACCCAGACCTAGGGAAAACCCGGAACTGAATAAAAAAAATGAATTACTTGATAAAGATACACAATGGAATCCACACATATCTAAAAGGACTATCTTATTATAATAGAATAAGACATTGGCTTTGAAGTGAATCATCAATCTGTTTAGTCTCTATATATAAATACATATATATATATATATATAAAATTATATATCACATATATATTATAGTATTATATTTACACTGCATATTCACACAGAATACGCATTAAACCACATTTACTTTTGAATTTAAATCGATATTATTAACTGGCGTTACGTTTATAATTCTTCCGTATAAATATATTGACTCAACTCAAATACTGTTAGTAATAATTTTCCATCGACAAAAAATAAATACAACTGAAAAACTTAATGTAATGCCATGACCAGTATTTATTTTGAAACGAGAAAATGGTACAAGAACTAAAATAAACAACATTTTACGTTTGTTTCTGTTTGCTCGGTTAAGACGGTGTTTATACAAAAAATATTGTTTGTATTAGTTTAATATTAATTCTGAGTACTTATTTCATGAGCGATAACTCTTAATGAAAGAGAAAACATCAGTGTGGCTCTTGGTGGTAAATAGGATCGTGGAGGAAGGTGTTGACTTACAATATATAAAGTCTTAGTTTTCTTCCATATTACGAGCTCCTTGGGGAAAGGAGTTCATCAACGATTCAATAGCTTTTCCACTTTACTTTATAGTGTGGTGTCCGCAGGGAACTGGTGTTAGCCTCTTATTGTTTGGTTCTAAAGATCTTTGTTTGCGTCTAAGGCCAACTCAGGATTTTCTAGAACCTTCCTTTTTTGAGACGTAAGTATAATAGAACGATACCCTTTTTATTTTTAGGATAACAAGTTTTCAGAAATAATGCGCGTGTGAAAACGTAATATATATTTGACAATTTTAAAATTTATTTATGAAATCAAATAAAATATACTTTGGTTTGGCAGTAATGTTAAGTTAACCAGCAGCACGGAACACGTAAAGAGCCCAATTCTCAATGGACCAGAGTTCATTGCAGCATACAGCGGCCAGACCTGCGAACTACCACTTACCGCACATGGGACAACATTAGCAAATTTTGTTCTATTTTTATTCTCCTTAGTTAGGCATCGAGCTTTAGATCTGTTTAACCTACACTTTTCCCGTAATAATAACATGCCTGATATGCCCATGGATAAGACGCACTGATTCACAAGTTAGGGCTGTACTTGTTCAAGGTGTGGAGATGCCTCAATGGATTTTGGTATGTTTATTTTTGTTGTTTTATTTTAAACTACATGTTACCTGTGGCCTAATATTAAAATCATAATACATCCTATGACGTTTTTCAAACGCAAGTAACAGTTATTCAGAAAGATATGTTTATTATGTTATGTTTGGACCACTTACGCATCAAAGTAATTTTATTTTCATCATCAAAACTGAGTCTGCCTTGATGATATATGAATACACAGGTCTTGGAAAGCGACATCGCTAATAAGCGTTTATTTCTAGTCCTTGTCATATATTTCCTGACTAAGATACTTTCAGTACCATAGTCGAGATTGCCTTATTGTCCCGAAATAAATGTACATTTACGTATATGTAGGACAGGGAAGCAAATTTTATATGGTGAGTGATATTTTAGATATTTCTATGGACAAAGTTGAAAATGTTTGGGTTATAGCATCAATTCATATCGTGTCTTGTACCCATAAGTTGAAAATGGAAAAGCATATCATTACAATTATTATAGAAATATATTTAGATCAAAGGGAATAAAAGGGACAGAAAATTATGTCTTAGCAGTAGATACATTCTTAAATGAAAGTAAACGTCTTTTTGATATAGCATCTTGCAAGTGTAAGTTGTTCTCTGAGTGTAAGTGTACAAAAGACAAAAAAATACCTGGGTTTCAACAACATTTTTAGTATTACATTTGGATTACTACCTCCACCCGTATTATCTCTAGATCAAAATTGTGAATCGTAAACATAGTTCCACTGATAGTTACTCTCCCGGCCAGGAAGTTGCCTGCTGGGGCGGCTGAAAGCGTAGCGTTCGAAGATAACTTTATGCCCATGGTGCGTTTAGTGTTGGTAATATATCCATGCAAAATCCACAATATAAAAGTTATGATTGTTCAAATATAAAGAATTATTTAACATAAAAATACAAGAGAAATGTATAAAATGTTGGTAAAATAGATGAGTTTATTCCTTATCTAGTATGATCTTATTGATTAGATAAACAACTTAAGATTTTTGGAAATACTGTTCAATATAATAACTAAATTTTTTAACTAACACTAATATTATTACAAAGGATAAGACTAAAAATTAAAAAATGACTTCCTCTGTATGAGACAAAGAGATATATTTAATTGAAACGCAAAACTTACAATTTGTAATATAACTTTAAATGAAGGAAAATTCTAAGTAACACTGACCTCTTGCGATCGTTAGAAGTGCAATATGCCTAAATATTGTATGTGTGATTATGTGTCCATGTGTTCCATAATTCGACTTAACTTAATTATTCTTATACGCGTGGCCAACACTTAGTAATATTCATTGACTGAGTAAAACATATGTGTTTTATGTATATGCAGAATTTAAGATACAAAGCGCTAAAAATGTATCTTAATAGTGCGTTAAATGGGCCCAATTATAAGATAGATCAATAATACCCCTAAATGTCTTTGTATGGTTTTATTAAATAAAGTTTAGTAGAACCGACTTCAATTTTCCTATTAATATTTCTTAGAAAAGGACCCTCTTTTTAAATATTAATTTTAGCCTGTAAGCTACTTTTTAGTTTTAAATATCCGCAATAAAATAAAACCAAACTGCAATGAATATTATGATTCATTTAGTGATTCTTGTGGGCACTTGTTGGTTAAATATCAAATAAAATCAAGAGTTGGTAATTTAGAAAACTGTTTTATATGTTTTTCAACTGTTGGTATTTTATCTAAGTTTAGGAATTCTCTCGAGTACGATAGGAGTTTTATGTGTGCCTTGATCAATAATATTTTTTTTTTTTTGCTTATTTATTCGCGAATATGAATGAGGGAAGATAGAAACACGGCTGTACTGGCCTCTGTCTGTGTAAACATCCGCTCTCGTGACTCACCACCAATTTAGATACTGTTTTTGTAACTGTTTTGAATACTAAATCAGGATTATCTTGTGTATACATGAACCTAAATTAAAACTGACACAATTATCCGTATTAGTCTAAGAAGACAGTGTTTATTACAGTAGTAAATTTTAAACAAAACTTGCCACATAAAATTTCTTAATATTGACCACGTATTTACTAAAACTTAACCCTATTAACTATTTTAAAGTTGTCAGTTTTGCTTTCAAAACCAAACAGCGTACTGGTGTTGGAATTAAAACGGTTATTTTTATGAGTCATGTATTGTAATATTTTGCGCGGTAACTCGTTACAAAGAAATACAAACTAATAATTAATTAATTTTTAAGCTAACCTTCACGAACCAAGGTTGGGTTGGAAACTGGTGCAATACAGTTTTTTGTGATGGGAGAGACCGGTAGGGGGAGGAAGTTAGGAATTCATTTCCCTCCATGAAGACTGCTTAGACATACCCTCTCGTGATTCTTATATCAAATAATGTTAAGTATAATAAATGTAAGCTATAAAAATTAATTTAGAACTGCAATATAAAATTGCTATGATTTTTGTAGATGGTGTGCCGATGATCTTTAGATTAATTTCAATGTTGACAGCAGTAAAGATGCATATATAAGTAGCATCATTTTGGTCGTTTTCATGAATTTGCATACTTGTACCACTAGTAGACTCCATAGATTGTACTTTTATAGCACTTGTGTTATACAATAATTTTATAAATTTTTCCACTAGCATATCACAAAAACTATTATTTGTCAGTGTACTCCGCTGACAAGTTCTAACTTAGCGGAGCCAAATACATGTATGATTGGTGAATCAATGAATCCTGTTCTATTCTAATTATACAGTGTTATTTTTGTAAAAAGAGCAATTTATATAAATAAGTTAAAACGAGACCTTGAATAATACAAACTTTTATAAATATGCCGATTGAACTTTTAAGACACTACCTCTAACAAAAACAATGTAATATGTAATAATCCACCACACATCTGGCGTCAACCTTCTGTTTTATAAATACATCAGTAAATCTCATTTATTGAATGGAATACCCTCAAATGTCTTACACTTTGTAAACTCACACATTCCTTCGCATTTATCAAACTCCTGATAAATATGTATAGACTGCAGAAATATAAATATTTGTTGTTGGAAGAACTGTCAGCATAGAAAAGTGATGTATTCATTTTATACTGCTTAAATCGAGATAGGAACTTGTCAAGCGGAAATGGTCATTGTTGGTGGTTGGTAACCGGCAGTCTGACCTCCATCCTGAACTCTTCCTGTACGTTTTATGTTTCCTAATAGTGTATCCTCAGAAAGAAGACATTATGTACTTCACAGTATTCATAGGATTTAATATAATATTAAATAAGAAATAAGTATTGAATCTTATAGTTACAAATGAAATTACCGGGAATCGCTTATTTCGGGACCGACTAGACTAAAACTTTTCAGGTTTTTGTTAATACTCAGAAGTTTGTTTTTTAATCAGAGAAAGTTTTTACGAAGAGAAAAATTAGATAAGTTTTGAGGAACTTTTTTGAATTCGGAAAGAATAGTGATAATTGAGCCATAATCCAAACTGACAGTAAATATCTGTGGCACTTTTAGCTGAAGTTCTCCAAGGAGGCAGAAATGATTGTTAACATCTAAATTTTGAAAGTATTAAACTTCAGAGGATGATTAGTAATGTAATCCAGACTGCAGAGACGAAAATACTATTTAATTTTTACCACTGAGTCACCTTAAAATAAATTACAAGATACAAGAGTAGATGCTTATTCGCAGAAACGGGTTTCGAAAGCCTTTATATGAATTTATATACTTGATCGGGGCATTGTGAGAGGCAAACTGAATTTTGGTGTAAGAAATCTAATATTTCAACCCACAAATGTATGTTCCTACACGTGCATCACCTGAAACATTTAACAGGAAAAACTTTATTTCACTTTTAAATCGCTTAACCATGAACAATGAAGTGAAAAGTACCAGATATATATACCTACTTCTATTTGAATACTCTGATACAGCTACTATAAACTTGGGACATAGGTCAACTTGGTCTAAAGAAGAACTTTTTTTGATTTTGGTTAAACGGTACTCCGTCCGTCTTTGTGAAGACACCTATATGAAGTTCGTAGAGAATTTAAACCTGGTCTGTAGTTTTTTCTTTGCCTATGGAAAAATTATATTGATTTTGGGGTCAAAAGTTAAAATAAAATTGCTACCCATCCGTCCTTTTTAATTCCTGTACCATAACGGTTTCATTATTTTATTTAGGCTACTTCTATATTCCTTTGTATAGGTTGTTTAATAATAACATCACTGTGAAGGAAGAAATATCGTTCCTGTGTCGAAATTTTTACAAGTAAAAAGTGAACATTCAAAACAGTGTCGCATGTTACTAATAAATAATACATTACACGCACCAGTAATAAAAAATTCGTGCATACGGATGTAAATAAACTATACATGTTTTGTACTAGTACGTAGCGGTTTGTATAGTGATTAAAGATTAAACTACATTAAAGGTTAATCGGTAGTTTGCATGTTGTGACGTGGGTGCAATACATATTGGCATGGGGGAATCTGGGTTGAGAGATAAGATAAGACTCGCTGTGTCACTTAACGATAAACACTGCACATTGTCAGCACTTTTAACCTCTGATTGCCTGTATTAAAGACGGGTCAGATTGCCGTTTCTACAAACCTCGTACAAGACTAAGAAATGGTAATAGGCAAAACATCTTTATTACATGATCATAGAGAACAGAAAATGAGTCAATATATTTTTGTTTACATAAGCAAATACAATTGATAGCAAATAAAATATTATATAAATAGGTCAGAGTTTAAAAATTCGTCTTCGTTGTAGAAGGGTCTGTATTGGAGCCATTCATTCAGGGCTTTCTTAAAGTATTTAGGCTGTTGGTGTTTGATATTAACTGGAAGTTTATCGAAGTATAGGGCTCTTTTGTAAGATGGTTTTTTTCCAAAGAGGCTCAGGTGATGTGTTTGCAAGCTGAAGTTGGAGGTATTTCTTCTATTGTAGTTGTGAATACTGTTATGTCTTTGTTGTCCTAAGTTAAATGCTTGTAGGATGACGTCTTGAATGTAAAAAGATACTACTGTGAGAATTTTAAGTTGCTTGAATGACTGTCTGCAGCTTTCTCGGAATTGCAGACCTGCCAGACTCCTGATAGCTCTCTTCTGGTGCTTGAGAACTCTCCCAAGGTTAGTTTCAGTTGTACAGTTGTATTTCCCCACACTGCTAGTCCATACCTCAGATGTGATTCAATCAGAGCGAAATTGTTGTCAGTTTTAGCTATCTTACTCGTTTGTCTTATTCTACGTATTACGTAGATGCCTGAGCAAAGTTTTTTGCAAAGTCGGTCAACATTGGTTTTTGGCTTCCAAGGCAGGTAGTGCTGTTAGGTCTGCACTTCTGTGTTTTGTTATTAAATTAATCTTGACAGTTTTATTTTCATTTAAGACTAAGTCGTTGATATCTGGGGAGACGCCGATAACAACAAGATGATAGATGGCTGTCGGTTCTACCTCTGTATGTTCGTTCCAGGACACTTTATGTAATCTACGTATGAAAGTATTAACTATAATTATGTTTCTATAGAACCTCACCGACTCTAAACAAAACTATGCCATATATGGTGTTAAATATCCCTTCTGGTTCAGTCAGAAAAGAGTTAGATTTCCAGTGAGGCTGTCACTAGACATTTCAAATTAAATACGTTATTAGTTTAGATGTTTGAATCCTACCATAATGATAGGCCAATCAACCTGAATTTGGCATTATAATGTGGCTGTAACACTTTCAAACATTTAGAAACTTCATAATCTTGAAACCTTACTAGATAAAATTTTGTATTAACCTTACGATGTTTTTTTAAACCTGGAACTTATTTAGTCACAATTAATGGTAAATTATGTTTTTAAACATATTTACTTATTACCGTCCAATAGTATTTTGTATACTTATACAATTTTAAATGACATCGATATTTAATCATTATATGCTACAAAATCATACGTATATAAAAGTTTTAATTGAGATAACTAGAAAGTTTTACAAATAATGAAAGTTTTAAGTTATCTTGTGAACTACTCCAGGTGCAAATTTTGCCAAAATGTGAGTAATCGCCACCTTAAAACATTTTTTGGTTAAGAAAGAATTTGTACCAATAATGTATCTGTATTAAAATTGGCCTGATTTTATTAAGAACTACGTCAGTTATAAGTTGGAACTTTGTACGCCCGCTTTCTGTAAGCCATAAGTTATATATAAGTAAAAAAGTAAAAAAATCAAATATTATTGTAAATTACCTGGAATTTAAAATTTTTTTATAGATTTACGCTATAATGCATAATATCTTATATAAAACCATTTTTAAAAGTTAATTGCGACCATCTAGAAACTTATGAGATATGGAATAAATTAAAAAACTAAAGTTGTTTATTATTACATAATATATGTTCAAATGTATCGGATTAGGCCTATGTTTGGAATTGGATGAGTAAAAACGTTTGCTTAACGTGAAAATGTAAAGCATAAATCTTAAAAATCTTTTATGCTTTAGACTGACTAACGAACTAGTTCCATCTATTTGCAAGTACTGCCTTTTTATCAAGTTAAGTCTACGCATTTTATTAACTATGGTAGTTATGTTGTTCACAATTTCGTATTATAATTGTATAAGCCCATAAATGTATACAAAAATATATACATTTTCGTATTATGTTGGTTTTGGATTCTGGGAGACGTGATAGAGAACATCCAAGGGATGTTCCGCAAATTCCATCATCCTGGCGATCCAGATCAGCATATTTCTATAAAATCTACCTAAAATGTAGATAAATATTGAGGAATATGGTTCAATAAGTGAAAATTAACGGAAGGTCCCTCCAAAACTATGGCCTACTTCGCTCCTGTTAATCTAATTATATTAAGAAAATGTCATACTGGGTAAACACAAACGGCTGCTGGCGAACGAAACCATTAAAAGGTTAACACTTTTAAATGGATAAAAATACTAAAAAACTACCTGAGATTCCTATAAAAATGGTTGGAATTTTAGGAGTGAATAGTTGAATCTTACCTCGAACGTTTGATCAGTATTTTTACATATTTTTAAATTTGTTATCTCGAAATTGGCAAGACCTTCTTAGTCTACTTCAAGTTTTCATACATTCCATCAATAGTTTGGTTCTGTAATGTTTGATTGAATGTTTAAGATCGCGAAGAACAAACACATCGTAGGTTAATAAGGTAGAATATGGAAACTATATTTCTTGAAATTACCAAACTGATTCCATATATGTCTGCAGCGATGCTAATGAAGAAGTTGTCTGTGCCTTTATTGTTCTTAGAGACGATGGTACTATGAACGGAAACTACCGAAATGATCTCAAGACAAATTCTATTAACAACAGACTAGGAGGGTGTGATAAGGCTGTGGGGTTGTGAGTGTCATGGGAGGGGAGTTTGGCGGGGAGGGGGACGCAGGCGCAACAACCCTATGGGTGGGTTCCCAGCTTAGTCGCTGTCGTGACGCGAGCGGGTCGGGAGTGTGGGAGTGTGGGGCTGTAGGGAGTGAGCTAGTCTGGATCTTTTCGGGACTGGCGGATCCTCAGGTAACAAGAAAAATTGGTTTAACTTTACCTACACTGAATACAAACCTTACAGAGGATGCTTATAAAAAAATACTTTCAGGTTTTTAACTTTCTGACAAAGTTTGAGTGTCAATTAATTCCAAGGTGTGGTAACCGATAAGAGAACTTTTCTTATTTGGAGAAACAAAGTGAACAGTTACCTACTAGCTGGTTATTCTTCTCTAGGCAAGATTATATTCTGACAAACAACGCAATTACATACTTATTTATCGAGATTTAAAATACAAAGTCTTAAGGCGAAAGTAGTCCAGTTCTCGAAAGTCTATTATACTATTCTTCAATAAAATACTACTTAGTTCAGACACATTTCTGTTAAAAGCCAAGCGAGAATAGATAAATAAAAATTAATTACTATTTACATTTTAATATGATGATCTGAACTGTTGGGAATTGTGCAGATAAATATTGTAGTTATTGTCTAATTAGTTCTTAGTAATTGAGGAATATCGAAGGATAAAAAATACCGTTTTATTTGTTAAAACATATTTGGCTTTTTAAAATGCTAAATAATATAAATTGAACTAATGGAGTTGTAATATTGTTTTGAATGACTCAAGTGGATACATTAAAAATTTCACAACCACATTTAAACAAATAATTATGCTTGTCAATTAAAAATGATGTAATAAAATATGTTACCTTTTAGGCAGAAACTTATATGAAAAAGTTACATAACCAGATTCTTTAAATAATAGATGTTTTTTTAATCACACAGAAAGACTTTAATAATACACTTTAAATTTCTTAAATGCTTTAACTAATTGTTGGTATATTCATGTTGTTTCCTTTCAGAACAGGGAATTAAATTAGAGGAAAGTCTACAAGTCCAGCAGAATACGTATTTTGGTTGTTTACGTGCACTGCTAACGTAGCGAAATGTCCTATATGTTTTGTAAAGGTGCAATATCCCGTTAATTCCAGCGCTATTGTCCACGTCTGCAGTGAAATTTCCTCTGGCATTAATGGAATTGGATGAGTTAATCTGGCCGAGTTTTGGGCTTCAATACCTTATTTCTATACAAGTTTATTAATATGAGGCCTATATGTACAGTTTATGCTATAGTTTGTATAAATATAATTGAACAGAAATTACAAAATAAAACTTACATAGGTTCAAAAACTATTAATATATTAATGTTTTATAAAATATTTTGTTTAAAAAGAATACTAAATCGTTACCAATATTTCATTAACTACCATATTTTTTCCTAACACTTCAATAGAGCTATTTTTAATAAACGGTAATGTGGAAGTGTACATTGTAATTATATTGAATAAACTATGTATCTAGTAAGGCAGAGCTTGTAGATAAAATAATCGCAGACTATCATTTTTCGATAGAGAGTAGATATGCACGGTCCTTTCTTTGCAGTAGAGCCTCTATTAAAGGTCAGAGTTGATGTACTTCTAGAAAAAATACTTCGTAAAATCTAGTTAAACTGTGATTGTTTTAGGAGTAACATATACTATTTGCCATTTAGTAAAATTAAATATAACGTATTGGTTTTACATATAAATATTATGCTACAAGAAGACACATGCCATGAAAATAAATATAAAATTATCGGTCATTATTACAAGGCATATAATTGGTGTATTCCATAAAAAGAAAAGAAATTATATGCAAAACATGCTGCTGATAAATACACAAACAAGCAGGTAGTGAAATAAACGCAACTGGCATTAAAATGAAGGAAGTAATAAATTTTCTCTTGTCCAAGAGATTATTTTAAAAGAAAGTAATCAAACATTTTAAACAAATTATTCAAATAGTTTTTAAACTACTGTAAATATGCGTAATTTAAACGATTTTACAAAAAATTTGGTGATCCAATTTTTTTTTGTACGTAATTTTTCCCCATAGCAGTCTTCTCAGGAATTGAAGCCACTCTATGAGTAAATTAAACTAACCGTGGACTATTCCGTGTAAGACAGTTCCAGTGTGAGTTGGAGTTAAAGCATGTTTAAACCCGTATACATGTGGAAAAATACAAATGCCTAAACTTTTGTTTCCGTTATCAATATCGTGCTATGGTAAAAGTCGTTATTGATATTAGAATTTAAACGGTCATTCTTAAATGCCTTATTCTCACATAAATATTTACATTCATACACATTACCAATTTTCTACACTGTCAATGCCAGAGTAGAATTCCAATTCCATATGGTTGGTCTCCCAATTATTTTCCAAGGACTTATCGACATTATAGAGTTCATTTGACGTTAAAAAGTTTTAAACGAGTTTTTAACGCCTTCGGCGTTGGTGCATATTTTATGAAATCTGCCAACTTGTTTATAAAGTGGACACCTGCTTGCGTCCTCAAGTGTTCACATGCTAGTGTTATGTGTTCCTAGGTCTGTACCTGTCTATGCTACTTGTGCCGTACCCGTGTACAGATCACCTTTAGATAAAGAGAATGAGACTGTTTGAAAAATGTACAAACTTGGTAAAGAGCACAGTTGCAACTTTTCGAAATCTGGTCGAAAACGTTTTAGCACTGACCGTTTTGTACTATAATCATTGTTGGGCTCTTCATATTTGATGGTATCTATATACAAGAATGAGGACTTTTGGCCAATAACCAGCCCGAAAAGCAATAAAAGATGCTAAGGAATGTCGCATGGCTTCCGTGATATGACACTCTTTTGAAGACGAATACTCTAAGTTGATTGCCATCTTAATTTTCTCGTCAAGCTAAACTAATTATTCCCATTTTACCCATTTACCCATTATTAAAACCTACGAATAGAGTACATAAAAATTTTATGCATTAAAAATAATCCTCTAAATTTAAATATGTCAGTATAATTAACTCTCGGGAAAGGAATTTTAAAGTCATGTCATATTCACTATTTTAGAACAGTAATTTTAAATTAGAACTGTGCTTATGATTTTAGTACAAAATTGGAATACACGATGTTTAAGTAGTATGAATTGTTTTGTAAATGAAAATTGAGGCTAATTTGGAAAAAATATTTGTTATTATAATGCTTTTAAACTGAAATTATGTTTCTTAACGAGAATAATAAATACTCACTAAGTGTTTTCCATAAAAATGAAAATAATTAGTTCCTAAATTAACATTCACTGTATTACTATGTAAATTATTGATCTGTATTGAATATTATTTCGATATTGAAAAATTTTATGATATTATTTATTAGAGTAAAGTTCTGTTATTTTGGATCGTTATTGTGCAACTTATCACCCATCAGTATATTATTGAAATGCATGTCACCCAGTACAGTATTTGGAAAAGGTTAGCAATAATAATCACAAGATCCAGATAATCAAAGTTTGATTCTATTATTAAAAAGTACAGACTCAATTGTCCACATTTGTATCCTTCCTTTTAATATTTTTTTAAATCTTATATAGCCCCTTAATATGCATTTCTTCCACTTTCTATCATTTCATTAGGTATGGAAAATAAAATCTTATTGCATATTAACTGTTACCTGTGGCTTGCACACAAACGGGTGGTGTATAAAAATGGAATCGTTCCCATAATAATTTAAAATTGTGTAACAAACTTCCTAAAATAAGTAAGGCCATTTAAAGGGATTATTTAACTTTCTTTCTGACTTTAAAATTATTGCATATTTAAATTTAAAGGTCAGTGCATAGGAGCACTACATTCTGGTAAGTGGAACCGTTTCATTGAGCACAATTTAACTCCATTTGCCAAGGGTCCGTCTATAAAGCGGCTAGAAAGTTTTTAGTTACTTTGGACCAGAAATAGACAATACTTTGCCCCCTGCTTTAAAGAGCCTTAGCTACCGTTCGTTAAAAATCATGGCAAAAATATAGTTATATAATGTTATTTACTTGTAGATGTTAATGAAGTTTATTTATTTTTAAGCTATGACAAGAGTTCATAGTCCGTAACTTTGAAGAACGCTTACAGAATAAAGACCGCAGGGGTGTTTCAGTGAGTTCCATACCTAAGATTTCAGTAACTTCCGTCGAATTATTAGAGGACGATGTATAGGAACTCTGAGTTCGGGTTCATAGCTCTTTGTTAAGAGATATCTACGATGTATCTTGATTTATCCTTTTTTTAACATAATTTTTACGCGTAAATAATTAGATTAACACTAAAAAAACCACCACCTTTTCTTGCTTATGAAACCATGTCGGCCACTTATATTCATTTCGTATTATAGGGGTCAATTATTGAAAAGTATACAAACAACGTATTAACTGATAATGTAATACATTTTAAGACGTTCCTTTGCTATCCGTGTTCACTTTCCGTGTTCACTTTCCTCTGATGTTTCCTAAAAGCCAAGTTCAGTTACATATGATTGGTATCGTTTTCCGTACCGCTGCAACATTGATTCGATGTCCCATCGGTTGCTTCGGCCGTCAAGGAAATTGCACATTGTATCTTGGAACATTACTTTATGTCAGTTGATATGATAACGATGTGCTCTCTTGTTAACTATCCCGTACTGTACAATGTTGAGCTATGTTTTTATTTACCTCGATGTGTTTTCATAAATTGTGCCACAATGTTAGGAAACCATTAGTTATTTTAAAGTTAAAAATACGGAACGCGTTGTTACTCCCATATACGTTTACGGTTTAATTCGTATAAATAAAATGAAATAAGTACTCTAATTTCCAGGGACTGTATGCTGTATGTTTATTAATTTCAGAACACTATATCTAATAGTGTCTTTCAATTAAAAATCCTTATTGTAGTATATTTTATAGAAATCTGCTATTTGAATTAAAACTCTGGGAAAAAATTAAATAATGGTTTTAAATTATGTGTGGCTTAGAATTTCATGAAAAGATGTATGTTAGTCTCTTTCACTATTTTAAAAATCTCCATCCTTTTGAGCAGGATAGATAATAATTAATAGTACATAATATAATTATTGAAATATTTAAATGAAGTTTTCATGCAACATTTCAATTCAGTCGCTTTGCATGGTGTATGAACATCCATATATTCATCTATATGTCCCACATGTCCATAACTGTTATATTTATAATATTAATTAGAATACTTGTTATGATTAAAAAATAAATTGAGCTAATATATACAATAGCATTTGAATTCTACTAGGAATCATCTCATCAACATTTATAATATAAATCAGATATTTCCAAAGTATTATTTAGTAAATTTAAATAATGAGTTTTATTGTAAATGTCTAGGGGATATTATTCAATATACATAAACAAAAACTGCATTGTCTTTAGTAAAATAAAAACCTTTGCGCCAAAAATCTGATTTATAGCGTATAACGAGCTGGTTAAGAATTGAAATCAATTCAAATTTAATCAAATAATTTCCTTTCCGAAGTAAACTTGCAGGCTTTGATCCTTGATTCGTTTACTTTGCTTCAAACAGGATAACAAAAGATAACTAATCCTTTTACTGCATCAATATTGTTCTTCCCAGACTGCTCAGAAGACTTATTTAATTGGTTTTTCAGTTCATTATTGTTTGAATACTTAAATAAAACAGCTATAGAATTGTAATCAAACGGCAAGCTCTACACTTGTTTGAATAACGTTTACTTGCTAAGAGAGTGTAACAAAAGATAATTATGTAAATTTGTACTCACTGCGCATTGGAGGTATGAAGTAAGTGGCCTAAGACAAGTAGTAAGGCCCTGGAGGCAGGATACTATTTGAACATTCGTTTTATAATAATTGTTGGTGGAAAAGATTTAATTATGCATATTTTATTACATGTATAACTACACAAAATATCAAGATGAATCATTTCCACCACGTTAACTTATACTTTAAAGACAAAATTACATCACAAATTAAAACACTATCAATTGTATTTAAAAAAATTGCTACACCAATCTGTGTTCAAACTAATATTGTTTTGAATATAAGCTACTGCTTTAAATATTATGTTTTATAAGACTATCATTTGTCCAGGTGTGATAGAAAAGTGCTCGGTTAATAAAGTGAAGTTTACAGTTTTATTTTATAAAACAAAGCTTAATCGTCATTTAGTAATATTTCTAGCAAGAGTAGCACTTTAAGTAAACATATTTATAACATTGCGATATAATATATTAACAGTATGTGGTTGACTATTTAATGAATAAATTGTCGCACGTAGACACAATGGAAGTAAATCAAACTGATAAGGGTCAGTGTGTAAGACGAAGAGGTGACATTCAGTTCTTTTAATTAAGCTCAGCTAGGCTGTCTTGTACCAATATTAAGAGGTTTTGATTGCCAATGAAGGACAATATCGGTAGACAGTAATATTAATGCTGGACAAAAGTAATAAAAAAATACTATGTTGAAAATTAGTTGAATATACAAATCATACCACTGGACATAATATATAAGGACATGATATTCATAAATAGTGAAAAACGTTCTTGAGAATTTTCAATTACTATTGAAATTGAACCTTCAATGTCATTTTAACTAATAGATGCGATGAAAACTTGCATAATTTTGAAATTCCAGCGGAGTAAGTACTTTTTATGATGCAATGTTTGCAGAAATTAATTAAGGCTATTACTATGTATAAAAATTTAGCCTACTTATGTAACTATATATATATATATATATTTCAAAATGACAACTTCGAATACAAAACCAATGCAACACCATTTATTACTAAATAAGATTCATTTAACAATTATTTATTGTCAAAAGTGTGAGTATTAGTAGTAACTTGTGCTGTAGAAATGTATGAATAATTTTACTTACGGCAGATCTAAAAAGTTGAAATAAAAGAGTAAAAATGTTTAATTGAAAATCCTAACTTAAACATTTTGTTTGTACTTTAACCTAAATATGCAGTAAAATATATGATATTAGGAATAGTTATAATGAAACCATAGCACACAACTACAGCATGAAATACATATTTTTCATTTGAGTTGTGCTAAACATTGAAAAACTGGGTAATATGATGTAGATGTAACAACAAATGGTATACAGCAACTGTTTTAAAATTAGTATAATGAAATTTTTATAAATCTAAAAAAAAATTTGTATTGCCATGCACGTGTTTCGGTATTTAGCCATTATCATACTAATATAAATATATTAGTATATATCTAATATACTAATACAAAGGTAACGTTTGTTGTATTGTTGTATAATGTTTAGTTAATAAAATGTATTACAATTGTATATAAACACTGATATACTCTTTTCATTTTATTAATTCTATATGTTAATTTTATAATATTACGTATTTTAATATATTCTTATATACTAATCAAATTATATATAAGTATTGAAATACATTGTACATCATAGGCATGACAATTAACTGAAGAGAAAAGATATTCAGATGTCGGCATTGGAGAGAGAAAAAGAGAAAATCCGATTTTTACGAACACGGGTCGGATGTTTGACCATCTGAGGTAGTCTATCCTGAGGCTTCTGGGAATAAGTGAGTTTAAAAGTAAATCGTTTGTTTTCGTAGCTCCTCGCTCAAGAGATCTAGGATTTTGTTTTGGCAGCCAGTCGTACACTGTATATCAACAGAATTAGAACTTGATTGGGGGTCTTCTTTATCCCAGAGGTCTTGCTATATCTAGCTTCTCCTTGCTAACAATATGGTTTGAAAGAGCTTAATTCGGTTTATTTTTTACATTTATATGGGGCAATATAAATTAATTCTTCAAATAAGAATTAGTTGTGGGAAATAATAAATAAGAGATTACAAATAAAATGTTTTTTACATAAAAGAGTGAGGTACAAACTCATATAATAAGATTAAGCACTTTATATATATATATATATATATATGTGTGTGTGTGTGTGTGTGTTTATATATGGTATATCAAGCTGTTTCTTAATTGTATATATATATATATATATATATATATATATATATATACAATGCTATGATATATGCTATATCAAGCTGTTTCTTGCTCACGAAATATATAATACAAAATACAAATAAATAAATATATATATATATACATATATGTGTATAATATATATATATATATATATATATATATGTATGTATGTATGCATATATATATTAGATTAAGAAGCAGGGTTAGTTAAAAATTCATGTCTCTACACCAAAAATTAATGTCTGTATTCTGAAAATTAACCTTTCCAAACATAAAATCTACTGTAAATAACTGTAATGTAACTATATAAATACTTCATGTAAAGTACAATCAAAATTGCATTTGTCACTTCAACATTTAATAAACTTAGGTATTACGCTCTCCTAAGTTGTACGCCCTGCAGTGTATATACAATGAGCATGGTTTAGAGTCCAGGAAGTAGTAAAAGATTTACTATCCATAAAAGGAAAAAAACTAAAACCGGAACCTATAAGCCGTTGTAGCTTACAGTGACAATACAGCACATACTGTCTTGAAGAACATTATGCGTAACAGTCATGAGGAATCTCTTTTTTAAATATTTAAAAATTTGAATATTTGCAAATGTATAAAAATATAATTAGTACCCACAAAGTTATAAAACTGTGGTAATATAGCCAACATATGTTGATATCAATAACAGTTAAGCCTAAACTACAGTTCTGGATTGCAGAACAAAGGATCAGTACGTACTTATTGACTGGGTGTTAGCACGCCTCTCTCTGGACAGGCTGGACACATTTTATGTATGTGTGTCTGATTACCCTGTTAATATCTCGAGAAATGACCTTGATCATGACATCTTTTTATCAAGCCTCACTTACATACAGGCAACATCAAGTCCGATGATTGTGGTGTATAATATGTAACTCCAATTAACTTGACAGAGCAGATAATAAATTATGATGACAACGATATAATAGCAGAATAAGTTAATTTTAACAACCTGTTTACAGTCATAAAATGACATTTTAACATGTGATATAGTATTAAGACCACTTCAGGTCTTGATCTTTGTAAGGTTAGGAATATCTTTTGTTGTATTAGTTGCACAATATGAAATCCATCCAATGCTATCAGTTAATGCACGGCAAATCGAGCACTCGAACGTTTTCTGTGACATGCCAGGCAATACTGTAGCGAGACCAGGCTGCCGTCGACATCGTCTCTCTCACTCGTTTTGTTGATGAAGTAGCAGATGATAATGAAGAATTATAGTCAACTTTTCAAGTGCAGTGCTGATGGTGGAAGAGCAATTCAGTAAAGACGCTACCCCTTTCACTCTTTATGACACTTAATTATCTATCAGCAGATAAGGTATTAAAATCTCGCAAATATTATGGAAACAGACTCCAAAGGTGGTCGTGGTGCAGCTCTAGCGTAGTCGTAAATTGGAATGATTTACCTCCTGTATGTCTAATACAATCAAAAATATTTCTAAGTTTATCTGAGTCCAGAGTATTACTCGATGCAGAGCGCTCGTCAATGCAGCCAACCAATGAACTGGCTTTGACAGATGACATGGAGGAAGCCATAGATTTCATACAAACAATACAACATATACTTTCACTTAGGTGTATATTTGAGTAATTATAAAAAATGATTAGTTTTTATTAAACTCAGCACGTGTTTGATTTTAAATTAAAGAATATACTAATCTATGCTACATATTTTGAATTCTGTAATTGGTGAAACCATGTTTTACAAATCTGTTATTGATGTTATTAAATTTGTACCTTATACACTATGAAATGAAAATTATAATTACACACAAGGATGTAAAAATGTTTATACTAATATGTAGAGTTTCGTATGTTTTAACGTACAGCATGCTATACATTTTAATATGTACGTTTGGCATGTTAGCCTATTTTGTGAAAAGGTTAACTATTATATTAATGAACAATGCACTGTGTTAGAGCGTGTTAACATATGTGATACAAACATAATATAGATAACTTAACAGTGTTGAAAATAAGTGTTTTAAAAAGTCAGTTTTATGGTATTTTAATATATTTATTTAAAATTTTGCCTTGCAGCATCACTGCTTTCATTATCTGGTTTACCTCCGTCACGGAGGTACTTTGGTATGACGAACATTGATTCACTCACAGCAATCTTGAACATCACTCATTCTATAGTAATTTGGGTTTTTAGCATAATTCTCAGTCTTTTAACTTCTTCTATCCAATTTGCTAAATTATAAATAGTACTAAAAAGGAACCATTTGTATTAAAAGTACAACTTTTCTGTTATGAACAAACAAAATCTTAACCAACAAACCACTTGAAAAATTTAAACAAATCCAGCTGTACTTGTATTTTAGATTAACCTATAACTTAAAATATTCACTGCAAACGAGTCTTTTCAATTTTTGTAAGCCTCAGCTCTAGGCTATGCTGGCTTTGGGTCACTTTTGATGTTATTGCTGTCTGATGGAAGCCCCCTGGGATTTGAACACGTGATATCTCAGTTAGACAGCTATGACTATATTTCAGTTGTGAACCATTTGAAATATATGGTGTTTTATGTGAAATATTTCCAAGAACAAAGTATAAAAAGTGCAAAAAATTAATAATATTCTTCATTGTTATTTAATCAAGCAGAATTAACGTGATTATTTCATAGAAACATTTATATTATAGATTAACTACTTATGCATGATATTTAGACAATTATGTGTTGTTTTCATTATAAAAATGTTTACGGGAGCCGTTTCATGTTATTCATAGTACACTGAATGAAAATCAGTAAACGCTTTGAACACGTTGAAACAGTTTGAACGAAGTGCGCATCTAGAGCAACACGGAATCAGTTTTCGGCAGAATCAATATAGTGTGATGAATTGAAAATTTACACCATGTGGGCGCTAGGGAGAGGTAACACAACGCTATAGCATGTGTAGCAGTCAGATTGTACCTCTGACCTTTACATTGAGTTTCCACAATCGTTTTAGTATTCTTTTTTATATTTACTGGCTAGGCTTCATGAAGAAATGTAAATACCAAGCACAAATAAATAAATTTGGTAAAACAAGCCTTTTAAAACTTAGATTCAGATTTATGAGTAATATATTGTCTTAAAGATTGGATTACGGTTACTTTAAATGTGAAGTATTACTTTTTGGCTTAGCGTTATCGAAGACTATCACTCGAGGGGCCGAATAAACTTCATTCCCATCTGTATTTCAACAGGATACATCTCAAAACTGATCAAATTATTTTAGCGAGAACTCTTATAACGCTTAAAACCTGTTATAAGTGCTTGACCATTCAATTATGTCTACCTTTTTTCATTCTGTCCATCCGACTACCTGTATGTCTGTCCGCATGATATATCGAGAAATAAGTGACTTCCAGACTTCAAATTTTTTATAAAGCTACAATGCTACTAAATAAGCAACATCAGATTCAATGATGGTGAAAGTCACTCCATTGGATGTCACCCCTCAGTGAAACCTGTTACGCAACACATGATGTGGATGATGTGGCGTACTTTTACCTTGCACCATATATTGCATTACACTACAACTGAAATATATAAATAAGCGTCGTGCAGACATAGAATTGGTTAATGGAACTATGATCCGCTTAGAGGGAAGCTTGGAACATGAAAAAGTAGCTTTTATCTAATCTAAGTTTACAAGTTGTAAGAAATTCAATCGCTAAGAATAGTTAATAGAAAACACTGGATTGTTAGTATAATAATGTTCACCGTGGTCATTAAGGAAACTGTTATAATGAGAGCTTGAACGTTTTTTAATGTAAGCGTAGTTACTATTAACGTTTTCCTAACGCTATTAATTTCTTAAAATACTTTGCCCTCGCTGAGATGAGCCCTTCAGTAAACAAGTGTTAAGACCTTTAATTTAATCTTTATAGGTTAGCAAGCTTTTAATGCGGGGTATACGGGAAAATGAGATTTCAGTTACGACACCAACCGTATAGGCAAAGGAGCTTTCATAATGACAATGTATCAAGAACTAAAAAAGGATATAATTTTATGTATGTTTTAAAATGGTTATATATAAGACTATTGTATCGTTTACACTCAGACAATTAAGTAAATCCTATATTGTAATTGATATTTATATTTCCATTAAAGTTAAACTTAAAAGCACTTGATCAATTTAAACATAAGTTTTGTTTTGTAAAAATGAACGAAAGAATTTAATTTATTGTATTAAATTTACAGTTATTGAGTGAAACATGACTTAAATAACAACATGAAATACATAAAATTTAGATAAAACATTATTTACAGTCAGGTTAATATGAAATTTTAGTGAATAATTCGTTTCTGAATTAGGATGTTAGTGATGAAGCTGATGAAAAAGTTATGGAATGGAAGTTTAGGATATAACAATCATGAACATTAAAAATGGTCTTACAATTAAATAAAATAAAAATTAATAACAAATTATTTTGGAAATTGTTGATAGGTTTATTTAGGAATAAAGTTTTGTAAAATAAAAAGTTGTAAAGTACATGAAAGGTTTTGAAAGTAAATCTTTATATTTTTTTCCGAATTGTACTTTTCTCAAGTTAATTTTTTACATAGCTAAAATTAAGAATTTGGAGTAAGAGAGTATTTCCCATCAAAGATGTGTTAACACAATGATCACTATCAATTAAAGGATATATTAGTTCTGTGTTGAAAATATTGTTATTAGGGAACATTTTTGAGTTAATTCCCAGAACATAAAGGAACGTAAATCTTTATGTGCTGCTACTTGCGGGTGTCATCGTGTCGATTAAGCGGCTTCGCAGAGTTTTATGTCTATAGCGAATTTTATTAGGCAACATGTGCTTATTGCGTCATATGTTATATTTGGAGTAACATGCACCATAGTAGAAATCGATTTTTTTATTTAGAAAATTTCTAATGAAGTTTCATGCAACATGTCAAGTCTATAAATCACTTTCTTATAGGGATATCTAGAGATATACTAGACAAACAGACAGAAGTGAAATGTTTCTAGTCTCTCCAGTTATAGTCTTCGCTAACGCTCAGCCAATTGAGATGAGAAGTTCATTTATCGTTTTGGAAGTTTTGTTTAACAGTGCTTTCATTTTTAAAAAGTGCTATTTAAAGACTATCATGTGAAATTTAAAATGAAATAGTTTCAGTACGGTAGGAGTAAAGAGTTTTTACTTGAAGATTCATGATACTATAGTGGCCGGGTTTTTTTACTTGTTAAAAGTTGGTGTAAGAAAGTATGATACCTTATACCTCCAAGATTGGGCTTTTATTTTGTCCCGTTATTAACATGTAAAAATATGTGGTAGTCTGTTGAATTAAATTACAAGTTAATATGATGTCCTTATCTCACTACTACTATAGTGATATTTAATAATAATATATATTTATTGCAATACTTAATATTTTAAAGAATTCAAAGGATATCATGTAAGTAATGTAATACATTTTCTCAAAGGAAATTGGTGTTTAGGGTAGATTAAACATTTTAGTAACTATCCATAGTTGGGGACAGATTGGCTTAAAGTTTTATAATTCAACGTTTTATCTTTGATCGTTTGTTTTAAACTCTTCTTTAAACATTCTTTAAAAATGATTTCAGAACACCGAACTTGTGACAGTAGCAATACAGTATACACCATGAAGTTAAACATGTTTTCTAATAAGTTTAATTCTTAATTTTCAGCATAAAATTTTCATATTGTATAAAATTCTTTACAAATTAAAGAATTCTTGAAAAACAATTTCCCTTAAAGAATTTTGCAGAATACTAAAATGAGGCAGTTTGGTAGTAGTATTGGTATTAAGACGTTTCGTAATAACTTTCATTCTTCATCTAAGTTAAAATTTTCCACAAACTTGGCACAAAATTACAATCCATAATTCTCTCTATTCTTCTTCTCTGGAAGGAATTTCATACTCCTTAGAGACATTTCACAATTCCTAAAGATGATCTTACGATCAAATTATTTTTTGTGGTGGTCCGTTTGTAATAATCTGAACTAAATGAAAGTTACAAAAAAGTTAATGAGTGTTTTGTAATCTTTCATACATTTTTGTGCTATTGTTTTATATTTAAATACTAAACATCATATCGTCTATTCGGAAATCGAAGGTAAAAGTAAGAAATGTTTGCACTGCCGTATAAAAATGGGCGCTCATCCTACACACAAAGCGGTTATAATAATGTGAATGACGAATGGAATATTAGACTGTAAAAAAAGTTTTATACAGAAACTTTTAAATTACTTTAGTAAACACCTATTACAAGAGATGTTAATTCAATCAATCTTTGTTACACAACGTATATACTGTTGAATGTATTAACAAAATCTATTAATTGCAGCCATAAAATCAAGGAAACTTTTTTACGGTAACATTAAAAACTCCTGAAAAGGGGTTTCAGAGAATCAAAAGTCAAATTTATTGCTAAATTTAATGTTAAAAATCGGGTTCATATAAAAACTAAATAGTAGATCGACTGTTGTTACTTGTTGGTTACTGTGTACACAGCGATAGCCAGAGGGTGCAGGGTGGTCGGTTTTGTGATTGGTAGTTTGGCCACTCGCCACCCACTGCGCTCTCAGTTGCAACGTATTGTTATAATATTAGTGAACAAATGAACTGGATTTATAAAAATAACAACCTGTGTTTTTTTCTAATCTAAGAATTTATAAGCTGATAAACAATTTTGTTGATTGAATCAAATATCTAATAATTATGAAATATCGATTCGTAATTATTACTTTCATTATTTGTATAATTAAACTAAATTAAACAAGTTATATGTAGCCTCGAACACCATGAAAATCAGCAGGCTACTCTAAATTGTTTAACGTACTCTTATTTAGCTTAAATTTATTAGCCTGCTTTTTTGGCTTAGTATTAGTGTACCCTGTAATAACGAGTTTGGATTTGTTAAAATAAAATAATTAAGGAACCTAATATGCCTTCAATTCAAAGTTAAATATTATTTACAGAAACATTTTTTAAAGATTATTTAACATAACAAATAACATTGTAAATTTGAGTGAAAACGGTTTCTTTGTTTTTTCAGTGATCTTCGGGTAATGTAGGCTGATTCTCTAATTGAGTAATTAATTAATATAATTAGGTAAGCCTTAATTTATAACACCAATAGTCTGATGTTGATTTTACTTTCCGGGATTCGTTGTAACATTAGAAACAAGTTGTAACTATTATTTTAAACAGGGTACTAAAAGAAATGCTCTGTAGTGTCTATTTCAGTCCATGTAAAAATGCGAGTTATTACGTTAAAAACATTGGAAATACAAATAATTGTACTTTGAGAAATGTTCTGCACATTTATAAAAATAATTAGGCTAATTTTTGTTCGTTCAGTTTAAAAAAAGCAAAGAACTAGTTTTAAATAAAATTATTTATAGTCATTGAAAGATTCTCAAATTCCATAGTGTACTAGATTAGTTATTTAGAACATAATTTTAATTGTATAAATGTTACATATGATTAAGAAAGTCATTGGAAATAACCATTATGCTCAAGATTATAAAGAAGAGGTTAATCATTTGGAAAAACCAATGAGCTTTTAAAGACTTATCTAATTGTGTTGATTATAGGAAAGGTCAGAGCGTGGTGAAAGCTGTAAACTTGTACTCGTTTTGCTAGTATATTGCTGTGTTAAATGAATGTTCCATGCTTTGTAAATGGTTACTTTCATCTTAAGGTAAGTATATTAAATATTATCGATTTCACTTGTATTCTTCAGGTTATCAAATTTACAGTGAACTAGATGTCAGTTATAATTTTGAGATAGAAAGGAATATACACGAGTATTATCCATTTATTATGCTTTGTTGTATTTTAATTTATGTTGCACACATTTGAAAGTGATACACATTTTGAAAAGATAACAGGATTTCGGACATTTGCCATTGGTGCAAGTTGAAAAAAGGTATAACACAACGTTTCGAGGGCTGGAATCTATGCTCTTCGTCAGATAGAGGAGATGTGGTATTGTATTTATACAATAATAAGAACAAAAAGAAGTAAAGAAGAGAAAGAAAAGGGTTCAAAATACCGTTATATAAAAAGTATTTTATAAAAGCTGCTTGGGGTATACTCTGGGGTTATCACCACACAAGATGCTAGTCTCAAGCACAGACCGCAAGTAGAGGATCACAATCACACATCACACCAGATCAGGCATCAGTGGGATACCAAAAAGAATGTCGATGTCGGTTCTTTAATCGGCACCGCGTAGCGTCATCTTAAATAATATTATCCTTTTAAACCTTCTATTTCAATAACAAATTTTAAGCAAAGAATACATATTTTTTTACACGGTACAAGGTGGATACTGTGTTTAGAAATACATATGTATTATTTATAATAAAGGCCATAATTATTTGAAAGCAGTTTTGAATTCATAAAAAATATCGAATTGCATAGGCTAATAAATGTGGATTACTTCATTGCACTTACCAGAGAGATTGTGTTCGACTCGGTATTCAATTGTAGCAAATCCATTTAATGGTACCTATATATGAGTATACAATATAAATTTAATTCACGTTGATAATGAAAGTATTTAATGAATATTCAATCTTTGTGAGGAACCTTTATTTATAAATACTTCAGGACTGATGCAATAGATGACATTGATTATTTGTGTATATAAGAATGA
The DNA here is from genome assembly GCF_021130785.1 of Homalodisca vitripennis. Taxonomy (NCBI): domain Eukaryota; kingdom Metazoa; phylum Arthropoda; class Insecta; order Hemiptera; family Cicadellidae; genus Homalodisca; species Homalodisca vitripennis. The sequence continues at coordinate 102,743,088 of NC_060213.1, forward strand.
ATTAATTTCCAATAATTGCTTCTGCTTCATGTGCTTCTTCCCCGAAGTTCTACATGTTCCTGCTTATCACGAATATATATGGCGTTTGGCCAGGTTGGGTACTAATAAAGAGCGTTAGTTTCAATTGGAATAACATTTTAATGGAATCTCGTTAATGAATTTATTCTGGAATTACTCCATTCATATTAATGCTTAACTTATTAAATATTAATTACATGGGTCAGTCTTATGTCTAATTTTTATATAATATCAATACATTTTAATAATCCCAAAGTTTCTATTTTAAGTTTTATGTTTAAATGGTAACATTAATGACGTATTAGTTTTTCATTCAAAATATCCAATTGGGTTACGAAGGATGTGAATTTGAATACATTTTAATTTAAATGTATGAAGTTGTGTGTTTAACTCGTTACTTAAATCGAAATTTATCAAGCAAATTAATATTTATTGTAATGATAACGCATCTAGCTATGTAAATTGAGTTAGTACAGTCTTATCATGTTATCAGTACGTAAGTTAACAAAAAATAATTCCATAGCTTTTTATTTTTTCATGTAGTCATTTGATGTCAAAATTTTCAATAATATTTCTATTTAATTAAAAAGTGTTTTATATAGTAAGAGTAAAAAAGTCGGTATGGTAATAACAGGAAACGACGACGAGGAAAGAGTGTCCCAAGTACACTTAAAACTGAGAGGAAAACCCTTGGAGTTGTTATCCCTCTTCCCCAAGGCGAGTTGCTCGAGGGCTGCATGTATTGTACCAGCAGGTTCCATAAAATTTGTTAAGTTTGAATTGAACATGATGTTTTAAAGTGAACTTGAATTAAAGTTAAAGTAAATATATAAATGAACCTAGATGCGATGTTTACTACTATAACAACTTAATTTTGTGTACCTACAATAATATTATAATTGAAATGTAATTTAGGTTTACTCCATTTAAAATGAGCAGTAGTTTATAAAGTAGAATGGAATTTTTATGCGTTTCAGAATAGATTGTATTATATTTGAAACTATATTAAGCCGCATAATAACTATTTATAAAAAGGTTTTAAATATTTATACTTAACATAATGACATAAATATGACAAGTTATTTTAAAATTTTTAATTTTTCATGTAACGTAATTTAAAATTAACTCTAAAATATTTATTTTCAAAATTTTACTACGTAAGACTATGATATTTATACCCCTATAACTCTGACTATATACTATCGCTACTTTATTTACTCGCAATAATTTAATCTTGGTACGTACTAACCATCACACAAACATTTGGGCACAAGCCCCTTCTATATTATCTATGCATCATACCATAAAAAACTATTAATGGAGAATATCAGATATATTAAACTGTAGTCTACAGATATATATTGTATTTATAAAATGTTTTATTGTGTCAAAGTCTTACAGTGATTTATTTCAAATCCATGAATTAAATATATCAAGTAAATTAATATAAATACTGAATTTAAATTAATTATAACTTAAATGATTTTATTTATATATTCATGTTCTATACAGTTTTCATAGATTTTGCACTCATAATCTTACAATGTTCGTGTGGAATTTAGTTTTACATATATCACTCCCATATAAGTGAAAAGAGTGAAATAATTTAAAGAAATGCAGTTTCATTTAAACTTTTTATAATTTACAAATTGCCCGTACAAAGTAATCCATTCACCTACAGGTAAAATATGGGTTCTTGGCAAGAGTATATAAACTTATTCTAGTTTTATGTATATTTACAGTTATGTGTTAGATAGTTATCAATTTAATGAAAATATAAGTGGTAACCTCAAATGGTAGTGTTTCTAGACGAGGAGAAATATGACGTGTAAAATTTCCAACCAAATACAGACAAGCAACCACTCCAAATTTTACGAGTGCTTTAGCTTTATCCACATGTGCTTTTGAGATCATCTAAGGCTTCAGTTGAGACCACTCGTAAAATCAAGTGCTTTAAAAAGCTTTCGCGTGGAAACACGATAATCCTCTCAGCTGTGATGTCCATTGTGGCTCTTTCTCCACAGTTCTTTTTTACATTCCAAGCAACGCAATCGAAATACGTGATGGCAATAACAAACGGATGAAGTGGTTAGACATATGATGGTACGAAACAAAAGTGAGTACCCATAAGACTTCATTTGCGTTAAAATATATTTCCTAAAATGTAGTTAATACAAATTTTAGAAAAATAGCAACATGTTTTAAACGTTTATTGTAGTCAAGCAAAATATGAAATAATTTTTAAACTGCATGGGTTGTTAAAAATAATTTTACCATACAAAAGCTTCTTTTTATCCAAATTAAATAAAACATCGAGCGGGAAATAAACATCTGGTTTTCGAGAGAGGATGTGAATGTTATAATCGCACAATCTAGTATATATCATTCCAAACAAATTTTTTTCCTACAAAAAATAATCGATCCTCGGTCATTCTATTTTTGGTTGGGATCGAAGACATGGTAGGGGTTAACAATATGAGATTATAACTCTTTTCTAGGATTAAATTAATCATAGCTTGATATTTTATAACCATGCGTTAGACAAATATAAAATTGTTTGTCTGCATCAGATAACCATATCCTTACCCATAAAGTGGCGACTTTCTGTCTCTTTTTTTCTAGCTGTCTGTCGATGATAGAAGTAGTAGTCGCGTCTCATGGAGGATGATAAGTGTATCTTTATAGAGGTAAGACAAACTTTTTTTAAATAAAAAGGTTTTACCTAGAAGAATGTCTCTCTTAAATTTAAATAAAAAGCAGGTTGTGTCTTTATATAGATCATATTGTCTCTCTTCTGTTAATACTTAGTTGAATAACGAACGCGGTACGTTGAAGAAATAAACAAAATAAAGACATTAGGTGCACAAAATCACCTACTCATTGCAGTAAAAGATCGGATCTAAAATGTTCTATTGGGTTATCAAGACTGGCCAAATGTTATATACTCAGCAGATTTATAGTAAGAAGCTTTACTTTAAAAAGCTCTGTATTAAAATCTTTTATAACCAATTTTTTCTGTGCATTTTATGAATAGAAAACTTTGTAATTAATATCTACATATGTAATTAATTTTAGTTAGCTGTATAAATAAATATTCATAAAATTTATTTAATTTTATATTGAAACTGCAGAATCAACAGTTTGAAACAAACGATTACCATAGACAAACATTGCTTGGCTGTCATATTCCAGAATGCACATGCAGCGTTCTGCACTGCTGCTGTGAATCTAACTGCTACTATCTCAGCGAAACATGTATGTTATCAGTGTTACATTTCTACGTTAAAAATCAAATTAAGATTTTACTAATACTAATAATATTAATTCTTACTAAACATTACACTTTTTTGTATAATATATTACACATAAATGTATATATTATTAATAAGTTTTACTAAAGAAATCCAAACAACGCAAATTTATCAGTATATAACTTTGGATACAATTGGTATACTACAATGAAGCCAGGCGAAGTTTTATTTCGAGTACGATAAATAATGTACGGTAAGAGATCTTTTGCATTCAAATATTCTATTAAGCAAGAATGCTATTTATTTTTGTAAACATCAATCTAAAAGTAAATTAAATTCAAGAAATTCTCAAGTAAATATGATTTTAAATACACCGCCCTAATTAGGTAAAGGTTGTTATAATTCTCTAATTATTACATTTATAATGTGTCATGATAAATATGACATTATCACCACATTATAGAAAGCTTAAACAGATCATCCTGTTACCACAAAATCATGTATACGTATAATCTGGATAGCAAACAAATTTATAATCTAATGGCAAGGTTTAGACATTGATACAACACACTGCTGCAAATAAAATAGCCTCTTTTTAAGTAATGCGTTTCGTTTGTAAAACATCACCAATTTGAATTTTACAATAAGTAATCATTTTTGTCATCCAGTAATACAGGTAAATTAAGTAGACAGTTCAAAACTCCATCAACAAAATTATTCATAAAAAAACTAATATTTTTTATTGTATTCATTACAAGGATTCTTTTTCTTTGATGATTTTAACTCTACGCAAACGTTCTCAAATATTTAATTACAACGTTTCATGAAAGTAAGTTGCGATAGGTTACATTTTGTATTCTATAAATATTTCACTATTGGTACTTATCAAACTTTTAATATTCATGTTTGCCATTATGGGCGATTCTAAAATTTAGTCTATTCTACTTGAGTAAGAGATCAGATTGCAATAATAAGACATGGTGTTGTTAATTTTTTTTACACTTTTAATCCTTGCTATAATTCTACCACAATCACATACCTTAAAAAAACTTTAGAAGAGTATATTCAGTATGTGGCAGTAAAGAAGGTAAAATATTTATTCCCCTGACATACAACGGAATGAAGGGTGTGATCTTGTAAGCGTCCTGTACGTTAGTCTAATATAATACTCCTTGACAACTGCCTCTCCAGGGAGTAGAATTAAGGTCTATTATACGGCTGTCAGTCACACTGTGACGTCTCTAGTGACGGGCTGTTGAGCGTCACTCTAGCTCCCTTTTGGGTAAGCGATCATAACGTCACACTACGTTGGTGCAGGTCATTCATTTGTGGGGTTAAATTTACCTTAGTGGCTTGGTAAGTAATAGAAACTAAGTTGTCTTAAAGGCTTTAGGTCTAAAAGTAATATAATATTAGTATTAAAATAATTTTACAAGTTCCAGCATATGTTTATACAATTTTAGTATTTATTTATCATAATATTTATGTAATACCTAATGTTACGTTTCGAAGTACATTGTATTTAGAAAATTTAACGTATATTTATCAAATTGACTAAATTCGAACGTTTATGAGACTAAAGTTACAATAAAAGTTTAGGGAGGATAGGGAATATTTAAAAATCATTTTGTATGCTTTGGCTATCATGATAACTGGTATTGTTTGACTGTTAATTAGCAGTAAGATATTCCTCTTCACTATACATATGAGCTAGCATATAAAGTTACATTTGCATGGTGATTACTCTTCCTAAACATCAGCATATGTTCACACTCTCTATATAATGGATGCTACTGTGTATATAATTTAAATAGTATGTAACATAAATAATATAGATCTTCAAGCTTACATTCTATCTGAAATAGAAATTTATTTTTTAGCATTCCTTCCTAACATGTTTCTTTACCATAAATTTGATTAGCATCTTCGTATGTTAATTACTTAATGATGATTAAGTATGGTTTTAGACGAAAAATTAAAAACCCATCGTCGATAATATCGCCTACTGAACCCTCTTTCACAGATTTCACCTATTATTATTAAACCTGTTTAGTTCGGAATATTTAATTCACTGACTAATAATAGGTATGGTGTTAAACCCACATATTTATAAACGTTAAAAATAAATCATTCTAAAAGCTCCTTTCCGGTTTAAGTTTTATATTGCGGAACTCTAAATCATTGATTTTCTTGAATATACGATCTAGAGTTTGGATATAATGGATAAGCAGATAAAAATCATTCAGTTAAAGGGAAATTCAATTTGTAACGAAAGACATTCAATGTAAAGTGGTTCGAGATTTCTTTCACTTATGTCTCTTACGTGCATAGATGCTACTTATGATTTATTTGGGTTTGTCATCTTATTTTTTTATAAATTCACTTTTACACTTTATAAACTGATGTTCCCAGATTTGGAGGTCAACGATATTGTTTTACAATAGACGTTAAGTCTAAATTAGTACTTTTTACTTTAATTATAGATAATAATTATTTTTAAATCAATTATTTACAAAATATCGTACGTGTCAGTTAAAACATGGAGGATCAATAAATTTTATGGTTGTACCACTACGATACGTGGACGTCACATGATGTGTTAAACTAGATTAGAGGTTTAAGAATAATTTCAGTAGGCCTGTGAACTCTTTTTTATATGCTGTAAAACTAATAGTTCTGTACCTAAAAAACCTAAAAAATCTTAGGTATAAGACACGGAAATGGAAGCAATATATACTGAAATGTACCTCTATAGCTAACCTGGCTAAAGGAATTCCTATAGAAGGATTCCAGACTGTTTCAATATGTCTAGGTAAACCAGCATTATTCTTTATAGGACAGGTGTCGAGTAATGTTCTTGATAACTGGGTACCATAAAGGAACCCAGCCCTTTAGTGACTTAGACTATAAAAAACGTATACATATAATATTATATATATATATATATATATATATATATATATATATATATATATATATACGTATAAAAGTATATATACAATTAATTATTTATTAGCTTTTCATTTGTTAAACATGTTTTAATTCAAGTTCAACTTCTAGCGCGTCACTAAATCTCATAGTGCAGGTTCTTTTATTGACTCATAGAAAGAAGGTAAGGAAATCTCACTGCACTTTGTACTAGCTTCCTGAGTTACAAACTTTCGGCATACGTATTTGTAGATGTAAGGGCCATCTTCTGTCGTGATGCCATGAGGAGAGGTTTCGGTCTATTTTTAGTTATGTCACTCTGATGGAGCTCCACTAACTGCAAAAGTCACCCCTCGCAGCTACCTCGACTTATTGGTCAACCGTTTTACTCCAATACGTGGAAACATGTTTTTAGTGATGTGACGCTCCTAGAGTTGACCACATGAAAGTGAAGGATCGGTTGGTTTGTGCGGCTAGTATTAGTACAAATTACAGATACTTTCACCGGTCATAATTAAACCTTCTTGGGGAGACAATGCATGTCATTAAAATGTCTTAGATATCCATCTTACTAAACATATAGGCAATATTATAGTTGATCGTTAAATTATCTTCAATAATTTAAAACATTTTATTGTTCTTCCTGTGTTTAAATCGCCTTTCATATAATATAACAGAAGAACATGTTTGTGAAAACTTTGTAAGTGGAGACAAACATTACATTAATTTATTAAATGTTTTGTAGTAAAATAAATAATTTAAACCCTTAATATACATTTCCATAACAAATGAAAGATGACAAAAAGCGTTAAAATGGTTTATTACTACAAAAATAATAACCCATTTAAAATTAATGCACCTTGTCAAATTTATAGAGATATATTTTATTGCATCACTAGTAAATGCATTGGTATTTAACATAGAAATAAAATGGAATTTAAATTTACTCTTGCCTGTATGAATGTGTGCATTAATTTATTTGCATAATTTCAATGGGATACTATAAAATTCAATTTAACATGCATATTTATAACTTAATCATATTGCTAACGTAAATTATTCATTAAACAATTTCTAGCTCATTTCAGTTCACCTCACTTTCACGCAACTGTCATGTTACACCCGCATTCAAATTTGTTTTGTAATATACAGAAAAATATTTTGTAATAATACATGTTTTGTTCTTATATAACGTTTACTCATTAGTTATGAATTACATTTATAGTTATTTTTAATGATTGATAATGTTTGATAAATATTTCTATTTCACAAGTTTAAAAAATATTAGTTAAATCCGATTAATGAATTGTTAAAAATAGAGATTGTTTGGTTACCTCAGACATTTTGAGGTATGTTTAAAAATAATATTTTAGGTTCATACTATCATTTTAAACCAGCTCGAAAGTTGCGAAAGTCCTTTAGTATGGCAAATAAAATATTAACATTACCAGTTATTTTTAATAAATTTTAAAATTAATTACCATTTTTGTGTGGCTAGATAGAATTAGTAACTTTATTTATTATTTATGCTAAATTATTATTTCGAAACAGTCACTCTGTTACACTGCCGCCATTAGAAATACTTTTTTAAATATACTTTAATATTATTACATTCATTATTTGTTATGCTTTTCCTACGGAGAGCTCACTCTTTAACATATTCACTCTTTGCATTTGCCATCATATTGGAATTTATATTGAAGTAAATAAAACGGTAATATCAATCAACATGACTACTTATGTGTAGTGTTGAGAATCGTAAAAATAAATTTCAATTAATTTTATGACTAAAGTTATCAACGTAAAGAACTTTTAATTTAGTCAATGGCATTCAGTAATGTATGTTATTTATTTATTCTTTGTAAAATTAACGAATAATAATTTATTTTATTCATAATATTTATGTATACATATGTATTAATGTAATCAGTATATGTAAAAAGTTGTAACAAAGGATGTTTTATACCCTCGTACCTGTTGCTCTCAATTAGTTTAATTTTTCAACCATAAATTTTTATAACTTTCTGGACGTTTGAACATGTGTAAAATTGCAATGCTTACGATAAAAACGAAAATGGTTTTGTTCTACCTGCAATGTCACTCGATCATTGTTTTCAGTAAAAATTCATGATGATGTCCTTTAAGCTATAGCAAAGAGAAAACTGTCGTTTCAAATACATTGAGAAATACAATTAAAAGTGGATTAATTTTGCCAGCCGAGATTAGAGCAGGCAGCGAGCGATGTATTCCACTTACGTTTCTGAACCAAGGGAATTGTTTCCTTAACTTGGGCGTTTCCTTTGTTTTATTTTAAATGCATTCTATTCAAAACTGTGCTCACTTGTTGTTAATTTTGTGTTTACTACATGTTTAAATAATGAGATACGCGTGTGTGTGTGTGTGTGTGTGTGTTATGCAGATAATATGGCAATCTCATTTTGTCACATTAGTTTTAATATTATAAAATTTACGTGATAATTTTTATTTGATATACACAATTTAGTATCTATGTTATGAATGCTTTAGCTTAGGTATTGGATTACTATAGTCAGGTCACATTTACTGCTCACAAAAGCTACTAAGCGTTCTGAAATATGGCGGCCTTATTAAAAAAAGAAAATAAATAAATAAGAGTTAAGAAAAATTCTGTGCTGGTTTATGATGTCAGACTGTCTCAAAAAGCAGATTCTGCAATCTGAAGATACTATTTAAATTTATCTTACAAATATAGATCACTATGGACTTTGTTTGTAAATGTGCGGTGGCTATCCCTACTTTTATTACATTTATAAATAGATTATTTTGACCCGGCATAGCAATGAAACAAGTCGTCATACTGCATCGTTTTAGCTATCAGGGTAACTGTTAACTTCCAGTTTTGATTTCTAAGAAGGTATGGAAATATTAAATTGCTAAGTTAAGATTGAGTACATTATAAACATGTACTAAATAATAAACACCAAGTAGTTGACCGTTTTAATTTCCTAGATTCGAAACTCAAAATTCGAAGTTTCAGCTTGATAAGCCTTTTTAATTTGGATGTTTTCGGATTTCTTTCAATAGATCAAAAACTATGTCCTTGGTGGCGAGTGGGACATAACCAGTTTCATTTTATTATAATTATTTGGCAATAAATGAATAATATTCTAAATATTTTGAGCTAAGATACAATGGTATTTGTATATCACTTGCTGCTCTATGCACCTTTGCAAAATATTTTAAAAATCGAAGAGTGCTGTTTAGACAGAGTACTTATGATGGTAATATCATGTGGTTATATGAAACTTTTTACACGTATTTAGGCATACATCAATAAAACATTACTGCAGTGTTTATGATTCAATTACAGAATTTAATATTACGGTTATATTAGGGTTTTTCACCTGTATCACTATTTTTGTTTCAAATTTATTAACTTTCCGGCGCCACAACTAATATTGCCTAGTCAGATCGATAATAAGCCTTGTCATATATATGGGACGTGTAAGATATGTTTGGTGCCAATATTTAATTATTCGTGCACGACCCTAATGAATAATATAGGGCCCATATAATACATATTACTTCAACGTCTAATTCTGTCAAAGGTAGTCTTCTTCCAGTTTAAAAAATTAACTTCCAGTTACACAACTGACTTTCGCTTATTGCCCCAGTAAATAATTATAAACGTATGTAGGTCTCTGAAATATACGTTGGTCAAGAAGGGTCTGTTTCTGGCTGTTACAGTCATCTTTCGGTCTAAAGTATTTCCAGTACTATGGCAATATACTGTTCAAAGTTTATCATGTTGTATATTCAATTGAAATATATGTAAATTCTTAAGGCTGAAAAGCATATTCCGGTCAAGAAGCGTCTACTTCAGACCATTTTTATTCACTTACAGCCAAATGTACTTACTGCCTCAAATTTAGGTTTTATTATTGTCCTGATGAAGAAAATATATACATTTGTAGTCCCAGAAATCTACTTCAGTCAAAAGGTACTACTTTCGACTATTGCGATTATATTTTGGTTTTAGATATTTCCCGTACCGTAGAGTGGTTTGCCTTATTGGCCCGATGAATTTAATGTACGTACGTACTTAAGACTAAAATGCTTGGTACGGTAAGACAACTGCTACTCCCTATACAAAGGAGAAAGATTTGTTACGTTTAGGCAACATTTAAAAGTAAGTATATATTTTTATAATATATGATTTTTCGTTCTAAAAGTCTCATGGCTTTTGGACGTGCGGTTGGGGACTGTTAGTTTTCATTTCGCTGTTTTTCATTAACCCACCGTAAAATGCCCTGTTAAAACGTCAAGGAAATCAACCATATTAATTCCAGACTGATTACCTTACGCGCAAAGATTACAGGTTTTTCATTAAGGTAAGTTTTATCAACTATTTTAATAATAAAGAAAACTTGAAACAAAGTTTTTTTGCAATCCATTAGAAATGCTTGCGCATTAGCGCCTTCTAGAATGTAGGGTAACCATTTCTCTGTTAGCTGTATTTCGCTATTGTCGTCCTTAATATTACAAACAATTTTAACAAATATTTCAGTCTTTTTCACAAACTTGAAATAAAACATCAACTATTGTTTGAAAGAATAAACAGTTCTTTAATTTCAGTTTAAACTATAATGTCAAACAAAAATATTATCTTTGTTTTGTCCAATTCAGAGGTTTCCTGGAAATATGTTCCAGTTCTCAAATTCGAAATTCTGGAAATCGATGCGCGTAGCTTTCTTAGTGAATGAATTTAAATTTTTTTTATAATAAACAGGGTAATGTTTTGTATGCCATTTCTCAAACAATAGTACACATATCAGGTACGTATTACATTAGTATTTAAGGTTACGAGGATAGAATTCAAATCAAAATTTGACTGGTTCTATTTTACTTTGAGTTATATGAAAATATATATACATATAAGTCTCGAAAACCTAATTTTATCCAAAGGGTACAATTTTGTCTGTTTAAATTAAATTTCTATCTAAATTACAATAGTACCATAATTATACTTTGAACCTTTGTCCCGATAAAGAAAATATATAACATTTACTACTAAAAAGTTACTACTTTTCAAAAAGCTTCAGTTTCGGCCGTTTAAATTAATTTTAGATGCAATTTCTTTGCGGTGTCACAGTTGGGTTACACCGATAAAGCAAACCTCTAGATCCAATTGAATTTAAAATGCCAACTACCAGCACTTGTTATCTACCTCCTTTTTAAGATAATTTAAGTACTGTAAAGTCCATTTGTACAAATGTCCGAATGAAAAAATATATCATACGACTAAAAACTTATTTCAATAAAATATGTCAATTACGGCCGTTTGCATTTATTACCTGTCTAATTTAATTACGGAACTATAGTAGTTAAATTAAGGTTACTGCAATGACAAAGAAAATAAGTACAAACTTTGGATTTGAGATTTTACTTAGACTATAAAGACTTTAAGCTGCAGTAAACATGCCGTAAACAGTTCCAAGGGAGCTTACCAGTTTCAAGGTCATTGCGTGCAAACATTACATATTTAATCACTAAGGTCTATTTTACACTAGCATTTCAATAGTATTTCCAATGCACTAATGGGTTCATTCGTTACTGATGCAAACTAAAGAAAAATTAGATAATAAATCTGTCTTTATAATGTCCACTAGACGGTACTGATAACAGGGTATTTTTTGATTCTCTACAGTTTAAATGTAAACTAATAGTTCAGCCTCTTTGTTGAGCTTTAGCTTAAAGATTCAACAGCTATTAAGTGTCAGTTTACTTTAGATTACGTTTAATAGAGGTCTTAAATATTTTCCCAAATGCTACTTACACATTTCGTTGGTCTTAACGAATTATGATGTATAAAAATGACTCATTAATTATTAATTATAACGACTTGGATTGTTGATATTAATATTCCAGAGTATTAATATTTAAATCATCAATAATACATCCAAGACGATATAAAATATTTTTTGATTAGTAGAGATTCTAGTGAATATTAAGTACAATGTATTACTAAATTTGTTAACTATTACATATTACCTGGTTTGTCTAAAATAAAAATCACAGTTCTAAATAAAAACAATGGATTTATTTTTAACTGGCAAAATAATAAGTTCAACGTTTCAGAATTTTTATCACTCTATTTTCCACAAAGAATTGACAAACCTTTTTGTAAATTTAAAAATTCCTTTGGCAAGAAATAAAAATATTAATCAAATATATATCAAACTAAAAATCAGAGCTCTCTTCTAAAATAAAATTATAAAGTTTTAAAATAAGAATGAAATACTACTTGGAAATAATAAAAATAAAAATGTTCACTTCTAAGTTCACTCAAAATTCAAAATAAAAATTTCAACTTCTCTTTACACTATTTGAACCTTAACTTTCAAGTCTCTGCAATTCAGATTACTAGTCACTCTCTAACAATTATTAAATTTCAATTAATTTTCAATTAATAATTCACAATAAAACTGTTCCAGTTTAAATATTAATAAATTACTACCTTTTCAAATCTCAATTAAAGTTATTAACAAAGTTCAATTTTAATTCACTTCTCTTGCAAGCATGAACCAAATGTAACTTGTATGATTCTATTATGCTCTATTGTTCTTCGAGAATAAGTTATTCAGATTGCTCTGTAGTTTCTATGAATTTAATTTTTTCCTATAAAAAGACAACAAAATTAATTTAAAATCAGATCAGGATGACTATTTCAATAAAACGTACAATAAAGTGGTGCTTACTTCAAAATCACTCGCGGAAAAAAAATTAAGAAAAACGGCGCACTGCAATTAACTTTACTCACGAAAATAACCAAAAGAAGGGCGAAAATTATGAGCGGGCGCTTAAATACTTCCCTTTCCAATCACTTTTGCAGGACATCCGTGGAGCTCTCTCATTGGTCCAGCTGTATCAAACCAGGAGAACAATACTCACAATAAGACAAGTTCTAATCAATTCAAGGTAGTCAACCTGCCTTCCTAACAATTTAAAACTACCAGTGCTAACTTGCCAAAGGATTACATGTTCGATTTTACCCTGACATTTCACAATCTAATCTAAAATTAAGTCCCAATATTTCGATCCCAAAATTTTTATTTAATTTATGTTTTAATTAAAAAAATAAATCAATGTAGCTTTAAAAACGCTACATTAATTAATTACTAATTATTGAAAATCACTTGAATTGGTCCAGCCATTCCCGATATTTGCTCGTAAAAAATCATTTAGCGACTCATTTTTTTAAATTAAAAAGATTAGATATACCCGAAATAACTTACCAGATGACTTTCCTAATTATACTAAACACTTCTTTGACTATAGTTTTGAATCCGGTTCTACAACGAAACCAGCATTCGTCGATTTACTACTTTTATGGTTTTATTGTGTTCTAAACGTATCAGGATATTGTAAAATACTTAACCTTTTTATTAAATCAGTATTTAAATCAGTAACTAGTACTGAAAACCTGTTAAAAGTTCCTGTTGATCAATTTGCCACATCTATTGAAGATGTATTAACATATTGTGATAAACTGACAATAAACACTATAATGGTCCTAGGAATAAACATACATTCCATAATAAGATAGTGTGTTGTGGCTCCTATATTAAAATATGAATTAACCACTATATTATAAAAAGAAACTTTACTTATAACAATACAGGATATCACACATTCAATAAACAATTAAAGGAACATTTTCATTTATCACATTACCTGTACAATAATATTTACTGCTTCATCCAGAGGAAGTTAGGATATTTTCAATACAGTGAATTCATAAAACCATATCTGAAATTACAGATATTATTGTCATTATGTATAGTTGCATAATTTTATAATTGTTATATAAAAATTTAGAGTTTGCATGAAACACAGAAAATATTTATCTAAACGATTATTTGTAATTTTACGAAAAATGTTATAGTTTACTGAAGAACATATAAAATTAGGCAGTCGCAGTATGATAGGGATGGTAGGGTGAATATGTTTTCTAATAACTTTCATTCTTCATTTTAAGCATAAAACCGTCAAAGTTTCCTGCCAACTTTGTTCGTAATTAGAATCCGTAATTCTCTCCATTCTTCTTCCCTGCAAGGAATTTAATAACCCTTGGAGACATTTCACAATTCCTGAACATAATCGTGAGATAAAAGATTACTTTTATTTGTAGCGTTCCGTGTTTTTCTTATCATCTAGGTGAAATCATATTCTACAGGTACGTTCATCCCCTTTTTATATAAAATAATAACATATGATCGATCTGTACGTTTTTCTTTGTTGATATAAATTGTATACTATATTCCTGGAATAAAATCTTTGTAAAAAGGAAGAGACGTGTTACATCTTTTAGTAACAATATACTTTATGCTTTTTTAATTGTTAATCATTAACAATTAAAAAAGCATTATAAATACGTGAATACGATTTATAAATACGTGAATTTAATGTACGTCGAAAAAAATAGTGTAGGATTTTTTTATACTTTTGATGGTGTGTAATTAGAATACAAACGTAATTAACCAACAAATATGTTTGCATGTGTTTGAAATTTGAATTATACTAGCTAAAATTTTAAATCCTTCGATATATTTAATAAGATACTTCCATATATTACAATTTGAGAATCTCAAATGTCTTTTAGGAAAATTCGAAGCATGCTAAAAGAGGTTTTACAGAAGGAAAAGGAAAAGATATTGCGTGCGGTAATTCTAAGATCGGAGTTCAGGGTCAACTTATTCGTAGGATAGCTGTTGTTACTGTTGTCCACCGTGTATTCACTAATGGCCAGAGGGTGCACGGAAGACTGTTTTGTGATTGGTAGTAAGGCCACTTGCATCCCGTAGCGCTCTCTCAGAGGCAGCCTTATTGTTGTAGAATTACTTAGGAAAAAGTGAATTTTACTTGTAGCATTTATATAGAAAAAAATTCTTCGACAATCTTCAACTAATTTTAGACTAAACGTTTTTGATTTTTTATCCGGCAGGGTGAAACATATAGACGAAATGCGACCTATTTCACCTTAAAATGAACACGTTTGAATTATTTTCTGCTTGAGTGTGGTAGAGTAGACTTTTAGCTGTCCTACGCGAGCTGATGCGCTACTTGGAAAATCGCATTAACATATTATATAATAATAGTCTATTAATTATGAGGTAATATCCTATAAATGACTCAAAAATACATACACCTACAGTGTACAGAATATTTTGTTTTACGAGATATGAAACAGAATGAGAAACGCTTTTATAAGTCATGATTTAGAGAATAACATGCCAAGAACTATGTTTAGGTACATTGATTTTAATTATTTCAGTTCAATAAGACGTATAAGTAACATTTTTATTTACAAATCAATGACAATTTATTTTCATTGCAGATTTTTTTCATTACACTCTAGTAAACTTTAAATTGGAAAGAAAATTTGTTTAGGCAAACTCAGTTGAATTTGAATAAACTAAGATCAAATAGAAACTAGTATAATGGTGGGTTTTATATACATTTTCCACTTATTGATTAAAATTTTAAACATATTTTTATAACAGTAATTAAGAAACTCAGTTGAAATAATTCTTAGAGATCTTGATTTTTAATGTTGTAAAGTAATAGTTATCTAATTGGAAAAACCAATGAGATTAAATACCTTAATTAGTTTTTATTACATGTAAGGTCAGAGCGTTATGAATGCTGCAATACTTGTTTTATTGGAACAATTGCTAGGTAAGAGGAACGAACATTTTCCTTTACTATTTTAACCCATTGTTTAAATGACCTTTTCCTCTCAAAATAAATTAATACAATATAGACCTTTGATTGTTCTTTGTCTACGTCACATTATTGAATAAAAGTTTCAGGCCATTAACTAGGTTTAATCTTCTAAATTTAAGTTTTTGAATATTTAAATAAAAACCTCACATCTTCTTTAAAAATACCATATTCGATTTATTACTACACAAATAACCCTTTGAAACAATACGTTAACAAGAAAAGATATTTATATTTATTGGAATGTTTTCAAAATGTACAATAAATACTGTTAAATTTGTATTTATATTTATAATTTAGTAATTCTTTTACCAATATTTACAAATATTCCAATTATTGGATAGTAATTTTCTTTATATAGTAATTTAATACTTTGAAAACTATTAAAATAGTTAAAGGTAATTTGTAGTTATTATATTGAATGATAGTTATATCATGTTATTTACAATTTTGGAGTTTTTAATGCTATTGGAAGAAGTTAAAATTGGTAATTATAATTTACAAGTTGATACGTTAGGAGAGAATATATATTCTTTGTACATTAATGTATGTAGAGTTCGGTTTATTTTAGAAAGGTAACATAAAACACATTACTTACGATACAAAATACTCATCTACATACACAAAATCGACTGCAAAAGCTTCCATGAGTAAATCTATTTCTACACATACCAATAAAATAAATTAAACGTACGGGAAAATATAATTGGTTTCTTATTAGATCTGTTTACTTCAAAGAAGTAAAAACCACAGCTTAAATTAAATATATGTCAATAGCAGTGCATACAACTGTGAAGTTTGAGTAAACACAGACTCACAAATTTATCAATAACGTATTCAAGTGAAAAAAGCTCGTACAAAGATTTAGTACCTTGGTAAATTTTCGTATAGTGATTTTTAAGTTCAAATTTCATTATACTTTCATTAAAGTTGTGAATGTAGTATGATAAAGGAGGGGAGGTTAAGTTGGGGTAGCAGGAAGAGAGCTTCAAGTACACTTTACACAGAGAGAAAAAAAAAACTTTAGAGTTGTTATCCATCTTCTCCCAAGGCGAGTCGCTCAAGAGGTACATGGACTAGCACGTTCCATATGAAATTGATAATACGAATTACTCTGTTTTTCATGCTTTTTAATCTGAATTTACATTGGACTGAAGGTAGATGTTTGGATAATTTGCCTGGTTTATCTCTTTCTTAATAAAGTGACTATTTATTTGAAATAAATATTAAAATAAAAATAATTATTTATAAAATATATATATGCAGCACAAGAAGGAATTACCATAGGATCACGGGTATTATTAACAGGGCTCTACATGAGTAACCTGAACACCCCTGTAGACGTCCAAGCGAACTTGAATCTATTCCACCCTGTCGATCAGGACAACTGGGATCTGATTCATCTGCTCTGATTCATAGCTTTATTTCTTAAATATGTGAATGTCCATCACGATGCAAATTGCCTATCTATCTGTGTTTTTTTGCCCAATAACCTGACTTTTCCTTAAACGTTTTATTCCATCAATAAATGTTCCGTATGTCAGACGGGTTTTGATGAAACACTTGACGATATTTGATTATTGACCATATTCGCTACACTTAAATCATAGAATAAAACTTGGATAGCCAAAAAATATACTAAACTATGTTAAATATATACTCTATTGAAATGCACATAATTTAATTGTGTATATTACATTATTGAATCCTCTTAAACAATACCTTTTCATATATTCAGGAGTACCTAATTTCAATTCATTCTAATGCGTTCCTATTTAATCTGATTAAAATACTATGAAGTTTATATAAATTAAACAATTTGGTCTACTGTGTAAAAATAATTTAAACACAAATAAATATCGGGATGATTCAAAGGAAACCTAAAATAATCGAGTATAATTTGTGTGATACAAAAAGTTGACATTGTTAAAATTCCTATAAAAACCAAGAAAAATGTTATAAACTATAAAAACATAAAGTATTTGTTTAGTTTAGGTCTCTTCAACATTTAGGAATGCGGTTACTCTCTTAAACCTCAGTATAAGTGGCCGTTTAATATTAGATTATTTATCTATATTAATAGATGTACAAGAACTATTCCAATTATAATATAAAATAATCGTTAGTTACAATAGCGTCATTGCCGCATTTAGAGTACTTCTTGTTTTACTGTTTCTATTTTATATATAATAAATGAAAACAATAACGCGTTGAGAATTCTTTAGTAATTAAATAATTAGTTAATATACACATACATGCATATTGGAAACATAATTTTTTAATGTATAAATCACAATTTATTTAGAGAATTTATGGTAATAAACATTTATTTTATTAAGAAAATACTTTTGTATTCAGATACAATAAAGTTTACATTTTATATATAAAAAAACGCTACTAGTACTATGCGGGTGATAGTATATAGCTGCAATGCAATAAAGAGTTCAATTCAAGTCAACATGCATATTTATAACTGAATCATACTCCAGACGGGAATTATTCAATACACAACTTCCAATTCATTTCGCGTGACTTCACTTTTAGATCACTCTCGCGTAACACACGAGTATGTATTCAAGTTTATTATTTATATAAAATTTGCAATAAAAATAACTGTAGATAAAAATATTTTAGGTAATAGTTGTTTTTTTTAATTTCTGGTCTTATTTTTAATTATTTAGAAATAGCCTGATAGGCAATTTCCTGGGATTTCACAAAATAAAATAATAAACTTTGTACTGTGGGATTGAAAAACTTGTCGAAGGTTTGGGTTTTCTTATAAGTTCTGGAAGTTAATGCTAGTGTATGTTGAGTTTAAGTTATAATTTAAAGTTTTGTGAATTAGTGTGATGTAATACAAAATTTAATATTTGTTTATTTGCTTTGAAAAATTTACTCCATTTAAATGTATCATTCCTGTATTATCCTTATATAGTGAATTACTTTATTCATGAAATAATACGTTTTTTGTTTTAAAAGGAGCGTTAAATCTATTAATTTTTCTATTAGTTGTATTTTCACTAAAGTACATATCTAGGTTTAGGTATGATGACTATAACAATGTATGCGACTTAAAAACCGTCGGTATTGATATCATGAGACAGCATTCCGCTAACTGTTTAAAACATGTAGAGAACTTCATATGTATGAAGTAATCTAACCTTTAAAGATTCATTCATTTGGCTAGGGATTAACTGTCTAAACAATCGTATGCCCTTAAAGTAATCTTGTATTGAATTATTTGAAGCACTTAAACATCACCCACTAATACCGTTCCGTGTTAAATTAGAATATGTAGAATGTATTTCTCACGTTTCAACCTATTTTGTTTCACTAGGCTTGATAGTTTTAGACCTCCAAAAAGGATGCATTTGAACAACCAAACATTAACACTAACCGCTTCTTGAGATTAATCATGATAAAACCTACTTGTAACTTAATTATTTTCACGACTCAAGCTGCGTCGGGTAAGGCAATTAGAAAGCTCCGCAATGGAAATGTTACTGGAAAACTAGAACGTTCTGAAAGAAATAACGTAAAATAAACAATATTCTTATAACCAGGCAGTGGGTACGGTACGCTCATATGTCTAGTTCACAAACAACCCTTAATGCCAAGGGAGCCACCTCCAACTCCATCTTTCACGCGAGTGGAGAAGCCATTTGAGAAGATACTGAACATAAAAGTATTGGAAATATGATTATTATTAAAAAGGAATTGACACTGAACCAAATTATAATTAGTGGTATTAAATTGTATTAGTGACACAACAGCTTCGATTATTAGGCACGTAAATGAGACTGCCCGGGTCACCTCTGTGGAGTTGGAGGCTGAAGTATTATTCATTGGAAAGGTAAAAACCAAATTTAGGTGTCGCAGCCCTACCGGTGGATCTCAGAACTAACTGAAATAATCCACCGAACTGACATTTCTGTACTGTAATTAATACATTTAAAGGTATTAATACTTAGTACAAGAAATACATTTTTATTGTTTCTAACAAGACCAAAACTAAATATATTCAATTTACAATTCGTTATTCTTTTACATTCTGTTAGTAGGAGGTTCATAATTTGAAAACGTATACTTTTAAATAAATATTCTTTAAAGGTTATTGCCGAATACCAAAATGAGACAAGATCCAGTACGGTAAAAGAGTTGAGGGAATATTTTTTCTGACATCTTTCATTCTTCATTTCAATCATAAAACTGTCAAAGTTTTCCTCTAACTTTTCTCATAATTAGAATTCGTAATTCTCTCCATTCTTCTTCCCCGGATGGAATTTAATACTTGCTTGGAGATATTTCGCAATTCATAAAGATGATACTCAGATAAAAGTACTTTTCTTTGTAAATTTCCAAGTATTTGTAATGGCATGAACTCCTACTGGTTTCAATAACTGTTTAAATTAAAGGAATAATTGGTAAACTTTCATCACTGCTTTACCACTCTGAATCGGTTTTTCGTGCATCTAATCCATGCTATGAATCTTTTTCTCTATTTTATATATCAAGGAAATGCATAACAAGGGATTTTTTATATTGCAGTTATAAATAATGTATTTGCTTACTTATAAATCTCAGCATATTGTTTTCATTTAATGCAAACAACTGTAGTATAGAACTAAAAATGTTTCAATCATATTCAGAAAAGAAATATACAATTAAAAATTTATTCAGTAAAATTTCAAACATTTATATTACAGGCTAGCTTAAACAATAAAAATTTACCGGGAATTTTTACACTTTTTGTTATTAATTAAGCGTTACTATTGGGCGTAATACATTTAAAGAAGAATAAATCTGTAGGGTTTTGTGGCGGAAAAACATGTATATACTAAATGTTCATAAGAGTCAAAAAGTATGCTTAAAATTATAATAGAGTGAGCAGTGTCATATCCGTCAACGCGTGGGCACCACTACATTCTCATCTATATTATAACTCTTTGACACTACCAGTACATATTACATAAATAATAACATTGTCTTCATTAACAAAACTTGAATGCTTATTTGATACAAACACTTGACTTTGTGACAATAATCGCTATGATTATTAGAACTATTTGTACAAAAGTGTTATATCATAACGCTGTATGTATTTGTGCAGGTAATAGCTTTAATAATAGTAATAGGTATTACACAACGTTTCGAGGATTGGAGTCTATTCTCTTCTTCAGGTGGGGAAGGTTTTATTACTTAGTATTATGTTATATTTGATTTGGTACATTTGATACGGTTTGGTATATTTTAAATACAGAAGCATTATATACGGTAATTTGGTAAAGTTAAATTGATTAAGGTTAGAGTTAAAGATCTTCGAAATTAATTTCACATAGATGGAGGTCTTCTGGTCCACTAATGTACTTAATAATGCATCAAGAGTAAAGGAGACGTTGTGTAAATACAACTGTATCTTTTTAGTTATCGATAATTATGACAGAAATTTAATTATGCACTTTCTGCAATACATTCTCAAAGAAGTAAAACAGGAACAGACTTTGTGACAATGTTCAACCACGATTATTTGGTATTCAAGGCTTAGACTGAAACTACTATTTCAGACGGTCATCAAGGAAAACGTTTAAGTATGTTAGACACCAATTTATAAATTTTACCTATATATATAATGCTGAACTTATTATGTTATAGGAATTTAAAGTACAATTCTGTTTAATTAATCGTATGTTCGGTAGCAGAGTACCAAAAGCATTGTTTAATTAGATAGTTTTTATTGTTACATTATTTTAGTACTGATTATTTTACTTCCTTAAAATGAAAAGTAGTTTATATTAGGATGTTAACGTACACTATAATTAAAATTAATTTGATAGGATGTTTTATGTATTCATTTTATTTTTTAATTGAAGAAAATTGGTTAATTCTATTCATTCATATATTATCATCTATTTAATAAAAACGTTAGAGATCGAATTTGTACTTACTTATTGCAACTATAAAGGCTTACGTTGCGATCAAGGAAGCCATTGCATATACACTGTAAAGCCCTTTATTAACAAGATTTTAAATGTAGAAGTTAACCATTCGGAAAAAACCAATGAGCTTTTAAAGACTTACTCGATTGGGTTTCATTATAGGAAAGGTCAGAGCATCTTGAAAGCTGCAAACAGTCTCTTGTACAAGTTTAAGTGGAACATCGCAATATCATATTTAAGACTAGTAGTCATCTATTGGCTGCTATTTCACGTTTTAATAATTTACAAATACGTCATTCAAGTATTCTCTATTAAATTAGAAAATAGCTTTTTATATTAAGAAATGAGTATAAGGTATGAATTAACTGTTAATTACATACGTTATAAATAGGAGATTTAATAAGATATCTCATTGTATGATTACATATTTAATACCAATTAATTCAGCTCACACAATTTGAAGATAAATATCATCAAAATTGTGCACTCTTGAGTCACATCGTAATGCGGTGGTTTGGTCCTCGTGACACGGCAAAGGACTTTTTAACCTGATAATCTTTCTTTGAAGAATTCCCCTGTTTGATTCCAGTTCTCCAGCATCCTCTGGAAGAATCCTATGCTACCAGAAACAACGCACTTTAATTACTGTTTGGCATCCTAATAATAATATAAATTCGAAAGTGCGTTGTTTGTTTGTTTTGTTTTTACGCATAAACTATTCAACTGATTCTACTGAAATAGTATATGAACATCCTTAAACTCTGAAATGAATATAGGCCTATTTCTCGAAAATACCTTCAGCCTACGCCTAAATAGTCTCTAAATCAACGAAAAATCCTATCTTGGTCCCTAAAGTTGTGAATATTACAGGAACATATCCAACGTTATGCACAGTTTTGTGTCAAATTGTTTATATTATTTTCATTATAGTGAGTTCATTCTATAAGATATAATAAATATTTTTACGCCGTTTTAGATTTCCACGATAAGGTAAGTAATTATCCATCTTAAAATGTAATAAACCATGAGATGGTCAAAATTTGGCACCGAAGACTCCCTTTGAAGCAGTCGGCCAGAACTGTGCTAGATTAAAATTCGCTGGACCGTGATTTTGAACTAATGTAACGATTCCAACTCCAAAGATTCAAATATATGAACAATATTTTACTGTTTATAAATAATCAAACACGTATTTTCATTGTAAATGTATTTTTAACTGTAAATGTTTTATCAAATATGTTGTATTAGATCTAAAGGACAATGTTTCTATATGACATTTAATAAAAATTTAATAAAAGACTGATATAAAGCCATCATATTTCACTTTTGGAGAATTAGGCTTGTATGATCCGTGACACGCGCGCGCGCACACGCACGCACACACACACACACACACACACAACACACACACACACACACACACACACACACACACACACACACATATATATATATATATATATTTACACATGTGTGTGTATGTACAGTATATATAATTCTTGATTGGGAAACAAAGCAAAGTCTAGTATGGAGCAAATCTTATTAATCATAAAGTAAACTACAATGGTCATGAATATTAACGTTTTGGCGCATTTTCTTGACCATCGCAATAAGGCAAACTCAAAATTTGAGTTAAAAATATTATTAATTGCAACAAGCAGTTGTCATACACGAGCAACGCCTACTAAACTGCATGTGAAGAAGCGGTTAACTGGTAGTAGTGCTCATTATTACATACCATATAGACTAACTTTTACTTTTAATTTTAAGTATTCTATGAAACGTACATTAGTTATCTTATCTTTTGACAAAAGTTGCATTCTCAGAATTGTTTATGTATACAAGGACAAGAGGCCAAATCAGCTGTGGAACAAAAGTTACTAACATAGAGGTAAATTACAAAGGACCACATATATCTTTCTAAGGAAACTAAACATTGGCGTTTTAAATGTAATTCACTCGAACCAAAAGTGCTCATACAGTTGAAATCTACGAACTTTCGTATGAAGCTGGAAGTAATTTGCTAGTAGCTAATGAATATGATTAGTTAGTAAGAGCATATGTCCGGAAATATCTATAGAAGTTGGGACAGTTCAAATAACTCTGTAACGCTTGTAAGGGTCATTCACGTGGAGATAATTTACAAGAAGAGCATTGTCCTTGAATTCGGAGAAATGTAAAAAATATGTACTTCACGATATTAGATAATGCATCAATTTTTCTACAAACAGTCAAGGTTGTTTTTTCTTACGGAACACTGTTTATTTTAGTTTTTTAAAGAAAAAGTAATTTATATACTATAAGGAAATATGAGAACACCCATTAATGTGTTTAAATATATAGCAAAACGTTGACGAAACATATATACATACATACACACATATATATATATAAACTTGTAAACGAGAAAGAAAATGTATTCCTTTTATTAATGTGTTTGTTTGTTAAAAGTGTCTGAATAGGAAACTAATATATTTCAAGTAAAGCTATTTATTTACGTAAAATAATACAATTGTGTTTTTATTAAATGACAATCAACTTTTCGAATGTATGTTTTAGAAAATCCAATTAATTATAACTAAGTATGCTTTTTTAGACCAAATTCAATCCATGCTGTCGATAAAAGTATTGAATAAACACTCGCTTTAGGAAACCATTTAACTGAGAATATTTAATTGACTGGTGGAGTATAAACACAAGTTAACCTGACCCATTTACATACGTATGAATTAAATAACTCAGCACTTCTTTCTGCTTCATCTTTTCATTCATCAGTTATATGAGGCTCTGGTTTTCTTGAATATGTTTGGAGTTTGCAGATTGTGGATAAATAGTTAATGAGCATTCATTTGAAGGGGAATAAAATTTGTAAGGGAAGAGCATCATTATAAAGTTATTCAGGAATTCTTTCACTAACACACTTTATGTACAAATACTGCTGGTGGTAATTATATTTTATAATAATAAATCTTTTTAGATTATATGGTTTAGCAAGTAGTTATTTATTAATTTTATATATTCTTTCATTGTTTAAAGGTACACACAACTGAAATAACAACTATTGTATCGTTTTATATGTTTACATCATGTTTGAGAAGAACTGTTTTAGGTGTTAAATAATAGAGAACGTATTTAATTCTCTTAGCATGTTACCAGCTGAGTTAACATATGAGTTATTTACAACAAAGTATTAGTTAGGCTTGATACATGATCTAATGGTTTAGATGCTTGATAACACCCGATTAACAGTTTGAAATTACTCCACAAATCAGTAAAAATATACATAATTCTATCCAATCTTTTATTGTATTAGTCGCACAAGAAATGGCTCAAGTTCAATAATTTTAGTTACATTAAAATTGAGCGACTGGACTACTATCTGTGGAGTGACAGATCAGTTAGTAAATAATTAAACGGTAATCACGTGGCGCAGCCCTAGTGTTGGACTTCAATACTAACAGAAATAATCTCCCTGACCTCTGTATATACCTCGTCCCTGTGAACGGTTTATCTCCTGTATAAGTAATATATTCAGAGATATAACTTTTTCTTTATTTCGTTGTACGGTAAATTTAACACTAATGTAACATTGAATGTATAATTAAACGCCCATTTCCCTAATTTAATAAAATCTTAAGCAAACAATGTTAATTTTCCTTTGTATTGACCTGTTTACTTTTCAATGTAAGAAACAGAAACTTAAACTTGTTGATTGCACCCAATAATTATTCTTATACACTTATTATCTAAGGACACCCTCTGACGGTTGTGTCAGAAGTCGACGTCTATGCTATAGAATCCTGGAACTCGGCTCTGTTCAGAGCGATAAATGTGGCGTAACAAAGGCTATTATCGGGGAACAATTGTCACAGAGGTTGGTTCTACTATCAGAGAAAATAGCTCTGCTTGTGTAAAGCTATATTTTATAGCATTACTGCATGAATTTGCTAATACAACTACTTCCTTGTATAAAACCTAAAACAATAAGTTACTTCGTAAACGTCAATTAATTTCATTTAAGAATATTTTAGACACAAGCATAGAAACAAGAATGATGACAACTTCTACATCTTAGACCCCAAAACTATGTAAATATACTACCTGTTATAGTATTAAGGAATTAGAAATCACAGGGTTACAACTATTTTATATTGGGTGAATCTTTAAATATGGGTGCTATTTCCTATGATTTTGTTTTTACTCACAAATGTATATCTCTTTATAAAAGTAAAATATGTTAACTTATTTGTACGCAAAAGTGCGGGGAAGTAAAACTTTTTAAACAACATGTAACGTTAAGATTTCCAATCTATTGTAATTATTTTTTCTCTTATGATTTATTCGTTGATTATAAATTCATATATTAGTAATAACACATGTTAAAATCTGATATGCTTGTACTGTATTTGATTACAAATTTATTTATTTGGCAATTTTCTTGTTATCATAAAGATTATCCACAGGATCAATGTAAAAATATTAGATAACGCTCAACCAAATACACCATAATTAAACTCAGTGCTGCTTACGTAAGATAATATAATTAATGAAGCTTCATGCAAACTACCAACTCTACAAGTCAGTTAGTTTTCAAGATATCGTGCACACGAATATATAAACAGACAGGCTGAATTAAAACTTCTCAAGTCCCTCTTGTGATAAAAAAACAATATAATATGTAATAATTAATAAAAATATTACCAACATATTAGATACATTGACGTTTATTACTAAACAAAAGAAGTTTATATTAACAGTTCTATTAGAAAAGATGTATTTGTATTTAGAAAAACTGTGAAAAAATAATAATATGCCGTTTTAAAATCCTATGAGTTATAATTGGAAAGTCAAAGGCTTTTCTCAGGTAACATGCTACCCTTTAGTCCTTTGATGCTTTCATTATGGAGATGTCCTGCAGATAGACAGATAAATATCCACTCCCCTGGAAGACTAAATTTGATTGGGTAAGCATACTGTATGACAGACCTTAACGAAAAACATAATAGAAATAATTCTTTTTCTGGGTTAAACTTTTTTACTGTCGAGTGAAAACTGTAATACATATTTAGTTTCTTAGCATTTATACCAGTTAAATGAATCACAGGTAATAGTATTATTT
This sequence comes from Homalodisca vitripennis, assembly GCF_021130785.1. Taxonomy (NCBI): domain Eukaryota; kingdom Metazoa; phylum Arthropoda; class Insecta; order Hemiptera; family Cicadellidae; genus Homalodisca; species Homalodisca vitripennis. The sequence goes on from NC_060213.1 coordinate 102,770,102, forward strand.
TGATAGTTTAAGTAATTGTTTGATATTTATAACCCAAAAAGTTACCCTATATATATATATATATATATATATATATATATATATATATATATATATATATGAAATACACACCAAAATACACGTAGACTCGCTACAAATACAAATTAAGAAGTTATAAAATTTATTAAGAGAGAGAGAGAGAGATTGTTTTTGAAATTTTTTAATTATAGTTGTAGTTCTTTTACTTTACTTTCCCTGATTATCTTTGCTAGCATTTTTATTATTTATAGCAAGTGGAACAGAAAGTAAATTTTTCATTATTCACTGCAATATTTCAGCATACTTTAGCATAAGCTAACGTACATTGCTTCAGTGTAATATATAGAAAATAAGAGTAGGCCATACCGCGGTCGCGTAACAGGATACGTTGGGGGTGCATACAACACTAAATTAATTCTAAGACTATGTCTCGTTTCATTAGGCCTTATACGTATATTATTATGTCACATGTTCCAATTTTATTTCATGGCGGCAGTTTGTTTGCAGATGTATCTATTCCGTGATTATCTTGTTTCCTTCACATTTTTTTTACATTTTTCTCATTAACGTTGAGTGAAACCTCGTGTGTGACACACGCTATCATCGAATTCAATATTTGTTTCTTTATAAATGAGTCTTTATGCACAAGTCTATAGGTTATTTTATAGATATAGTTAGGGCAGACTGATAAAAATGACATTTTTAGCCCATCGAGAAAGCTCACCCAATATACTGCTGTAAAATTAGGAAATGAATATAAACACATGTAAACAGCCAAATAAGTAAAGAATTTAAAACACAATAAAATGTACAAATAATACATGAAGAAATGTTTAAATAAATTTAAGAAACATTTGAATTCTTTATTAAAAGATAGTAATTTATCAAACTCAAATGATCAATATATTTGACTCAAATAGGATAGATGCACCTAAAATACAGGAAAAGAGGTGTAACTTATCGCACAACTTTGAATGTGCTCGTTTAGAATATCCCTGGTCTATAAAAACTCTTTTTTTTAACAAAAGTGCTTTTATGCACTGTTTATGAGAGTACCATTCAATTTTCAACGAAGCTTAAAATATTGCCATTGGAAGTTACACACTTTTCCAATAGCATAATTCTATGGTTATTTATGGATGATTTCGGCGTCCATAATGTGGATATGATACACCAACTCACATCTGGATCATACATGTTTAACAATGGTACTCCATTGGTAAACATTACTCTTTACTCTTTAGTTACTACTAAAGAGTAATCCCCTTATATAAGGGTCAGAAACTTTCTACAAGTATGTTTCAACTTAATTGTTTTCTGTATGATAACTTTACTTAAAGTTCAGCAAACAATATCTTTACTTATATTGCCGATAGCATTAGTATATGAAATACGTCATTCATACCAAGTTTAAAAATTATTCTTTTAACCGGTTATTGAAACCACCAGGAGTTCTTTTGGTTCGGGACACAACAAACACTTGGTAGTTCACAAAGAAAAGTAATTTAATCTCTGGATCATCTTTATAAATTGAAAAATGTCTCCCAGGAGTATTGAATTCCATTTGAGGAAGAGGAGTAGAGAGAATTACGGATTTTAATTACGAGCAAAGTTGGTGGAAAACTTTGACAGTTTGATGTTTAAAATGAAGAAGGAAAGATTTAAGAAAATGGCTTTACCCCATTTTCTACAGTACTGTGACCTATTAACATTCTGCAATAACATTTAAAGTATATCTTTTTTAAGTTATATGTTTTTCTATAGAAATAAGAACCTCAGTATGGAATCAAAAAAATTGAAAAATTAAAATATAACATGATTTAGACTATTTAGAAGTAGTAAAAATATAATATTTTTATCCTAAATCGCTAAAAAGGAGAAACATAGTTAATACGAACAATATTTGATGAGATCCGGTAGATTATTTCGCTTAGGTCTGAGGTTCGACGCTAGGGCTGGGACACTTAATAACACATAAACTTCTGAGGTTTTTCAGTGCTATCGTTCAGATATACTTGAGCCTCTGATTCTACAGATGGCAGTACGGGCACTGCCATTTTCCGCGGTTTCATTAATATTAACTTATTTCTTATAATAATTTTTAGTATCAAAATCCATTGTAACAGAAACCATAGTTACAATATAATAATAGTTATTGCGAGAAAACCGTATTAAGCAGCGCCAAGCGTGGCCGCAGCTTGGATGGGTGACCATTGAGCGATCCTTCTTTTGGAAGCTAGCCGCCTGCTCGGCCATCGCTGTTAGCTCGGAAGTCACGCTTAACCCGTTGGTTTTGAGCTTCTTAGCCCTTCCTTAGCCTACGAAAATAAGACATTTAAAAACTTAATTTACTGTTGTATGATATTTTTCCTAATTATTAAGCAATTCTTTTACTTCTTTTAAGCTATTCTGATGAAAATGGACTGTAGAGAATGTACGAGTGAAGTGTGCTACTAGTCGTAATTTTCTAGTAGTCGCATATCATATTCAAATGCTCCTTTATCAATATTTTCAAACATGTTAATACAAATTCTCTCAATCATTAATAGTTTTAAATTATCGTTCTCACAATAATTTATTTTATATTATTTTATAGTTGCATCATTTATTTCTGAGCGTTGTGTGAAATTAAAAAAATATACCGCGTGAAGAAAAAGTCACAGTAGACGTCATAGCTCAGTGGAATGTCGTGTTTCCACGCGAAAGCTTTTAAAACTACTTGATTTAGTAGTCTCATCTGTAGACCTAGATGATCTCAAAAGTACGTAGGGATAGAGCCAAATCACTCGTAAAATTTAGAGTGGATACTTTTTTGATTCCTCAAGTTGTTAACGAGTTAGTATATAATACTATGCTCGAAAAATAAAAGGGGTAATACTCGTTCTTGAAACATGCAATGTAACGTGGCTTGTGGAATTGAACACGTCCAAGATGTTAGTTTAATATTATGTTCTTATTGAAAGCTCTCAAGGGAGTAGAGGTAAACTCTATTATATGGCTGTCGATCACAAAGCGACATGTACGGCTATGGTGATGGATTGTTGAGTATCACTCTAGTTCCCTTTCAGTTAAACAATCATGAATTACCTAACAGTACGGTATAGCGGGCCGCGACCGCTATTTTGTTTATTTTTTTATATAAGAATATTTATTGAGTTAATTTTAGTTCCAGTACAGTCGGTTTTTAGTAACACAGCGATGTTAAGAACTCTGGTGACTGATTGTTGCGTGTCTTCTTTAGTGGGATATGATGTAAACGATAGTTATTTTATAGAATGGAAATGTAACCTGCATGTACTAAATAATAGCATAGAACACATCCCATGAAGTGAAAGTAAGCGGACTGAGTAGCATTATAGTTAGCATTGCGACCCCGCAAGCAGACTGGACACTGAAATACAATTTTAAAAGTTGATCACTTAAGAATATTACCAAAAATATTTACTTATAATAAGAAAACTTTAAATTGGGTGTAGACAAGTTATGTCCTGAATCTTACATAGTTTGTGGAATGATCATAGTAAATAATTTCATGCTTTGTGTAGAAAGAATTGATCAATAGCCACTTAAATGACAATTTAGATGTTCCAACACTTGCGATTTTCAGTAAATTCATTCAAGTGTATTTTGAGAAAGATGTTATTGACCCCATTTCTATATATAGTTAATACTTATATCTCGTAATGTACTTCACAGCTACATAAATGTCAAATATTTACTCAAAATTATTTGAATCATTGCATAAATTTTCCAGTTTTATAAAAGGGGTTTTTACAAACCTTGAACATTTTGAAATATTTCGAGTATCGTTTCTATACTCGTACATTCCATGTTTTGGAAACATTGATGATTGGGATTTAATCCCTTTACTGTTACATACATATTTTTACAGATCAATCCCTTTTATTTTGTATATCCTATCCATGGTGCACTTGACGTTAACGTTTACTTATAGCGTAGCTGACTTCCACTAGTATAAAGACAGAAAGTCTAAACACGTACAGAAACACGTTTCAAGATATCTCAAAGAATGTGCAGTTAAAGCAGCTTCTAGTTTAGACAGTGTTGACTCTCCTCCGAGATTTGCATCGCATTATAAGTGGTTGTGAGTCCTGAATATACAACGAAGGATTGGATGTTTATGTTTGCTACCAGAGAAGTGTATCGCAAGAGGCTTACCTACGGATTTCATCTAGCTCTACGTTACTTGATCGTATTTATGATACTTTATGGGCGAAGATGATCAGATACAAAACTTATCCAAAGTGAAGATGTTATTAAAAACCATCCAAATATAATTAATATTCAGTTAAATTATTATTAATTTGATACATTATGAGTACGTAGATTACAACCTATGATTCCTAGGATTTTATAAAAACCATAAAATATATTTCTGTAATGTTTAGATCTTTGGTTTCTACATTTAACCTTCTTTGGGATCCACACCAGGAACCTCTGAAACCTACCAAACATACTACAATAAGATTCAAGAGTTTATTTTACCTGTATACGGAAAAAAACCTGATTTTTTCAAAAGTATGAGTCATCCGTGATATTTCATATGTATATAAAACGGGTTAAATGTATGGCATTTTATTATTTTTTATATTATACTTTTCCTAGATTGATGCACCTAATAATAACTGTTCAACTATGTAAGTAAACCCTAAATTATAGTGGGATAACAAAATTAAAGTTCTTAATTAGGGACTCATTCTCTGTAGCCTATATAATTATTTTAAGATGATGCAACTATAATGTATGTGTCATTTTTCAAGATGGAAACATATAATATGAGAAAATACTTCATATGTATTAATATTATTTCTACTATCCATTTCGATCTCCACAATGACTAATCGGTTCTTTTCTTAATGAAGATGTCTGTACCAATTGAGCAAAACAAAGTAATGTGCCGATAAAATGCATATTGACTTTTTGCTCCTGTATTATTTTCATCTGTTGTCGTCCACACGTTAGTGTCATTTTACTGGAGAATTTTTGCTAGTGTCTGCAGGAGGTTTGCTTGCCCCCAATATTTCTCAATAATGCGCCTAGATAAAGTTGGTTTTAAATTCCAGAAGACACTTCTCACTTAAGAATCTTTCTGAACTTATAAGTTTACAGTTATGTTGTTTTGCAAGTATTTTCTACAGGTTTCTTATTTAATTTGAGTGAAACCTCAAGCAGATTTTACAATAACACGCAATAAGTAATTTTTCAAATAATTTTAATCACTCTTATCTATGCGCAATCATCAACTTATTCTGGAAACTTAATACAAAAATCAGTAAGTTTACATGACAACAACTAAAACCAACTATAACATAAACTAGTTAATTAAACAGCTCCCTGTGAACAAACGTTATAATCTAGCGAGTATCAACCAATAATGTTTTCACAAATGAGTTGAACAAGTGAAAGTCATCTGATCAGTGAAAAGTGTAATCGTGCCTAAAATGTAAATTGCTTGATGAATAAATTATGAACTGAAATGTGACACAGGTTATAAATATTCATGTTTACACAAATGGAAATGTAATCCACCCTTTGCACTTACATCACATTATCGTACACTCCAGCCGGCCTCTTTCTCTATTGGAGATTCTGGAGACTGTTTACTTGTATTTGAATAATTTTGTATTGTATTTTTAACATTGTATCTTTTAACTATATACCTCCAGTGCCTTAAAATCTTTGTTAGTAACTATATAATCACCTTCATTCAAACGGTATATTTTTAATACAGATCGCCTTATAAGTAATTTGTATTGAATTGTAAAGCTCAAAAGTAAATGTTCATATACATAAAATACATATAATATATATACATGTGTATATATAACATTTAAAGTATTTCTGAAATAAACAAAAAATTGCAGTTTGTGTCTTTTTGTATTTATAAACACCTTATCAAGACTTCCCCAATATTTATGATAATATGCGAATGGTGCAGCATTGCGTGTACCGTGGTTATAAAGAAATCGCCCAATAAAGCATCGTCGAGCTAAACTGCTGCTTGGATGGGTGACCGCTGTTTGATCTTGTCCATGCAACAGACCGCCATCGTTGGTGGTACCGAAGTCTTCTTTAAGCCGTTAGCCCCCAGTTTGAGTGTTGGAAATAGCATCTTAGCACTAGCTTTGTTTGGTAAAATAAGTATTAAAAATGCTGTAACATTACTTTTTATCTGTGTATAACGAAGGTATGTAAAAATTTCGAAATGGTTGAAACTGAACCTTGTGTGGAAATAATACTAACAAGTACATGTACAGTAACAAGTGTTTCAGACAACCTCTCGCTGCAAAGGTTTAAAATTACAACCGCATAAATTATTTGCACACTTCATATAAACTATTGCACAACATAAGCCTATGATAAAATGTTTAGTAATATAACAAATTCTTAATGTTTTCAAAAATTTAATACGCATAACTTAGCTAATCGTTGTGCATTAGCAGAGTCTGGAGTTTGGCGGTATCACAGACTTGACCTCTGAAATCGGGAGTCAATTTCGTTGAAATATATAAAAAAGTCGGTGACTAAGATGCTCAATCGAGCTTCTTACATATTTTCAACAGAGACTAGCAGATTGAAACAAATTAAAATATAGAGTAATCTAGGTGAAGGGTATTTAAAATTTTTTTCAACAGCTTCTAAATTTAACCTATTGTAGTGAGATGATTTCAATAATGATAAACGAGGCCTACAAGAATAGATATAAAAAAGCATATAGCAATGTAATACTTTGTTTTCTTTTATTTGTCATTATTATTTTGGTAAATTTGTGGAATACTATAATTTTTGTAATTACAGCTAAAATGTATAAGACATTAATTTATTAGAAGGCACTGTAAATAGTTTGAAATATAACATGCCTTGGAGAATGTGGACATAGATTTAATATTTAATTTTTATTGTAAAGATTAGTCTTGGTATTTTAATTTTGATAATATTTATATTTGACTTCATTTATTCTGTCACGGCGGTGTTTGTAATATTTCCTGTATTTATTGTACTTTTTGTAGTAACACACATATACACATATAATCCACTTTTAATTTAAAATGTACTTTAATTTTTACACTTCCAAAATAGCAAAAGCTCATCTCATGTAAGATGCACAATACATTTTAAATGATATTTCTTCTTCTTACACAGTATTATTTTGGATTTGTATGAATGTAATAAATTAAAAAAGCATTAATTTGCAAATAAAAAAATATATTTGGACGTTGCTTGACCTTACTTTTACCTAACATAATCATATAGCTATATAGTTTTCGACTTTATTTTAAGGAAAGGATCTTACCTCACGTTAAGTTCAAAAAACAATTTCAGTTTCAATCTTAAAGTTACTAATCGTTGGAAGTAAAGTTTAAATTTAATGTTGGTTCTATTCTCTTCCTTCTGAAAATTAATTTTCCTTAAACTCCTGCTTTTCCTTCACCCTACACCTCACATGAATTTTTTTAAAGTTAAAATTGTTGTTTATGATAAAACAATACTACCTAACTACTTATAACAGTTTAAACCTGTGAACTATAACTTTGAAATGTTAAAAATTTTCGAACTTATACAATAGTATGCTCTTATTAATCAAATTGTAATATAAACTACATAATAATAAATGTAAACATAAAAAATTCGCAAATATGAATTACTATATTTAGTGAACCCACTGTAAATATTACCTAAATAATTTACTGAAAAAGAGGAGTAGGAGAATCATTAAATTATGTGTAATATACTACTCCAAGGACCAAATATGAATCAAGATTATGATGAAATTTCTCAAATGTTATACAAATCAAAACTAAGAACTTTATGCAAACTTAACAATTGAAAGGTCGTAAAAGTGAAGTATTTGTAAGCATTATAAAGGACGCTAATTGTTTGAACATTTTTATACAATAGTTTATTATTTATTTTTTATATAGTATATGCTATTTAACAATTTAATAAGCTTTTTCATTTAATTTTTTTTATAAATAAGCGTCTCAATAATCAATCCTCTACTCCAAAAGGTGTTCACACGAAAGTTTCGGTCACGCGGAAAACTCGGTGAACCGTATCAAGTGCTGATCCCACCTTAATATTGCTGACGGCCATAATGAAAGTGAGATCTGATATTTATATTTTATTCTTTTCCATTTAAAATAGTTGACAATGTAGAGAAATATAAATATGAAGTTTTGATAGAATACCTATATTTATTTTAATGTTTTAATATTAAACAATAATTTCAATAATTATAAATAAAATAATATCTACTCATTTATTGGTGTTTCTTAAGTTGATTCTGGTGCCTCTAAATAGGCCTAAAATCCATATCTTGGTTTTAACCTAATGGAGACTTTAAGAACATTCCTAAAATGTTGTACAAATTTATTACGAGCTGTAAGGAAACGTAATTCCCATTGAAACGTTCGTAAAATATGAAATATTTTGTAAGGATTATAAAGGACACTAACTGTTTGAACGTTCTATACAGTTTTGTATTCTATATTTTTTATATTCCATATGCTATTTAACAAGCCATTTACATATTTGCTTATAGAATATAAAAATATTGCAGTAAATATAAAAAAAATAGCTTAAACAGTCTACTAATTTTGGAATTTTTTAGTGTTCATTATTTTTATACGTTTCTTTGGAAAGTGTTATACGTATACCTTACCGTTATTAGTGTAACATAAATTTTCTATACATATACAAACTAGATTAATTCCGTAAATGAACACATTACTTAATTTGGTTCAGGTTCCAAAATTAGTTTGTCAACAATGAGTATTGTTTATTATCGTTGTTTACTTTCACGGCGCCAGAAATCGATAATATTTTATGCGTATTAGCTGAGGTAGTAACGAACAATATTGTATACGGATAGCATGTACAGTAAGGCTTTTAGCCATTGACACTGATTAGGCAGTTTTGACTTTTTATATGACCGGATTATCACGGAAAATTCTATATAATAACGTCATTTATAGAAAAAATCTCAAATATGAAAACATAGGTCATCCCGTTAAGCTACCTATATCTTTCTAGCTATGTATAGCTCTAGAAGTTACTTTCTAAAAACGTAACTACTATACAATTAAGAGTTTTAACTATCGGCAGAATGTTAAAAGGCTTACGCAAAATTAAATTTTCATTAGTGAATGAACCAAAACTAAAAAAAGAGCTTCAACTCCTGCGTAAGCCCTTTTTATAAGGTTTTTTTTTTATTTACATGCAAAAATGATGCTTGACAACTAAACGAATAAAAAATTTTTACGAGGCAAAAGTTTATAGACAACTTACTAACCTAAGATATGGTTTACAGTACCTTTAGGATACAAACAGAACATCTGAAATGGTCATTACAGTAATAATACTAATATTATGTAGCAGATAATTTGGGAAATAAAATAATGTTTATGTCTTTGATGCATACTTTATATTGGCTTATACGATTATAACATCGTTTGCTCTATATATATATATATATATATATATAAACATCGCAAACTGGAGTTAAACAGAGCGTCATATTAAAGATATGGTAGTTATCGTTTTTCATATTATTTGTTCCTTTTTACTATTTATTTATAAAAATACTTTTGACGTCACTATCTTGAAACCTTATCTAAATATAAAAAGTATATATATATTTCAGTACAAAATTTTTATATTTAACAAGGATTGTAAAAGCTGTTACTCAAATAACTTTAAAATGCTGATCTGTGATCTTTGCAGTCTTTATGTTTGCAAAAAATCAGTTTTTAATCTTATAATAATAATAAAAACAGTGAGATATTAGACAAGTTTAAATTCTTTGCTTTTTGTTCAAATGTAATAACCATTTTTTTATGATATATATGAGGAAATAATAGTATTTAAAAATATATTTGTAAGAAACTGTATATTAAAATGTCTTAATTTGTAAGGCTTAAAAAATATTAGTAATAAAGCACAGTAGTTTAAATAGTCTTACTGTGATAAAATGCCAATAGTTAGAATATATAATTTTGGATGGTTATGTATAATTTCTAATCAATAATCTTAATCGTAAAAATATACTAAATGAGCCAAAATTTCTGCATTATCGTAATAATTTAAGTTTTCAAATTTAAGGACTTTAATTCTATGTGAACAATTACTCGACAGAATTAACTAGCTGGTTGTTTAATAATAATTAACATACTATAGCTTAATATTGGTATGTCATACACAATATGAAGAGTGTTGCAAATACATGAAAACATCTTTATATTTTTGAACTGGTAGAGATAAATACCTGGGATTTACGATATCATTGCCCATAGTATGATACTGATATTGATTGTTTTTTTTTACAAATGACCACACAAGCTAGTTCAGTAATGAGTTGAGATAATGACCTGGACATTAGAATTAAAGAGTTTTTTAAAATCCTAATTACCAATTGGAAAATCCTAACTTAACAAATGTTTAATAGCAACAGATTAAAAAAAGGTCTTACAAACCTAACATTCAAATGAAATAAAAGATTACAGGAAATATGAAATAAACAAATTCTTGAAGTAATTTCTTAGACGATGATTTAAAAATAGTCTATGTTCATGTTCCGTCCAATTTGTGACCTACACTATAAATTTTGTTTTTTAAATTTATTTTCAAAATTATATATATACGTACTATACAATTTCACTACATTTTATTACATTTTGATTTTCATCATACTTCTTAATCATGAAATTAGAAAACTCTTTCAACAATTAAAACACTTTTCTTATAGTTCTGGTAATAACAAATATTGTATGACTTAAATAGTTTAATCCACAAAGTTACAGTTTTGAAATTCTACACTATATATTATTAAATATGATGAAAATGCCTATTACAGTAACATTTGATGTTGAATTTCTCTACGGAAATTCATCATTAAACAGGTTCTCACTTCACTATATGACCTGATACTGTTATCAGAGCCACGCATCAGTAATGTCACTCAACTTTGCTTTGTCAATGTAATTACAGAATGAAACAGAATTGGGGACTGTTACCGCCTATCTTAGTCCATATAAACTTAGTGCAGGTTTCTAAAATAATGAGTCATGATAGAGCTTTAATTTTTTTTGTCTTTTAAAGCACACCTTTTTATAGTTCGTGACCAACCAAAATTACAATTTATCATATTTTAGTATTAAAAAACTAATTTTAAAAAATTCACCTTTTTAAAACTAAAAAAATTTCAAAATATATTTTATATCTAAGATAATACTTTTTATTTTGTAAAACCCTTTGGTCAGCACCTAGATTATAAAACAAAGTACAAGTGGTAAACATTTGAGAGGTCTAAGTTCATAAATGGCTGAGAAAACTTGCATCTAAATAGAAAAAAACCAACTTACGGGAATCGAAGAAAATACCTTTAACTACCATAGCCTAGTAGTTTCCTTAGCTGTAGGATGGATTATCTGGGTCTTCTTTTTGTGTAAACATGTCTTCAAGGCGTTTTCTTTTCAAAGCTCTCTTGTTCCTTATTTTCTTTTCTAATTCTTGAACTTTCTTGTCCTCTTCCTTCACTCGCACTATTTCTAGGCGCTGCATCGCTTTTACAAATTTTTCCCTGGACGTAGGTTTAATGCTTCCAAAACTTGTAATTTACTAGAAAAGCCGTCATTAAAGCTACAAACTGCAGAGTAAACGCCAAATTTAAGGGTAGGCAGAGTTACAAAAGTTCTTTTTGGTATTAGGGACCAAATGACACTATTCAATAACTCATTTTGGTTTTGAGTTTTCCCTTTCAAACATCGCTCCAACAGTTTGGTTTCTGAAAGGTCTTTGAATATGGGTTTTATAAAACTCATAACACACTCAGGGATGTGAAAATGTTTATCATGGTCATACATTTCATTGGTCAGTAAACTCAGGTTATATTTACACCATGTCTCATTGTCTTTAGGGCATAGCTGATGAGTAGGTTTATAATTTGATGACATCGTGTGAAAGTACACTGCCCATATTGCCTTTCTCATCTCTTCAACATTCTGCACATTTCGACTTATGGCCAGGCAATAATAGGTCTGCAGTTTTTGAATATTAGGCTCACTTAGCCTACCCTGCCCATCTAATCCCTTGCCATCCTCAAGTTTTACTTTACCTGAGACAGATTTTAATTTTAAAAGCCGCTTTCCCATCCTCTTTTGACAGTAGTAACAATAAAGTAACCTGAAATAAAGATGCTAGACAGTATAGCCAACATAAAAAGTTAAATACAGCTAAACAATGATATATATGAAAGTGTTAGCTAGTGGAACATAACTGATTTTCAGTTAGTGTCGAAAAATGACATGCAAGGGTTTCAATAATATTTTTTTTACCAACTTATAGTAATCATAGGAAAAAAACAAATTACTGCAATGAAATCAGTACATTCCAAAGAAAAATAAGGAAAACTAAAAAAAAAAATATTATTTTATTTACTTTTTGGGTAACAGTCCCCTTAACCCACAAAGTTACAGTTTTGAAATTCTACACTATATATTATTAAAAATGATGAAAATACCTATTACAGTAACATTTGATGTTGAATTTCTCTACAGAAATTCATCATTAAACAGGTTCTCACTTCACTATATGACCTGATACTGTTACCAGAACCACGCATCATTAATGTCACTCAACTTTGCTTTGTCAATGTAATTACAGAATGAAACAGCATTGTATGTTCCGTAGATGATTACGTGTCCACTACATATCGTTATCACCGACAGTAGGAATGCTGAAATTAAAGGCTTTATATTTATCTACAAATTAAAATAAGGATTAATTAAAGTAGCTATTAGTACTGAGTGACTTTAAAGAATTGATCTTGTTTAGACAGCTACAGTTGCGATTTTTAAATAAACATAAACAGTTTTACGTTTATACATTTGTTAATTGTGAACTTAATGTTTGTTTTGGAATAAGACGAGTTTATAGCGTGATTGCTATTGTCCTTTTGAACAAAAGATATAAAGGTCTCAAAGGGATAAAATGAGAGCTATAGACACTAAAATAGTAACTACTTTTCTCTCACGGATTAAAATTTCATAATAAGGGCATCACGTGGTCTTGTAATGATTGTAGTCAACCTCGAATTGGATGCTGTTAACGTCAGTTGTTACGCCATATTTGAATTCGTATAAAGAATAATGCTAAAATCAGGGGAATTCTGACAAAAATAGAAGAATTTTTTTAATTTAGACTTTTTAGGAATAAAAGTTTACATAAGACTGACACCAGTGCCTCCTCCAGTGCTACCCCGTTCTGATCGCAACGTAGGAGAAACATTCCTCGAGGTATTGTCTATTACTTGAAGATAAAACCCATTACTGCCAGTTAGGGAACGCAACTTGACAAGAAAAAAACTAATTTTAAAATTCACCTGACAATAACTTCGTACTAGATTTGCAAGGTATTTAAACTATTAATGTTTCATTATTTGTTATTTATAACCCCCGAAACCAAAGTACTAACTAATTACATACCACGTGGTAACTTTCAATCACATAATAGCTTTATTTATTTAAAAATAATACACACATACATAATTTAAATATATAATAATAATAATAATAATTATACGTGGAACTCGTACAATATCTCAATGGAAATATACAATGTTTAATTAAAAAGGAGTAAATTAATTTCCTTATAGTTTATCTAGTAATAAACTATAAGGAATAAACTAATAACGTATAATTCACAACTACAAGTAAATAAATTTCAAAACTAATTTCCGGTTAAGGCACCGCTGAGATCGACGTCATGGCAATCCATACGTCCGTGAAAGCTACTGCATGGGACAGTTGTTGATGGTGCACTAAGTTGTGCTGACCGTAGAGCAATCCGATAATCTATTAGGAACTGATAAATGAAATCAACAGTTAAGAATTAAAGGCAAAAAGAATCACAGTTCAGAAATATAACCACAAATTGACATTTACATATCAATTATTAAAAAAACATATTTATTTGTTATTTTTTGCACACCCTAAAACCATATACATAGTTTTGTTCGGTGCGGCGAGCAGAATACGATATTCATTGACTATTCTGGCCGCCAAGTCACATTTATACTATACATTTGATTATAAATAATCACGGATATCACTATTTTGGAATTTGCAGTCGTCATTTTAGTTGGAGTTGATTATTTATGGTCAGATATTGGGTTAGAGTGAATGGTTTTTATGAGTTTTATAGGTGAGTAACCTATAGGTAAGGTTAGTGTGATTGAGGGGGGAGAAATGGAACTATGACCGCTAACATTGGACATATGAATATTAGATATGCAGAATAGTTTGAAGTGTTGGGCATGGAGGTGTTTAATGGAAGATGCATATATATACCTGGATACGTAGTATTTGTAATGATTTTGTTTCTCATCATGGACAATGCAAAATCAAAATCATTGAAGATATTTATGGTGAGTGTAACGATTACACATATTCTGAAAACGTTAACTGTAATGGTGAGTAATTCTGCGGTTATAAATGCTTGACGTCTAATGGCTGAATCTTGTGACTGCACCTGGTGGGGAGGCAATTTATATTGATATGATTCCATCTTGCTTTTATAAAAAAATGTGGCAAATGTATCAAGAAAAACATCCGCAAGTTATACCTAAGGTTAGCCTAAGTTTCTTTTGGCAATATTACCATGATAATTTTAACTATCCATTTGGTCGCCCACAAGTGGATGTATGTAGCACTTGTGAGGAGCTCAATATTAAAATAAAATCTCCAAACTTGAATGATGTGGCGAAAAGAGCAGCAGTTGCTGAACTGCTTGTCCATAAAGCCTAAAGTAAAAAATTTTACTCAGCTTTACAACATGAGCAATCAGAAGAGGGTAAAAATGAAAAACACGTGTTATCCCTAGCCTTTGACTACATGAAGACAATTTCAATTCCAAAATTACCGGTTCAAGAGCTCTATTACATGAGGCAGATATCAGTTAATGTTTTTGGGATACACAACCTAAAAGACAACAAGACAACAATATTTTTGTACCATGAAGGAGTGGCAAAAAAAAACCCCTAATGAAGTTTGTTCTTTCCTCAATGAGTACTTAAAGTCGGTGTCTGATCAGTATACTGAACTTCGACTGTTTAGTGATAATTGTTCTGGACAGAACAAAAATCAGGCCCTGTCAAGATTGTGTCTGTATCTAACAGACTCGGGGAGATTTAGGAAAGTGACTCAATACTTTCCCTTACGTGGTCACAGTTTTCTTCCCTGTGATAGGGATTTTGGGATCATTTCCAAGGCCCTGAAGAAAAATGACCGAATCTTTACTGTTCATGAGATAACACAAATCATTTTGCAGTGTTCCTCACGCTTTGACAAATTTACAGTCCATGAAGTGTCATCTGATGTTGTGTTTGACTTTAAGAAGTGGCAGGGGATATTTTACAAAAAGTCATGTGTTTCGCAAGAAACAAAAGGCAAACAAACAAAAAAAGAAGACAAGGTGTCATTTCAGATTAGCTCTCTGTTCATGTTTGAGTACAACAGTGACAGCAAAGGATGTATCAAAGCTTATCCAAATATTAATGGAATTGTATCGCATACATTCTTAATGTCATAGACAAAAGAAGCAGTTTGTCCCCCAGCCAATTTGGCATATCCAGAAAACCGAGTACCGATAAAAAAACCTAAGATAGAGGACATAAAGAAGCTAAGAAGTTACATTCCACAGGAACACTCACTGTTTTATGAAGAAATTTACAACTGGCCAACTATTGACTGTGAACATAATGTAGTTGATAGTGATTTTGAATTAGAACAAACAGAACTTGATTAAACTTTTTATGGTTTTCTACATTTATTTAAACTTGTTAGTTACTATTTTTTAAATAAAGGACACACATTGTAATTTCATGTACATTTTGTACTTTGCTATGTAAATAAATGCCTATTATTCATGAAATATCTTGTAATCATTCTATCAAAGATTTGATTTTTTTTAAAAGGGCGATATTTTTCAAATTTTAAAGTTAAATATTACGTTTGTTTTTTACCGTTCACTAATGAAACTTTGTAAAAATACCTCTACTCTTATACTTTATAGGATAATAAAATAAAAACCAACTTTTGTTACATAATCTTTTACCTACACAGTTTTTTTTAGTTTTCCAAAAGTTTTCATTTCTTGACTTACGCCCTTTTAAAAAAAACCGATTCAATAGTCTGATCAGCACATAGTATCCACACAGCTCTTCCCTGTTAATAAGTTTTTAAAAATGAGATTAAAACTTATTGTGAAGCAAAATGTAAAAATCTTTTCATTGTAATTATTTAAGTTTTTATTGTGAACACAAATTATAAAAGAAATTAACTCCGGAGTACTTCAGACGGAGATTAATTAAGAATAACAAATACACTTACACCCTATTTATTATAATTTGTATGAGCTAATATAAATTTTGAACGTAGTCTGATGAGAGCAGAATTGATACTGTACTGTAGCTACGCCCAGAACGCTTTTGGATACCGCTTGAGCATATTTCACACGTAGCTAGAACGTCACTAAGACACCATGTGTCAAACGCTCACATTCATTTACTTCTTCTAACTGCATCATTCTGTACTCTCAGATACGTGGGTAATCTTCTTGCTTAAAGTAAATTAATTTTTGAAATCATTTATTATTTGATCGAACTTTGTATTTTATATATAAGTATATGCATAAGGATTATATTAAGGCGTAAGTATTGATTCAAACGTTTGTAATAGAATTTTCTTACATAAGCAGATTAAATTGGTAATCTATTTTTCTACCACAAAATATGTTTCTCAGTATTTTTAAAACGAACCATAACCAGATCAATAAATTATTTTAATGTTGTACATATTTAATTTATGAATTTCTAATGTTTAATATCCGGAGATTTGGAGATTTTCCAGAATTAAGCTCTTGTAAAAGAAAGAAAATACGTTAAATACTTTGAATTACAGGGCAGTATAGGTTCTATCGTTACCGGCTAACGTGCTTGAGATAATTATTAATGAAATATTTTTCTCTCAAATGAAAGCTTACATGAGTCGCTAGCAACATGGTTTTATGCCAGCTCGTTCTATGTAACGAACACGGTAAAATTTATAAACTTCACTCCACATTCTCTAGCCAAAATCATTGTATTTTACTAAATCCACCCTGAATTCACATACAGATTTTAACGAGTTAATTGTATTATTTTGTAACAAGAATAGATATTTTTGAAATATAACATTTACTTATTCATATCTCTGATATACACGTCAATATGTGATAATTTAGTTTATAAATCTGATGTGATAATTACAATTATTTTTGTTCAATAAGGCAGTAGTTAGGGACATTTATTAATTTTTTACTATAAACGACTTCCATTATTAATGTTTTAATGTATGCAGACGATGTAAAACCATATAATATTATGATCACAATGATATTATTGATATTGAAAAATGATAAAAACTATAATTTTGGATGTTGTTGTTTAAAGAAGTAGGAGTCAAATAGTTCTAAACGCTCTGGTATGTAGATTCAGAAATAAATAAACCCACTTGTGTTTAGATATAAATGGCAACCCTTATAAGTAGGTTTTATCTGTAGGGGTGAGTGGTTACTGTGTCATTTGCAGTGCAAAGTGTTAATTGTAAGTTTATATTACTCGTTTTATAGTTTCCATTAAATATTACAGATATTAATAATTAGTTTTTATTTTATATCTGCACTTATATATGTGGCAATTAATATAAACGCTTTGCAATGGTTAAAAGTTGTAATCGAATAGTTTTATATCTTATAAATACACCGCAATGTAGCTTAAACATAAATAAATACATTTGTTCTCTTAAATTTACAAATCATTGTATTTGAATCTGACGCGAAATTGTCATAGTGTTGGCATTATGTGAATAATTCACAACCTTAGTCTTACGTTGCCAACTGACATAGTCGATAATGTACTACTTTGTGCGCCGTTTCGATTCTCCACCAATATAATGTGTCAGGTCAATCGAATACCCTTGACCCTTGAATCTGTTTAAGATATGTGGTGTGTTTTCATATATGTATATACTTAAGTGCAGTTGTTAGGAATGTCAGTGTAAACTAAATTGTTCGTCGTAGCATATAAATTATGGGATTATGCCATAAACAACGCCTTTACTGGGTACGACAAATTGAAGAAGTACTTTTTACTTGTATTAATTGTTAAACTAACTATTTTATACAATAATGTTGTTTATTATTATTTAGAGCTCTTATAATAGGGTTTGTAAATATAAATGAAATCTGCTTTATGGAACTAGACACCCAGAATGGAAATGCGGTAAATCCGGTACACATTTAATTACAGCAGGACAAGGTTGGCGACACTGATGTTCTTACAGTAACAAAGTTATCACGGAAATAGCCTGAGGCTCATTTCCCGCTGTGATTTGACAAAATCTCTGTGTTTAATGCTTCACTTATGCTGTGTAACAACATAATGGCCACCAAT
Organism: Homalodisca vitripennis; assembly: GCF_021130785.1. NCBI lineage: Eukaryota > Metazoa > Arthropoda > Insecta > Hemiptera > Cicadellidae > Homalodisca > Homalodisca vitripennis. Next base: position 102,788,628 of record NC_060213.1, read on the forward strand.
GAATCTCGGTGTTATGTGAAAAAATAAAATAAATCTAAAGGACATCTAGAACGATCAAAGAATGCCTGAAGTAAGATAGAATAACCCGAGATCGTATTTTCATCTTCAATATTCGAGTTACCTATACTAATGGTTCCAAACATTTAACTGCTCCTTAGACTTCCTTTTGAGTCTAAGTATCCGTAATATTCAATTTCCATCTCGTTGAACTGTTTACAATTTAAGATGTAAATTGTTTTGTCGACATATAAAAATAAACTTTAAATAGATAAACGAGTTAAACTCAATTTAAATTAATATTTGTCTCAACACTTTCTATTCATATATAACAGAGGAAGACGTAAGTTTGATTATGGTACTCATTTTAACAAAAACTTTAACAAGAGTGGTTGCGAAAATTTTGTAATCTAATTTGAGTCTTTTTAGACTACCTTACACATATCACAACATTGAATGTTTTACTTACCTTAAATTATGAAACAAAGTTTGAATAGAGATTCTTATTAGAATGGGTTATTTTACTCATGACCTTGAAAGGCTGACAGAAATAACTTGAATTGAATGAAAAATTTCTTTATTGTTGTCAGTTTTACATTTTACATACAGTATATCTTAAACTAAAATCAACAATAAAGCCCGAGGTAACAAAATACCTGTTCGGGAATTACACTAGTACACAGAAAGAAACAGAAACTCGAAAAAAAGGACTGCCCTACCAGATCCTCGTAATGATACACTCTAAAACAACTATAACTAGATTAACTTCTAAAAAAAAAGTAACATAAAAACAGTAACATAAAACTTTGGAAAATAGCTACAGGTAAAGGTACATTTATAAGTTTTTTAATAATATATACTAAATAACAAAGAATTTTAGAACCAATTTGTAATATTAAAACATAGAGCCTAATATTAACATTTTATTTATTATTGCAAGCATTCTACAACAATATCAATATTATCAGTAATGTAATAGTTGAAATAGAACCGTCTACCTATACACTATTTATCACATGCGCACGATTCTCAAATATACAAAATACATATATCAATAGATAGTTTAATATATTAAATAATTAACAATAAATACTTGATATACAGTTATCAATGTCCATTGCAGATTAAAATATACACATAATTTATTTGGATACAACAAAAGCATTGGGGACAATAAACATTTAATGTTGTTCGAAGTAACTACCAACACCCTAGTGTTTATATGTATACAATTATTTACCCGAAGCAACGCTGGCTTCAATCCAAATTTTTTACAAGTAAATAAGTTGCGAGCACCTGCCTAAGTAATTATTTAATTAACTCGTTTCAATTATTCAACAACTTAGGTTTGGAAAGATGGAATGATAATTGCAATTGTAAAAGGAAAACAAAAATGTGTTAATGAATTATGAATATTACATATGTATTTTATTTCTAAAACAAATTTTCCAGCGACATGGGTTCACACAGCAAACTTACTTTATTAAACTTAAAACAATATCAAATACCTTTTAAAATACTAGGGGTATCGTTAACTGATTCATAAATCTGTGAAAGTCATTAAACTAATTAACAATTTCCGTACTCTAACTCACACGATGGCACCAAGCCAATACCTTAGTATCAATATTTAAGAAACGTGTTGAGTTCATTGAGTGGTATTGAGGTACTTATGAGTTCTTGAGGTCGGTCATGATACCATGCAAACAAGTCTTCAACTTATCTTAGGGATTCCCGTGGAAACTTAATGGTGCAGTTCTACATGTAATAAAACTTATGCTTTTGTATCTCCGTTTTAGACGGATTTCTGCGGTTATGCTGGCAGATGTTTAGAACTAATTTTTACCAAGCACTTGAGGTTGTACGGACATGTATAAAGTTAAATGTAGATCCGTTTTTTAGTTTTCATGATTAATACGTCTGTGGTTTAGGCTTTTATGTTTATGGATCACTCAAATAATTCTAAATCATAGAAACAAGCAAACAGGTTATGCTACGAAATTTTAAGTGCTTATTCATAAGGAGCACCTAAAAAATAAGACGAACGTGTACAATGATCCGTCGTTTAGTCTCGGAGAAATCATGATAAGTAATAAGTTTTTAGATTTTTTTTATGAATGACTCTAATCATTCTACAGCATAGAAAAGTGCAAGCAGGATTTGATTAACTGATGTTTATGGTGAAAAATATAATTTTATCAAAGCAATATTTAAATATAACAGAACAATATCAACAACTTGGATGACTTGGACGTATAAATAAGAAAAGGGAAAGATACATATGGAAATAGGTTGAAGAGGGACCTTCCTTTCGCTTATTTTTAACTCTAGGTTGCAGTGGAGTGCTTATCAGATGGAAAAGTTAAAAATTCGTTGTATGATAAATACTCGATTTGTTGTTCAGTAATGTTAATGATATGAACTATACATTAACCAATATAGATCTTTGTACACATAAGGCAATAGAGGGTTCCTCAAATTTGTAAGGACCACTGGCATCTAGTGAATGCAACAGAAATGGAACGTTTTAAACTTATCCTGCTGGTAGAAGGTCCAATAATTATTGACATGTTTTACAGATAGCCAAACGTGTGCGGGAAATAGCCATCAACAAAACTCATGAATAACTTCTTGTTACGAATTTTGTATACACCATATGTTAAAATCTTATAATTTGTGTTCCTAACAGTGAAAACCTTATGTTGTGAATACAACGTAAGAATTGACCCCTCTGTCTTCTCTTAAACACTGACCCCTCTGTGTTTAATCACTGTCTGTTATATAAAACAGTTATATAGCTGATCCTCGTTGAAGAATCGAAAAATGATTACAATAACTTCTTTCTTCTAATATTATTTTTATAAATATTTGGAATTCTGTCCTATTTTAATTTTTGTTCTGGTTAGCCATACTAGAATATTACTAAAAAAAGTATTCCTCTTTTGCTGTATAAATCTTTTCTAAGGGAATCCTTTATTATTGTAACTTTTGATCTAGATGCCTAAAAAAGAACATTACTTAGGAAAAGTTCTGTTTTTATTTATCTATTAATGGTCATGGAAATGCTCAGTTTCTATTTTTAATGTTCTAGCTTCAAACATACGAATATTAATGTACGCCACTGTGGACTAATTCTGAACTACTACTGAATTCACAGTGTTGAAATTATGACCACATACTATTAGAGTCATATATTTTAATAAGTAAAGTTGTACGTTTGACACAGAGACTCAAGTAAAATCACGTAATCTCTAGATCTCCCAACTCTGTCGTTTAATATACAGAGTTCCGTAGAAACAAGATTCTGATCTCAAATTCTGAAAATACAAACGCTCTGATCAACCGTATCATACATGTTTTAGTTATATATATGTCAAAGCTTATCTTGGAAAAATTAACTTCCTCGGTTAAATGAGTACTATATTTTGGAACGTTACATGGACAAGGAAAAAAAGTATTTTATAATGAATTATAAATTTAAATAATTAATATCTTTGTCAAAAATATTATGGTGAAAGAAAGCTCTTGCTATTTTTATCAAGGCTATTTATAATGAATCATAAGTGGACTTTTATTCTATTATTTGGGTTTACACAGTATTTCTATATGTTAAACATATTAATTTAAGTAATTTATAGTAAAATATATTCATATATCTTATATAACGGTCGGATTTTAAGTGAAATGTTTTTATATTTATATAATAAAATCATCATTAATTGCATAAACTATAGGGCCAAGGAATAAAAACTATTGGCTAAGAACTAAATAAAGAACTAATTTTAAAGATGTTGCTCATATATATTTCAGAATTGTAATAATTAATATCACTTCATGACGAAATAGCAGTTAGCATGCCAGAGGGGTTCACATCTACCTAGCTTATATCTGTCAAGTAGGACCTAAACAGAGCTATAGCAGTGACTGACGTCACGTACATCTGGGTTAACCAGTGGATGTCCGCGAGTGGCATGTCAATTATCGCAAATGTCCGTATACCTGGATGGAAGGAGTGTCTAAATCTAGGGGATCAGTATAACTCATTGTGGAAAATGATGGTTCAGGTTTGGATGACATTCACTCAATGTCTAAAACTGATTATACAGCCTATGCAGTCTTGAACTTGGTATTAGCTAGCAATAATATTGTAGTTTACATTTGAGAACTACGAATAGTGTTACCACCGTATTATAAAATATTAGCTCGTTCTCCCCATACCAGATGTGTTAACTCGTTTTTATTACACTTAAGATAACTATAGGATTTATGGGAATTGCTATCGTTTTATGTTACATGGAAAACAGCACTATGTTTCTAGAATTTAAATCTAACCTCTTTTTATGTTTTTATAAACAATAATAGTAACCCTCCTTTTATACACACACACACATCGCACGGCACAATTAAACGCCTGACAGTAGTACAATACCATAAAGTCTAAATTTGTTATGATGAACCCAAGGGATGTCACTGCACAAAACCATGAGTACCTAACAACACTTGTCGTATGTACCAGAGAAAGGAGAAGACTGGAGAGAAAATCTATGCCTGTGGCACTTCCTGTGGTATCGCAGCGCGTCATCTGAAATAAAGAGAATACAAAGGTAATATTTGGGAGAGGAGATATAAAGGCAGACCACTTCAGCCCTTTTAATTACAATTTGTTATTTTTATCGTCTAATGCCCAACCTCCATCAAATTTAAACGTAGAATAATTATCTGCTCGTTTCATATACATTTCTGTGTGAAAAGTAGACTTCATTTAATTACGCTCGATACGAAATTTTGTTTGTAAACATATTTATTTATAATAATCCATTGCTATTGTATGATTCTGAAAAAATTTTATGGTTATTATCTCGAAACCTCTTAAAATAGCAAATATACGTAATTTTTTCCTGATAATTATAAAACCATTTTTTACTTTAGTCTATGATTAATGTCAACTAAAACGTAACAAATCAGTTGACAATGTTTATCCCCATCCATCTTTAAATCTTATGGCATATGGAAGTTTACAATTATAAAGCTATCTAAAAATTATTTAAAAAATGAATAATGTTCTTCATTTTATGTCAATGCAGGGAATCATTTAAGTGAAAATTTGTGCAAATATGAAAATTACCGTCAAAATAAATCTCTTATTTTTTTAGAATAGCTAAAGAACTTCTTTAGGCAATGTGTAAATACTAGTCTACTAAGAAATGTAGATTTAATCGACTAGAAAATACGGGTATTATATTATTCACCACTATTCCCGCAATTGTCCTGTAAACTACTTAAAATGGTGAATGGGCGTTATCTGGTAACCTTACCACTTATAAAAAACGTACAAAACATTACTGTTAATGAATCGAGAGTGTTATAAATCACATTTTTGTTTGATCTACAATGTAAAATAATTTATTTGTGACCATTCCTTATTGGAGCTTTGTTTTCATATCTTGATATCTTATGAGATATGAAAATATCTCCAGGAATAAAAATAGTTAACATTCCATAACAATCTAATTGTTTAGGTGATGGACACATTTGAATGACCGTTGTATTTCAACATTTTATTGGTTAATGCACGCACCTAGACTATGTGCAAGTATTGTCTCTGTACAAGGTTTAGCCTGAATGTATATAATAGAGAAGGTTCGCGGTAAACCTATTGCGTACACACGCTCACGTCACATTGTATAAGCATATACACAGTTTCATCTAGCTTAACTACACGGTAAACCAGTAGTTTACTGAAACATTTCTTGACCTTTGCATTTATTTTTGGGGCTTACTCACTAGTTATGCTAAGGTTTAGTTGTCCTTACAACCAAAATTGGTGGTCCGAAATAAGTCCAACATTAAAGCCAAGTAGATTTTTCTCCGTTGTAGGTGACAGTTTTTTAAATGCTTTCAAAAATCATTATTCATATTTAACGAACCATACTAAATGAAACCCTGCACTGTTCTGAGATCGAACACAAGATACATGAAAACACGGATTAAGTTCATATTGTGTAATCGTCTTGTTTCTTAACTAAGACATTGAGTAAATATACAATATTGCAATGTTTGAATGTAAAATATAATGTCCATATATCACACAGGTAACGAAATTAAGGGTGTGGAATGATCTTGTATATGTCTTGGAAGTTAGTGTAATATAATTCTCCATGAAGGCTACATCTCCAGGGAGTAGAGTAGAGCTCTATTATACGGCTTTCAGTCACACAGTGACGAGCGCGCCCCTGGTGACGGGATGTTGAGTATCACTTTAGTGCCCTTTCAGGTAAACGATCAATCTTCACTGAAAATTAGAGTAGGTCACTTGTTACAGTATATTTAGCGTAGCATGCAGTTGGCTGCAATTGATTGTAATGGGTAAGTTTTAAAGTTATTTTTATCAGTAAACAATACGTTTATTGCGAAAGAAATTGGACGATTGTAAATCACAAGTTATTAATAACTTACTTTAAGAATATGTTATGCAAGAAGATTATTTCTTCATGTTTGTCATGTATTCCACAGTAATATACATTAATAATAATAATATATAAATATATATATATATATAAATTAAATTGTATAAATAGCAATAGCCTTATTTAATTTCAATAAACATTGAAAAACGCTCTGTGGTGTAATGGTGTAATTGTAGCACATTCACCCGGCAAGCGAGAGATCCGGGTTCGTCTCCCGGCGGAGCAAGTACTTTTTGTGATTCAATGTTTATTGAAATTTTATATATATACTTGTCATTTTTATATGTAATATCGGTAAATTACCACGTTTCAAGAGCTGACTGTGCAGGTGGTCATATAAATCTTAGCCACACAAAAACTTTATATAACTTTAAATATTATTACGTCTTTATTTTGCTCAGATAAATATGGCAAATCAATGATTTTAAATATATAATCAATAAGCTTCCAATTGCTTTTTGATTTTATTTCATAACTCATGAGTTACCCGGATGTAAACTCACAGACCGTTTGTTTTTCGTTCAAACAATCTTGAACACTTGATATTTTACAAGAAGACTAAAATGCCGATCAGACGCACTTTATTGAAATATTTCAAACAACACATCTCCTAAAATTCTTTAATAATTTTTCATTAATAAACTTGATTATAGGCTATATGTGTTAAAGGTTAACGTTGTTCCCATTGAGGTATACTCAATATCGTATCTGTACTACCGGCTACTAAGGCATGTTCTCCATATCAATCAATCTATAATCAAGATAAACTACCACGTGTACAATCACTTTGTCTTATTGGATTTAGACTGATTTTTTACCATCAACGTTAAATTAACGTCTCCATGTCGTTTGTTCTTTTGCTATATATGGTTTCTGTCGAACAGAGAGTTTCACCAAAAGGATGTAAAGTTGGATTGAAATTTCATGCTAGATACACTCCACTAGTTACGATATTGGAGTTTGAAAATTTGAAACTAACTGTACTATCATTGTTTGAATTTGTGGTTCCTTGTATATATTTTTATAATGTCACAGTCAGCTTTACACTTGAATCAGTTCTGAACTTGACGTTTAAAATATCTATAAGAGGTCTTATTTTGTACAATCTGTCATAGTCATGGCTAGCTCTTTTTTGTGCACTCTCATTGTCATTTAAGTGAAAGGCTTGTACAATTTTTTTAAATCTTTTTACAGCCATTACTTCGGCTATCACATAAAACAGATTATCTGAGGACCAGTATAGGTCAATCTGTGGTAGATGGTTTATACCCATCAAGATCAGCATACCAATAAATGCTTTAGTTTCATATTTTGTTACATCAGTCCAATTTGGTATATGTTTCTGTTTTGCATATTTATTTGCTTCTTCAACAAACATTTCAAGTATCTGGTCATCAAAATACCTGCTAAAATATGTAAGAGGGTAGTCGGTAATAGAAAATACATGAGTAGGAGAAGCAACTTGACTATCAAAATCTAAATTATCTACTTCGCTTTTCTGAGGAATCATAAATGTGTCTGTCCATTCAATATCCTTCTGCACCACTCTTTTCACGTTCTTTGCTGTTTGTTTACTGGTACTTTTTTTTCAATATTACACCATTTTTTATTTTTTCTAAATTATTTTCTAATTTTCTGACAGGTTTCGATGGCTGATAATCAGGGTCTGAATCTGAATCATCTTCAAATATAGAGTCTATCAATAAAAGCTCGCTGTTGATTCAGGCACGACAGGTTCAACATTATCTTCATTTGGTTTATTCTCATTGTGTTCATTATGTTTATGGCACGTTTGATTATTTACATTCGATGTTGAAGGCCTAGACATATATGAATAGTCTATCTCAACATCTTGGTGTACATTTTTTAGGAGTACTGCTTATAACTTTATTAACACAATCACAATATTATTCGAGATCAGGTCCCTCTTCGGCGTCCTCAGATTCAGAATATGGTATATCAATCAAGTGATCGATTGATCTATCCTTGAACCCTTTAGGCATCCTATAAATGAAAATGTTGTGTTACTAATGTAAAAAAACTTTCATAACCTTAAACAGGCAGTGGCAACTGTATAACCACCTAACCTCAAAAGTGGAGTCTCACACAGACAGTGGCAAACATATTACCACCATAATATTTTCCTCTAGTCCTTCTATTAGAGTAGTATAATAGTATGAAAAACTATGTTATATGCTTAATTTTACAATACTAATTAGTTTTAATTACCTGATTTGAAAATCTGCACCAGGAATATAAAGTTATACACGTAAAACCCAACAAATCACTCAACCACGTGCAGTTCAACAGATGTTATATACACTACCGCTGCTTACTGGACAAAAGGTTAAGCCTTAATGGTTCTAAAAACACCCCATCGATTGCAGCACATGGTGGGAGCATCACCACGTAAGAAAAGAACACCACAAGGCCAGAAATATAAATGTGTGGTGGCAATATAATTGCCACTGCCTTACAATAATTGGTTGGTAATATAATTCATTGTTGAAAGTTTCATAGTGACGATAAACAGTTGCATAGAAAAAGAAATAGTATTTCTGTAACTTTTGCCAAAATACTCTAGAAAAATAGAAAACTACATTTCAATGAATGAAATATGCTCTTTTCCTCAGGTTTATAAGGCCCTATTGGTTAAACTTGCATTAAAAAACTTAAAAAATGCGTTTCTGATCTTGCCACACACTTAATTCAACAATTTTGTTATTTATAAACACGACCAACGCTGATTATGCACAAACGTGACGGAGTCCAGACTGGTTGGAATGAATCCAAGCGATTTTACGATGCACAGATGCACGAATAAACACACACCACTCGAAGCAGGGAAGTTGAAAGATATCTTGTTTCTGTTGTAATTTTTACCTCACGAATTCCGCTTTTTCCAACCAAGCAACAGAGTAGGTTTCAGTTCTCCGAACATATTATTTTATAGATTATAACGTAGGCAAAATTTATAAAAATTAATTATCCTTTAAATGGTGTTAATTGTAACATTACAATTATTTGACATTTCATAATATTAATTTAGATCAAGTATTTTATGACATTAAAACTCGATTAGCACAGAAGTTGTTTTATATTCTTTTCTCTGGAAGATTTCTAAGCGACATAAAAGAGTGACTAATGCGTGAGAGGAAATAAAAATGGCCACAGTTTATTAGTGTGCAGTTTTAGTTTTTTCTTTTAATTTTTAGGCCGAGTTTTGATTAGGTAGGTCTAAGAAGGCTTGGAAGGGGTAGTGAAATAAAATTGTAATAACCACGTTCATAAACGAAGAAGTTCTGACACTTTGCGAACCAAGTCTCAAAGATTCTGCAGTTAAAGTAGCTTCTTGGGACAGTGTTGACATTTCTTCGAGATTTGCATCCCATTATAAGTGCCTGTGGGTCCTGAATATATAAGGGAGGATTGGATGTTTATGTTTGCTACCAGAGTTTATCGTAAAATGTGTACCTCTGAATTACCTGTGCTATGTATATCATCTGGAAGTATTATTGAGTATAGTGAAAAGGTCTTACTTTTTTATGGGCAATTAAAGTCTACACTCAAATTCCAAGTTAATACTGTGCGAAAACCCAAGAAGTACTTCGAAGGAATATACAATTCTAAAAATGGACCAACGAGGCTTTGTGCTTAAAATATGTTACAATATAATAGATTATTGGAACTTTCGGTTTGATTAGCATAAGTTACATTTCTCAAGTATGTTTCCTAAAAATTTAACGAACTCAAAAACACCACATGCCTGTTTATAACGAATTGAATGCTCAACGAGCACGTTTCTGTTATTTTAGTATAAATAATTCTAAGGTTGTAGATCCATGTATTCTCTTTAAATTTCTAGGACATTTCAGTATTCCTATTCGCTTCTATAAAAATATTTAGGATCCTTAGTTACAGTTTTTTAGATTTGAATTGAAATAATTTCCAAAACAATACTTATTAAAATTAAAACTTTAAAGGGTAGTTTACCAGCCCAAAAGGCTAGAATATAAGTCTGTAGATTAAAACACTTTTCTTTTAACTTAAAATATAATTTGATGATCTCTCCAAATCACACGTAACTTATTAATTATATTTCACTGAATAAAAATTCTTAGAAAAACAGTAACTGAGAAGGGGATTTAGCAAAACTCTCATGAGTAATTTTAATTTGTATTCTTAACATACGGTCATTTTAAAACTTTTTATCTAGCTGTATTATTTTATGAATTTATGGAATAATGTGTATTGTAAATATTAATACAGTTAGTTACATATTAAGGCATTAATTTGTTTCTAAAACCATATAAGTATATCATAATAGGACACGTTTTTCACTATATATTGACAAGGAATTGATATTAATTTCTTATTAGGTATTTGAATTTTGATATTATTTATAATAATTCAATAATAAACTGCTACGACAGGAACGTTTATATTATTTTTCTTATTTATTTTACTATTCCGGACTGCGTGATGTAAAAATTTACTTCCATTTAAGTATAGCCGTGTTTCCTTCCACACGGTTATATAATTCCATATTATTAAGTAAAATAATTTTTCATAAAGTATTTGCAAGAAAATTAAAATGATATTTTATATTCTAAATTAATTTGCAATAGTTTGATTGAACGGAATTACAAAAACGAACATTTATAAGTTGCATGATCTTGCGTTTGTATTATAAAAATAAAACTTAGGCGTTTGCGACCTTAATGTTAAGTGAAAATGTACAACTCATCACATGTTTAATAAATAATTTCAGTTTTAATTTTAAAAGTTCATAATATTTCGAAGAGAATTTTGACGTTAACTTCATATTTATTGTCTTCCAAGAATAATTTTCGTTTTACTTATGCTTTACCTTCATCCTATGTCACGCTTAAATTTTATTTAGGTCTGTACATTAGTTATTTTTATAAAGAATTTGAGTGGTATTACATGGATTAAATGTAAACAAATTGAACTCATTTACTTGATATAATTTTTAGTCCAGAAATATAATTCTAAAATAAATAAAACAATACAATTTAAAAATATTTTGCTTTCATTTGTCTAATGTTAAGCAAGTTATTACACAAATGGCATATTGATATAATATGAGGTGAATTTATTGCTTTTATTAAACCTAATATAATCCTTACCGAAATGGTTGATTCAACAGGATGAGTAGTGGTATCATTATGTTAATTAACCAATTACTCCAAGGAATAATTTATAAAACAGGACCTTTCTCAAACGTTGTAAAGCATTGAAACTATGAACTCTATGCATACTTAACTAAGAATTTAAAAGGTCCTAATAGATGAAGTATTTTATGAGCATGATAATGAACGCTAACTGTCTGAATGACGTATAAAATTGTTTATTACCTGTTACATATATACTAAATGCTATCTAACCTATTCATTGTCTTTCTCTATAATAATAAACTATGTCCATATTTATTTTTATTTGTAGTAAATGCATAAAAATCATTTTAAAATTTCAAATAATGTTAGGTTTTTGTAGCTTTTGTGTACCTTTGTTTTCTATATGTAATATGTATACGTTACCTTTTGTTGCAATGTAATTTCTTCATTTACATTAAAGCTGAATTTAATTAAACTATTCTGTGAGCAACGAGTGATTTTTATTATCCGTTGAGTTTTACGGTGCCAGAAATTAATAATATTGTACGCGTAATAGGTGAGATAGTATAATCATTGATAAATACGAATAATATTTACGGTGACCACTAAATCTGGCCAGACTGAATTTTTTCATTCTTGGATTAGTAGATTTTCATAAAATGGTATAATCTCTAACGTTAAGTATAGCAAAGAATGTCGAATATTACAACACTAGCTAGCGAAAATGTTTTAATTAAATATAGCTAAGTCACCGTTAATCCTAAAACCAAATAAAAAGAGTAAATATATCATAGGTATTAATTAACTAGATCAGGAACGTCGTTATGATTACTCATAAATAAATTTTAAATTGCTGACAGAGCTCTAAACAAAAGCACCATTAGCTCGTGGGTTAACTCAAATCTGAAATGTTTTCTTAGCACATACGGAGATGCTGTTTTACCACCAAACGAATTCCAAAGTCCTACTTAGCAAACATTCATAGTAAACCTAGCAACAAATAGCTAATATAAGTTGTTATTCGTAGTACATCAAACGTGGTACCTGTATTATATCTAACCAGAACATCTGGAACATCCTTTATAATCATAATCAGTACGGTATATCTTATAAATAAAAATTAATGGCGAAATGTGTTGTTAAGCGTTAATCTCAAAAACTGCTGTAAAAATTCGGTTAATTCTTTTTGTAAAATGTCCATTGAAATCCGAGGAAGGTTATTATGAAGAAAAAGTAAAAAAAATTACCTAGAATATTTTGGAATTCAGAAAATATTTTAGTTTTTACGTTTCAGCTATAGTCCAATAAACTTTCTGAAACATCTGTTTACATTTAAAGTTTTTAAATAATAAGTAAACAGTGATTGATCAGTAGTGTAATGCAGATAGTAAAAAAACATCAATATATACAGTACATTTTACTCCACATTGTGCTTGTGACGAATGAAAATCATCTAATTCATTAAATACTATTATAAAACTAACCTTAATGAACAAAGTTATGAATGTTTTCACATAAGCTACTGACTGGTGGGCTTCCTTGACATTATGATATTACATTTTAACAATGGCTTATGGAAAAACATAGCAGAAATGAATACTAACATGCCTCAACGATTCATTCTTTCCCTGGCTACAGTCCAAAAAACAAGTGTAACGCAAAACTTTAATAACGATTATTTTTAAATGTTGCATAACCCTAATAAGGATTTCCCCCTATACAGAAAGTACACAAGAAGTATGTAGGACTTACCCCTAGGTCGTAATAGGCTTTTCAGTCATACTTAAGTGTGTATTTTCTTCATCAGGACAAGGCAAACTCAATTATGTCAACACGATTTTGACCAAAATAGATTTACGAGAACTAGATAATTGAACGTATATAGTATTTTGATCGAGACAATATGTCAAGCTAAACTGTGACATCTTAGGTAACTGAATTTAAACGGTATTAAGTAGGCACTTTTTATCCCCGTATTAGGTATCTCGGTCCTACGTAAGAATATGTATATTTTTTCTTCAACAGAACAACAAGGCAAATTTCTACTATGGTACTGGAAATATCTTAGACCTGAAATATATAGCAAGGACTGGAAATATACGCTTTTTGACCAAAGTAAGTTTCCGAGATCTGTGTCATCCGAGATTTCTATTTTCCTGATTTTTCGAGATTACAAGGCAGATTCAGCTGTGACTTTATGTATATAATTAATTAGAACCAGAATTCTCCTACATGTGCCAACCATGATATAATAATTAAGTAAATTCTGATATCATTTACCATGAACTTAAATAATATATACTTGGTGTGTGCCTACCTACGTTTTAAAATCTTTATAGGACTCCCATAATATTACTTCATAATTTTGTTTTTACTAAGTAATATAAGGACTTCCGTTCTAAAGATTGCGTGCGAGGCCGCTGGTAACAGCTAGTAACTGATAATTACAAGTTTATTTGATACCTTTGTTCTTCATTTAGGCTTAAATAACACTCAATTACAATACAAATGTAAAAATATTGCCTCCATCTAAGATGCCGTTTTCTATAAATAAGCGTCTCAATAATCAATCCTCTACTCCAAAAGGTGTTCACAGGAAAGCTTCGATCACGCGAAAAACTCAGTGAACCGTATTGAGTGCTGATCCCGCCTTAATTGCTGACGGCCATAATGAAAGTGAGATTTGATATTCGTATTTTATTCTTTCCCGTTTCAATAGGTTGGCAATGTAATGAAATGTTGATAGAAATGTATATTTCATGAATATTTAAAAACTTTGAACAATATTTTTAATAATTCTAAGTAAAATAATATCAACACATTGATCAGTATTTCTTAAATTGATTCTGGTGCCTTAAAATTGGTATAAAATTTATACCGTTATTTAAATACGATATATTAAAAAATAGTCATGAACTAGACAATTTTAAGCCGATTTTGTTGATGAGTTTTAATATACAGTTTTTAACTATCTTTTTAAATTATTGAATTGTATTGAAAGGTGTAGTTATAATTTAAATAAAAGTTAAAATTTACAAAGATATTTTTTTAAGGAAGAAAAGCGTTAAAAATTAAAAAGTTAGCTATTGTATATAACAATTACTCAACACCCCCCACACACACCCTTACCAATGCACATACACATTACATTACCTTTGCCAATGGCGTAGTGTAGCGTGTACGGCGGTTATCGCAAGATAACCAGATCAAGCAACGTCGAGCGTGGCTGCTGCTTGGATGGGTGACTGCTGAGCGATCCTGTCCTTGCAAGCAGCCCGCCGCCCGGCCATTGGTGGTGGTTCGGAAGTCACCTTTAATGCCGTTGGTCCCCAGGTTAAGTGTTAGAGAGGGCTTCTTAGCTCTAACTTCGCCTGGTAAAATAAGACATTCTTTATTTTTTTATTACATTTGAACCGAAAAGTTAAGATGGATATTTATTTCCAAACAATAAATTTTAATGAGGGTAATAATAAAAATCAGTTGATTGTTACATTCTGCTAATTAGCCTGCATGATAAAATTAAATGTTCTTAACTAAAGCCGGGAAATGTCTTCAAAAATGTTTAAAAAATTCTTCAAAATTAACAGTAAATTAATTATTTAAATAATTAATTAATTAATGAAATTAATTAATTTAATTAATTAATGCATCACTAGTAGCATAAATGCATACTTTAGTTATGAACAGTAGGATTGAAGTCATATAATCCAAAAGTATTTGTAATTAATAAGAGTGGTTTAAATATTCCTTATATGTTAATATGTCAATGGGTATAAGCTATATAATGGGATTGTGATATTTATTCTTTTCAAATCAATCATCTTTAACTTGATAATGAAGTAAAAGAGCCAAATTTTAACACGTATTTAACTATTTTACCTGTTCAAAGTGAATATCTTAAATTAATTTGCGTAAATATTTGTACTAATAAATTATATAGGTGTTTGCTTAGGAGTAAAAGTTTAATTTAGTATTTTTTAATGCCTACATGTGGGGTGTTGAAAACGTATACAATTTTTAATTTTTGAACTGGTACATTTATAAACTTGGTATTAGCGATATAGTTTAACAATGTTTTCTTCATACCCTTCAGTTACAATAGTTATGAAATTGAAGTGACTAACCAAAGTCACAGATGAGTGGTAATTAAGCTTATCAACTTATACTGTCACAATCACTAGCTATTAAGGTGGTTTGGAATGATCTGGACCTCGAAATTAATAAAAGTTTTTTTATTCTAATGGCCCATAGGATAAACACATAAACCCAAGCATTTCAATAGCTACAGATAAATATGAGGTTTTAAAAATTCACCGTTCAAATAAAATAAAAGATTACAAATGTTACAAGTAATTTCACCCAACAGTTAAAGGTTAGCAGTTCCGATTTAGAAAGTTGGCATATTTTGAAATAATAATACTTCAGGAAATATATTATTTCTAGAAGGAATTTCCCAAATGATCCTAAAAAATATTACTACTTTATTTCTTATACAATTCTTTACAAAAACAAAATCTTTTTGGATTTTTTTAAAACTATTACAAAACTTTAATTTAAAAAATGATATGGACGTCCATTACACAGTTCTCCTGGAAAAATACAGGGTTATAACATTTTGGTATCTACCATAGCCCTTTACTATGAGTTTGGTAAACTTGTTTCCAAAATACAATTAATGCTTGAGTAATGTAGAATTTGAAAAATTTAACTCACAAAATGAATAATTGTATAATGCGTTTCTACACTCTCTATAAGTGTAAAATGTTGAACAGTGTTAATAACCGTAGCATAGAATATTGCATTCCTCCATAGAAATGTATCACCAAACGAGCTCACACCGCTCTATATGACCTGATACAGTTACCATAGAAACGTATCATTAATGTCACTCAACTTTGCTTTGTCAATGCCATTGCAAAATGATACAGCATTGTATGTTCCCTAGATAGTAGCTTGCTATGTGTCCACCACATCATTAAGTACTGACACTAAGCATTTAGCATTAGGAATGGTGAACGATAGGAGTAAATGTACATGGTTGAAAAAGTTTTCATAACGTTTTAAAATGAATAGAATACTTATACTTAGGTATTTTATGTAAGTAACCTTATTTTTAAAGCTGTAAGGGTAATTTGTAAATAAATATCAAAAAGATTACGTTTGTAAATTTAATCGTATAGAAAAACTGATATTAAAATTTTGAAACTTGGAGAAATTTGTATGTGTATGGGGTAATTAGGGTAATTATTTAAAAGTGAAACTTGTAGATTATTTTGTATCTTGAAGAATTGACTAAAAATGGACTTTCCGTTCAAAACGGTGTCTATAAAATACTTTTGTAACACCCCCTATACTTCTTCCCCATCTAAAGACTGACATTAAGTACTATAATATTCGTATTATAATAATTCATCTACAAATTAAATTTCAAATTGTTATCCGCACTCACTCATAAATATATCGAAATTTATTTCACAGTAACTAAATAATAGCAAGGGTTTGGGTTTTAACTAGCTATACTAAATATACTTAAGTACAAAATTGTGGAAATAAATATTGTGGAAATCTAAAGAATTGCATTCGTTTATAGTGATACATATGTAATACAAACAGGGATTGCAAAAGCACATCAAAAGCCATGGAAAAAATAATTTCGCTGGGTAATTGTATGTTTTGGGATCTTTAGCAAAATTGTCGTGTAAATCCTGTCCTTACAATTATTGATAAGCAGAGATTTTGTTGAAATATGTAACACAATAAGTTATCAAGAACTTGAACATATAATACATTAACTAGATTATGAAGCGGCAAGGATATCCTTGCAGCTTTAATTCGAAAACTTCCATAAGGAAAAGTACCTATTTTGGGGTTGCCTTAGGAGTAAAAATCATTAGATATCTATACTATTCCATTTACTGATATGGAAACCACACTAGTGGAATTTATCTGTGAACATTCTGAATTTTTACCCAGAAATCATGCAATGTACCCTTGATTGGTATTAAAAACGTCATAAGAGTAACAATCATTAGATATCCATTCTATACCATTTGAGATAATTATGGAAACCACACTAGTGGAATTTATCTGTGAAAATTCCGAATTTTGACCCAGAAATGATGCAATGTGCCCTTGATTGATATTAAAAGTGTCTTAAGAGTAACTATAGTTAGATGTCCATACTATACCATTTCAGATATTTAAACCACACTAGTAGAAATTATCTGTGAAAATTCTGAATTGTCATACAGAAACTATGCAATGTGTCATGAGTAGAGCCAAATCAACGTCGGTCAGTTGCATATCGATTTTATATTGGAATACTTTGTCTACCATTGCGTACTTGTTTTAATTGCCCTTCTATTGGATTAATTATTAAACAGAGAGTAGATTATGCCATGATTACTATCGTTGCAAGTTGTTTGTATTTATATACAAATCTATAAAATATACATGAATGCATTTTTAATGGTTTGCATTGCTGTAGTATTAATGTGGTCTAATATTTATACGTTTTTTACATCACTCCTTTATAGAATTATAATTGAGATTTGTAAAGTATATGTCTATGTTATAAAAATGATGTTGTAATATTTACTCAACTAATTTTACATAGTTATGTTGACAGATTTTTGTTGACACGAATGCGTTCAAAATTATGCTTTTTAATCATTTAGATTGGGTTTATTAACTAGAAATACAACATATGGATAGGAAAGAGTTTTTTAGATATCGATGGGATCTGAGGAATACAACTAATACGTTTGCATTCTTCCAACAATAAAAGAAACAGGTGCATGTTTTATGACTGAGAAGAGACTATGACTGAGGTTAAATGGGAATAAACGCATATGCCACATTTATTAGAACTGGAAGAGTGTAACATACAGGTTGAAAGCTGTCAGATGAGAGCAAAACTGCTACTGTATTGTAGCTACGCTCAGAGCAATATGAGATGCCACTTGAGCATATTACAAACGTAGCTAGAACGTCACTAAGACACCATGTGTCAAACGCTCACATTAATTTCCATGTCATAAATGTAACAATATCTGTCAGTTGATACATTTTAGTAACTCTTACAACTTAACTTGTACAATGATTGAGCAAGTTGGCGAGTTTTGTTTTTTAAGATTTAAACAAATTTTATTAGAACAACCGTCGTAACACGCAATATGTATGGAGTATTATTTTCACAATTTCAATCAAAATGTAACAATATATGTGTTTTAATATTTCTCTATGTATATTTTTCCATTATTCAATATTTATGTATGTTCACTGTTATGTTATGTATGTTCAAGTGTTTGATATAAAAGAACGTTTCTAACTATTAAATTAGGCACGATACAAAAAAACGTTTATTTTACACTTTCAATGACAAGTTGTGTTTAGGCGTAACATTCGTTGTGGGGCTACTATTCCGCGTAAAGATGTGAACTAAAGATTTTAAAACCCTGCCCTTGGTTTTTACCACTTTAATCGGTTGATAAAAGGAATTAACGTTGTATTTACTTAGTAGTATCTCACGAAAAGGTATGAAACTTTAGTAAAAAGATATTACACACATTTAAAACATATACTTATTTATGTTTGTTGCAAGTATTTATTGTTTATGGCATGTCGAGCTCACAATACAAAATGTGTAAGGTTATACTCGCAACCGAAATATATGATTATTATAAGGTTACTAAAACATAAAAATATTAGGAACGGAAATACTCCTTCCTTCATACATAAGATAAAGGTATATTTCAAGGGTGTGGCCCTGTCTTTATTTGTCACATTTCCCTGCCGAGTAAGTCTGAGTATATAAGTGATGAGAACAAAGTATTTAAGAATTCGTATTTGCAACCAACAATTTTTACTCAGTAAGGTATCTTAAATCCTTGATTTCCCTGAAAAACTTAAAATTACGCACAAAAAAATCTTATAGGACACGAATATTCGTCTGATTTACCAATACTTACAACATTATAGATAAATAAATGGCATTTAAGTAAAGTTTGCGTCCACCTGCTCCTATGTTCAAAGTTTTAAACCATTCTGTTAATAACAATTCGGTTTTAGGATTGAAAGATAAGCCTAACTTATGACTTCATAATGGTACTATTGTATTTCCTTTGTATTCGGGGTGTTTAGCACTTAAATTTATGTTACCGATCTGTAGTAACATATTAAAATAAATAAGGTATTTAGACATATAAAAAGTCAGTTCAAATCATTAAATCCAATTGTATGTTTATGGAAAGAATCTTACATTGCTTCTAGAACATGACATTGCATTTTCCAAACAGCATAATAAATTGGCAACCCAACTGAAATAATTATCTTCCAGGAAATATATTACTTGAATAATATTAAATAAACCGTAAACAGATCATAAATCATTTTAATTACGAATAGTTACAGAATTCATGGTATGAAATGTACAAGCTTCAATATTAAAACTGAGGCAAAAATAATGTATAGGTGGTATTATTTGAACGATTTACAACCTTAGACCTAGATTCGCATAACAAACTGACATGATCGATAATGTACAACCTTGTAAGAACTCTCTTTCCTCCCAATATCATGTGACAAGCCAATCGAATAGGCTTGAACATTGAATCTGTTTAAGAGATGTGGTGTGTTTTCCTATAAAATGTAGTGCATAAGTTTCTTGTAATTGGATAGTGAATGATAACAAAATATGTGTCGCTAAGTATGAATTATGTTAAAGATCATAAGCAACATATTGAATGGCAATGACCAACCGAAGAATGTTAAAGGTCATTCACGTCTTTATTGACTATATCCATTGAAGAAGGTGTCATGATCTCATAGAACGTTTTTCTTTTTTATCTAATAAACTAATTATGTTGCGCATAATTGTATCTTATTAAGACTGTAATTTCTCTATAATAGAGATCTGAAATATTAAATCAACCTGTTTAATTTAACTAGACAGCTAGAAAGGGAAATGTAGTAAATCCGGTAGACATTTAATTACTAGAGAACAAGGTTGGCGACACTGAGGGTCTTACAGTAACAAAGTTATCGCGGAAATAGCCTGAGGATCATTTCCCGCTGTAATTTGACAATCTCTCCGCTTACTGTTCACTTCTGCTATATTACAGTCTGATGTCCACCAAAGAAAACTGGTGAATTATATAAAAAATTATTTAAAATTACAACACATTCAATAATCTAGAACTATAAAAATGTCCTACAAATCCCGGCATCTTGTTTTTATGTATGATAATTATAGGTTATGAAAATTAGTTTTTTAAATACATTTTACAACTTCTAAAACTTAATTTAAAGTAAAGAAAATCAGCGCATTTATTTTAAATCTCTTAGAGCGTATACAACAGAAATTGCAAAAGTGGCAAATTGATATAATATTGTTTTGTGATAAATAAAAAGAAACTATTATATAAAAAAAACTAGTCTAAAATAAAAACATTTTTTATTAGACTCCATATTTCTTATTAAAATATAACGAAAATATTGGTAGGTGCGACTGGAATCATTATTTTAACTATCTGGCTGAAAACGAGAGTGTTTGTAAAGAAAGTTACAAACAAACTTGAACCTTTAAAACTACACTACACATACCTGTATTACCAAATTGAATAGTTTGAATGTAATAAATCCTGAAATACAGTTTCAAATAGAGATTTTATATGCATGAACTTCACAGGCTGAATAGAAATTTTCATAATGCATGACCTTGAAAGGCTGAAAGAAAGAATCTTTTACAGTTGTCATAGGTAAGGAATGTTCATCCACTTTTTTAGTCATAAATAATAATAAACAATTATTGTTATATCCAATTTTTAATATTACGCCATAAAGAATAATGTTACAATTGTATGTACGTATTTGTAATGGCAAATAACTCATTTTTATATTAGTAATTAAATTATTAATAAGCAATAACAATATTATTAATAAAGTGCTATTAGAGATATAACACTCGAATACATGTTTTCTAGATAATCAGAATTTTCAAAAGGAAAAAATCCATTTATGAATAGTTTAAATAATACATTTACTATCCAATAGTTACAAGATATACTTCATATACAGCTATCAGCGTTCATTTTCGATGAAAACCCCTTATTTATATTAGGCTGAAATAAAAGCATTGAATACAATGTGTACTTAGTTACTTTAAAGATTCCACGACACCCTAATGCATTCATATACATAACTATCCCCCTGGCTATAATCAAAACTTTTAACAAGCAAAGAAGTTGAGAGCACGTGCCTTAGTAAGTTTGTGTGAATGAAAACACGTTTAGATTATTCTACAAATTATCTTAGTTACAGAAAGATGGAATAACAATGAGATATTATAGTTTTTGCTTTAATAGCACAATTTCGAATAACTTATAAATTGTATCTAAAGGATCATTCCATACTATTCACTAATAATTTTTTGCTATCTAAAAAATAATGGCATATCCATAGTGATAAAAGAAAAAGAAAGCCTTTTATAATTTAAAAATATTTTCGTTTTATTTCTGTTTTAAAAATAATAGCTACATTGGTTTTAACTACGATTTTGTAACGTTTTATTTAAAAGTAATATTGTACACTTTTTAAGACGATGTTGATTTTATCGTGAACTGATTTATATATTTTTTTCCAAAGATTGCTAAAATCCGTTATATTCAATAGACTGAGTCACCGTTTTTGTATTCTATCTCACGCAATAGCACCAGGCTAATAACTTATTATCAATATCTACGAACAGTGTTGATTTAATTTTTTAGTGTTAGACATTTTATAATAATAAATTTATTTTTGTGAGGCCTTTCTAATCGAAGATTCTGTCTGCAGGCAACTTGGCAGAAAATAAATAAGTTTAAATAAAAAAATATTAACTAAACATATGGTAAAGAATTTGCAAATATAATTAGGAAGTATATTTAAGAGTCGTTCTGAATTGCAACTAAAAATAACAATAAATATTATAACGTATATAATTTACTTACTTTTAAAAATAAATTGTTCATGGTTCTGCTGTAATTTTGTATTTCACTTGTGCTTTATTTTAATAAACAATTTTTTTTATGTTTCAGGTAAGCAGTCAATGACCGATCAACAATAACATAAGTAAGTTAAGAGATAAGTTTTATTTTGGAAAGATAGAAAGGACAATGCAAATTTTGTTCAAACTCCTTTTTTGTAGGTGGCCGTTCCATTCCCATATTTTGAATCCTACAAAAAATGAGGTGCTGTTCAGTTAGAGACTTTAAACAAGTAATGTAAAAGAAAGAGTTGATTGGTAGCTTATTATAGAGATTGTTCACATGTAGATGCTTGTAATCATTAATTTAATTAATAGCAGTTGAATTTTAATAATACAGTAATACTTTACAAGCTAAGATGGTTTTAATTTTCAGCTGTTTTACTTGTGTCAAGTATGAGTTACACAATGTCTATGCTGAAAAATACTTAATTTATAACTTTACGCAATAATGAAAATTACAATCACCTCGAACGTCTTATTTGTTTCAAGTTACCTAGCAAATCTCTCTAAACCTATATGCAAATACTCGTTTACTAAAAATTTAGTTTTAATCGGTTACAAAATATGGGTATTTTAAATAATCAACACTATTTCCGCAATGTTCCCTGTACGCTACTTCTTATAGAAACTATCTAAAAACCTAATAAATAACAAGAAAATTACTGCTATTTTTTTTTGTTACAATACAAAATAGTTAAAAATACAACTTACTATTCTTCCTATAAACGTTGGATTCATCTCTTTTAATTTTAAGAAATATAAGTATATTCTCAAATGAATAAAAGTGATTTAACATTATTTATTTTTTATAAAATGCTGATTCTTATACGATACACATATGTAAATGGCAACCGTCTCTAAAGTTTAAAATTTTTTATTGGTGAAGACTGACTAACAAAATCACCTAGATTATATGCAAGTACTGTCCCTCTACCAGGTTTATTCCCAATTTTAAATGGTCCAGGTAACGTTATCGTATTTCCATGCTCTTACGTAATATAAGACTATACTTAGCCATCTGGCATAATATCTCCGTGAGCCAGTAGTTTACTGAAACATTTTCCCCCTTTGCATGTATTATTGGGCTTACGTACTAATTATGCTGCGGTTCGCCTTCTCTTGAAGCAATGAAAGGCCGTCTGAAATATGTCACAGAAAATTAAAGCCAAGCGGAGTTTATATAACGTACTTGAAATAGGGTTTTGGGGTTAATTGTATAACAGGGCCTTTTGGCAATAAAACCCCCCTTTTGAACATTATGTATATGATACAAATAAAATCATTTGAAATTGAAACAATTTTTAAACCTATTTTAGGAACATTTTTTATATTTTACGAGTGATTCCGAATTAAACCAAGTACTATTAAGAGATAAAATGGAAAACAAGTCAAAGCACCTATTAAATTTACAGTGAATACCTTTTGTTTTATAAATAAGACATTGAGTAAATGTATAATATCGTAAAGTTAGAAAAGAAAAGAAAATATACATATTTTAAACAGGTAACGAAATGTAGGTTAGAAAATTATCCTTTATATGACTTCGTGTTAGGGTAATATAATTGAAGGCTCTATGAAGGTTACATCTCCAGGGCGTAAGTTGAGCTCTAATATACGGCTGTCAGTGACACAGTGACGTGCACGTCGGCGTTGACGGGAAGTTGAGTATTACTCAAACGGGTAAACGATCCTTATTTCACTTAAAATTATAGTATGTTACAGTAAATGTACTATAGTATTTAAGCACCTGTAATAGCTAAAGTAAAAGATCATAATAGGTTAGGTTTTTTTTATCTTCAACATACAGTATATACATATTTATTAGTTTGTGTTATCGCATTCAAAAGTACATTCAAATTTATCATTGCGTCTATAAATAATCCAGTAACAGTTTAGTTTTTTTTTATTGAACCGTTCATTTTTTTTGTAGATTTCATTTTTTAATTTATAGTTGAACACTGTTATAGTCCTCTTCCGTAGACTAGTGGTTATAGTCCTGGCTCTCTAACTGAGAGATCACGGTTTTAAATCCCGGGGAGAGCCAATAATGTATAGACACGAAACTGTGTGTACTTTGAAAATAAACCAGTGTACATTAAAGGCTACGTAACTGAAGCTGAGGCTCAAAAGAGAATAAAAAAACAGTGTCATCTTCTAAACTGATTGTTTCATTTCCTGATGACTGTGCATGTTTGTTTCTCTTCCGATGCCCGATTTTACCGATTTTATGCCTGTATCATATTATATCTTATGTGTTTTATGTGTTTATGTGTTTTATGTAATATATTGTAATTTTGTTTATATGATTATGTTATACTGCCTTATAGAGTCCGTGATGGTTGGTGCTTTAGGAGTATTAACTTAACTAGTCTAAAAAATCAAGTATGGTCAATGTCACAAATCTACAGTTCGGTCTGAATTAATGACAAATCATGGCTACATAATCGTTTTCGCAAGTTTCATTCACATTAAATACGAGTGTACCTAGTCATCTGGGGGAACCAGTAGTAATTAACCGTAATATTTCTTCCAACTGTAATGTTTTATTTGGTTTTCTTACTAGTTCTGCTAAGGTTAGCTTTCAGATGTATACAAAAAAGGCTTTGTGCAATAAAGCACAGGATATTAAATCCCAATCAAATTTCTTACGTCATACGTATAATTATTTTAATCGCATAATACAAACGTTCTTTATATCTGACGATTGATTACAAATGAAACCCTATTATATTAAGTGATCCAATGGAAAACACGTCGAAGCACTTAATTTAAAGTTTACGTAGCTCTTCAATGATATATTGAGTAAACATACAACATCGTAATAAGAGTACATAAATGAGATTATCCATTTTTTACACAGCTAAGGAAATGAAGGTGTGAAATGATGTTGTATAAGTCTTTTATTATGTTATTGTGTTATAATTCTCCTTGAAGGCTACATCTCCAGGGAGTAGAGTAGAGTACAGCTCTATTATACAGCTGTCAGTCACGCAGTGACGTGCGCGCCCCTGGTGACGGGATGTTGAGTATCACTCTAGTGCTCTTTCAGGTAAACGATCATTACCTCACAGTACATTAGAGTAGGTCGCTTGCAAATAGTAAATCAACCTTGTTATAGTTATTATAGTCAGATGTAATAGCTAAAGTGATCAATTAGTTTGCACATTTAGTTCTTCAAAAACAATAAGTTTACTGAGATGAAAATTGTGAAATGGTGGAACTAGTATTTTATATTTTCTTTCATTCAATAACCTCCTATGTCAATAACATCTTCACCATTGTGTTAAAATTAAGTACTAGAAAAAACAGCTAGTCATTCCACTCCTTATCTGGAGTGTCAAGTAAGTATTACCGCAACGTATAATCGTGCATTGTAAGAAGATTATATTTTCAGTGTTTGACATTTATTTATTATATACTATTATACACATTCTGTGTTCATCACTCTGAAATGAAATTAAAAGGTACGCTTCAGAACCACAACAGGTATATATTTTTTACTTTAAATGTAGAAGTAATGTATTTCCATATATCACGTCATGGCTCAACTGGTGGTCATCGTAATTTTAACCACATAAAAACATTTTCAAACTAAAAATAGTTTTGCGTCTTTATTTGGACCATATAAATATAGAGAATGTCAGATTTTAAATAAATAACCATCACGCATGTAAAAACTTTTTGCTTCTTTTTATTATTATTTAATTAAATACAAATAAACTCTCATCACTTTATAAATTTGAAAATGATTGTATATGTAGAAGAAAAGTTAAAACGATAAACGGAAATTGCTATAATCCCAAATTTTAAATGTGAAATTTCATAAAATGTTAGAACGAAAGATAAGGGTGTAAAACTATTTCAGGATTAATGATCTTCTCTTGGATTTACGTAATTTGTATATAACTGAAAGTTAAGTCATTTACTCTATATCATTGTTATAGTCCATTTCAATTTAAAATCATATAAATATTTATATATCAGTAAAAACTTTTCTTTCTTCATTGTATACACATTAAACAATTATATTTTATAATAATGACACAAACAATATTCTTTTACAAAAAATAAGGCCGTAAATGCTAAATGATGTTTAAAACTGTTTTTATAGAGTTACACTATAATAGTTTTTCTACCTCCGGCTCTTAATACATTTACACTGTTTACAACAATTTCTCAATAATCAAAAGAAATTGTTAATTGCAGGTTCGGTTAGTTTCATTGGATTCACGCTCATTAGTATAACTTTAAAACTAAATTTTGATCTATATTATGTCGCTTGTTGTGCTATTGCTTGGTTCTTGGTTATAGACAGTTCTTGTCTGACACAATGTATCAAACAAAGGCTTTATGAAATGAATGGTAGCAATTTAATATGAGATACCCACTATTAGTTTCAACTTTGAAGTTTTTATACTTTCTATTCGCTGTACTATCATTGATAGAATTTTAGATTTTTTTATGTATTTTTATAATGGCCCTGTTAGCTAATACTACAAAAAATTGAACACTGCGTTTCATGAATTCAAATCTAACTTCTTCTTCAGTTGTCATACAACCTAATGTTTGTGGTTAAACATCCACAAAATCCTTACAAAATAAAATGTGGCAATGCTCTTGTCACATACTAAATTTAACAAAATGAAATGTTATTCGTTAAAACCCCAAGGGTATCTGGTTGGAACGGACAGCATGGAGTCCAGACTGGTTGGAATGAACACAAGTGATGTTTAATTGCACACAATTGAGAGCACTAAACAACAAATGCCACATGAACCAAAAAGATTACAAGACAAATATTTATTAATTTTAATTTTTCCTGCACATTTTATCTAATGTGTTACGGTTATGTGAGCAAGAGAGTAGATTGAAAATCTTGAAACGTACTGTTCTATTTTCTTAATATACTATATTAATGGCACATCGTATATTGAACCCTACTATTTTTCACTTGTGTTTGTTTTCATGCTATGATTATTTTAAGAGTTCATAATCTTATTAATCATGAAACTTGTGGCCAAAAAAACTCGGTTATCACTTGTGTTTTAATTGTCGTGCCCAATAAGTTTCTTGAACGAGGTAAAAAAGGGTGATGAATGGGAAAAAGGAAAACATCTCTAACGACAACATAGTTCGTTAGTGTGAGGTTTGAGGTGTGCATTTTTGGGCCCAGATTGGAATAGGCACGTCCAAGTAGAGCTGCGAGAGGTCGAGAATCAAACAAACTTATCATAACCACATGCATAAATGCAGAAGTTCAACCACGTTCCGAAGCACATTTCAAGAAGTCTCAAAGATTCTACAGTTAAAGTAGCTTCGTGAGACAGTGTTGACGTTTCCTCGAGATTTGCATCGCATTATAAGTGGCTGTGAGTCCTGAATATACAACGAAGGACTGAATGTTTATGTTTGCTACCAGAGAAGTGTATCACAAGAGTTGTACCTCTAGATTACCTTTACATTTCGATTACCTGTACCTGTATATTTAATCAAGAAGGTATAAACAAAGGAAGAGTTAATTTTATTACGAGCAGTTAAAATCCAAATAAAAATTCTACGTAATGCCAGTAGTACGACAATCCACCAGTTAACATATATAAAAGTAAATTAAATACATAGTGGGAATATACAATCCAAAATATCGGACCTAAAGGATTTGTTGTACCAAATATGTAACTATATTATCCATTATTTTAACTTCCGTTTTGATTTCCAGAGGTTTTAGTTTGAAATTAAATTTCGAAAAAATTTTATAGACTCAAAAATAAAAAAAAAATCTAGGTTTATTTTAATTTTCTACAAGCAAGTAACCTTTATATTAATATTAGAATTGTCCTACTTTAAAATAAACGTATTTAAATTAACTCGTAGCTCACGCTATAATTGAGATATCTAAATATATTTGTGTATTGTAACTCGTCGTTACATTAGTACAAGTCGTATGTTAGTGTTATTTTTAGACATTTAAAAGGTAGTTTTTAAAAATAAACTCCCAATTTTCTTTATTTCCTCTAAAACCAACACTCATAATAATGGGTAATATTGACTATTATCTACACTTTTTGTGTGTTGTGTGCTTCTTACACCCTATACATTTTGTACTTTCATTTACTTATATGGATAATATGGATAATTAAGCAAATTAGGTAGAAATAAATCAAATATTCCATTTTCATGTTAAACTTCACTTAAAATACTTAAATTGGATTGGGAACTTAAAAATCTACCAATTTGTAATTTATAAAAGACAGTAAAGGTTTAACTACATAAAAATCTTTCTTTATCGGGATGAGATTTACACATTTCATATGCAAAAAATACCAATTTAATATGTTAATAAGGAACACAAAATGCCACAAGTAATTTATTTATAAATTGTTTCCAATTATGTGAATATATTGTTATTAATGAAAACATTTGGGAATTTTTACTATGTACTATTTGTATATCTCAGATATTTCAGTACTCGTATTCACTTGTAAAAATATTTAAGATCGATGGTATATATAAGTTTTGTGGGATTTATATGACATGTGTTTCAAAATATCTCAACTAAAAGATTATCTACGGTTTATTAACCAATAATGCTTTTCTTACAAAGATATGAAGTATCGCTTTTCTATATTTAAAGAAGTTTAAATTTAATTAGCTGATAAAGATCTCCAAATCCTACATATAACATTTTATTCAAATTTCACCAAACAATGAGTTGTTTAAAATAATTCAGAATGTATTTTTCACAAAATTGAAAGAAAAATTTGGAACTGAAAAATCTCTAAACCCACCAACCCAAACACACGGCAAACAAAAATGTTAAAAAATATTCACATGTAACCTTCTCGGGCTTGTATGTTTTTACGAGGAAGAATTAATAGTACAGTCCCTGTGGGCATACGCTAGTATAACATCTATGTGCGTGTTTTTATTTAGGTGTTAATACACCTAGCTTTTCTATTTAATTATTTTATATAATTTATACATTTTATATTTGAGTGAAAACACATTTAAATCTGATATCATGTATATTACTTATATATTAGCTAAATAACTAAGGTAATATATATTACTATATACTATAAATAAAAGTAAATCCAAACTTAATATTTCACAAGTTGTAAAAATCTACACAAATGACCAAATTTACTTTATAATAGTGACTTAGGTACTTGTAAAGGCAACAGGAACTTTATAATAGTTGTTTTATCGATGAAGATAGTTTACATAATGTAACTCTAACTATAGTTTATGCAAATCTATTGACAAGAAAAATAGCAGGTTGAAGATGGCTTTTATTTAATTAGGAACTAAAGATTTGTTAATTATTTAACCCTTTTTGTCCTGGCGTGGAAATATTAGAGGTAATTTTCATTCAATTCGTTGCTTCACTTCTTCTGAAACTGAACATCTTATTTTAAACATAATAAAAACTTGGTTGCTTACAATCAGATTATCTAGGCATCTATTTTACAGTTTGCGTAGAAAACTGTAATGTTATAAGATGTTTATTACAATCGTGACTTTGTAAAACTTTTTTTCATGATAAATAATATTTTTTTTAGTTCTTGCAATTATCAAATATTTTAGGAGTTAAAAACTAAACTCACAAAATAAAAAGATAATGAAATGGGTATCAATACTGCATATATATGTTACACGAACATTTTTTTTCGAAAATAGCATGAAATATAGAATTTATTTATAGAAATTAATCACTAAACACTTCACTATATGACCTGATACGGTTGCCATAGCCATGCATCATTCATGCCACTGAACTTTGCTTTGTCAATGCCATTGCAGAATGAAACAGTAATGTATACGAGTATACCCTAAATGATAACTTACTTACTACTTGTTCACTACATCATTAACACTGACAATAAACATTTAGCATTTTCAAAAATAAAAATTAACGCCAAATATTTATTAAAGAGAAAGAAAAAGCTTTCATCTTATGTTAAAATATATTGAATACTAATTGCTATGCAATTTATAGAAGTAATTTTATATTTATACTAAAGATAATTTTTTAAATAAACAAAGAAAGTGTTAAATTTTATAAATTTGATTCAAATTTAAAATAAACACAATTAACACTGGTCTGGAATTTGGAGCAGTCGTTATTTTAATAGGGTGATTCTTTAAAGGTGAAAATTATATGAAAATAGTCTTACCAAACTGGCCAGAAAACAATGCGCCATTCACCATAAGGCTTCCAAAGGAACATTTTCTAACATCCTCTATACCCTATCCCCTCTCCACAAATAAATTGAACAAGTACAAGAGAATTAAAAATATTTATTTTCACTTAACCATATAATTTGTATTTAAAAACATATATATATTTTTTTAAATTAAAGAATAACAAGAGTTAAAGTGGTATCTAGATATTAATGTACTAGTTTACAGGAATAGTAAAATAAAAATATCGAAATAACATCTAAAAATATTAAAGAATAACTAATGTTTCTACTGATTCATATGTGATACAATCCTATACAATGTAGCACATAAAATATACAGATAACATAATTGTATTTTTGAATTGTGATCCTGTTCTATAACTGCACATGTCATTAAATTAGGTTCAGTAGTTATATTCTAATAAACAGTATTTATTATAAAGCCATAAATTGACAGTTATATTGTTGCTAAATATTGACAATTAATATGAGATTACCCAAACTTGTCAAGATTTTGTTCGACATCGTTACAAATAAGCTGTGTTACTGTTTGAAAGATATAACAAGTTAGTTATCCATGAATAGCAAGGCATTTTTACAAGGTTATTAAGTTGCAATGACATCCTTGCATATTTAAAATGAAATTACCATAGGGTAAATGACTTTTAATGTCGAATTTGTAACAAATATACTCCATGCACAACATCTTAATGCCAATTAAAAGCAATTAATGCCAGGTTAAAGTGAAACACACCGTCACATAACCAAAATATAAAGTTTTTACATAATTGTAAACATCATTAGTAAAATGTAACTTTTTAAATTATTTATATGCGGAAATTAATAATTTACACACTGATGTAGCAGCAGTAGAGCCAACGCCATGTCGCTCAGTTGCATGACACTTGAATAATGTAGTACTTTGTCTACTATTGCGTCCTTGTTATGATTATCTTTCGATTATGAAAATTATGACACAAGAGTAATTTATGTCATGATTATTATCATCGCAAGCTGTTATTTGTTTTATTTACTCTTCCATAAAATACGAATTCAACTCTTTGCATTATTAATGGATAAAACATTGTATGCGAGTTTTAGGTACTGTCATTAAATTTGTGTAAGTAATTTTCTATTTAACTAACTCATAGCTTAATAAATTTCTTTTCGTGTAATACAAATGGCATTAAAAAAATTAATAAACTACGTTTCTTATTTTCTTCAGAATTATTATGTTTTGACTGATTAAGTTTGAATTTTTTAACCGGTAAAATACAGTCCGGATATGAAAGAGCTTTAAAGATGTAGATGAGATTTAAGGATTACAACGTAAATGTTTGTATACTTCCATAAATAAAACTACAATTTCATATTTCTGAAAATCAGCGATTTAGGTAGATTTCAAGAAAAGGTTAATAGTTTTTAAAGTTTTTAAAATAGTTTTACGATATTGATCTAGGTGTATCAGGATTTTAACTGAAATATAAAAAGAAAAATTTGCACTAATAAATGATGAATTTATTTACATTTAAAAAAATTGCAGTTTTTCCAAGACCATTAAAACGTGGATGTCTTTAAGACTGATTAAGCTATGCTTGAAAATAGGTTAAACATTGTCAGCACCCTGAGATGCAGTGTAATTGCTAATAGCAAATGTATCTATATTATGATAACTATACTTTGAACATCCATCGAAGTCATATTTCTACCGCATATTGAACTGCAAAGTATCATAACGTGTCCCAGGTATTCGATCAATTAATCCGTTGTAAATTATGGGTAAAAATATTGTCAAATTACCCCGTCCCAATAACGACAATTTCAGAATAATCCATAACTAGAACAAATTATTCCTATATGGTACATTTGATTAGTTAGACTAGACTGATAGTATTGTGCTTTCAGAGATTTTTAAATTATTAAGCACATTAGTTATTATTAAACACTTTATTTATAAAACTTTTATAAAATATACTTCCACTAAGAGGAAATTCAAAGCCTAGCCTTCTCACAAACAAATAATATATAGTATTCCGAAACCTTATGAATATTATAATTCAAAGTATATATAACAGCCAGAACATGAGATACCGAGTTATTTTCCATTCGAATTCCTTCGAAAATATTAAAACACAAAACTAGAGTACTTTCGTATTTTATACAAAAGTATAATGCTCCTTTTTTAATATGTATTGAGGACAATGGACGTTTTAAGATAAAAAATGAACGTAAAGGATAGCAAGATTTGAGATATAACCATAATAATATGTTACAAAACTGGAATAGTGCGTTCATCAGAACAATTGTTGCAACAAAAAATTCGAGCATACATCACATACGTAACGATAAAAACACAAAAATAAAACTGCCAAACAGGCATGCTATGCAAAACGCGTTGTAAAAATTAGAGAGTGAGGGATAGGCTTTCTATATCGAAAGAAAAATAATCTTCTCGAAATGTGTTAATGTTAGTCCTTAGACTAATCGATACAGGATAGCTACAGTGACTGAATTAAAATCTATGTTGTTTTACGGTCAGATATAATAATAAAAGAATTATGCCTGAATTATAGAGTTTAGTAAATCCCAAAGAGTTTTTGTATGTCTAGCTTCAAGTCATAACATATATATATATTGACTCAGCGCTCAGTATTTTTGTGCTGTTTATTTTTATGTTACATACAATTTAAAACATACGCTATTTAATGAAGAGGAAAATTCACGTCTTAGTAAGTAAGTATTAAGGGGACTGTTACCGCCTATCTTAGTCCATATAAACTTAATGCAGGTTTCTAAAATAATGAGTCATGATAGAGCTTTGATTTTTTTTGTCTTTAAAAGCACACCTTTTTATAGTTCGTGACCAACCAAAATTACAATTTATCATCTTTTAGTGTTAAAAAAATAATTTTAAAAAGTTCACCTTTTTAAAACTAAAAAAATCACAAAATATATTTTATTTCTAAGATAAGACTTTTTATTTTGTAAAACCCTTTGGTCAGGACCTAGATTATAGTACAAAGTACAAGTGGTAAAAATTTGAGAGGTCTGAGTTCATAAATGGCTGAGAAAACTTGCATCTAAATAGAAAAAAACCAACTTACAGGAATCGAAGAAAATGTCTTAACTACAATAGCCTAGTAGTTTCCTGAGCTGTAGGATGGATTATCTGGGTCTTAACTTTGTGGAAACATGTCTTCAAGGCGTTTTCTTTTCAAAGCTCTCTTGTTCCTTATTTTCTTTTCTAGTTCTTGAACTTTCTTGTCCGCTTCCTTCACTCGCACTATTTCTAGGCGCTTCATCGCTTTTACAAAATTTTTCCCTGGACATAGGTTTAATGCTTCCAAAACTTGTAATTTACTAGAAAAGCCGTCACTAAAGCTACAAACTGCAGAGTAAACACCAAATTTAAGGGTAGGCAGAGTTACAAAAAGTTCTTTTTGGTATTAGGGACCAAATAACACTATTCAATGACTGATTTTGGTTTTGAGTTTTCCCTTTCAAACATCGCTCCAACAGTTTGGTTTCTGAAAGGTCTTTGAATATGGATTTTATAAAACTCATAACACACTCAGGGATGTGAAAATGTTTATCATGGTCATACATTTCATTGGTCAGTAAACTCAGGTTATATTTACACCATGTCTCATTGTCTTTAGGGCATAGCTGATGAGTAGGTTTATCATTTGATGACATCGTGTGAAAGTACACTGCCCATATTGCCTTTCTCATCTCTTCAACACTCTGCACATTTCGCCTTATAGCCAGGCCATAATAGGTCTGCAGTTTTTGAATATTAGGCTCACTTAGCCTACCCTGCCCACCTAATCCCTTACCATCCTCAAGTTTTACTTTACCCGAGACAGATTTTAATTTTAAAAGCCGCTTACCCATCCTCTTTTGACAGTAGTAACAATAATAGTAACCTGAAATAAAGATGCTAGACAGTATAGCCAACATAAAAAATTAAATACAGCAAAACAATGAAATATATGAAAGTGTTAGCTAGTGGAACATGACTGATGTTCAGTTAGTGTCGAAAAATGACATGCAAGGGTTTCAATAATATATTTTTTTACCAACTTATAGTAATCATAGGAAAAAACTAATTACTGCAATGAAATCAGTACATTCCAAAAAAAAAGGAAAAATAAAAAAAAATATTATTTTATTAATTTTTTGGGTAACAGTCCCCTTAAATACTTTATAATAAACGCAAATTATGAAAAAAGTAAACTGAGAAGGAAATATGACTTAGGTTCAATATGGATAAACGCATTCACCATATTTATTACACCTGTTAAAGTCTAACATAAACGTTAAACGCAGACGAGTGGGAGCATAACTGCTACTGTACTGTAGCTACGCCCAGAGCAGTATGAGATGCCTCTTGAGCATATTACAAACGTAGCTATAATGTCTCTTAGACAGCATGTGTCAAACGCTCACATTATTTTTTTTGTCCTAAATGTAACAGTTATTGCCATTTGTTACATTTGGAATTTTATTTTTGTGTGCGGCGTACTAAATTAGTTCCTTTCTAATGATTGAGCAGGTGAGAGTGTTTAAACAAATAAAAAACCTTATTTGAACTACCTATGTAACATAAATACAGTGCATACATGAAATATTGCTTTTAATAACATGAAACACAGTACTGACCATTTACTTCTAATCAATTTTCTATTACTTATATTTCGCTATTCATGCACATCCACTTCAATAGGTATGTATAAGAGAACGTTTCCAAATAATTGAAGTATGTAGAATGTAACAAAACAATTGTTAATTACTTTGATTCTGAATATATTGCTTTTATAATTAATTAACATAAAGGTTTATTTCATCCGGTATACCCTTTTTGAGCGTTCCTTGTTGATTAAATCTGCACCTAACAGTTTTTACCCACTAAAATATGGCAAAGAGTTTGGTTCCACTTGGAAATGTAAAGAATTCATAAATAAATCTTGTAAAATTTAAATATATGCTTTGCTATTCGTTTACTGTCTCACTAAGGCATTGTTGATAAATACAATATGAAAGCAATATAGAGTGGGCATTATGTAAATAATTTACAACCTTGCTCTTATATTCACATTACCAAGTCATATGGTCGAATTGTATCTTCTCTGCCATCTCGTTCCTAAACCAGTATAGTGTGATAGGCCAATCGAATAGTATAAAACCTTAAAACTGTTTATGGTATGAGGTGGGTTGTAATATACGAGTATATTTAAGTGAAATAACTACTTTAAATTTGATGTTGAGTGAAAATAATTTTGACAAACATAAAGATTATGGGATTTTCTTGATTTATGGGAATTAGCGTCTTGAATGACTATTACTAATTGAAAAAAGTTTTTAAGTTTTAACGTAATTTTTAATTTTGTATTTTTGTAAATGGTAAACTAAATATTTTATAATATAATGTAATTTATAGTCTAAGGTTTTATATTAGGGCTCCTTTTTTGCTTCTATTTTATGAAAGTAGAGAAATGCGAGATATTTAATTACAAGAATACAAGGTTGGCGACACTGTAGGCCTTACAAGACATAACCCATCAGTTTCATGGAACTAGGCAGTGAGAAGAGAAATGCGGTGAATCCGGTAGATATTTAATAACGGGAGAATAAGGCTGGCAACACTGAGGGTCTTACAGTAACAAAGTTATTGCGGAAATAGCCTGAGGATCATTTCCGCTGTAATTTGACAATCTCCCCGTTTACTGCCTTACTTCTTCTATATTACAGTGTAATGTCCATCAAGCAATACTAGGATATTACCAGAAAAAATAAATTATATCTGAAGTACGCGCAATGATTTAGAATGATAAAAATAAGTTTGAAGTGTGACCGAATCACTCAGCATTTTTCATTAATATGAATGATACTACTTTACAAAAAATATATTTAAATTTATATCTTATTAGTTTTTTTTAATATCAAAATGGAAACTATTATATTTTCAAACTTCTAAAGTAATCAGTAACTTTTTGTTTGTATAAGAGGAAGAGATAAGTGTGGTCAAAGAGTTTCTTTGAAAAATATATTTTAAAACGAAATCGGTTGCAAAATAAGTTTTGAAAAAGTTGAACCTTTTTGACAACACTATAAACATTGTCAAATTGAATGTTTTACTTTTCATGAAATACATGGAAAGGCTGAAGGAACATACCTTATGAATATATTTTTAAAAGTAAAGTACTAATTAACAATTATGGTTATTTGTAATGTATTTATAAATTAATTTTTAATACTAAACCATACAGATTAATAATAAAACTTTACCTATGCATTTTAAATTGGAAATACTAAATTTTTATATTAATTCCCGTAACCTATCATTCAACAAAAATATCATTATTGTCAAAAATATACTATATGATATTCTACCTCGATTGTAAAACTATAAAGTACATATATTACTACCTTTCTCAATATATTGACTATCCAATGGTTACAGTATATAATTTTTGTACAGCTATCAGTGTTCCTTATCAATAAAGTCATACACATATTTATATTATTATGAAATAA
Organism: Homalodisca vitripennis; assembly: GCF_021130785.1. Classification (NCBI taxonomy): domain Eukaryota; kingdom Metazoa; phylum Arthropoda; class Insecta; order Hemiptera; family Cicadellidae; genus Homalodisca; species Homalodisca vitripennis. The sequence goes on from NC_060213.1 coordinate 102,825,976, forward strand.
AAGCATTGAAGACAATTAACATTAGTTCATTTTAAAGTTTCCACAAAACATCCTATTGCATTTACGTAATAATTATTCTCCGGAAGATACACTGGCTTCATTCCAAACTTTTAACAAGCATAGAAGTTGAGAGCACGTGCCTTAGTAACTAATGTACGAATTCAAACATGTTTAAATTATTTTGAAACTAATTTTAGTTTTGGAAAGGTAAAATGACAATGGGAAACTTTCTGTTTTTCTTTGTTTATAGGAAATTTTTCAATACATTATAAATATTATCTAAAGAATCATTACATAATTCTCTGTATTGTTTTGTTAGTACAGAATACTCATATATTTGGTAAGTTGAAAAAAAAGGAAAATAATTACTATTTATAGTAGCATAATTATTTATTTTAGTTATGTATCATACTTACCATTGACAATGGCTAAAACCCAAATTTTTTTATAATTTATTTAAAAGTAATACTACATAAATTGGTTAGACTAGTGTATCTCTTACTGTTTTCGTTTTAAATCCCATGACGCCACCACGGTAATAACGTAATATTAACATTTACGAAGAGTTTTTAGTTCATTGAGTTATGTAGATTTTATTATTTATTTCCTTTGGTTATGAAAACGTACAAAAAAGTGTTGAAAGTGTTCAGAAATCACATGATGATCGAATGGTATATTTACTGTTGTAACGGTCCTGCATATGATATAACATGTGATTGTGTGAAAAATCTTCAGAACGGTTTGTTAGCGATATCATAAGAGGAAAGAGGAACGTGTATAAAGTTCCATGTAGATCCGTTACGTGGTTTTGCAATATTCATGACGACTTAGCCAGTGGTTTTTTGATTTTATTTATATGCATGACTCAAATAATTATTCTCCAGCATGGAAACCAGTAAGCAAGTTATGATAGGAAATGTTGAGAACTTTTACTTACCGGGCACTTTAGAGGTAAGATCAATGTATACATGTGATGTTTCATGGGGACCCGTTCTGTCGTTTTGAGTTTTCATTATAAGTAAGCCAGTTGCTTTAGGCTTTTATGTATATAGATGACACAAATTATTCTTTAACATTAAAACAAGATGACAGGCATCAATTACTTGCCCTTAGTGCTAATAAATACAACTTCATAACAGAGATATTGGGATGGAACAGACCAATATGAACAACTTAGACGTGTTCAATGTATATGTAAGAACATAAATAAAAGTTATTTCATGATAAGATCGTAAGTGTTTGAAATATTTAAAATTTATTACTCCAGGATATTCCCAAAGATATTTAAAGTAGTAATACATTAGGAATACATAAAACACAATATGGTGGCTGCCATACGAATAGTATGCTTGGTAAAATAAATCAAACTATAAAAAATTTTTAAAGAAATATTAATTTTAAACACAGAATAAAAGTTAGTTTTAATAACTAATACAGTTAAGACTAATAATTAATATTCATGATATTTCTGAAGAAATAATGAATTGAAACATGTAACTGCATATTTATATTAAACCAACCAATATCATACAGCAAATATTTAGCAAAGATAAGATGCTTCATCAAGAAGCTAAATAACTTTAATAACTTATCTGGAAAATTAGTGATTTCTACTCATTATTTATGTTTTTTGTACAAAACACTCGTATACTCTTAAAGTTGAAAGAAATATAAAAAGAAAAAATAATGTTTAAAAACTACAAATTGAAAAAAAATCATACTATTTCTGAATTTAATTTTACAATTATATTTGTTCAACCAGTAATTTTACAAATATTAATCTCACTGTGACCAGTAGTTTCCCGTAATAATTATTTCCCCTTGCAGTTATTGATGGACTGTTTTAGTATTTATGTTTATGTTTTGCTTCTCTTACAAACAAAAGAGGTAGTCTACAAGAAACCTGATACTTTATTAGTGATTCCAAATGAAACCCTGTACTATTATGAGATCGAATGAAAAATACGTCTGAGGAATTATTAAGTTTAAGGTGGATAACAAGCTTGGTTCTCAAATAAAATATATATTAAATATAAAATATCATAATAAATTATGACAGAAAAGAAACATCCATATTTAACACAGGTAACGAAATAAATGGTGAGAAATTATGTTATATACGTCTTGATGTAAGTGTAATATAATTGAAGGCTCCTTGAAGGCTACATCTCCAGGGAGTAGAGTACAGCTCTATTATACGGCTGTCAGTCACACAGTGACGTGCGCGCCCCTGGTGACGGGATGTTGAGTATCACTCAAGTGCCCTTTCAGGTAAACGATTATCACTTCACAGTACATTAGTGTAGGTCACTTGTTGAGGGAAATGTACCACGACTATTTTACAAAACATGTCACACGTACAAAGGAAGTGGAAGACATAAATTTTCTTGATTAAACATTTTGTTGCACGTTTTTTATCATATGATGATTTTTCTACATCTGAGCAGGATAATAGATTTCAATCCCTAATACTAAAACTAATTTCATTTTCCCGCTAATATTATTTAATATATCATAATCTTGAAATCATGAACTGTTTCACCTTTTATTTTGGCATATGTATTTTAATGTTTTATTTATTCCGGCGAGATTCCAACCGAGATAAAAAAAATATTAACGAGAAAAGGAAATTTAACTATGACAACGTTCATTACCATGCTTTTAGTTTGTGCTTTTAGCCGACTGAAAGAGGCACGTTTAAGAAGAGTTAGAGAGCTATAAGAGCTAGAGATACAAAGAAAACCAGATGCCTACATGCAAAAGTTCTGACACGTTCCAAACCACATTTAAAGAGTCTCAAAGATTCTGCAGTTAAAGCAGCTTCGTAAGACAGTGTTGACATTTCTTCGAGATTTGCATCGTATTATAAGTAGCTAAGAGTACTGAATATACAACGAAGGATTGTATGTTCATGTTTGCTGCTAGAGAAGTGTGTCACAAGTAACTTACCTCTGGATTACCTTTACCTTTCTATTACTTTTACATACATATTTTATATGGAAGAACTACCGAGTAAACCAAGAAAAATTTTAGTTTAATCATGAACAATTAAAATCCATAAACAAATTCTACGTTATGACTGTACGAGAACCCAGGATAAAATATAAATCACCATAGATTTAGTAATTTATATTAATATAAAATCCAAACGATCGCACCCTTGTGGTTTTGTGACAAAAGTATGTAACTATATAATCCCAATATTTTATCTTTGTACTATTTTATGTTTTACTTTACATATATTACAGTTCTCAAGTATATTTCATAAAAATTTATTTCACTGGAAAACATAATTTGTTTTTATAATATATACTGATTTGAACGTACAACGAGCATATTTCTCTTTATTATAATACTATAAACTTAAAGGTTTTAAAATAACATTTTTATGAATACATTTAAATACATTTATGTACTGTCACACGGCATTACATTGTTATCAATCGTTCGAGTTTCTTATATGAACAATAAAAAGGTTCTTGTTTTAACTATAACTTACAAATCGTTTTCTTGATTCTCTCTAAAACTAATATTTAAATAGAGGAATTTTTTTAATACATTGTAAATGTTTGATATTTTTTCAGAGATCATATAAATTTGAGTATTCTCATCTACTTGCATGAATAAAATAAAGATATTAATTTGTAATAATTTAGAATTGAATTGAAATAATTTTTAAAATATTTAAATTTAAAAGACCACACAAGGTTTCAAAATTTTTTAATTATAAGGGACAGTTTAAGGTTTAGAAACCTAACAATATATCCTTAAAAGATTATACTTTAAATATTTTATATGCAATAAAATTTTAAATATAATTTAGATTATAATTAAGATTACCAAATTCCACATGTAATTTATTATCACATTTTTCATAATAACGAGTTTTTCAAAATAGTTCATATTTGTTTAATATAACTTTTTTCTGAATTAAAAGAAAACAGAGCGATTTGAATATCTTCAACACCAACAAACCCAAACAAAAGTGTTAAAAAAATTCTCATTTTGTGTGTTTTTACGAGGTTGACCGTAACATCATGACATCACATGTCCCTTTGGACGTATGCTAGTAAAATGTTTATGTTTGCATCTAGGTGTTAAATACAGGTAAGACTTGAATTATGTGTCGATGTAAAGTTTTATATTTTGAACACTCAATATGATCTGGAATAACGGTATCTTACTTTTATATCATAACTACACAGTTAGAAAGTACAGATGATTTAATTCTCTACAAAGTATAGAAAATTCATATAAATTACCAGATACACATTATTATAGTGCCTAAACTCACAGTAAAAGGCGTTTAAAATTTTCTGCTATTTCCAGAAACACAATTCATGTAATGTATATCTCACTAAGGTTTCTAAAAATCTATTGTTCCAAAAATAAGAGTACGTTCTAGCCACTCTATTTATATAGGATTACACATCAACATATAAAACTGTAACGATAGTGTAGGAATACTTCCAAGTCAAGTTTAATGTAGAAACTTTTTCGAGGGAATTTAGCAAACCTTTAAGAAAACTTCACTATGTTGTCATATAAAAATATATCATCAATGTTACGATACCACATCAGACGATGTTTACTTTAAGAAATTGTGTTCAAGTTAGCCCGTAAAAAGATTTGCATACGAAGGTGCCATTCGTGTCCCCATGGCTGAACCTTCTATTTGTTAATAGAAATCATTTTGATTTTAAAACAGTTCATTGTCAGGATTGTCAAAGTTTTTTTATGCCTAACTCTGCCCGTTCTCATGGGTCACTGGCCTGAGCGAGAATGGTATCAAACATAATAAGTGAGGAGGCGATACAGTACAAGGCCGATGGTACTGATAAAAACAGTAACGGTCACAAACAGGATTCGGACCTGCGCTATCTCTAATTCAGACTCTAAGTCCAACGCCCCAGACCGCTTGGCCATCGGCTCCTCTGTCTCTGCTATAGGGATTAGAGGGCATTGAATGTGCGTATCTAATATCAAGGAAATATTTTGTTGCGTTTTATGCCTTCACCACGTGGGATGTTCTAGTACATTGATGTGACATAAACAGTGACTAAGACTAAATTCTTTGGTAAACGTTTGGGTACTTTGGGAGAGTTTAACAATAAAATCTTTAAAAATAGATTAAACATAATATGGAAGTAGTTTCAGGAAATGCTGCAGTTGGTCGTCAATGTAACCTGATAATATTGTAGTTGGGCTCCCATAACTAGCTACAATAGGGCGTCGGAGTGGTTGTCTGACTTTCTTACGAATTTTTGGAATTTTATAAAATGTTGCATTTTTGTCAAATTTTTGGGTTGATATGCTTATTGGTCTCGGTGATAAATCATTATCTTCTCTTCGCTGTTAACAAATTTTTTTTAGGATTTTGAAAAACTCTTTGGTTTTGGTCCGTATGCACTCGCTTGTAAACTTTATCATCAGCCATTTGTATCTCATCACAATAATTATTTATGTTTTTAATTACAATTTTGTTGAATAATATCGTTATTGTTTTTAATTATTTAATAACTTTTATTTAATTTTTTTATCATTCTGATTTTTTAACGAATCTAAGAAATATGGTCTTGAAAAACTTGAGAGAATACCATTAATAAATTGCTCAACGGGTTGATCAGGTTATAAAAGCAGAGGTTCCCAGTCACTTTGTTCTTTGAAATTTTTAAGCACATAGGTACATTTAATGGTTCAGATTCTTGGGTTGAAAAATAATGTTTAATCCAAACATTACGAGGAAAATTTGAAGTGTCCTAGATTAAACTAATGTGATAAAGTGAGTCATTTTGATAACACACGTCTTTTATCACTAGAAAGGTCATAATTATATAAGGTTAGGTTATCAAGATTATCTTTAAGAAGGTTTATTATGTATGTCACATGAATCACCAGAATTGCACAACGTATCTCAATCAGGCTGGTTATTTTCTATATGAACATGATGATCACAAGGTTTATTTACGGATATATTATTTGATGAAATTAATGTGATATGAGGTAGTTGTAGAATAATTTGTCGCCTGATATAAAATTCAATGTTGTGAAATTTAGTTTTTAAGCAAGTTTACTTCACGGTAAAGTGTAGATGGTAATCTAGAATTCCTTAATTATACACATTTTTATTGAGCTTCCTAATTTTAGAAATTATTTGAATACTATAAAGTTTCTGCACGTTTAATTATTCCTACAATCAAACTGATATAAAAAATGTATTTATTTAAATGACACTGCATTCAATACTTTTAAATAGTCTATGCCTTGGCCAATAACTTGGCAAATAATTTGATATTTGGTTTCTTGTACATACACTATCCTTTTGTATTCCTAATAAATAAATTTTGTTTATATTTATATTTGATTTTAATTATGCTTTCAAGACTTTTTTGTTTATGCTACTTGTATTTCCATAGAATTTATGTTCAATTATTATTAGCAAAGAAATATAGGTTATACGAAAAGTTTACAATGGTATTATATCCTGAATTAATTTGTACTCGTTTGAATGTACGTAAGTATCCAAAGAAAGTTGTTATACCTTATGTTTTTATATTAAGTAAATATAATTTGGGTTATTTTTTATCTTCATTTTAAGGAAAACGTGCACGTCATCAAAAGTTACAGTTTTATTTTAATTTAAGTAGTTCTTTGGAAGTAAAGTTTGACTTTAGTTTCAGATCTATTCTCTTCTTTCTGAAGGATATGATTTTTTATCTATGCTTTTTATTCACCATAATATTTACATACATTTTGTTACAGTGTTCATATTTGTTATTTATTGTTATATTTTGAGTGATTTTACAAAAAACCATGTAAAACCATTGTACTCATCTAAAACTTGTAGTTTTAACACTTGAACTATAACTATGAAATGTATACTATATAGGCTAGGAAATAATATACAGCTTTTAGTCTTGTATATAAAAAATAATATACGATATTGACGAAGTAATTTTAAATATTATCATAAAAAATTCGCCAACATGAAGATTAAATTGTTATATTTAGTGAACCTAAAGTAAACGTTACCGAGATTTATTAAAAACGTTTAGTAAAAGTATCACTACATTACAAATAAAAAAAAAAAAAAAAAATACATTAAGCAATCTATGAAGCAAGGCTTTAAGCGTTCCAAAAATGTAGTAAATAATATAAGTAAACTACCAGCTCTATGCAAACTTAATAAATAGGTCAAGGGTTCCTAACAGGTCAAGTTTTTTTTCAAATATTACAATGACCGAAAATTGTCTTTATGATATAAAACATCATTTATTATTTAGATTGTATACTAAATGCTGGATAAATAATGAGATATTCATTGTTTTTCATACAATAATTTTCTCCATATTTATGTTAAACTTATGAAGTATTATTTTGCCAACTATATAGTTGAAGTTCGTATACCAACTATATTGAACTGGAAAAGATCATAAAATGAAATTTGTTTAGTTAAAACCTAAACTAGTTCGTCAGCGACGATGAATTTTCGTTACAATTTTAGTTGGAACTTGACCGAAATATATGTGAATAGTAATTAATATATGTCGATTATTAATGGTAAATAATAGTATGTATAATGTGTTTTGACGCCCTGACACTGGTTAGGTTGACATTTGATTCTTGGATGAATTAAATATCATAATAACGTTTATTATATAACGTCAAGTTTAGTAAAACAAAAGATGTCGATTACTGAAACTCAAGGGCAACAGCTTAAGATGTCGAAATCTTCCTAAAAAAATACAGATCTGTCAGAATCCCTTCTGAAAATGGTAAGATCTATAGATGTAATGTAAATAACCCAAGGAATGACATTAGGGTTAACCACGTTTAAATGATCAATATAACAGAATCAAAACCAAGAACAGTATTTAATCCTGGGCAAACTTGTTTCTACAGGTTCTTTCCTTAGCTCCCATACAATCATGCTGTTTAACCGAATAAAGAATAACAAATTCTTACTTAACAAACATAATTAGAAATATTAATAGGTAATCATATTTATGGTACACAGTACTTTAAACACGGTACCTAGACTGGTGTATATAACCGAAATATTTGTAATTGTCATAATCATAATTCAGAAATTACATTACAGAATACTTAAAGCTTATTTGCCACTGTTATACCTTATTTAGATTTATATAACACTCAATTAAAATACAAATTTTACAGTCCTGGCTCTTTCTAAAGTTTTCCCAAAGAGGTCGTTTTTTATAAATAAGCGTCTCAATAATCAATCCTCTACTCCAAAAGGTGTTCACAGGAAAGCTTCGATCACGCGGAAAACTCAGTGAACCGTATTGAGTGCTGATCCCGCCTTAATTGCTGACGGCCATAATGAAAGTGAGATCTGATATTCGTATTTTATTCTTTCCCGTTTAAATAACTTGGCAAGGTAGTAAAATATATAAAATATTTCTATTGAATATATATTTCAACGCAATGTTTTGATATTGAACAATAGTTATAATATACTTATTAGTAATTTATGCTGGATTTGAATTTTTATTAAATCAATTTTTAACCTTAGCAAAAAATTAATTAGGTATTTGACAAGTTTAAATCCACGCTTGTTGTTGAGATTTAACAACCAGTTTGTAATGAAATTTTTGAAAGAATTAATAGTATTTGAAAATGTTTTTATAAGGAACTATACATTAAAAGCTATTTTTAAGGAAGTATTATGTGGGTTTGTAAACGAAATTGATTTATTATCAAATGTTGCATCATGATAACAAGTGTGATATATATATATATATATATATATATATATATATATATATATATATATATATATATATATATATATGTTACATATGTAATAAGGTACTTTTTAAATAAGTGGAGAGCAACACGTGACATGTAGTCTAAGTAAGAAGTATTCAATTATGTATGTTAAACACTAACTATAAAATAAGTAAACTAAGAAAGCAATCTGATTAAGGTTAATGCATTAGACTTCGTATAAGTTAATACAAATTTTGAACTCAGACATGTGAGAGCAGAACTACTATACTGTATTGTAGCTACGCTCAGAGCAATATGAGATGCCGCTTGAGCATATTACAAACGTAGCTAGAACGTCACTAAGACACCATGTGTCAAACGCTCACATTCATTTCCATGTCCTACGTTTGACACGCTCTGCTTCGTGGCTACATTAGTAGCTTTCTTTGTCTAGAGTGAACAATTTGTTCATTTTACTTTTAAGATGATTGAGAAAGTAAAGACAGAGCAGATTTTTATGAAAATCTAATAATATGTCAGCAACCTTTTATAACATATAGATTATATATACACATACTAAATATTTCATTCTAATAAAGTAAAATGGAATATTAACCTAGGATTTGTACTTATTCATTACATATAATTACTTATTCATGCATATCCACTAAAATTGGTTGATACAAAAGAAAATTTGTAAACAATTAATGTAGGCTCAATGCATTAAAACATCAAGTTATTTATTTTCAACAGAAATTTATTTATTGATATATAGAGGAAAGTTATATATAATGTTGTGTAAGCGTGTTTTAGTGCCCCTGCCGAGTAAGTTTGGGTGGAAGAATATGAGAACAAACTTTACCAAAATGTTTTGCAATTATAATTAATTTTTACTCACTAGAGTGAAAGAAAATCTTGGTTTCACTAGGAAATGTGAAATAATGCATACAGGAATCATGGAGGTATCGAAGATATCCTTTTTGCTGTTCTTATACTAATCACTGAAGTGTCTGTTCTTAAGACTGTAGAAAAATGAAACATTTAGTCAAAGTTCTAACCATTCTCTAAATAAAAACTTAGTTATAGGATTAAAAGACTAATATATTAGTTCGTATTTGTTGTCATAGAAATGTATTTATTTTAAGTGCCTGTCATAATAAAATAAACAAATGCATTCTAAGCATATACAACATTAGTTATCTTTTTGTAACTAATGACTAGTAATTTATTTAGCTACTATAACTAAAAATATTTCAATGAATCTCATGTATCCTATTAGTATTGTAGGTCTTATAATAGGGTTATTAAATATCAAAGCAAAATGTTTTATGGAACGAAACCGCTAGAAGTTAATGCGATTAACCTAGTACATATTTAAATACAGGAGAACAAGGTGAGCGACACTGAAGGTCTTACAATAACAAAGCTCGCTGTTTTTATGGAACTAGACAGGTAGAAGGGAAATTCTGTAAATCGGGTAGATATTTATTTACAGGAGAACAAAGTTGGCGACACTGAAGGTCTTACAGTAACAAAGTTAAGGCGGAAATAGCCTGCGGCTTATTTCCTGCTATAATTTGACAATCTATCTGTTTCCTGGTTCAATTTCGCAATATTACAGTCATGTCCACTAAAGAGAATCACTGTGTTATTTGAAAAATATAAATTATACCTGAAACACATGCAATAACCTATAACAATCTATGAAAGCAATAAAATAACCCGGTATCGTACTTTCATCTATAGTATCTGATTACGAATAACGGTAGTTACATACAATTTAACAGTGATTTCAATTACATTTAAAGTAAATGAGTCAGTAGTATTTTATTTCAATCTCATAAGAATTAGACAAATGGTGTTTAAACAATATTTTTGTAGAAATGAAATCTAAATTGTTATGTGATATAATAAAAAATTAACTATTATATTTTCAAACGAATATAAGGTTGTAACATTGTTTATTTTTCTACATACTTCTTATTATAATTTAGCTGAGATAGAGGTGATTGTGATTAATGTGTATATTTGAAGATTTTTTAAAACGAGTATGGTTGTAAAAGAGCCATATGCAAACTCGAACCTTTCGTAATATACTACAAATATTAAAGAATTAAAAGTTTTACTATCTCTAATTACGAAATTATGTTTTATATTTTATATAGTGATTGTCATAATTCATTACCTTGAAAGGTTAATGGGAAAAATTTTAAAGGTTCCACGGATAATGGATGTTCATTAACTATTAAAATGTATATTAATAATTTTAAAAATACTAGACGAATACTAAGATCTTATCTATGTATTTCTTATTGAAAATGCCTCATTTTTAGTATTCTCGTAATTATAATTTGCAAGCAATATCAATGTTATCAACAAAGTATTAAGTCAGATAGAACTCTCTGTAACTTATTTAACATTTATCCTGGATTCTCAAAAATATACTACATAATTGATTAACTAATATATTTACTATGGAATACATATATGATATACTTTATATACAGCTATCAGCGTTAATTTTCGATTAAAACATACTCATGATTATATTAGGATGAAACAAGCACTTAAGACAATAAATGTTTAGTACCGTTTAAAGTTTCTACGAAACAGCCCAATGGATTTATGTACGAAATTATTCTCCTGAAGCCTGGCTTCAACCCAAACTTTTAACAAGGAAAGAAGTTGAGAGCACGTGCCTTAGTAATTACTGTACGAATGAAAACACGTTTCAATTATTTTGAAACTTATTTTAGTTTTGGAGAGATGGAACGGAAATGTAACATTATCTGTTTTGCTTTATTTATAGCACATTTTCTAATTATTCACAAATATTTTATAAATAATTACAACGTACCTGTCATTAGCTTTACTACGTAACAAATACTCGTATACTCGCACCGATCAAAGATAACAAAAAACTATTGCAAAGATTAATAAATACCATAAAATCTTTTATATTTCTACACAATTTACCAGCGACATTGGTTCAAACAATATTTTGGTGTTATTTTATATAAAAGTGATATTACATAGTTGTAAGAGGCTTAAGTTAAACCTTTCGTGAACCAATTCATGAAATAATTTCCAAACATCACTAAAATCAATGGTAATCCTTAGAAAAAATCGTTTTCGTATTTACCCGTAGGAACCATGAAAAACATTTAGTTTCAATATTTATGAAGAGAGTTCATGAGCTTTTTTAATTAGTCATTGGGATTGGTTATGAAAGCATGAAAAACAATGTTGACCTTATTTTTAGGACTCACGAAGTAGCATAACAGTAGTGTTCATATTTTAACAATTCTGCATGTGATTGTGTATCGCTGTATCCTTGAAATTCTACGGTTGTTCTGAGAAATGTACAGAATTTTTTCCATTCCAGCACTTAAGAATGAATAGATTAAAAGTTATGTAACATTGAATTACATTTTAAAATCAATTAACTATATAAACGATACATCAAAGTGAATGGACACCAACTTAAAAAACTTTGATTTTTTTTAATACAAATAACAAACTCACGCCGCAGATTATCTACAAGTATGCCTTACAACCTGTTTTAGCATGAATTTAATAAGATTTTGGGAATATTATCTAAAAAATTATATTTTTTGTATTAATTAGCTCACTTCATATTTTATTTGTCCATACATAGAGTCATTTACCCTAATTTCACGGTGAGCCAGTTATTTACAGTAACATTTCTTTCTCCTTGCAAGTGTAGGCCTTAATTAGTTAGTTTTAATAGTTATGCTTAGATTTTGCTTATATTAAATTCAAAGGAGGTAGTCTGAACTAAGTCTGAAATTTTACCAAGCGGGTTTCCAGCATTTTAGGCAAAAAGCGTGTAAAACTCATTAGGCCTTTACAAAAATTCTATGTATTTCTACAACAATCTTATTACCCCTATGAGATTAAACAAATAATACGCCTAAATATTTTTAATTGTAAATGGATGATGTCTTGTTTCTTAAATAAAACATTTAGTAAATAGAAAATATCTTAATATTAGAACAAAAGAGAAAATATCAAAATTTCACTCATGCAACTAAAGGAAGTTTATCTTGGATGCTAGTGTAATATAATTCTCCATGAAGGCTACATCTCCTGGGAGTAGAGTAGAGTTGAGCTCTATTATACGGCTGTCAGTCACACAGTGACGTGCGCGCCCCTGGTGACGGGATGTTGAGTATCACTCTAATGCTCTTTCAGGTAAACGATCATTACTGTATTGAAAATTGGAGTAAATATTAGTTAGAATGAATTTTTCTTACCTAATGGTTAGCAGAAATAGCTAAATAGAGAGATTTGGTATGTTAGTTTTTTTCGTATTGTAAGTTAAGATAAATATAATTTACTTAAATGAAATGGCTTACTGAAATACTGATGTATTGGTATTGTACTCAATTCTTTAACGTGCCATACCGTTACTGTCTTGATCATTGTGTTCAAGATAATAAATATTCGTAGATTAGAGAGTTGTGGCGCCTAATATCTCGCACTGTGAAGCACGTACTTGAATTTCCACGTTATATAACCGTGCTTTGCAGATTATATTTAAATATCTATGCAGAATAAAACTATCTAGGAATAATGTTCACTACTTTTTCTATATTTCTAAGGTTTAAAACATGAAATTTATTCAAAATCAGAGAAATTTATGGTAATATTACTATTATAACTCCGCTTAAATTTATACTATTTGTGAAATATGCAATAATTTATTTTTAATTATATTTCAGGCAACCATTTCCAAATTTGAAAAATATCCTCTTTCGGTTTATACTTAATGATGGAAAACGAAGGTAATCAATACCAATTAGCAGGTGGTATGGCAATTGTAATGAGAAATATTTTGCCTCACTGTAAGTTATTTTGTAACTTTATATAAGTTTATTAATTTCAATAAATCCTCTCTTTTTTTATTGGGTTAGAACCCAGTAATGATTAAATGACCAGCCTTAGCCCCACATGCGGTAAATCCTCGTATTCAAGCACCTTAATTAAAACTATTCTTTCTTAGTTAATCTGTCATGTTTTCTTCTTTTCTTGATACTCAAAATTGCCAAAAATAGAATAAACTACTGTCCCTTTATGGCTTCAGTTAATATAATCCCATAAAACCCCAGTTAACCTTGATTATATCAACTCTACTATCTTATATCTCTGTTACTTTGAAATTCACCCAAGTGTATTATATTATTGCTTTTATCTGTGCTGAATAAGTACACTAGCTATATTGGACAAAAGCATAATTAAGAAAGTTTAACGCACAATACGATATCCTTAACCGTCTGACCAACCCGAATTAAATTATATTCTTATTTCTCTGAACCCTGATTTTGCTAACACCCGAATAGGAGAATAGGAGCATAGACCCCAGCGAGCCGAAGGCAAGAATTACCACGTTATATAATCGTGTATTGCACTAAGGTATACTTTTTGGCATATATTGAACAATACATGACACCCTATCCGTTCATTCCTTGCATTTTAGATAAAATATATTTCCTAAATTTAATTCTACAGGGGTTGCATTCAGTAGTACTTGAATGGACTTATTACATTCAAATGCAAGTGAACCTAGGAAATTACATATCGTTTACAGCTACATATAAAAGTAATTCATTTACATGTTTTAAGCTGGCTTTAATGGTGGTCTTCTCGGGTTTAACCACAGAAGAACAATATCAAACCTCAAATACATTTAAACCTTTATTTTGGTCAAGCAATTATGGAAGTTTGATATAAAATATATATTAATCATTATGTTAAAAACTCTATTCGCTGCTATAATATTTTTTTGTTATCTAGAAGTAATGTCACAGACTTTTTGTTTCTTGTTGTTTGAATTTAAAACATTATGCATAAGTAAAACTAAAAACACGATCGGATACATTCTATTTAAATATTTCAAATAAATCATATATAACCCTTAAAAAAAAATAAGGGCTAAAAATATTACACAGTAAATCATGCCCCTACAACTGGCTTCGCAGACAGTTATACTATATAAATGTCACTAAAATCAAGATAAATTGACACGTGTAGATTATATTATTGGATTCGTACTGATTTAATTCAAACTTAAACATTAGATTGTCCTCTCACTTCTTGAACCTATTGTACTGTCCTTTGCATTGTCATTCACCGATGTAAGAGCCTTAGGGGAAAACTGCAAGCGAAATACTGTTAATTGCGGAGTCTGTAAACTAGGAATTGGGTATTTTAACATTGATAGAACTGTAGTTCTTTGGATGTATTTTTACAATGCCCCTATACGTATTAAAAATGAGCTATAGAATTGGTATTCATTGCTGAAATTCACAAAAGTATAAAATGCATTGAAGCCAGGATGGAAATCTACCCTCTTTTCCTGGTCTGGTGTCTGGTGCAGCAATAATACATTAAATTTAACAACATGAACCTTTGTACGTCAAAAACACAAACTATATTGGTTGTGCACTAACTGTAAAGACTGATTTAAACAAACCAATTGATTTTTCACTTCACAGAACCTAGAACACTAAACAAAACGCATAGATGAACTAGAAAGACGTGTATTTTCTAATTCGTTCTCCACGTTTTGATACATTTGTTTTTAGCGAAAGAGAAGTGTTTAAACTTGACAAGTATTGTCCTATTTTCATGACGTATATGTTATATGTGTAAAGCAAATATTTGAATCCCAATTACCCTTTCTATGTACAAATTTCATACTATTTGTATTATGTACTTTTTGACCTTTTATTTAACACAAATTACGGTTAGCACACGTATGTTAATTTTTTTTGTCCGGTAAGATTCCCCAACGAGATAAAAAAGAGGTATTAATAAAAAGGGAATTGGGACTACGAAAATTTCACTAGTTTGCTTAGAGTTTTGTATTTATAGGCTAAGTTTTATAAGGACTAAGAAGAGCTGTAAGAGCTTGAGAAACAAACAAAACTATAACTACCACATGCATTAATGCAGAAGTTGTGACACGTTCGAACCCCATTTCTATATATCTCAAAGATTCTGCAGTAAAGGGAGCTTCGTGAGACAGTGTTGACGTTTCTTAAAGATTTGCATCGCATTATAAGTGGCTGTGAGTCCTGAATATACAACGAAGGATTGGATGTTTATGTTTGCTAACAGAGAAGGTTGTATTGCAAGTAACGTACCATTGGATTAGCTTTTCCTTTATATTACTTTTACATAGTTATTTCATTCGGAAAACATTAGACCAAAAGAAGTGATAATTGTATTAGAAAAAATTAAAATCCTTACAAAAATAAAAAAATTTCAGGTTATGATTGTACAAAAACTAAAGAGTAACGATATATCATCATAGATTTTGTACTTGGTAGGAATATACATTCTATATGATCTGACCCACTAGGTTATGTGCTTCAATATATGTGATTGTATAATTGACTATTGGATCTATATATATTTTGACCTTTTTAACGCAGATTTTGTCAGTACTCAATTATATCTCATAAGAATTTAATTATATTATATATGTCTATCTATATTGATCTAAATAACTTAAAAGCTCATTTCCGTTATTTTCGTAAAATAAATTCACAGTTTTTAAATCAATATCATTTTTTAATCGTGGTTGAAACCATCATAAAGACGTATAAATATATGTATGTATAGATACGTCGTTACATTACTACAAATCGTAAGCTAATCATAAGGTAATCTTTAAACAAGGTTAAAAGGTAAGTTTTTACTAAAACCTCAGAATATTTGTTTTAATTGCCTCTAAAAAAGAGAATGCTCTAGAATTGAATTTCAATGTTACCTTTTTATTTTGTATATCTCAAAACTTTTAATATTGCTATTTATCTGTATGAAAATATCTAAGCAATATTGTTAAAGTTTAAAATGCAATTGAAATATTTTTCAGAGATTCCTAAGTTAAAAAGTACACTTAAATTTATAAAAATCTAAAAAGCCTTCCTTACGAGAGTTATGAAATAACACATTTTTATATGGAAAGGATTCTAAATGTATTCTTCTGATAAAGATCTCTAAATCTCACACAACATTTAATACTTTCACTACATCAAATAACGAGTAACTTTATGCAATTCGTAAGGTATTTTTTTCAGAATTGAAAGGTAAAAATCCTACAAACACAAACACAAGTGTTAACAACCATTGATAATGCCATCTCTCTGGCTTGTGTGTTTTTATGAGGACTGCCGTAATATCACATGTCCCTGTGGACATACGCTAGTAAAAAGCGTATGTGTGTGTTTTTATTTATATGTTACATACAGTTAAGCTTTTACTACTGTTATGAGTGAACCTTATACTTTTGAGTGAAAACACGTTACATTCTATAATCATGTATCTTATCTTATCTACTCTGATATTTGCGTATTAGCTATATAGCTAAGATAGATCAAAGTAAACGAACATTTATTTCTTTACAAAGTTGATAACATCAACACACATTACTAGATTTGCTTGATTCTAGTGCCTAAATTCTGAATATAAATGTATATAAAATTAATAGTAAACTCGATTAACACGATTTATGTAATATAAATATAACTATATTTTATTTATGTATTAAAAGGGAAATATCGTAATTAATAAATACCCTTAATTTATGTGATAATTGAAGTTTGCTAATTATTGTACTTACTGTTTATTTTCTTCATGATGGGTACCTATGCATTGAATGAATATTACATTTTCATTGTATGTTTTTAGTTATACGAGAAAAACCTCTCCACAAATGTCCCGCATGTATAATTAACCAGTCCTAACGATATTTTACACTGACTAACCAGTAATAATTTACGGTATTCTTGTTTTCCAAGGTTTACGAAAACCTATATCTCTCATGGACGCGGAAAAATATGATTTTGTCTGTCAGTCCACACAATTAGTCTACTATAACACAAAGGGAACTATAAATTTAGAAATCTAGCATTAAACTGAATCTTTTGAGACTTCAGCATAAGACCTATTTATAGATCTAGCAGAAAAATGAAAAAAAGAAAATTAATTTAATTATTTTATGAGGGAAATTTAATGTTAAAATAATATGTGAAAATATTAGTTTTTAGTGCATTCCTGCATTTTAATACTTTTTCTACGTTACCGGAACTTTATTATTTGAACGCTAAGAAAAATAATTTAAATACTAAAAATTGGAATGCATTATGTATTAAGATATCTCGAAAAACATTTTTTTAGTGAAACTTCATTCCTTTATATACACAGTTGTTACAATGAGACCTGCGATATTGAATTTGTAACTATGAAATTTTCCAGAAACATCATTGCCTACTATTATTTAGTACGGTTAAACATATTATAATTAGTCTGCCGGAAGGGATTTAAAACATTTCTTTGCCATTGTCTCTTTGGAGGTTGAAGTGAACAATGGATTTGATAGTTTGCACGGTACCTTATCAAAGCTTATTACGCGACAAATGGTGTGGCGTACTCTTACCTTGTCTTAAACTTAATCAGGCAAAATATATGAAATTTTAGAAAGAAATAACAAAAACGTAACTAACTCACCTAAGGACTTGTTTTTCAAGCACTTATTGCAACCTACCGCACCCCAGGGTCGTTCACCCTGCTCGAGAGCAATGCTCACATTTCTCACCTACATGACAAGACGTCAGGCTGAACTTTGTTCTTATAGATAATATATGATAATATACAATTACTATCACAAAAAAAACAGCAAACTGGGGAACTTTAAAACATATATTTCCTTCCATTTCTCATCGAAAACATACAAAACGTTACTTTCGCTGTATAGGGATAAATACCAGATAAATTAGTAACATTTACAGAAATAAATGTACTAATCAGAATGATTTGAATATTATACACCATAGTATGTTTAATAAAGTACGTATATTAGAGATAAATAATTTGACAACATTATTCTAACTATCATCTTCCAGCGGAGCCGCAACAATATGTATCATACGTTGTACAGTATTTTATTCGTGATAAACTGCAGATGCAGAGTGAGTTTAACGCCTGGTAGAGGGACCTGGCTTAGTTGGTTTTCCATCCAAGTACTCACTAATGCAAAAGAATTATAAACTTATATATTCGATCTGTCAATGATATCAAGTGAAAATTGTTTATTTAAACAAAGTTAGGGTCCCATAGCCCTTTCTTAGACTTAACCTGCGACAACAGGAAATCGAGGAATTAACAAAATTACGTATTAACTTATGAATGTTATTCAAACAAATAACTACTTTTATGTATCTTTGAGAAATTGATATAATATTTTCACACACCAATAAAAAAGAACAAGCTCATAAAAAACTACTTCTGTAAAAAGAATTATTAAATTAAGTGAAATTTTAAATATACACATAATAAAAAGCTAATTATTATGATTAATTATTCTTAGTAAGTCATCATTTAAACTACCACCATTCCCACATTAATCCCTCTGCCAGTGCCACCCCCACAATATCTCAGACCGGAACTGCCTAGTCTAACCGCTTAAGATACATATCCTTTAGTGTTGTCTCTAACCGGAAATGGATATCGTGGAAGTAATTATTTTGGAAAAGGCATTTCACAACCTAAAGCTATTACATGGAATGACTTATGCTTTCCAGCGTTGAAGCATTCTAAAAACATAAAAGCCAGAGCGAGTGCTTTTCACGCTTCCAAGAGAATAAATTTAAAATACTCAGAAAAAATATCTTGGAAAACTAGATTGTAATATTGAATGAATTAGGTTTGGAATTTTAATAGATCCTTGCTCTCTTGGTTTTAGAATATTTTACTGAATTGTATGGCGTGATGTGCTGCTCCCATTTCACGTTGTAAACATAACTTATACAATAGTTCTGGGTAAAACAAAATCTAACTAAGTATCACTGACAAAGGATTTAGTGTAATTGAAATGTGGAAGTACAAGTGACTTACTCAAGAGCAGCTTGATATGCACCAGTATAACTCGTTCTAAGCTTTTGAGTGAATATATGCCAAAACCTGTTTACAAAGCTCGGCAACAGCATCAGCCCAAGTTAAAGTCAAGTTCATAGTCAAACCGAGATCTTTAAAATTTTCATAGTACGGCTAAGTAATACTATTTAAAGTTTACGTTTCTGTAGAATTGAATTTTACTGCGTTTCGTAAACGAGAGTAACGCATAATGATTGGTTTTCTTTTCTTATGGTTTAGTGTCGGGCTAATGTTGTCGGCTACAAAACAATGTTTGTAATGTCTCCAATGATTGTTCTGTTTTATTTGTTAATGGAGTCCACTTTACAGAGAATAAATTTGCACGTCGTCTGCATACACGTGGTATTAGCTGTGTTTAAATACACATTGAGTGTCATTTAAGCACAGCAGGAATAATAAAGGACCAAAAATAATCCATGCGCCATCCCAAAAGTAAAAATTTAGCTGTCCGAAGTCATTTCATCATCTTATAAGCACTGCCGTCTCCTTGATAGATGAGATCTCGGTCAGTGTAACAAATTATTAGATCACTATAAAATCCTTAATTTAACTAACAATGCTTTATGGTTTGCGCAGACTACATCATTCGAAAAATTTGAAAGATTGACAATTTTTCAATGTATGTGGTCCATAGCAAATCCAGTGTAATCAATCACATTTAAAAGTGCAGTTTCAGTACTAAGGTTAGTTCGAAAACTAGATTGGTTGTTGTAAGATTAGTGCAGTGCACAACTCTCACTAGGAGTTTAGATAATGCAAGATAAACATTTATCGGCCTATAACCTGAACACTATTCTGGTGCAGCTATTAAGTATCATTGAGAGCTAGAATTAAAGCAGGCCTCCATTGGGATGGGAATACGCTACTCCTAAGTGACCTAATAACTTAAAAATGATTAATAGATGGTCAGAAAATATATGTTCTTTAAAAGTCGTATTAGGACGCCATCACTCCAATAACATTACTGCGAATACAGCGTATAGCTTTCAACACGTCACTATGCATCACAGGTTAAAAGTAAACTTACAAAAACGATTAGCTAGATTTTGTAGATTACATTTTATCTTGACTCACAATTTGTCTACAGATATAAACAAAGTTGGTGCAACCCATTTATAGGCTTAAAAAATTACTGTGAAATACAATGCTTTTTATTCCAAGGCTTTTAAACCTACGCTATAAGTCACTTGACGGCGGATTCATATTCTCAAAATGATTACCAGTACATTTCAGCTTGGAACACGCAATAGTTGTGTCAATCTATTTCTAAGTAAACGGTACTCATCCATATGTATCAGATCCTTATAGCGCCTCGCTCTTCGAATACGCTATTGCGATTAGCGGTTAGCCTATAAACATCCTTTTTTTTATTTTTTCCTTTATTTATTTTCAATGGGCGCCTCTTAATTATTCGCTTTGTCTCATAAGGAAAACGTTTGCCATTAGCAGATGAAATGTAAATCTGCCACCATGTCATCAACAGAGGCAAGATTCTATAGGTTATTCCATTCGATCACAATAATATCAAATATAAATTCACACTCCTTCATATTTTTTAAGTATACTTAATAAACATAGCTTTAATCTTACTGAATGAACACGGAAGTTTAGGTCATGCACTTATATCAGAGGGACCAGAATCTAATCATGCAGGATGATATATCCTGTGGTTCCGATATCACCATGAGGTCAAGAAGTGTGTCAGACTCGGCAATGTGATAAGTTATATCCAGTCGTAGTATTGTCAGATTACACGAGTTAAACAGGGAATGCAGCTGTCTTGATTGTTGTTATTAAAATCACTGTTTTAAAAATCTATGATCAATATACAATTGAATTTAAGCATGTAGTGCCTGAAATAATTTTCAAAATATTTCATATGCTAAACTTTGTGTAGGGGGTATTACACTCCCATTAACACTACACCTTAACCAAGCTAGTTTCAATAAGCACTCGTGTACTCAGTAGTCGAAAAATGTGGTTTGAATTCAAGTCCTCACTAATATAAACTGAGACACAATTTCTTTCCGTTTTGTATTTTCACTGATAAACATATTCAGAAAGAGCTACGATTTGGAAACTTCAGTTAGGTAAAACTGTTAAAAGCAAAAAATTCTCTAAATTCATCGTATACCCCCTCAGAGGCTGAGCATTAATATGAGCGGATTTGATATTTCAAAATTTCTAGGATAAGGTAAGGAGATAAAGAAAGTGACGGGATATATCAGTTGCATATGAAGGCGACATATAGTGGGTATAGTGGGGGAGGCGACCGGTGTGGTGAGGACTGCGTGGACCCACAATCCTGAGTCCTCAACAACAGCGCCGCAACATGTCCACTCTGAACACTGACTCATCTCATACACATGCTCATGTTCCACCATGACGTTCTGCTTCTTAAAATCTTTACTGTTTGAATATAATGTTAAAGTATCAACTTAACATGCTTTCCAATTGTAAAATTAAAAGCCAATACAATTGTATGGATACCGTATAACAAGCTTTATTTAATTTCGATATATATATATATATATATATATATATATATATATATATATATATCACATTCCGGTGAAAAATAAAATAAACATATGGATTTATTTTTCTATCCTAAATATCACTCTAACATGCTAAAATTACCCTAAATATGTCTATAAAGAAGGAAAGCGTACTGATTTAAAGTTTTCATATAGATTTATAGTATACAAGATCAAAGTTGTGGTCAATTTTATAAAGGGCTCCGTATAGGCAAGTACATCTGAAAAGCTTTTGGCAACAAGCCTCTACTTGTGGTTCAAATAATTTACTTATGTTTTACGTAGTGGTGTGAATAATAAATACCTCCTTCGTCTTTCAAGTGTTTAATACACTATAAAAAATTAGAGTTATATATCAAGTTCATTGTTAATCCAGAAAATCATTCAATGGATACAAACAACATTTATGATATAAATATAACGTAATATAAATACTTTTTTAATCAGAATGTTTAATCATTGCAGTTTTCGCTTATTAAAAAAACCAGTCTGTTACATATTATTACCGGATGGGTACAAATATTATCAAGTAACTACCAAAGTTTTAGTATATGACTGAACGTCATTTGAACCGTAAAAATGTCTAATCGTCCGTGAAATGCAAATCGTCCAATGAATAATTATGAAGCGGAATGTGACACAGGATGTAAATATTCATGTTTACAAAAAATGACATCTATACGTTACTCCTTGCAATTGCACTGGATATCGTCTACCAATCTGATTCTTTTATTTCTAGAACACAGCTTATTTTTTCTGGACGTCTCTCGGTTAAAATATAGCCCAATAAAGTGACGACGAAATAATTAAAGAATATAAACAATGCCGCGACACGTTTTCATACAATTTTTACTTTAATTAGCGGTAGGAAGGGTCGATGAAATTTGAATATTAAGTTTAGTTCTATTTTACGTCCTGCTTCTTGCAGCGTCTGAAATCTGACTCTGGTAAAAATTTACTCCTGGAATCTGGAGTCTATTCTCTTAATTTGCAATTCGAAAAGGAGCGTAAATCAATCTTTGCTTCAATCATTCCTTCCTATCAAAGGTATGTTTTGTATTGAAACTCGGTTGCTCCGCCATGTTTTGGGATCGTGTTTTAATGATCGTACAGCACTAAATTTTACATCTGGTGAGACAATAACAAAACTAAATCTACAATCTACACTACATTATACAGTTTCTGGGTAACCCGACTGAGCTCGTCTTGTAGATGTCAAACAATTGTAAGCAATAAAATATTTTTGAACGTAGTTTCCCCCAGATTTTATTAAAATCTTTAGACGTGTTTTCCAGATTCCAGGAGTCTAACTGTACCATGAACGAAGCTTATCTTAAAGTTTACGTTTATATTTTATATTGTTTTAACTTTAAGACCCGAATGTATGATATTCAAGATAAGAACGTTTTTATTAACTTATCACGTGGGAATATGTCTGAATGGGTTTAAGTTTAACAAAACCTTTCTTTAAATAATAAGTTACTCCACATCAAAGGTAAGATATT
Organism: Homalodisca vitripennis; assembly: GCF_021130785.1. Classification (NCBI taxonomy): domain Eukaryota; kingdom Metazoa; phylum Arthropoda; class Insecta; order Hemiptera; family Cicadellidae; genus Homalodisca; species Homalodisca vitripennis. The sequence continues at coordinate 102,849,713 of NC_060213.1, forward strand.
ACAGGTCCCTGTACAATTCATAATAGAATTACATGGCACATCCAATACGATTTTAATTTGACACGCATTTTTTTTGCAGATAGTTACTGTAATGAGCTTTAACAACACTAACTAATCAAGTTTTGCACAAAACTGATATTGTAAATAAGTGTTTTGTTTTATCTTCGGTATTAGTCTTACTCATTTTTAATAGTGACAGTGGTAAGTAACAAAAAGGAAGTTAGATCATTATGATGTTATAAAATAATTAAATTTCGTAATTCACCAATAATTAAACTAGTTTTGTTAAATTGATTTAGGATGAGAGGAAACAAAATTTAGCTTCTTTACAAAAGGTGTTAGTATTTTTAATTTTAACATTTGTTTACTTAAGTATCATTACCAGACTAGAAATAATATTTTTCGTTTCAGAACTTGCGTATCGTTTGAAAAAGGATAAAAGCTATAACAACCATGAAGAAGTTACTTTTAATTGTATGCAATGTATATAAATAGTTAATCAGCAGTTCTTCCAACAATATGTCGTCCATTATTCGTGGGGATTCATTTCAATCTTTACTCTTCAATTAAACTTCACATAATAAACTTAGATTTGACTAAAATTAATTATTCTTACACTCCTTAACTTTTGTGGCTTCAGTAGGGAGTAAGGATATTCCCCAAACAACACCAAGGCTAGTCATAGTCGTTGCTTGGTAACGCATTTTTCTGTCTAATGTAAAAGAAATTGTATTATAAATACAACATTTTAATACATAATACATTGTTTGGTTACAATTATTACTTGCTTTAAACCTGCATTATCGCTCTTGATCGTTTAAAATGTTAACATACCAAGGAAGACTTACCATTGTTTTGTGTTACAGTCACAGAAACAGGACGCTTGAAAAACATACATCTTGTATTTTCTATATATAAAATCGTAACACAAGTTTAAGGATGTTAAATTATAAAGGAATCATATGCGTTGTAACGAACACACGAAATGAAACCTTAAAAAAAATTCAGCAAGGTATACCAAGGTCCAGAATATGAACAGCCACGAATGAAGTTGTTCGTATCATATTAGTCTTGTTGTTTTGTGTTGTAAGGAAAGAAATAACGTTTAAAAAGTTAGTATATTCTCTATTCTTCACATGTACAATCAGAAGAAAGCGAAGCGTGCATAAAATTTTATAGAATTAAACATATTTTACAAATACGTTAAAACAAAATTTGACTAAACTGTTTAGCAAATCAACTTTATCTGTTGAATCCAGTAAATATAACTTTTATTGTTTATTTAAGCACTGTTAATTTCAAGCCATGAGATGGATTAGTAATTAAACTGGCGAAAATTTTATTTAAATGTATAGCAGGAAGCAACTGTTTAACAAATTAATATCTATAATAATTGATTTTATATTTTAAAAAGGCGTTTACAGGAAAGCACCAATTACGTGGAAAACTCAGAGATAGATTTTGAGTGCTGATCCTTAATTGCTGACGTAATGAAAGTGAGATCTGATATTCGTGTTTTATTTGTTCTTGTGTGAATAAATTGGACACTGTGGTGGTTCTGTGCACACTATAATTACTTTTTCGTTACTTTTAATTGGGGTTTTAATTAAAGTTACATACGAAAATAAACTTCCAACGTATCAGTAATACATTGTCATGTTTTAAAATATTAAATTTAAATTAAATCTTAATTTTATTTTTCGGGGACATTAGTTATTTTGATTATTACTACACAATAAATAATTTAGTATGATATTAATTGGACAGCTGTCTTTTTAATATTGCATAAATTAATGTCGTAAACCTGCCGTTTTGTATAAATATACCTTCACATGCATATACATATACATAAGAAAAGTATACATATAAATATGTGTGTTTACTTATACATATTTTTGTAAAATGTTATGTAAAGGAGAATCTGATTCTTGTGGGGACAAAAACAGGATATAATTTGTAACCTATATGCTTCTTTATTATACATGAGTAAAAATAATAATATTAACTTTGTGAAATTGTTACATTAGTGTTATGCTACCAAAATAATTACATATCAAAATATATATATATATAAATTTTTTTGTTAAAATAATGCTGTAGGCACACAACTTCTATGGTGCTTGGGCCACTGTGTTATATTATTGTAGTTTTGTGAATAAAGCATAAATTTTTATTACTTACAATAATTATTACGTATATGCAACTACTAATTTATTCATATATATATATATATATATATATATATAATATATATATATATATATATATATATATATATATATATATATATATATATATATATAATATACAATTAAAAATATTCGGATGCGTTACTCAATCTTTCAACAGATTATAAAGTAACCGGAACATTTGTTCAAATTGAAAATTGGTGGCCAAAAAAAAAAAAACCATAATTCCATTAACCGTAAGAATGTTTAACTTAATTTAATGTTTAACTTAAGAATGTTTAACTTCAGTTTCTCTCTTCTTTTCCAATTGTGCAATAAACAGTAAACTGAATTGTCCATTTACGATTAAAGCAAATTTTATGAATAAGCATTAGAACCTTAAATACATGTGTGTGTGTGTGTGTGTGTGTGTGTGTGTGTGTGTGTGTGTGCGCGCGTGTGGTGTAAAACAAGGATCAAAACCGTATTCGTACAGATGAGGTAAACGCAGAGATTTATGCTTAAAAGTTACGTTATATAGAAAGAGTAAATACGATGGCTGAACGGGTAGCTGTCTTGTTCTATTCATGGAAAACTTTTAACTGCATATAATTGACAAATACGATTTACACCTCGAATTTTAGTTTTGATTTTTCAGACATCCCTAGCGTTCTTATATCCTAGGGTTTTACTACCTACAAGAGTGATATTGCTTTATCGTTGCAACTTATTTTATTAGATGAAGATGATAACATACACTAGATGAAGATGGAGCAAATTTAAGAAGTTCAAGGGCATTTAAAATTATAAATTCTCTAAACAATAATTAGGGAATTTTGCTTACAAATTGTGTTATGGACTTAGATCGACGGTATTAAAAATGGCAGAACTATTTTCCGTACACTATTTAAATCAGTCAAAAACTTTTTGATTTTATAAAGGTTATCTAAGTCATAAAAATAGTTTTATTATACAGACTTATAATGTTTCGTCTAAAGAACAAATAAGTAATAAGGACAATAGAATAAACCTGAAAGTTCCCAGTGTTACCAAATCCACCAACTTATACGTCTCATACGGAGTTCTATTAGTAGGTTGCACAGTGCTGACCTATTATTATCTGTGTTCCTTTTAAAATATTAATGTTTTGTTTTTATTAAGCGTGTGTTTTAGACATAGTGTTGATAGAAATCACGTTTGATTTCATTTCTGAAAGTAACAACGATAAGGTATAATTGGGGTTTTTAAAACCTATATTTTAGTTATGTGATGGATTATTTATCTCTCAGGAATAGATAAGATTCCAGATCTAAAACAGTGTTATGATTCCTTTATTACTGATCTGTGGCAAAATGCTTGGAAAAACATGTTTCTTTACAATCCTTCTATTGTCTATGATAAACAATTTTGAGGTTTTAAGGTGTTAAACTAATTAAAACTGTTTGTTTCATTACATTTAAATTAATAATATTATATAATGAAATTGGAAATCATTATTGGATAAATAACCTTTACACGCGTAATGGACAAGCATTTCTTCCAGAAAAAAGAAACAATAATAAACACATTGTTATATAATTGAGTTATTAGAGTAAACACGTACTTTATTACCTGCAAAAAGTTTGATTAATAAAAACAATAAATTGATAAAATAGTTTAAAAACGTAATGGTCCTTTGTTTAAAATAGTGTTACATAAGCAATTATTGAAATCAATTTACTAGTCAACCTTATTAAAGTTCCATGAATGACAACAAATGAATGAATTTATGCGTAATATAAGGAAAGTATTACTGAGGTGAAGATACTTTAAAATTCTTCACAGCCAGACCTTACATTGACAGGTGTTGACAGGATCGATGATGTGGAGTGTGCCAATACTGAATAATATGCCCGATCAAATAGCCTTGACCCAAGTATTTCCAATGGTTTGACTTCAAATACTGTGTTTAGTTATACAAATATATTTTGTAACCATCGACGTGTAAAACGTACTCGCACCCAATGTCGCTCTCTCAATTTATCGAAAATTCCAGGCATTACAACATACATAGAGAGCACATTTTATCCATCAGCTTTGTTTCCATCCGTCATAAGTTTCAATAGCATCATAACGCATCATTGGAAGACTAAATACCTCTTAATTAACTTCTCAAAGTAGTTCAATAAAGTATGGAAATAGCCTAACTGAACTTAAGTTAATTAACTGATAACAAACATACTTATTTCACATGGACTCATGGCCAATCGCGTAGTATATCAGGTATGATGGTCATCGTGAGATACGAATCAAGCAAAGTAAAACGAGGCGACTGCTTGAATAAGTGACCGTTGGGCAAAGCCTTGCAAGCAGCCCACCAGCCATTGGCGGTGGTTGTGATGTCACCTTTAAGCCATTGTTCAGTGGGTTGTGTTAAAAAGGCCTTCTTAGCCCCAATTTAAACAGGTAAAATAATACATTCTCTACTTATGTTTTTACTACTTTACTCGTAATTAAAAAGTAAGAATGCTAAGAAATTGATTTTTTATCACTTTCTTGATCACAAAGACAGTATGGGTAGGATTAAATATTGTGTATTTTCTTTTTAGGACATCATTATCTGAAAAATATTTTACCAATTAGGATTGCTACAGAGGTTGCAATTTCCGCTCTGTATATGTTTTTACCATTTTCTAAGATAAGTGATTACATTGCTGTTAAACACTGAGTAATTGGCCACTGTTTTTTATCCTCGTAAAAGAAATATTTACAAAACTGTTTTTTAAAAAATTTTATAGGGGGAATGTTCATATTGTTATTTCATGCCAAATGATTTTCTGATATGTGGGTAATAAACATAAAAGCCAATAAATATCATCAACAGGAAGGAATTCAACAACCAGATTATCCCAGATACCGATTATCAGTAGTTGATTTATGAAAGACTTGTTTTAGCAACCATATTCTGAATTTAAGATATTGCAAGGAGAAGTATAGATGGATATTTCAGATCATATTAAAAATTAAAATGCGATTTTTCAAAATTATGGTATTAATATTGCAAGTTCACTATGCGATCTGTAAATTTAGTTTAGTAGCAAAACTAGTTGGCAATAAATTGCTATAAATCTGTTAATTTATTCGTTACAGAAATGACAAGCTTGGCTAACACTGAGCCTTACAGTAACAAAGTTATCACGGAAATAGCTCGAGGTTCATTTCCTGCTGTAATTTGACAATCCTTTCACTTAATGCTTCCTTTCTGTATCTTAATGCTCTGTATCTCTGTGCAATGTCCACTAACAGTTTGAAGTTGAAAATATAGCTAACGAAAACTTTAGTCATAGGAATATTCTTAAGCAGCTAATGTACATGAAGGATCAAAGGATGATTATAACAGCAGATAACATGATGGTCAACACTTATTTGCAAACAACTTTTCCATCGTTTATATGGCCCATTAAACATTAAGTTTATAGAAACAATACATATTTGTTTCTTATACAAGCATTTTAATTACAAATGTGTTACGATTAAATAAAATGGAAATGGACACTGGTTCAAGAAATAATAAAAGAAAACTCTAATAAATATTTGAAAATTAACTTATCATCTTCTATATTTTTTCTCAATATTATATTAAAACCATTTTGTAAAAAATCTAGATCTCAATAATTAGTTTTATGCATTATACATGAAATTTATTTAAAAATTACCTATTAGTGCATCGTTGTTAAACAGATTTATTTATATTTTGTTAATGACTTTAGAACGCTGATAGGTTTTGAAACATCCTCAGAAAAGTAACTGCGTTTTATCGTTTTATTGCCCTGTTTAACTACCAAAACAGTAAATATTGTGCACGAATACTAGCTCAGTACTCCATGTAGCCAAGTAACTATAGTTTCCATGTATATCTTTAGTAAAATCCTGTAATTCTGCCAGGAATCAGATCATTATAGCAAGCTTTATGTAAACAAAAGGTTTATGACTTGCTCTTTGTAACTTCGTCTTATTACTGTCCATCCCGTTTTCTTTGAATGTGAGAAATTCTCAGTTATATAACCAACTAGCTGTTACCCGCGGCTTCGTAAGTCCTTATATTACCTAGTAAAAGCAATTATGATATAATGTGATGGGCGTCCTATAAAAATTTTAAAACGTAAGTAGATACATCAGGTAGATATTATGTAAGTTCATGGTACATAGTATCAGAGTTTAACGTAATAATTATATCATGTTTTTCACGTGTAGGAGCATTTCTGGTTCTAATTAATTATATACATAACGTAACAGCTGAATCTGCCTTGTTATCCCGATCAAGAAAACACAAATATATATATATATATATATATATATATATATATATATATATATATATATATATATATATATATACTTACGTAGGACCGAGATGCCTGCTTCGTTTAGAAGGGCCTACTTAAGACCCTTTAAATTCACTTACCTACTATGTCAGTTTAACTTGCCATGTTGCCTCGATCAAAATACTACATACGTTCGATATCTAGGTTTCGGAAATCTATTTTGGTGAAAGTCATGTTAACATAGTTGAGTTTGTTTTGTCCTGATTAAGAATACACACATATAAGTAGGACTGAATAGCCTATTACGACCTAGGGGGAAGTCCTACGTACTTATTATGTACTTTCGGTATAAGGGGGAAATCCTTATAAGGTAATGCAACATTCCAAAATAATCGTTATTAAACATTTCCGTTACAGCAGTTTTACTTTTTCGACTGTAGCCAGGGAAAGAATGAATCGTTGAGGCATGTTAGTGTTCATTTCTCTGTTTTCTATAAGCCACTGTTACAATGCAATATCAATATGTCAAGGCAGCCCACCATTTTAAAGTACCTTATGTGAAAACATTCATAACTTTGTTAATTAAGGTTGGTTACATAACAGTTTTTGAATGACATTTAAAATGCATTAGATTATTTTAATCCATCACTGGCGCAATCGGATTAAAATTTATATATTAACTTCATATTTACTAACTGCATTACACTACTGATCAATAACTGTTTACTTAATATTTCATCAAATTTAAATGTAAACAGATGGACAAAAGGCAGCAACGGCAGCCTCATTTGTTCCACAAGTAACTACTTTTTTGTAAATAAAATTTCGATTGAATTAGTTATGTGACGAGAGCGTGAATATTCAAAGTTTGACCTTTGACGGTTCAAGCACTTTCCTAATCTCAGTGCTATAAAACATGAAGTATGTATATTCCTAGAGACGCCATTTTTTAAACTAGAAACCATTAATTACGATATTTTACGCTATTTTAGATCCTCCACACATGTTAAAACTTGTACGTAATGCTCTAACGGACAGAAAAATTATCGAATCTGTGTCAGACAGCATTTTTTAATATATGGAAGAACTTAACAAGTTACAGAAAAAACTGGGTTTAAAATGTGTTACAAACTATCAGATAAACAGGTTTTCTACAAAAACCGAAAAATGAATGAAAGTTTGCTGCACAGGCTCTAAAGATCCAGCGTAGCGGACGCTTTAGAATATTTGTGTGTAAATTAACATCCGCAGTTCATAAACTGTTTACCAACCGTTGAATACGTAAAAATAATTGATAATCTTATTTTATTATTTGAACAGTAGGGATCCATTCAGAAGAGGCTATAATGGTCCCATAAAATTTTAAAACACAGGAAAAGATGACGAAATGTTAATTAGAGCAGACAACTATTTGTCAAATCTTAAAATTGGAGAACTATCAGTGTCACAGTACGCAATGAAAACGTTCGCTTTAGGGTTTTTAAGTAGTATCAAGAGTATTTGTATTTTAAGAGACTGATTGTTAGTTTAGATAATTTTAACTATTTGTTAGCCTATAAGTTTTATTAGTTAACATTAAATAATTTATCGCTATATAATACTCAAAAACCTTATATCACAAATAAATAAATCCATATATCGAAATAAAGACAGAAATTAAAGATTTACAAATAAAATTATGCGGCATATATTGATATTTATAAAATCTTATAAATAAAAATAAATTACAAAATGTGTTGCTAAGCGCAAATATTCAGAACGACTAGACTACTTCGGTTAATTCCTTTTGTAAAATGTTCATTGAAATCCATGGAAGGATTTTATGTAGCATAATATAAAATATTGAACTTGAATATTTTGAAATTCTGAAAAAAATGTTTTTACGTTTCACAATCCAAATTAAACTGGCACTAAACAGGTGTTCAAACCTTCGGTTTTATGCAAAGAATTGTAAAAAAATGTATAAATATTGTAGGATAATGATATTTCGATTTTATGAAAATACAATAACAGTTACATTTTAGCTCTATACAAGTACACGGATTTTATAATTCAAAGCAATCGTAATGTTTCTTACAAACACATCATATCACTACTCTTTAAGTCAGAAATATAATTTTATAAGCAAATTGCCTTAATTTTACGTAATTAAAATTATTTTTCCTGAACCAGGAGTATATTCTGTAAAAAATTGTAGTTTGTTACGTAATAAACTATAAAATGTTCGCAATATGAAATATATTTATAGAATAAATAATATAAGTTTATTTGTTAATGACAAATATTCATAGGAATAAGGCCACCATTGTCTTTGTTAGAGTTCATAAGGCTTTGGCTTTAAACAAAATAATGAAACTCACTTAGCACTGAACTACAAAACTACAACAATAGTTCTGAGAGAAGAGACATCGGCAACTCACTTATTATGCTTTTCTGAAGCAAAGTATATCCAGCTTAGGATCTTTGTTCAGTTTTGTAGTTTACTTAGTTGTAGCTTATATTGTGAGATTTAATTATCTTATAAATATAATCTACAACGTGTAATCCAAGGCGAAATGTTTTGCAGTAGAGATGTTCATAAGATACTATGTTAACCAGGGAGTAATATTAGATTTAGGTTGACCAGAGTTTAGTTTGACCAAGAGATTAGGTGGCCGGAAGGGAGTTAACCGACCTGGAGTTTACGTTGTTTGTATCATCCAGTTTTGGCAATTTAGTCTCTTAAATAACAAAACATGTCATTGTTCCATTATTAAGTTTAACCGAGGAACTGAAACTTGGTGAAAACGATTATAGCGTATGAAAACCAAACTATATGAATATGACAGATTTATATTTTGCTAATTTATGATATTAAAGTCAACTTTAATCTGGAAAAGGTTACTTATTACTCCCTATAATTTTTTCATTCACAGTTCATAATTTCTAAGAAAGAGATTTCAGTATGTGTGTTTTAAGTATTTTTGCTCTATACAATTGACAGAATTTTCATTATTATGGTCTCACAGTATCATAAATAAAGCAGTATCTTAAAAATATTTATTCAATTAAGAAGAGTTGTCACATTGAGTAAGGAACATCTTTTATTAATATTAGGAGATTCGTCCTTAATAGCAATAGTATTCAGTAATATACTAATTTTTGAAGTGGTGTAAAGTAAATATGACCTAGTGATATACAGTTTACCACTTTTTATAAGTCTCAATTTAAAGCACATGATTTACGTGAAGAAATGGTAAAAACCATTTACGAAAAATATTATTATAGGGTCATAAGAATATTTAGCCTTTTTGACTAAGAGTCCTTTAAAACCAAAATAAGATAAAACACAGGAAGCATTTAATTATACTACAATCAGCTGAAAAGTTTACAGATCTCTCTTGAGTTGTAATAAGGCTGAAAAATATGGAAATGATAAGCATTTAAGTTTTTTCCTGTAGAAGACTCAAAATCGTTACAAAGCGAGCGCATTTATCTAGCCTCGTTAAACTGAGAATATTTATGCAAATATAGGGTCAAGTTTATATTGAGACTTCTTATACAACCTTCATTAAAACACCAGTAGACTCTATACAATAGTTCGGGGATTGTACACTATTATATACTCTTAGATTTCAGAGCTGATAATAGTCATTCACTACAACGCACTTATGTATGGTAATGACACTGTGTCTGGGAGAAATCATTGATTGATTCACTGATGAGGAAAAACAATGTCCTATTTGTGAATCCAGAACACTTCCTCCTGAAATCTCAATGTCTCTTTACAAATTACCATATGAAATAATTATTTTTAACTGTACGTCTACAAATCTTGGCTTCATGTGAGGGTGATTGCTACGACTTGTAGCTACTATGAAACTTCATGACCTTGAAATCCTTGAAGGAATGCAATGAGATGTTACTAATAACCTGTATAAAAACCACGAAATAATTAGCTTTATGCAAATGTATCATTTATAAAAGTAAAATTCCCCAACCAAAAGAGTTGCTTCAACAGAGTTGATTAGTTATCATTGATTTTTCATGACTCTTTATATTAAGTTTGACATTAATAAATTTTTAAAAAGTTATAGTTTTTTATGATTAGTATACCTCTACTGAAGAAGAAACCGTGTCTGTAAGTAGACTACGGCTTGGGCGTTTCTTTAGAGACACCACGTTTTCTCTTGATATTTACAATATGAAATCCGGGAATTAATAATATAATAAAATTATAGATTAGTCAGAAAGAGCAAAATATCGTAATATCACTGTTGCATGTATAATAAAAAATGAACCTATAGTATTAAAACTGTTATAATACTTGAGGTTATACTTATAAAAGTAGCTAATTGTAAAATAATCTGCTTTAGCTCCCTAAAACACGTTGAATCTTATATGACTTCTTAGGTTAGCACGCGTAGATGGATATATTTACGATATTCGTGGAATATAAGAATTCACGAGTAAGAATTTGGGTAGTTGCATAAAGTTGTATGCAACAGACGTAACTTGATTTACTAAACATAAATTTGCGTATCTATTTGAAACCAATCTATTTGCGCAAGGTCACCATATTCAGTGTACTTGAGAAAAGAACGAACTGTTTCTTTTGTCTGTAGGGAAAAGCTTGAGACGCGAATATTTTATGAAAAAAGTTCAATTAAAAATAATAGAAGTGTTACAATTTATTTGGCTGAATAACTTAGTTATGCAACAAAACTTTCAAGAAGTCAAGGCGATGACAAAACATTATGATAATACAGTGTTAGTGACGGACTGACTTTAATTTTCCATTTGTATAAACATGAATATTCAAAGTCAGAGTCACACTTCTGGTCTTGACTTATTCATTTAACCATTCTCTCTTTAAGAGCAAGATATCCATTTTAAACAGCATGGTTTAACTGGGAAATAAATCAATACCAGTAAAATCTCCCATAATCATGAGTCTATTAAAAAGCTTATAGAAACAAACGGACTTTATGGACAAGAGGCCGTAACTGACATTAACCTAAAGAACCCTTAATGGTCGATTAATATTATACGTGTAAGTGTCTAAATAACTGGACATATAACTCACTATTTAGTCAAGGTAACGCTAATTAAAAAGATTGTGTTTTCACTCTGTCCTGAATAATATAAAATACTTGATATTAATTAGACAACAATGTATATATTTTTAAAGATGAAATTAATTCATTCAGATTCTTATATTTCAGGTTTGATTAATCTATAATGATTTTAGTAAAACAACATGAATAAAACTAATGTATAAGAAGTTATGCATATACTCGTATGTTGGTCAAGTAAAAATACACTAAAATTAAATCAATCATATTTAATTACCTTTAAAACTTCATAATTGGTTTTTGAAAATTATAATATGTAATTAATTAGCAACCGATAATGAAAACTAGTTGTCAATTTTAAATTAGCAATTTATAATTATGTAATAATCATAAAAGCTCCACCTGTAATGGTTAAGAGGCAGTTAAAGTATACGTAAGAACAATGTATAATCATTCAATATTTTCTATAAAACTATCAAACATTTAAAATCAGAAACAATGTAAATTCTAACTCTAAAGGTTTATTTAGGTTGCTTATGAAATTTAGTTAAACAATAAACTAAGTCATATAAATAAACAATATTTACTAAATGTGTTGCTAAGCGCTACCCTTGAGAACGCTCTTGAAAAAAATTAACGTCCGGGTACTGTTTATATAAAAATAAATATCGAAATAATTTTGACGTAATACTTTAAAATTTGGAAACTAATAATGAAATTTGCATATACTAAATTAAGACTAAACAGCTGTTGTTACTTTTATAAGAAGCTTTTTTACATTTACATTAGAGAACATATTAAATTTACTTAATTTAATTAGTAGTGGTATAAAGGAAGTAAAAAAGCTATTATCTACTAATTGCTACATTGACGAATTGAACAAGTATTTGGTTGTGAATTCTACTCAAACACTATAATAACACCAAACTTAATGAACAAAAGTGCGAAACCTTTCTCATGAGGTATTAAATATTGGTTTACTTACTTGACTTTGTAATATAATATTTTTGCATGCAGCACAAAAGTGCGAGAACTAACATTATTCAAAGAGTTATTCTGCAGCCCGAAATCTAACAAGACTTCTATAATGCAAAACTTATTATAAACGATTAGTTTGAACTGAATTTCACTCCAAATTGCGCCATTGACAAATTGAAAACATCTAATCTGTTAGGAATACTACTCAATCACTATTATAAAACCAAACTTAATGAAAAAATGTGTTATATTTGTCTCAAAAAGTATTAAAAATTGGTTCACTTTCTTGACATTGTAATATGATATTTTTGCATTCAGCACAAAAATGTGAGAGCTAACATTATTCAAAAGTGATTCTGCAGGCCGAAAACTAACTAGACTTTTATAACGCAAAACCTATTATAAAGGAGATAATAAAGTAATAGATTATTATCTATTACTTTGAGATTTTTCTTCAATTTAGAAACAATTTCCCATGTACCTGTAATATAACCTTCTAAACCGTAGTAGAATTCGCAGTTCTTCGTATGTAATGCAATTTATTCGTGAGGACTACTAAGGCACTTAAAGTTACTTAGACCGAAAAAAGTTCATAATATGAAGACTACTCTTTTCAAATGAATTCCCATTCCAGCCTGTATATGCATGATCCATTAAATTCTCCTAATCAGGACAATTAGGTAAGTTCAAATGTGATACCGGATATATTTATTTAATAGCAGCAACAGAAGTGAGATTCAATTGGTTGAATGAATTATATATGTCACGATATATACATACACGTATATATATATCTAACCATGCTTTTCTTAACCTGGACAACAAGGCAAACTAAATTATGACAGTGAAAATAAACTGTAGTAGACTGGGTACCGGAAAAATAATTTATTTTTGATCGAGTATGTTTGCAAAAGTTATTTATATATTTTCTTGAGAGGAAAAGCAATGAAAACTCAGCTGTAGGAAATATAGTTCATTCAATCAAAAACCACGCGCAAAACCGGATATAAGAATCAGCTATAATATCCCATAATTTTAAATCCTTCTAACCATGTTTATTGAAATAATATGTACTTGATGTACACGTAATTACATTTGAAAAATGTTATAGGGATCCATCATATGTGCTTTTCCTAAAGAAGTTACAGATTAAAATTTTGTTAATTGCTTATGAATCAGCGTGTAATAGTTTGTAGCAAACAAATAAAAGACTTTGTAATATCCAAGGACTTAAGTTTTTCCACCAAGAATGTAAAATGCCATTAATCGTTAGGTACTTATTCCACTAAGGAGAGTGGTCATGGAGGATGTACTGTGAAGTAGTTTATACTGGATCTATGTTTTCCGATCTAGGTTAGTTATGCTTGTAATTTAAAATAGAATTACCATTGTACGAATATTTCTTAACGACAACCCTCTCGTTTCCACAGATAATAAAACTATTACACCTGACGATCAATTTCGTTTGAATATATATTTCTGCATTTCACGAAAAAGTAAACTCTGTGTTTATTTAACACAAAAAAGGTTTTGTCTTCTAGAGTATCATAGAAGCCAATTCTCATTTTGGAGAATCATAAAAAGTAGGTTAGACATATTTGTTATGTAATATTTTACCACCATAAGTATCATCCTATATCATAATACTAGCAGGACTTTCATAAAAAATTTATGGAAAACAGAAGAACACTTAGTCTAACCCATGGTCAACAAAATATATTCATCCTTTTAAATTACATCATTTTTACATCTATTTACTATTTGTATTGTAATGTGCACGATTCTCCTTATTTAGTATAATGTTAATTTTTTATTTATTTAAAATAAACCTAATTCTTACTATATTAATTTGTAAAAACCTGTTTTTACGTAATCAATTTCTAAGCGAATTTAAGTTAAGGCCAAATGTAGTCGAGTGAAGGTTATATTTATAATCTAACAAAAGATTAATTTTTTCAAGGATTAAATTACACTACTGCTTTTTTAACTAGAAAATATCTAATCAATTTATTTTTAATCTATTTTTAAATCTTGTTAGGGCAAAACTAGTAGTGAACTGGAATAGGAATTAATACTAACCGTGATACAGATTAATTTAGAAACCGATGAGTTTTAAACTGTGGAGCAGTACTCACAGCTATAGCCATCAACCTTACGAATGTGTAATAGAGTAGGCAACACTCCCATACGAATAGAGAGTAAAGAACACTTTATAGTTTTGATTACTCTAAATTTTTTTATATATTACAAAACAAAATACTACCATCGCTATCTAGGCACTTAAAGTGTATATTTATGTTTAGAATTTTGGCAAAGCATGATAACTTTTGAAACGAGCAAATTCACAATCAGTGCACTCGTAAGCACTTTATTTTCTTTTACAGTCATTCGTAAAAGAAGAGGTTTCATGCGCGTAGCCTGATAAGATCACTTTAGTAAAAATATTCAGTAATTTTTCCACATTATTCGCAAAACAGTCATATTCACTCCAGAAGAATAACTAAGAAAGGAGTTGCATCAAAAAAATGACATTAAATTTGGCGGCATTATATATTCTGCCGCTAGGAGGCAGCACCAAACAGCAACAATTACTTTGAGCGTTTCCCAATCAAAATAGTATAAAAAAAGCCACTGCAGAACGTAAACAACCGTAATATTGATTATTTGAACAAGCCTTTTAGGATCAAATGTCCATAACCATCCGTACTCTTTTGAAAAAGCTTTCAGCTACTGCACAACAAGTACTATAGTGGTAATAGATGGTGCAGTAAATTAATAAATATAAATTAATTAATATATAAAAAATATCATGTCTTAGATTTATTCAAGCCAATATTTTACCACATATTTTACACTTTTTGGTTCGATTGTTTTTATTGTGTTAGATTCAACATAGCTACTAATAACAGAGTATGAATACATTTTGTGAATTTTGCAAGCTTAAGTAACCTAACCTGAAATATTCCATAACCAAGGAAAGTCAGGAGGAACGGATATGGATCCATACGATACGATATTTCAGGCATTTACGTTAGTAATAATATGAGTAATCTTGTCATACAGTTAGAAAACACTACTAAATTAGGGACGCGTATTTTCCTTATCATATTGAATGTTGTATGTTATTGTGGTTTGTATTTAATTTTTGATCTCTCCTAACAGATTTTTCACTAGCGTCAACTTTTGTTAGTTCATATAATATGTTTACATACGATTTTTATACGTTTCGGTAGAACTGTCATTCTACTTCGAAAGCATGTGGAAAACACAAACATGAGTCATACTTATACAAAGTTTTTCTCTGTGTAAAACATACATCCATAGCACGCCAAAACAAGTAATCACTTTAACAAGAACAACAGTAACTAATCACTAGGACGTTACCCTTCTGGATAGCCACTGAACGGAGAACGTCCTCCCTGATATCCAAATGGCCGCTCTATAGCCTATCAATGGGTCTATACCCATCCCTAGCTGCCACCGAGCGAAGTAGTGTAACTTTATGTTTGTAACGTGAACTAAAGTGGAATACATACATGCAAAACATACATCCATAGCCCAACAAAAGAAGTATTCACTTGAAAAGGACAAAATCATTTTCTGTACATTTATTTAAAGGAACATTTTAATAAAAAATGTTGCAGTTGGTACTGCAAGTATCTCAGCAATAACATTATTGCGGGTTTTCATTAAGCCTATTTTCTGTTTTCACAGCTATCCTTTCACTTTCTCTTCCCTTCCGATATACATCAATAAGAAATGGAGCACTTTTGATAGATTTTCTTATAATATTTCCATTAAAAAACAGCAGATCAAAAAAGTTTTTTAAAATTTCTTAAGGTCTCAATTGGGAACGTGTGTTTGATTTTGAAATATTCCATTGTTCTAGAAAAGCCAGAGATAGACGGAGATTAAGATATAAAATTTATAGATTTCACAAATGTTATTAGTAAAAGGTTTTGAATATCGTTAAACATTAAGGAGATTTGGTTTCCTATAAACACGTTATAAACGGATTTATATTCTTTCTTTTAAATGGATATGGAAGCTTTTTAAAATGCTTCAAAATAACTTGCTTGTTGTATGACGTTCAGGATTAAAGATTTTGATGAGTTTAAAACACAATATTTCTAGCCATTATATTTGGAGGGAATACTGATTTTATTATATAAAATGTAAAAAAAGTCCTTTCATATTATGCTATGACCAACACGAGTTATCTAATAAAATGTGTATAGGTGTTAATGCAAACATTAAACATTGTGGAAACGTTTCATTCAATTGAAATTCGCAAAGGTAAGACTGTAGGAATATTTATACGTTCTATTTAACATTACTTTCACATATTTGTGGGATCGGTAAACCATAAATGTGAATATTTCCCGTGCATAATTCTGAGTAGAGGTTCAAATATTCTAAAAGGATAGCTGAGGACGCTTGGGAAAGGCAAGGATCAAAGAAACCTCAAACCAAAGAGATGCTGGAGCCAATATCGGAATGCCGAGCTATCCGGACACCTCCTGTTTGATCTCAGATAACTGCTGTTCCAGTATTAACGTTCTAGAAATACGTTTTGTAACAGATAAGGATCCTATTAATTAATTTTTGTAGTAACATAATATAAACTGTTTCATAGACTTTTACACTAGGGATTTTATGCAAAATATTTATCTTCTAGAAACCCAACCTGTAATATAAATACATATATTTCTAAAGACTATTGACTTCTTGATTTCACAAGTGTTCCATAGACCGCAAACAGATGACAACATTTTTTCAACTGTTTATTTCATAAGGAGATAATTATGTTTTATTAAATAAAAAATAATTGAAGTAGTGCTTATAGTAGTATACTTAGTTTTTCTATTTTATAATAAATATTTGTATAAATGTTTCTTTGCGTTTTACTTCACTGTACCAATTTCAGTGGTTTTAATAGGCAAATTAATATTATTTTTTTTATTATTACATATGTTATATATACATAAGTTATATAGAATAATTTCTCCAACTAACTATCATAGATAGTTTATTCTCATCACTGGCTCAACGAACAGTCAATTATTATTAATTCGAAATTGATATTTTATTGTAAGTGCTGTATTTTGTCCTTGTTCTAAACAGAGTACAGAGTGAAGCTAGTAATTAGTACTGCTTGAGTATAAGGATAAAAGCTCCTTTCGTCCAGTGCTGCTTGAATTTAAAATGCTTGGCAAGGCTCCTGCTTCTGAGGTTTGGACTCTCCTTAAGAATATGTATTAGATAACCATCAAAGAAATGCAGGTTACACCCTACTTACATCACCGTATGGGAGTTTACCAAAAAAATCTCCCTCTCCCCAAAACAGTTAAGACTGGATGACTAATTTCAGAATTGTAATATTTCTCTTTTTCTTCTACAAACTTAATTACATAGAGAAACTTGATTCAAAAATAACAGCCAAAGGGCTGTCAATAGAAAAATGTATTGAGTGAAACATTTAGTCCTTGTTGAAAACGTCTTTGGGTGGTGGTAAAAATGTAATAACGTAATTTCTGTACAGAAACTTATTATTAAACTTCACCCTGTTACTTGATGCTGGCTTTGATCTTTACACCGTTGCCTAAACCCTTTACTCCTCCTGAAAAGCTGATGGAACCCTAATTTCATTTAGTATCCCATCAAAACATCTTTCATAATATACCTATTTCAAATTTAACGATTTTTTTAAAGCTACAGTATTTTATAGACCGTTATAATTAGTTTATTTATTATAAATCCTTAGATAATTACACACAGATGTTAAAATTCAATGAATACATTATATATAGTAAACTATATATACAACACAGATTTTAGGTACGTGTATAAATATTATATTATTATATCTTGTACATCATGTATTATACTCATTACTCGTATTAAAGCTTAGATTTAAACTTAGATTACACGAAATCCAATGCATATAGTTATTTGTCATAATATTATCTGTTTCGTTTTTGGCCTAATCGACAATCACGTGACCAATAATTATATTTGACATGTAACTTTTAAGAGCTGAAAATCAGAGCTATTCTTTGAAGAGAGAACATTTTCAGTTCCGTGTTTCGGGGTTGTATTCTTTTAATATAACCCTTTATCTTTATGTAGTATTCGACCTATTTTCTTGATTAATACTTTCATCTTAGTCCTTGTAAACCGTCCCCCTATGTGACAGAAAACTCAAAGTTTCTTTAAATAGTTGGTTGTTAGATAGAATAATGATATACCTAAAGTTTTTGTATGTCTATAATAGTTCAGAATATATTAAGCCGATGTAGGAAACCCTATATAAAGTTTCAATATCGAATATATAAAATTTCCTATTAGACTACACTCGTTGTATGGAAACAGATACATTTGAAGCTAACATTTTATTTATATCGGTGTACATTTTGTAACGTAGAATTGAAAGTCTCTAGAATTGAACGAAGTCACTGAAGGTGAAAGTTCGGCTTGCATGGATTTACTTGAAAATTTGAGAATTCATCAGATCGTTATTTTCTAAAATTTTACTGTCTTGTTGTTTTATTTTAGCAATTTGCGGGTGATTACCAGCCTTGTATGAGCAAAATTAGTCCAGATTAACAAATTTTGAAGATTTAATTCATGATAAAGTTGGTTGGATACAGTTTATTTCTAGTTTTTATCATCATGTTTGTAATGAAATTAAATCGCAGCTAGGGGATAAAACTAAATAGCTTAAGATGAACTTTTAGTGCATATTATACCTATTTTATTTTGCATTACAAAACTTATCGTTCATTAAAAAGCTGCACCCTTAAATACCAGCTCTAACAATATAATAAAGAATATAACTTATATTGAAGGCTTGAAATATTTTATTGGTATACATATAATAAATTGTGACTTTTTTAGATATTTTATTATTATATTAACTTTAAATTTCCCCCAAATTTCTTATAGATGACCTACCCTTAAAAAATACTATATCTTACATAAGAAAAAAGTTAAAGCTATTTTTATGGTAACAAAGCGTATAAAATAATATATTACTTTTTACAATGTAATACCAATTTTATTTTACTACATTTAGTTTTAATGTATATTTATGAAATTTTATAAAAAAATCGTTTAATCTGCTATTACATCTTGCATACATTAAAATGTAATAAAATGTACAACACAGATCAGAGAAGAGAACTAAGATTACTTTTAATCTGTAATTATCTTTATAGTAGTTTTTTTTATTTTAGAACATCCGAAACTAAAATTGGTAAATTTGTTAAAAAGAAATGTCTAGCAAGATTGTAGCATAGTCCTTGTCGTCTGGATCAAAGGGAGCCTTAGGAAACAAATTTTGACCTTTTGTTTTAAGGTATTTTTAAGGTAGATCAGTACTAATAACAATAACTAATCAATAATTAACATTGTAACTAATCGAATAAATCTAAAACTGCGGTAAAATATGGATAATTAGAAGATATAGTCAATATAAATGTTAACAAACTGATGATAGTATACAATATTTTCACAGAACATTTGATTACATTTTATAGTCTCATTTGATTACTATTATACAACTATAGAAAACAAGATGGGATTTTTTTATACTGTATGTGCAGTGGGGCGTGGCCCGGAGAGATTTTCGAAATAAGAATATGCGTATATTCCTCCCAGGGACTGCAACAATATCTGTCTATAATTTCAATACAACCGATTGAATAGTTTACGCGTGAAAGAAAAATAAACGAATAAAGGCACTTCCTCATTTATAATATTTTCAGGATGATGGGTCAACTTTACTACCTTTTATAGAATATTCCATTTACATTAATTTACCATAAGTGATACATATTTTTTTATAAATGAGTAATTAAATGATATTTTTGTTTCAGGTAATATGGCTTTACATCCCGTGCTAGCTACGGTAATATTCATTATTATGATATCCATAAGTATATTAGGTATTTTTCACACATTTATAATATATCCTGTAACAATTTATTACTTCATCCATAAAACATTAGCCAAAGATCAGTTTAAAATAAAATTAAAAGTTCATATTTTTATAATAATATTTTGATACGTTTATCATGCATTTGTCCATATATTCTTACATAAAAGATTACAGGTATACAAGTAGGCTACGGAAAAATTTAAAACTTTTCATACAAAAATAAACAATGAAGAGCTAGTTATAAATAAGCTACAAATTCAAAGGTGGTATACGCGTCAAATAAGACGATTAATTCAGTATCTATACCATTCCTTCTTCAACATTTTATGCTTTAAATTGCCTAGTTTTTAGGAAATATATATATATATATATATATATATATATATATATATATATATATATATATATATATTAGGTATATATTATGATTATTATTAATTAAAATTATTTTAATGCGGAACTGTGAACATTTTTGGAAGCTTGGTTCTGAATCAAAAAACTTATTGGAGATGTATAGAAAATATTTTCCGTTAAAATTGTAAAATTTAAAACATTAGATTATTATAATTTGAAATACCGTTTGTACTGTAAGTAATAAAAGATGTATTTATGTAAGATGAACAGAGTTTTTGACTACCGCCAAAGTCACAGATCGCAATCATCCATGCAGTATCAAAGCATAATGTAAATATAAGAATACAATAAATCGTATAATATCAAATAAATTCGAGACTTAAAAAAATTGTCACGATCACGACTGTGAATAGTACCTGAAATTTTGATTCCTTTCATAATGAGGCATGATATGAATAAAGGGGGTATAGGAATAAAACCGTAGGGCTCAGCCACTAAAATGGGTCTACAGCCAAACGCCCCTTGACTAAAATTTCTAGGAAACAAGCCAGCGCACTGAACCCTTGTTCATTGTAAATGGAATCACAAAGAAATGCGCCTGAGACATACCGCAGCCTGTGTTTATGACAGATTTACCGAGAGGGCAGTGGGTCCCTTTTACATTGGTTAGGGTTACAATACTGATTGGCTATACTTGATATAATTCCTCTAAATTACTAAGGAAATAGAATGATATGCCTTTAATGATCGAGCTATTCTACTAGAAATTGCATGCGAAGCGGCGGATAAGTGGCAGTCCGTCTTATCTAAAACTTCAAACCAACATAAACATTGTCAAGCTGAAGATTCTAAAATTCTACAGCTATACTATTTCACCAGATAGTTTGATGTAACAAATATTGTCTTTAATTAAAAAAGTATGTCGGCCTAGCAATTAACACAAAGAGGCTTCCAATGGATCATTATGAAACAAGTTGTTAGCAATTTGTATATCGTTACTTTAAAATGCTGAGATAAAGGTTATTAAATTTATTATGTATAATTAGACAAAGTTAATGTATTATTCCTTCGAATTATGCCTGATCATTTCTTCTGTGTTTAATTTTCAACATGTATTTTTCTAATTAGTCACAAGTTGAAGCAATATTCTGAATCTAATTATATCACGTGAATGAAAATTATCTTCACCTATATCATATCTATTTATTCGCTAACCTTTAGAGATCCTTTACTCGAGTTGTTGGAAAAATCTCTTATCCGTCTGTCTATCTGCATGACATCTCGAACACAAACACACATATAGGCTTTATATTGTAAATGAAGCGTCATTTGTATTTCAAAAACATATATGAAATGATGATGGTGTATATAAACCTATAAGATATGGTTCTGCGTGAGTAAATATCTTTACAATGAGGAAAGAAACAGGCTTTTCCGGATATTTTCTAACGTTCAGTGATACAAAATATCAATTACACTACGTTTCGTGACCTGCAATCTGATCTCCTCTTCAGGTAAATAATTAGCTAAAAAGATAAATGCAAAGGAAGTTCAAATAAAAAAATCATGCCATAGCGTTGGCACACGCGTAAATCAGGAATTAAATGCATGAACCACATGCACGTAATACAAAACTAAACACAACACTAATTATTAGAACTGAACTACAGAATACTGGTTAAAGTAGGTCTACATTCACCGAAAAACCACCTACGAGTGAATAGAGACTAATAGCAAATCGCAATCGTAACGGCAGAAACAAGATGGCGGCAAAAAGAGGAAGGGAAAGGGAGTGTGCTTTTTTATTGGTTCATGCAATATGAACTTCTTAAAACCATACTGTTACTCCGCATTAGTTTATAATAATTAAAATATCTGTTTGATAGTTTTAGTTTTCTGTTTAATTCGTTTTTTTAGAATTGGCAACCACAGCGGTATAGTCTCCACTGATGATTGACTGGTTAGTTGGTCTGTGAATGTAATTAATTATTAATCCTATAATTTTTCTTATAGAGAAATGAGGTTCACGATATATTGTGCTAGATTCGCCCGAGTTCATATGATAGTCTTTATACCATTATACTAAAAGAATGGCATACAGGATTTCAAAAACTGTGTTTACAGTATAAAATGTAGTTGCAATAGTGAATGCATAGGCGAGACAAAAAGACCATTACACGTAAGGCTAAAAGAACACAAAGAAAACATAACAAAGATCAAAGAAAAAAGTAAACTATTGCAAAAAATCGTTAAAGACAGTATGATTTTGTATTTTTTATTCTTTTTTATCTTTCAATAATAAATCAATTTTAAATTTGAGTTTTGCATAGCACCTGAGCTAAACTTGTTTGTTTATTTATTTATTTATCAACGGTAATACACCATTTTACAGATAAGGATATCAAGATGACAATACAAATTATAGAAAAACAATACAAAGGTATCAACAAAGAACAAAACAAAATAAAATATTGCAAGCACGTCAACCAACAACAAGCTAAATCAATAAACAAACTTAATAAACTAAAACAACAATTCAATAACCAAGCAATCATTTTTTTTTTGTCAACCAATAATAATAACCAATAAGCTAATTCAATAGGCAAACTAATAAACTAAATAAACAATTCAATAAATAGAGGTAATACGAGGAAAGCAGTATAAATAATAACAATAATAGCAATAGCTAACATAACAATGACAAGAAACAACAATAACATACATAAACATAAAACAATAAGTAAGCTCGAAATATGGTTGTTATTAGAAATATGGTTCAGTAAACTTGTACCTAGTTCTAATAAATAATACATAAATACTTTATATTATTATTATATTAATGTACAGCATTACTGTTCTATCGTGTGAAAAGAAGACAATTCTGAAAGAGGAAAATAAAATCCACTTTTTGTTAAACGTAAAAACTCGTACCAATAAATCGATAGTAACCGGGAGGCACGGTGTTCTCTGAAGGATCTGTTATAAATATACCGTCTGTTTGTGAAATTCTTGTCAGGCAAATATTGAAAACAGCCGAGTTCCCATTGATTCATGTTTTGAACTGTTTCTGTTGTATGAGGAAATTAAATGTAGCCAACTCATAAATGATCACTTTTAGTAGGTACCTTGCGTTTAGTTCTATTATGGAAGGTTTGAGTCGGTCAGTAGTGTATTTATCTTATATTTATATTTTGTTTGTTGTATAACATGTACTAATGTATTAAAATGTCTGTATTAAACTGTTTTGGAGTAAGTTTAAAGTCCATTTCAAGGCAAAATTACTCGTTTTGGGTCACATATTATTTTATTTTGCCCGTTTTGGGAAAGCAGGAAGTTACTCCAGTGGCGGTCGAGTATTTACTCCACAATGATCACTACTCCCATTTACTGTCGTCATACATATGATATCATGTTATACATCAGTTTCCCCCTTTGAGCGACAATAAATTCTTATGTGCTTTTATGCTGGTACTAATAATTAATCTTTCCGAACAGTCTTTCATCCAGTTATAAATAACATTATTATTTCAAAATAATAATAATTGGGAGTGTGCTACAATACGTGCTACAATAATTGTAAGGTGGTATTCCAAATTGTATGCCTATTGCTTATTATATTAGGCCATACATTAGTATTAATATGCCATATGCTAATATTTGTCATGATTGTAATATATTTTCTCTTTATATATTGTATGATTTTGTTGTTACCATTATAATCACCCATAATATTCATGTGGAAATCATCTATACCACTTAACTAAACCCCAAAACTTTAGGCACCATGGGACTACCTACGCACATGACCTAGCACCATCTTCTATCTGGATGTTCCTCATATAAAAATGAAGCTTCATGCAAAGTTCTAGGTCACTTTCATTTCGATAGATTGTGTGAAAATGTAAACAGACATACATATTGACAGCTAGATAGACAGACATTACATTATTTCAGTACATTCACTAACGCTCAGTCAAATCATTGATTTCATTAAAAACTTATGCATTATAATAATTAAATATTTATATTAAATATATAATAAATATGTAAATATAATAAATTAATTATTCAGTGAGTATGCCTGCATGAATATAAATAATAATTATTATTTTCCTTGAAGCTATTTAACCAGCCATGATTATCGTTTCTGAACAAAACTGTGTGTTTTTATGAAACTGTTAAAAATATTTACGTTAATTTTACAAAACTATCTAAAAGTATATGTCTCTGTAGGTTTATCAATACTGTTTCTTGATACTTGCTGAATGAAATTGTCTTAGCTCAAAACCTTTAATTGTTGTTGGGATTTCCTTATAATTTGACCTAAAAAGGAAATTTCTCTTCAACTTCTTTCTCATTTCATTTAAAGTTTATTGACCAAACAGCATGCTCAGAAGTAACAATCAGCGGAATGAGGGTCTCTGTCCCTAAGACAAAGCAAAGTTTATTATGCACTTGTATCCATATGTAAATTTTCCTACCAGATCTAGAGTGAAAAAAATTCATACCAGTAAGCTAGCTTAAAGTTTCATAATATCAAAGCCACTATATCAAGATACGGTAATGCATACTATACATGCGTTTAAGAAGATGACGAAAAAGATGATACTACACAATAACAGATGGTTTGAAAGATTGATGGTTTAAAACATAGTTCTACCACCTTTATTGGAAAAAGATTGTGACAAGAGTCACTAAAGCTGAGGCACAGGTTGAAAATTTATTAAACTGAGGCTAGACGACGTTCATTGTTACCGTTGAAATATTTCATACCTGACCTCTTACACCGTGCATGGTTATCCAAGCGCAACGTTTTCCCGTTTCTCGATTTATATCATTCGATGTGTTATCTCTTGTGTAACGAATACGACCAAGCAAATACGTATAAGTCAACTCTGGTTTCTTCAATTATCAATCCTTTTGAAAACTTACTACAATTTAATTTTTTTTAATAGACATTTTTGATTTAATAAAAATCAATAAACAACCACTGACAGCAAGTTTACATCTGTACGAAAGCGCATCTTATATTTAATACTTAATAAAAGTATAATGCTTCAATCCACAATTGAAGGAAACCTTATAATTTCTAAAAAACTAATCTGGTGTAATAATGAAGTGAACTTACACATACAAAATCCAAGTAAAAGGATCAGAAAGTTTAATAGTCTTTAAATTACGCAAACTTAAAATCTTCTGAAATTTATAAGTCGTTTTACATTAGATACAGTGATATCTTGTATAGGTTAGCATAAAATTCTACCTACAGTTTTTTTTCTGAATGAATGTTTCAGAAATAATTGTACCTTTGAAATGAATAAATTTTGATATTTATAATTTGCAGACTATTTATAATTAAGACTAGTTTTTAAAACTGTTTCAGAAAAATACAATTTAGTTTTAAATGGCAGTCATATTACGTTTTAAAACTGTAATAAATAAAAACAATTGAAGATATTATTGAACGATAAATAGTCAAAATGGATTATTTAAAGCTAGAAAGTTTAGTGAAAAATGTATTTTACTACTGGAAATACTATATTGTTTTACTCAGCTTTGCCCTCTTTTAAAATTCAGTATTCTAGTAATTGATGTTATTTAACTACTGATTAATAATCAGCTCATTGTTGTCATTGCGAGTAATTGCTTTTGTTTGGATGCAATAAAGTATATTTTGCTGACTCATTATTAAAACTTTGTTTGGTTCATATATGTATTTTAACATAATACCCAAGTATTAATATATAATAATTTGTATAAACCATTTTTATAGCGTGGTTGATTTTACTTTAATCGAGTTAACTTTTATTAGTTAAATATTTTTTAATGCATTGAATAGATTAAATTAATAGTTTTTTTATACATCTTTTTACAAAAGCATTCATTGAAATACAAATGATGCAATAATAAAATTTAGTTGTAATTGTTTTTATTATAATTATTTGGTTACGATAGAAATATTTTAAAAATAAATAATTGTTTCATATAGTATTTTATGAAGATCCTGCATTCATACGAGGGTGATATTATATGTAATGCAGCAGGTAAAAGAAAGAACATATAAAAAGTGTCACAGATTCAAACAAAGGAAATCATATGAAAGTAAATTAACATTTCTATCGTCAATCCTATTCTCGGAATGGGGATTCTAGTATATGTATTTGTTCACATTACATATACTAATGAACATATTCCAGTAGTACTAATTCAACAACACAAATCCAAAATAAAACTAACGTTTACGTCATAGGATGTACTAACGTCAAACTAGTTTTATTTTTCATTTTAATGTGCTGTTTATCTTGGTTGACTTGTATTAGAAATAATTCAAAAACTTTGTTTTATGTACACTGTATAAACTGTAGTTGTATAGTTGAATCTTTAAAAGAATTGTATAGGATTAAAAAAATTCCATGAAAATTATTGATCGGAAATAACTAAATATATTTGAAAAAATTTAGAAATTGTTGAGTGTTCAAAAATGAAAAAGAGACCGTATAAACTGAAAAATATAATAATTTTACCACAATATTAAGGGAAATTAAGTAAGTTTTATTTTTTACAGTCATGTTTTATAAATTTATAACTAACTGCACGTAATTGCTAAAAATTATCACCTTCTTCCTTATTTTAGATTTTTGTATTTTTTTAGGTATAGAATAAGACTAGTTGATGATGCTGACTACCGCATTAGATTGATTTTTAAATAGTTTTATCCAAATGTTTTTTCCGTAGGGGAATAAATAAATAAATAATAAATTTGAATATTTAAACCTAACGCACATTTCTTTTCCTCATAGAGTACCTTGCACTACCTTAGTCTAAAGTGAGTATACAGAGTACTAATTGAATCAGATTCGTAAGGTCCTTGACCTTCACAGCCATGAAGATCGTTCGATTAAAGTGAATAGGAGGCAAAAATTATCGCTAATTTCCTGTTTTATTATTTACAAGAGTATCGAAATCTTAAAAGTGGTACAAACTAGCACTAATTAATATTAGTTAAATTTGTGATAAAAATGGCTTATTTATAGTGACTAGCCAATCAATTTCAATCTAATTGCAAATTCTCGGAGACTTCATTTCTGGTCGGTTTATACCTGCTGGTGAAATCTACACTATATTATATACTGATTAAATATAGGCAACGCAATGGAAGTCCAGGAGCAGCAGATCCCTAGCGTCAAATGTAAAATAATGGGGTATTGGTCAATAGGTTAGCTTACTGTAAAGGTTGATTGTTGTAGAGGTTAAGGATTCTTTTATTTTTCTTTCAGTTGTAGACATGAACTAATTTCCTGAGTCGCAGGAAGAATTCCGGTCCTCATAGAATTTCATCAGGAGGTGTATCCTAGCGCTATCCTCAGCTATAATCAATGTACTATAACTTGTAAAAAAGGCAAAAAGCCCATTTAAGACTAATTGCAATAAGAGTTTCCTCAGTTTCTTGTGCTTAGACTAAAAAGTTCAATAAAAGTATTTCCGTTTATCTAAGTAAACATTTTTTTAAATTTACATAGTGTTACTTTTATGAGCAATGTTAATATTTGTGTACTTATTAACATGTAGATTTTAGAATATATTGGTAAATTATGTAGGAGATTTTTTTGGGTCAATCGCTTTTCACTTTCAGTAGAAGCAACAACTATATTAAGTTTCACGAGTTATCTAGTATAATGCAATGAGCCCGTATAATGGTGGTAATTAAGATTATCTGTACTCTCCTTTATTGATATTGGGGCAGCAGAAAATTATCATTTCCGGTTATTGATTTCCGATTGTGGCTTCCACATTTGTAGGGCGGGGGTTGTTGCAGACATGATATTTGTACCGGATATTGTACCACATAGTCTTCACTGAATTTATAAAGAGGTTTATAGAAATTAAAAGGATCTTAGCACGTAATTGTTTACCTGTTTGTGATTAGATAATATAGCCAACAAATGAATTGTAAAACCATACTTTCTGCGATCTTAAAACATCTATGCGGTACCTGTAGATACCCGTTTAAATCCCATTATTCGGCTTTGTAAAATTAGATCAAGCATCCACATTGAGTAGGGATGCTTTTAAACGTCAAACATTTGTCAGTACACTTGTACGAGCAGTCCAACAATGGATTACGTCACAGTCATTGTTCATTCAATAAGCTGTTAATAAAAAAGACGGGATCTGTAATCATCGTTAATGCAATTGTCGGTTGAATATGATTATAATTAAGATAACTGAAATATAACACTTATCCTATTTCTTATAACTGGTCATTACTAGATTATAAAACTAAAACAGGTTTTAAAACCCAATGTTGAGTGTAATAAATGAAAATATTCCAGTCAACTTCTCAAGAATGAAACGAACTCTAAACTTTACATTTTGGATGTAACCTCTGTGTGGCCTGTCATGCGAAATATGTTATGGTAAACTAGTTTATTATATAACCTAGGAAAACTGCACTGATTGACTTTTTCAAAAAATTTGAGAATATACAGGAAAGTCTCAATAAAATTGTCATGTGCTGAAAGTGTTTTTACAGAGGAGCTACCAATCATAAGTCTTTGTCAAACTTGTGCCTTTTCGTGCGCTACATGAGACGAGGATCCACTTTCAAGTCACATTCTAGCATTCACATGTGCGGGATTCTGACTTTAGATGCTAAAATCCTTACTGAGACTACACCGTTGTCTCAATAATATGCCAGTAACCTAGACGGAATCTAATTAGTCTTAGAATTAGTTTATTAATACGGTAAATATTGTGTACCGAGCAATTAGATATTTTTTCCTAAATACATATTTTTGAACTAAATTGCTACATTCTCTATTTTTTTATTATGAAGGCTCACCATCACTTAAATAATTGCTTTATATTAAGCTGTCGTTCAGAGCAATACGTTTTTGTTCGTTATTTTATTTATACCCTTTAATATATTGAAATTTGCTATGCTTCATCCTATAAAACGACTTAGACGTATACACCTGAGACAAAAGTTTCTGAACTAAACGTTATATGAGTGCTGGGAGTAGTTTAGGATGAAAAATGTTCGTATACACTCTCAAGTTTTGCAATGTGATAAAGTGTAAAAGAAATGTGTCTTATTTAAGAAGGCAAAGGTATTTTTCGGTAACAAGCCAATGCATTCGTAATATGCCAGTTTATATGGTGCATATAAGTAAAGAAAAATTACTGAGGTTACAGAGTTCATACATCTCTACTTCGTCTCCCTGTTTTTATATATATATATATATATATATATATATATATATATATATATGTTATTTAAAAATATTAAATATATTCATTGTCTACTTTTACCTTAATAGAATAACAAAAACAACTTTTCCAATAGGTAAATGTAAAATTTTCAGGTTTTAATTTTTAAATACTATATAAAATTATACAATTAAAATAATATATTTAATTAAACTAAATAGAAAATATCCTTGCAATATGTCCCTTTTTTCTTTTCTTCTCGTGTTGTTTTGAGTAACGTGTTGTTAAATATATTATGGAACCAGGGCATATCATGGTAAAAGTATCGTTGTATTGATCTGGTCTTTAATTTTGTATAAACTTTGACCAAGGCTTTAACCGAGTTATTCAGTAGAGTGGAACGAAATTGTAAACAGTCTTTGTTTGTGTTTACACAATTGTTATGATTTCAGGGACCATCTGGCCTGGTGATCAGAAATAGAATGGAGCGTTATTGTAGATTTACGAATTAAGGTTGCAGAGAATTATCAAATGGCTTTTTAGAGCGTTTGAAATAATTGTTACAAACTGTATTAATAAATCTTAAGGTAAATACCTCATGTATTCTATTTTATTATACAAACCAAGACAACGAGTTTTATGTTGCTAATTAATTTATTTTATTTTTATAAAACTAAACCCAAAAGAATATCGGAATGAACCTAAAAGAATTATGTAGGAAGTTGAATTTGTACAAGAAAGGCTAGAATTATGGTGATTAAATCCTTAATGAAAACCTCTCAGCACGTTACAGGTAACAACACACTTATAACCTTAGATATCTCCCTTCTCTCTTGTTTACTACTCTTGTTGCAATACTATCATGTTTACTATTACTGTGCCCTCCTAAAGACAAGGCAAACAATCTTTTCCAGTGTAAAAACATTTCGGTCCCTACTGTTTGGCATAAAACTGAATTGTTAAGGGAAATGGAGACACAAGAGCTTTAGAAATTAATGTCAGAATATATTTTCATTGTTGTCTTTAGTCTTGGATAAAATGTCATATCATAATAAAAAAAGAGAGAGAAAAATTAAAAATACGTGCCTGGACCTTTTTACTTGAAAATTTGCGGGACCGTCTATAAGTTCACCATTTCCGTGCAGTTTAGAAAAACATGTGTGCGTATTTGGATAAATATTTAAATGAAAATGAAGTGATCAATAGACCATGATTCGGGATCCTAATGGTGTAAGTCATATGTGATTAAAATCGCTATATAAAAATGGTTTAAATCTTCTATTGAAAACGTTAATGAATTACGAGTATTAATGGCCCTTAAAACATCTATTCAAACTACCCTTTTTTAACATTTTCACTGTAGCAGATTCTTTACGGCTTTGCAGCGTCTCAGTACTCAGTGACACTCAGTACACACAATCAGTGAAGGTGATAACTAGATTTATTATAGATATACATATTTTACAGTCGTTTAAAACTATTTGACATTTAATTATTTGTATTTAGTATTTAAAATTTCTTGATGAAATTAAATATGTACACTTTCCTTAGTCGTATAAACAATATAAAAATAAACGGTAAAATTTTACACGTATTTTAGAAAAAACAATTTAAACACTGAAATCCCTCCTCTTATGAAATTCATTAGAAATACAATTGCTACGTACTATTACACAGCTCTAAGAAACTCCCGAAGGACACAGAGACGACATAATATTAAACGTTAAGTGCAAGTCTTATTCCAATTTGTGTAAACATGAATATTCATAGTCTGTTTCGGATTTCAGCTTAGGGCGTTCTTTGCTATTTAGATGCATGTTTATACTTTTAAGAGGAAAACAACAAAAACACTGGTTTCACTTGAGTATATCATGTCAATTTTACAATATTCTTTCAGGTGTAAATTGATAAAATGAATGCAGTTTTACTTGAGTTAACAGAACCTAACTATTGATATTTTATTCTTGTATTAGTTTACCTACCATTGTTATACCATTTGGAAAGTTATTTTTTTGCTTGTACCGATGCAGAAACTGTATTTCAGAATATTGCCATTCTTACAAGCCAAGCTCAGCGGGTACTTCACTTATTTAATGATTCTATTTGCCGTAAATATTTGTAGATAGGAATGAATTTCGCCTAAAGCATCATATACTATTGAACCATTGTTAAGATCTCATTGCATCTCCATCGATCCAAGGACACTTATTCGTAGGTGTTGAGGAACCTCTTTAAAAAGAAACTATAGTACATGAGATAGCATTAGAAAAATCTCTCCAAATTAGGAGTTTTTTCGCCAAGGTATCCTTTATTGTAACACACCTGTGTTTACTGTTTATTATGATTTAGGATTTCCCCAGATGTCAGAGGAAAATGTTAGAGTATAAGTTTAAATATTAAGTATCTTGGAGATTACACAAATAAATGGCTAAAACATGAAACTTTGGTTATTACGTATGACAAAGATTCTATTTACTAGATATTCTATCGTGAGTTTGTTTTTAATTTATTAATGTCGTAAAATTTAATACAAAGATGCATTAGAAAACGTAAAACTGGAATAAATTATAATATAGTTAGGAAAATCGTCGTTTTATACAAATTGCATATAATATATAAAATATATTATATTGTGTATCGTTATAAACATTTCTAAATACGTGTATTGTAGCTTAGATAAAATTAATTGATTTTTATTATGAATCTTTTTTGATCTTATAAATATTGTTATAATAAATTTGGGTATTTTATAACTAACAGAGGTAATTAGGTATACAGAAACAACAAGAATTTATAATATGTTTCTTAAAAATGCTTGTTTATCCAAATTGCCACATTACAAGCATCCCTATTGATGCCAAGACGTTTATGCGTCACGAAATACACTTTCCTTTGAGCTACATGTAATAAAATTGTATGCTGATTTATTGATTGAAGAGATTAATTCATTTATAATTTAAAAGTTAGTAAAGATAACAATAAAGACTATATCGTGTTAACAGGCAACACACTCAAACACATAGGAATAATAATTTTGGACCTATAAATAGTAACTTTCAACATTTTCAAATGGTTTATTCATTTAGACGTACAACTGTAAATATGGGTTGAATTCTATATAGTATAAACATATAAAAAATGTTTAAACTATATTATATCTCAACTGCAACTTCCAGATCTTCTGCATGATACTTTAAAAAAAAAATAAAATTTATTATCATTTAAATTATTTTTTAAGTATTATCATTACAATCTTCAATGATTTAAATCTTAAATAATCACACAAAATTACTATCCCGTGAAAAATTGTAATTGCAATAAATTTTTCAAATATAGAATTTCAAAATATTAAATGTTTACACTTATTTACACAATAATCACTTAACTAGTCACTACTAACTGGATATGCCACATTGAAAAAACCGGGAAATATCAGCGTCATAGAGGAAAACACCCCCCATACTTTAAAGTTTAAGAACATTTTTCAAGGCATTGGTAAAATAAAAATGTAATTTCTCAAAACAAAGGATACGGGAATTTAGTTAATGGTATAGGCAAACAGCTGAATTTTCTGTGCATTTACTACAATAACTCATTAAAATACTATAGGAAGGTTAAAAATTTCGTGTTTAAATCGTCTGAGCCAAGCAGGGTCGTGGGAGATAATGTAATGTTGGCTATGGTAGGGGCTAATAAATTATGCTCTGGTTCACAGTAATTGCAGAATATTTTCAATTAGCGTATTATTTTGTTGTGTTTACATGTATTTTGTGTCCCAAAACAATTGTTTTTAAAGTTTTGCATAAGTAGATATTTTATTCTTGAATTTATGATTTTCAAAGGAAATATTATTGAAAACCAACTTTAAGTTATTTTTTACAGCGGAACAGGTATTATTTTAATTTAAATTGGATAGTAAAAACGTGGATATTAAACGATATTAATAATGTAAGATTGTAAGTTATTAGAAGTTAAATCATCATTTAGTTCAAGTATTGTTTAAATTTTTGGGAATATTTTTTGGGTTATTTATTTAATCTGAAACAATCAGAATAGATTAATACATCAAGATTTAGAAGGGGTAGTTTTGAAGCAGTATATTTTAAATACAGTTTTTTACCCTTGTATGGAACACATGGCACGAAGAATACTTAAATAAAGCTTTAATTTAATTTAAATTTTGCTTCCCTTATATCAGAGAATATATCGATTTATATAAGGTAATAATTGAAATGTTATAATTCATTTGAATTTCATAAGAGTGTTTCAATTTATTTTAGTAATGAATTTGAAGTCAAAGAGTTTTTGAATATTTAATTTAAATTTTATTAAGCGGAACATTGCCTGAGAAAGCTTTTTTGAGGAAAAATGGTCTTGTAACCAATTAGTTGATTATATAGAAATATTTTGAACCATTGCCTCATGATTACTTCATTACATGACAATTTTTAGAAATTTGAAATTCTCCTGCCTATCTTAATTAATTAGAGTTAGTATTAAATAATTTTAAAACTAGCAACAGAAGTGCAGATTGACAAAAACAACAGACCTAGTTTACTTAATTCTTTGAAAAACGTGAAAATTGCATGCAAACGAATTATACAATAATAATTCTAATAATGACCTTAATAAATGTACGTATAAGAAATTGTTATAAATTATGAGAAACTAGAACTTAAATATAAATGTAAATATTAAATAAGAAATTAAAAATACAATAATTAGTATTTGAATGAAGTAACAGATAGAGGCATTAATGCCAACATCAACAAATTAGTATAACAATAACTAAATAACTATACAAATCAATAACAGCAAATTAATAAATAATAGTAAGTACAGATATAATAAAAACCTTTTGTGCATCTAAAGGAGGTGCAGAGGTAGTACTGAGATTAAAAAGAATTCTTAAACCAGAAATGGTAAGTTTGTTTGTTTGACCACCTTCCTGAATTCATGGAGAATGCCACAATGACATGAACCCATCCTGATATTGTATTTTCAAAGACCTCGTCAGATGAATTGAGTGGGCTATTTTTCATTATAATTAGTGGGATAAGCTTTTCTTATCAGAAGATCTTGTTGGACCAACAATTATAACTGATCTTTATCCGTTTAGTATCAAGAATATTAACTATATCTTTGATATTTAAAATTCATGGGAATATAGGTTTTTAACGAGATAAAAAAAAATCATTTAACCTAGTTATTTTGGAAATCTCTCATTACAACAACGCAATTTGCTACAAAACAAGCTGTTTATTGTGAAGCATATTAAATAGTCTGTAAGGCACTTAACATGATTGAATAGATTGCCTCGTTCCTTCAATAACAATAATTCAATTGCACACTGTTATGATAACTGAGAATGAGAATAATGATAAATTACTGTACAAATAAAACTTCTTTTTTTAATTGGCACTATTTTTTCGGTAAAACCCGTCTTTCAGGTGCATAAATATTGTATAAAATATAAAAAAATATAAAAGAGAAGAGGTACAAACAAAAGTAAATAAAATGTAAATAAATTATATTAAATACAGATGAGATGAACTAAAATAATTGTCCTATATGTTGATTTTAAATTTAGACGTTTTTAGCTAAGTTATCTGATGTTGAGTCAATGTGGAATTTTGCTCTTTAAAAACCAATTGGTGACGTCAATAGTCTTTACCATGTAATTAAACTACATAATTATTCAATAGTTTTCAGTTATGTTCATTAAAAGCCTGCCAAACATTACCCGCAATGCCTGAATCTGCAAACGAGCTATAAATAAGAATAAGAATAAAAGCCACTATTACCAGTAGTAAAATATTATCTTCCGTAATCTTTCTCTTTTATCTATTTTTAAAACTATAATTAAATTTTTCTTAACGATTAAAGCCATATAACTGGGAATTATTATCAAACAATTGAAATCTGTACTATTTATTTACATTGTCGCGGTTAACATGACTTTCGGTTGATAGTATATAAGTTATAAACAGTAAGATCATTTCAATCTGATATTTATACGGTATAAGTTTTTAATTTAGAGGAATTTTACGTTGACGTAAATTCATGAACATTAGTGTCGTTTTAATTACTATAAAGATTAATGAAGAAAAGAAACTATAATATATCACGTAAAACAACAATACATTAATAAAAAAAACGAAAAGTCATTATGTATATATTAAGCATATGGTTAGTTACTTTTTGTAAAGTATGTTATATAAATATACACAAAATATACATAGAATACAATGTAAATGAAAATAAAATTTCATGATTAAGATTAATTACTATTCATAGCTACCAGCGATATATGTGTAGTATTAATCGCTAATTTTACATAGAATAAAATATCCGAAATAATACATTTACCTAAGAAAATATGAGCAGTATAAACTGAGTTACCCTGTTAGACAGTATAGACGAAAGGATATTTCTGTAAGGTGTATTACTCTGTCAGAACATTGTAACGTAATATCCTTAAGGTATTTTCTGTGTGGAAAGTTTCCTACTAAACTTTTCTCTGTTGCTTTAAAAGTTTTCTATCTTAAATTAGTACCATAAATAGTTCAATATTTGTTTGGGCTGTACTTGGAAGGTGCCTTGTAATATGTTTACTTGAACAGTAAAACAACTTGTTTTTTTTTCAAAAAGCATATGTATTATATTATTAGATAACTTTTTATTCATTGAATTAAAACATAAACTTGAAAAATAAAATAATATAAATAAAATGTAAGAACTTATGCTTTAATCTAGTAATTTTTAAATTCTACGTTTCAATATTTTTAATTCTCTAAATTTAATTAATTATATTCCATGTCTTGAACGTGCTTGTAAATTGCATGTTCTAACCTTGTAGAGATAGATCACTCCAATATTATTTAATATTGACAGGGATTTTATTATGGATTCTTTCTGAAGAATCTTTATTATTTAAAAAGTGAGGGGTCTTCGTAGTCAGTGAGATATAATCAAGAATAATGTAAGATAAATGATCGACATCTGAAAACAAAATTATCACACATTTCAAATATTGGTATTAATTTTATAATATATTTATACTTTTTAGGTTTGGTAAAAAAAGGTTGGGAGTGCCTTTTTGCCAAGTGATCTAACACGCCGGACTTTGGATCCAAAATGGGATCGGCTCAGGTCCAAATCATGTATGTGACTGTTGTAATTTTTATCAGTATCATTGATCTTGTACGTATCATCGTTCTAAATAAACATAAATAAATAATTTGCATTCTTAAATAAAAATAAGAAATATTTACCTTACCATTGATTTCAAAACACAGCTTTGAACTGAGAACTGAAATTATTATTTGGATTAAAATTGTTGTAGTCAGTTTCAGAGGTTGTTAATTATGACCGTGCCAGATTGTAATGAATTACAGTTAAGTAGTTATCGTTTAAGCTCGTATTAATGTTGGAATTCACTTAAAATCTAACAATACATTGAAAACCTTATGTGTAATTGTTACATTTAAATAATAAATTTAATTAAAATCCATTTTCAAGGTTTCAAAAAATAACTATGATTTGTATTGCTTACTATTATTGCTGAACCATTTGCGGCTAAAACATGATTGGTCAACTGGTGGCGATATAAAATATTTTTAGTCAATAAAATATTTTGAAATATTTAACAACAAACGTGTAACAAAAAAGACGTTTTTACAATTTAGTAATTTTGCTATAGTAAAACGTGTGATAAATAATACAAATAAAATAGAATTTTTGGTTTTTTTATAAACTCGCGGAGAGTAAATTGTAGGTAATCAAAATCTTAATAAAAATATCTGTTAATAAAGCGATGAGTCCAACTTTTTTTCGCATATGGAAATAAAATTGTACATTATTTGTTAGAAACATGAGGGACAATAAAGGGACGCATGTGGTTTTCATGTTGAAGCAACTTGTGTAAAATCTATTTAAGTGCTTTTTAATTAATAAGTGCGATATCAATTTTGACTAATTTTGATCT
Source organism: Homalodisca vitripennis (assembly GCF_021130785.1). Taxonomy (NCBI): domain Eukaryota; kingdom Metazoa; phylum Arthropoda; class Insecta; order Hemiptera; family Cicadellidae; genus Homalodisca; species Homalodisca vitripennis. The sequence continues at coordinate 102,887,707 of NC_060213.1, forward strand.
TAAATTTATATAGACGCAGAGGTTTTGCTGGAGTAGAAGTGGAACACGTGGATTCAGGTAAAATCGACATAAACCGTTTACTGTCGTTCAAAGTGGAAACTGTGGTGTCACTTCGTCACTTAACACGACATCGTGTTTCATCATTATTGTGGAGTGTTGAAAATTATAGGGCAATTATTCAAACATCGTTCCAAAACCTGTATGGCTCTATGTGTGTAACCTTTTGAGTTACAAGAAATTGCGTGACATCAATAAATAAAATATGACGTTTTTAGAGTTTTAAAACTCACAGGCGTTTTGTAATTTAATTATGTAGCATATATTAGGGTGATATACCTAACTTACTCTTTTAGATCACAAGACTGTTAAGCAGATCGTAATACCAACTTATAACTCAAAGCTTTTCTAAACATTACTTATCAGTTGGTTACTTAAATTAACAATAGCTTAGATACGTTCAAATATTGATTTCTTGAATAAATTTTGATATCTCAATCAATTGAAGTTTAAAGCTTATGTATTTGCCTGGCAAAAAATTTAGATATGAGTCATATTATATGTATTATTTGTGTAACGGTAAATGATTTTTAAATACGATAAACGATTTACAACTTCAGAAGTAAAAATAAAAAAAGAAAATAAAGGATAACCGGTTATATTATGCCATATCTCATCGTTAAAATTAAAAAAAAATATAACACTAATTTTCGAGAATGGTTTTAGAAAATCTTAAGAAAAGAGGTAAATCTTAATCAAAACCTTCTATCCAATCATTATTTGATAATTAACTGAACAGAATCAAAGGTAACAGCGGAATGATTTATACGTCGAAAGAAAATAAGTATTACTTTTACAGACAGGAGTCTCAGCGCCGCTTTGCTTGATTGGTAACAGATTTTACCAATAAATATCCTTTTTTTAAATAAATATTTATGATTTTTACAAGAAATTTAATAACATTCGATATGGTAATATGTGATCAGTTGTTTGATTTACTCCTTCAAAACAGTATTATTCCCTGAGCGTGTGCAAAAGCCTATTACTCGAGAAGGTGCAAATTTTATCTGTCTGTCTGTCTATCCAAATTATATCTCAAGGCAGTTTGATGATGGCGCATGTTAATTGAGAGTATAGTTCTTAAGTAAATTAGTTATCATAAAAATGTGCCCTTTATCACAAACAAAGTTTTAATGTCCAAACCATAATATATCGTATTATTATCGTCATCAGTTTTACATTGAGCCTGTTCCCCTAAATAAAGTTGTAACAAGTCATCGAATATCTTTTACAATTATTTTACTATGGCAACGTTGTTTAAACAGAAGAAATTTATGTTTTCTTTGCATGTCTTATTCGGAAAGTTTGTGAGTGAATTGTTTTATATCAAAAATTATATTCTATCTAAACGTCGATTACATTACCTGATTTTTACCTTATTTAATATACAATAGATAAAGGGCAATATTATTGCATTCAAACTTGAGGTGCGTTTTATATCATTATTATTTTGTATTTATTTAAAATTCCCCGGATTATGCTATTTTCAATCTTTTTAATCCTAACATGCCTAAAATAAATCTTTCATGTTATTGATCCTGCTATTCAAAAGATTTAAATATAAATGGAATTGCAATTCACAAAAGACTTATAATGGATGCGTTTAAATATATTCTTCTACATATTTCACATATACAATGAACGTATGAGCGTTTGACTTTAACGCACAGGAATCTCGGCCAATAATCACCAATACTCCACATCAATATTTGCCGGCTTCAATATTATGTAGTCGATAAAACACTCGTCACTCCGAGATCAGCTGTCCAATAAAACAGATATACTTTCCTCATAACCCGAGTTCAATATTGTAAAAAAAATACCGAAACATTCTTTAACAATTTAACAGTGAAGAATGTGTTGTTGATATCCCATGGGAAGTTATTTATCGGTGATATTTATTGCAAAGGTCTACCTCATACGAAGTAATATCGCTGTTTTCCTCTATCACGAGTTTTTGTTTTAAAAGTGATCGTATTAGGTATTATTTGGTAGATTTTCCAATAGCACAGTGTAGTGAATACGGCAGTTTTTGCAAGATAACCGAATCAAGTTGAGAGAGACTGCCGCTTGAAGGAGTGACCGCTTAGCGATCCTCTCCTTGCTAGAGCCGTCCTGCCTTGGAGGTGGTTTGGAGGCACCTTTAAACCTTTAGACCCCAGCTTGCGTTAGAGACCTCAGCTTCTTTGATCTAACTGCCTGGCAAAATAATCATCTATTTGACTTTCATTAAATATTCCATAGACCACCTCAGTACAATGTACTCTCCAAATTATTTTATATGTAGTGTAAGATAGATAAATAATTATTTCATAAAAATACTAGATAAACAATTTAAACATCCTTTGAGCCATTACTAGTATATCAATAATGAGAGTAGCGTTTTATTTTGTGATGTCTCGTAAAGGTAAAGCAAAACTTCAAAAAGACATCGGATCCAATATTTTAAACTTGAACGCACATCGACATGTTAACTGTTCATTGCCGAGTTACAGCTAATAGTTATATCATTGTTGTAGCGTTGTTTAAGTTTTCATGAAATGCAACACTTATAATAATTGTAAAATCAAATATTCTCGTGTTTTCATTCGGCGTAATTCCTACATTCTTCATATTACTCTACATAACATTGGTATTATATATACAAGATAAATCGTTTTACTGTAAAGATTTACAATTATTAATTTAATTACATTTTGGGTTTTCTTCCTAATTCACATAAAAATGTACGTAATAAAAACTATTTGAATTAAGTATTGAAACGAGATTGCGCAATATGTTCTATATCCATATTATTCTCAAATTGAATTTAAATATTAAATTCACAAAAACACTTTACGTAATAAATTGATAAATTTCTTCTATGAAGTTTGTTTTTAACGAAGACAGGAGTTTTCTGGGGACATTTTACAATCGTTTAGTAATAAAACAAATCAATAATTTTACCTAATGATTTGTTATTATAGAAATGAGCTATTTAGATTTGGTATATTGCGTTCAATATTAGCGAGGCCTGTTACGTAATATGTGGTGGTGTGGTGTACTCTTAACTTGTTATTCATAAGTTTGTATTAGTAGTAAATTTTAATATGTGGCTAAATAGGTATATAAAGATGAATAAGAGGGGAATTTATAGTTATATGAAGAAAGTTAGTTGATTAAACACTGAAACATTTTCACGCATAACAGTCCAGTGTGGTAACAAGCACACGGCACTAGATGCAATATTAATTCTTTTCGTGACATTCTTTAAGTTATGAATTTCCAGCTACGATTATACTTCTGGTATATACGTATTTGTCTCCATAAAATATCTGCCAATACAAAACGTAAGAACTAACGAAGTTCCGTTTAATGTGTAAAATTAACCAAAGGTATAATGTAACACTATAGTAATCCTCTTGTGTACGAACAAAGAAGTATTGTCAAATGTTTTTAATCAACTGGAAATAATTTCCGAATGTAATGTAATATTTTATATATAGCACATTTTATACATTCGAATGTAGAGCACATTACAAACGCAAGGTGGTTTTGTTTACAAACTCTTACAATATTAACGTTAAACTTACAACAAAGACATATTTATTATTAAAGATAACAGAGTTTCATGCAGGGCTGTAACCCTCACATAACAAAAACCGAAACAACCCATACTCAATGTAATTGGAGTTTAGAACATTTGTTCAGATTCCACCAAAACATAACAATTATTAGCATAATTTATAATTAGATTATTCTTCTCCAAACCTGACACTAATTTTTGTTCCTTGCAACGATGTATCATTTAATAATATGTAACAGTTATCACTGAGGCAATGAATTGATAAACGTTTACTTATTAACGACGAATACCTTTTCGGTTGCTACCCAAGGATGACTGCAACCGCGATCACACAAAACGCGTTCGACATAAAGAATGTAACATTTAATTATTAAGTTGTGTAGTATTAATTATTTAATTGGTGCATTAAATAGAAAAAATAATAATTGAAACCACAAATATTTAGTTACATATATAGAAATGTATAACATATAAAAATTTTAAAACAATATTGCAAAACCTCTTAAAGCTATAAGTTAATAAGCATCAGGCTGTATGTACATTATGTTATGTTTGAATAGCTTAATTATTTATGTTTTGAATACTGAATGAAATTATTTCATAATTAAACTTATTAATTATTAACTAATGTGAATGCTTTAAGCAATCCAAACGAACTCGTGCTCAAATTTCTTATTAGCCTAGGAATCCTGGAGCTTCAATTTAATCAAGAAAGCCTACTCCTACAGGATTAGTAGTAGTGTACCTAGTATCAGTTTAATGCAATCGACGTATGTGATAACAGCTCAGTGCTGAAGTACTGAGAGTAAGTGCCAATAAACGCGAAGTGCAGGTTAAGTGCCACAATAAGTGGTTTAAAAGTGACTCATTACCGGAATCGTCAGTCTTCATTAAACTTTGAACAATGCGATGTACTCAACAAAGCTCTTTGACAGTAAAATCTATCCGTAGTATCTGAACCGATAAAAAACGACACTGATGATTTAGAAGCAGGTTTTGTGAAAGTAAACCATTAGAATTGTTAATATCCATATCCCCATCGTACTAATAAGAAAACCACTTATGACATAGAGCTGTAGACGGCCTTGTTAGTCCTAAGCACGAAAATGAGTTAAGTAAGGTAATTGTTTTAGTAAAACAAATGTAAATGGTGTTGGGATTTTTCTTACAATCTAATCTATAAACGAGATTTCTCTCCCAATACCTTGCCTCTCTACGTAACGTTTGTTGAAGAAACAATATTCTCACAAGAAATAATTTTCAGAATGAGGGTTTCTTGTCCCAAGGCTGAGCAAGAGTTTATTCTGCATTTCTAGAATGAAACAAAATTCCATAAATCACTTTCACAACATTATTTATAAAACTCAATTTCAGAAATGTGACCTATTCTTTTATAATTTTACAGTATGTGATACAAGCTAGACATTTATGCCAGGAAAGAATAAAAAAGATGATACTCACAAAATCAGGTGGATAGAAAGGTAGATGGTTCAACTAGCTCAGATTGACTACTTTTATGGATATAACTACATATTAAATTCCTGCTGCTATTTTACTCATATTATTAACGTATATTATAGAAGACACTGGAGCTAACGAATAAGAATAAAATGGAATATATTGGTGCTAGAATACTATGACTGTTACCTGATAAATATTCCATACCTGACCTATTACTTCATAAACAGCAGTCTGGGCGCCAACTTTATCCGTAATTAAATTTGTAACTTTCTATCTGTTAACTCTTGTCTAATTAATGAAATGAAATCACGTAGTTAGATACAGCATGTATGTATACTTCAATAATTAATGATTCTGGTAAATCACTCTAATTCCATTATTTGTTATATTATATTCATAACTGAATTATTGTTTGCCCTGTTAGACTGTTACTGTACTGTAATTTTACAATCACTGAAAACAAAGTCAATTCTGTTAAAATATATCGATACAGAATATTTAGTAGTTGTAATCTAGAGTAAAACTTTAAATTCCTACTAAATCATCAGGTTTAATCAGGAATGACTTTTAAAAAATTATCTAAGTTAAAGAATGGTCCTAATCCCATTTATAAAGTCTAGTACTATAAATTACTCTATTTAAATTATAAATTGTTACGGTTAATTTATTCGTAACACACACGACATTTGTCATAAAATACAAATTTCCTTCATTTACTTTACCGTTTACCTAAAAATATAGTCTGCCTGTCAGTGTTTACTAGAAAAATGTTTCAGCTTTTCATTGTATAAATTTAAAATGCATACTTTTCAAAACTGTTAGTCCATAAATCTCGTTTTTGAAATAGATTAAGAGAAACATAATTCTATGTTTTAAATGGCAGCTATCCACAGTCTGCATTGCAATAACTCGAGAACGAAAGATTTTAAACAATAAATGTAATGTATAGTCAAGTATGTTATTCTTTTATGCGAGCTTTTTAACGCCAAATTTATTTCACTGCAGTAAATAAGAGCGGTGTAGTAAAAGTTGTACTAAGCGCCATTTTCTCTTGAAATAAACTGCTCGAGAAATTAATATTGTTAATTTACTGATTAATTATAAGCCTATGGTTGCCCCTTTGAGTAATTGCTTTTCTTTGGTTTCAATAAATCCTGTTTTAATGAATTGCTATTTCATTCTTGTTTTTTTCATTTATTTTTGGCCACAACGTGTCTACGTAATAAATATAGAAATATATGGTTTCCTCAATTGTTTCATTACAATATTCTCTTCCTTAAATGATTTGATTTAGAATGTAAAATATCTAAGACCTTTTAAGTGCTAAAATAATTTGTTTTAATACAAATGAAATGTGATAGTGTTATCTTAATTTGAGTTTATTTAGAAATTAAATTCATTTAAAGTAAAAAGATACATAAATAAAATCGAGTTTGAACTATTTATTATATAAAATAACATTTATTTTGGTATAATACATAAATGAACAAACGTTAATGTTTATTTGATAATTTATGAAGTTCTTGTATTTTTTTAGTGTTTAATATTATATTTTTGACATTAACTAAAAGAAAGGACGTAGAAATTCAGTTACATGAGTTTGAAGAAAGTATATTACATGATATGTTACAGTAAAGAAGGTAACATTGTTTTGAGTTTTACAGCAAACGTCAAAATATATAGAGGTACTAAAAAGGTAAAAAAATCGTATGAATAAAAATATTTGGAAATATTTTAGAAATATTAAAAAAATTTGTTGTAGTACAATCAGTAATGTACAAAATTAAATAATTTTGAAACAATACATTATGATCCTCCACCATTTTTATTTATAACATCTCCAAAATAAATCCCTTTCTTGAAATATATGTTTAATTCCATATTATATTGAAGATCATGGAATAAAATATTTCAGTAGTAATCGTTCAAAATCCATAAACTGAAATGAAAGAAACGTGTACATGATAAGAAATGCTAACACAAACCTAGTTTTATTTTTCTTTGTGCTTAAAATTTAAAAAAATATTTTATTTAAGCTGTATGTGTACGATTTTAATCCTTATAACAATTTTATAAATATCTAACTATCTTGAAAACGTATCAATACATTCTTTTTAATATAGTAAACGTAAAAAATAAAAAATAGAAATAATATAAGTAGCAGACGTAGTTTAATATTAATACCGTAGTATAGTAACAATAAGTACATGTAATATATTTTAAACATTTTTAGAGATTTTTTATTTAAATCACTGATTGTTGGGGAATAAAATGTCTTTAAATCAAAACTACACAAGCCCAAGTAAACTGTACCAAAGCTACCAGCAGCTATCTTTTTCCAAGAAATTTCTTTTCAAACATCCCTTTTCAATCTTTTCTATTAATATAAAAGTACTTTATAACTGGTTTATATACCAAACGGTTCCTATGGCGAGGGATTCTACAAAGTTAAACTAATTTAATTAAAATATAAAATGAACTTACAGATATATATATATATATATATATATATATATATGTGTATAATATCAAGTTCAAATTTGAAGGTATGTACACAGCTGAAAAATATTATTTTCGGTGAATCCTGCAAGAACCAAATTGAAGGAAAAAGGATAAAAAGGTGCTAATGCAGTGAACTAGAAAGTTCAAAATATAGCCCACTAAAACTGTCACCTAGAATAAAATGAATGAGGTAATAATTATTATTTTATCCACTATGTGGATATTAATGTTTACAATTTTAATTGCATCCAAAATATGCTATTAACGAAAATACCGTGATGATTCGGAATTGCTTATTTTTTACTATCAAACTGCCATCGAAGTTTATGCATTTTACGTCAATTTCAAAAATATTTGAAAAATAATTTGCTTTTATACGACCCAAAACTATCAATTTATTTGGGTTTCAAACTTTTAAAGTTACCCCTAAATACAAATACAAACTATACGTGAATGTTTAAATCAGATCTTTATTATAACCTTTTTTTTGTAAATATTAATTGTATAAAAACTTAATACTGATGTAAAACTAAACAAAATGCGCAGTAAAACCTTTACCACTCTGTTATTATTTACTGTTGTGAAATAAATATAACTTACTATATAAATATTAGACATACACTAATGATTGTGTCACATAATGAGTCTGTTATGTTTGTAAAAATCTCTCATACTTTTTAAATTTAGCAAGAATACTTGAGGTCACCGCAATAAAAGGTTTATGTATAATCTTAGTTTCTAGATCAATTTCGTAATGTAATAAAAGACCTTTATTAAACAAAGTCACTGTTTTTTAAACAGTCACTGCAGTATAAGAAACAGCTGTCCCATGTTCATCATTAAAAAACAATATATTTCTTATCTTTGGAAAATAAATACTTAACGCTCCCAGTAAAGTGCAACCATTATATATATTTACTGCTGGCACTATTTTAATATTGTACCGTAAATTAGTTAATTAAATTTCATACAATGTAAATTTCGCAACCTAATCAGCCAGTATAATATAATATTATTTTACATCCAATGTTCCGGAACTAAATTATTGGGCGGAGTAACTACCTAATTGGCACGCGTATGAATTTTTTTCTTCTAACCCTTTGTAGCAGCCCACCTACGTAACCGATCAGACCTCGCGCGCTTTGTCTATCTAAAAGTGGTGCTTATAAGTTTTCGTAATTAAACTGAAATTATAAGTAAACTTTGTATTTTTTAGTATTTATTACTACGACCTCAGAAGTCACCACCCCCATGTGTTATCATCATACGGTACAATATAAATACGAGAATTGTTTGTAATATATGGCATTTTATGAGTAATTTTTTTTAGTTATTTATGAGAACTATTCCAAACATTTAAGGCAACTTTATGACACAATTTCCTTTAGTTTCCATTTTATCATATTTTTTCAGGGCAAATACTCAAAAATATGATTTTTAATTTTCTTTTAGTTTATTCTGTTTTGTGACTACATAAGAGTGTTTGTATTTAACACCCAATTTTTTATTGTGTTTCTTGTTCTAGTAGAGTGTCTACTTTGTTCTAAAAACTGGGTTTTCTTAAATTTATATAAAATAATATAATAATTTTTTCCAAAAATGTACGACCAATTATAAAAATATCATTAATCTCAAAAACAAAAAAGTCTAGATCCGGTTTGCTTTAGTAAGAACTTAATAAAATTGCACATTGCTTTATTGAGCAAAAAATAGCAGATTGATAACACAAAAACTCATAATTGCTTGATAATAACGTACACCAACGTGGCTGACCTCGCAGTACATAAGTCTGCGAGACGTCTCCTGTCCATAGTGATCAACGTTAGTGTGACAAAAAGGTTGGAAAGGTACTTAGATGTATAATAAATATCAGAAGTATGTTTATTATATTTCAGAATATGTTAATTAATTAGATTTATTAATTTAAATTTAGCGAAAGTATTATATGTTATTGCTAAACGGACCTTTAAAAACAAATAATAATTGCATCCTAGCTATATAGAAATACCATGCATATACTAAAATTTAAATATTATTTCCACCATTTAGGATGAAGGTCATTAAATGCACTATAATTCATTTCACGAACCAGCTGATGAAGCTAAACAAAGGCCTTCTGGCACAGGTATTGCTTTATTACACGGTTTTTCAGGAAACACTTGCACTTTTTACGACTCACGATTGAAGACCCTAGGTGGAGGCTATATAGCCAGCAGGAGGAACCTGCTAACACATTATTTGGAATGTGAGAGGCTTTAAGTAAGAAGAAGAAGAACCCAATTTGTAAACTCAAATCCAGGAGATGAATCCAACGTCAGCATTGAACAGCTTTTGGATTTTGTACATTTTTGTGTCATTATATTTAGAACTTGTGGTGTCTAATAAACTTAGTTTCACGGGCTGGGAACCATGAATCCTTTACAGGCCTGCGTATAATCTAATCTAATTCATTCATATCGACTAGCAACGAGAGGTACAATCCTGTTTACTAAATAAACACGTACATATGTGAAGGTATAATTAACCGTTTTAAAGTAAAATGTTTACTCACCCATATTTAGTTTCTTTATATCTCATATTTTTTCATTACCTTACACTAATTCAACGTGTAATAGGTGTAATAAGAGCTGATTTAATAAGTATCGGTACGTCCTTGATGGGCACCATTGAAATATCCTCAACCCTGTACTATTCCAGTACAAAGAAGACAGACATTACCAATAATGTACTTGTTATATTATTTAAGAGCATAGGAATTTATACATTTTTGTACAAACTAGAACTAATCAGGCTGAGTGAAATTATTATTAACTCCACACGCAACTTAAATAGTTGAAATCCTTAGTAGGATCGAATAAATTATATTATCGTCGAGAAGAGTTATGAAAGTGTTTAAGAAGTTTTGGATATACCATGTAAAAATTATATAGACAAATTGCAGGGTATCAAAATAAAAGTTTTAGAGATTCTTTACTTACATGTTAATTATGGCATTTTGTTCAGATTTTAAAACGTAAAATATATTGAAGTAACTCGGTTTATAAATTACATTGCAAACAATAATGCCATGATTAATTATTCAGATTCTCTCTGTTAGAGTTCATGCAGCTTTAAACTGAATAAAGGAAAATGCTGAGCTCTGAATTACCGAAAGAAACTACAACAATAGTTCTGGGGGAAGTTACTTTGGCAACTCACTTATGCTTTTCTAAAGCGAAGTTAATCCAGCTTAGGATCTTCTATCAGTTTAGCTTTACTTTGACTTCTTTTCTTACACTGATATCGACTATGTTGCTTATAATGTGCGATATAATAATCTTGTAAATGTAATCACCACCGTGTTATCCAAGGGGAAAATTTTCTCTAGTATTGATGTTTACAAGATTATATTTTGTTCTTGAGAGTACATTGCATTTAGGTTGACCAGAATATATTTTTCTAACTGATTAGGTTCTCTGATTAGAGTTATCCAATCAGGAATAATGAATTGGCACACCAACTTATATTAAAATCAAAACAACCATATGGACTTAAAATTCGCTAAATATTATTGTTTTCCACTTGAATCCTTAGGTTCTGATATAGAACATTACCTAAATTCAAAATTATTTTATATTATATTATGTTATTATTTTTAAATTAACAACTAAACTAATCAATACTTGTTAACATGTCAAAATTGTATTTACATGTTGAAAGTTTATGATCATGTCTCTCTTCTTTTTTGTTTATTTTATTTTATTACGTGTATGTTTTACAAGTGTACTTCACAAATTTGTAATACAACGAAATATTGTACATTAAACAATATTGTGGTTTTTTTCTGAAACTGCTTTATATATATATAATTTTTGTTTGGTTTACATATACTGAAGAACAAGGTCTAGGACTTGATTATGGCTTATATTTTTCATTAGACTCGATAATAGATAATAGATACATTAGATAAATTACTCAAATTATTGACTAAACAATACTTAAAAGCAATTTTTCTTAATCATAGTAACGTATACTTTATAACAACAGAAACTAACCCAGCACAATACCAAAATCGTTCATTTTAGCCAACTCTAAATATTTAAATCAAAACACCGTATATGATTTATATAAAAATAAATTGGCGAGAACTTACATCATATATTAATATCATTTTCGCATGGATAACACAATAAATTAAAATATGCTGGACACTATGATGGATTCTAAAAATAAAGTTGTTTTCGCTAAGATTATAAATGTTACGGGGCTAACGTGGAAATATTTTGCTAAAATAAATCGAGTTATTTTACTTAGATAATTAGCTCGTGTGGCTGTATATATCTATTATATTGATAGAATAAAATTATTCAGGTGTGAGAATTTGTGTAGTTGCATATCATTCCATTGAACGTAAAAAAAACGTGACTTATTAAATGTAAATTTGAATTTCCATTACCAACCTTACAAACTAACTGTAATAAATATACCTGTAAAAGTATTTACTGTTTTTGTGTCCTTAGGCAATGATTTTCAATGCAAATATATTATGAGAAATGTTCATTTTAAAGTAAGACGCTTTATTTAGAATGAATACTTAGTTATACAAAAAAACCTTCAAGAAGTCAAGTCGCTGACTAAATATTATGATAGTACAGTGTTAGTAGTAAACTGAAGTTTTCCATTTATATAAACATGAATATTCACATTTGTAGTATTGACTTATTCACTTAACCATTCTCCCTTTAAGAGTGATATAATCATTTAAATTTGTAATGTTTAACTGGGAAATAAATCAATTGTAGTAAAGGATAATGAAATATTCATTAGCCTATTAAAAGTCTGAAATAAACACAGTTTATGGACAAGAAGCCGAAGCTGACATTTAATTCAAAGCTGAAAACTTCATTATCGTAATAAAAATATGTCTCAACAATTATTCCAGGTATAAATAATTCAACATATTTTTATTTCCGTGACGTTTTCTTGCAATATAAAATATTTGACTTTAATTTTGCACAATTATTATATTTTATTATTGAACTTTCTTATTTCATTGAGATAGGTTATTTTTGTCACAAGTTAAAGTTGGTGGGGAATTGAATAACAGTTTTGTTTATCTATCAGCTGAAATACATTGTTTTAGAATTTACTTGTACAGTTGGCCACTCAAATATTAAACATTGGTATGTTTTATATATAAATTTCGGTGCATTTGATTTTATTAAGTTCATAAATTGTATCTTGATACTTATTTGAAATCTCCAAGTGCAGCAGCTGAATTTGCTTTTATTAGTGCTGGTAAGAGTCTTGTATGAATCTAAATCTAGATTAATAAATTGAAAGCTTTTTAATAGCTTTCTACTATGAATTTTAGGAGAAAGGCTAGTTAGTGGAAATTTGGTTAGTAGTACTATATTTCTATACATTTTGTTTCTCACCACGTATGACAGTCAAACTGTTAAAAACATAGATACATATATACAAACATACATATTAATATGTCAAAATAAGTCAGGGATATGGGAACTTGTTTATATCGTATTCATTACTTCTTTGATCTTTTTACAATAATTTTTATAGTTTAGTTTATACAGCGTAATTTCATTGTTAAATAAAATAAAGTTTTGTGAAAAACAGAATTTACCCTGAGAAATTGTTTAATCTAAACCACAATGTATTGACACCATCAATTTAATAATTAATAAATTAGTCTATTTATAGCTGGTCCATTACAATAATTTATTTACTCGTATAGTATTTCAATGTCACACACATAGATTAAGTACTCAAATCTCTGTAAGTTTACATGATATACGTATAAAATTTCATGAAAATGAGAAGGGATTTTATAAACTTAAATTTTACTACACTGAGTGTCAAATAAGGCTCCATATTAAAATGTGTATAACCTTTACAAATAATGCGATATTATTTCATTACTCATTAATAAATAGAACCAGAAGATCCATTTCAAATAATGTATATTTTGACCTATGTTTATTTTTCATATTTTTGTCAAACATCCTACATTACATTTGAAGTAATTAACTATCCTAAAAACTATTTCTTCAATCCAGTATGCATTTTAAATATTTATCTTTCCAAAATTGTTACTTTACCAAGCTGTAAGCCAGTGCTACGTTTTGAGGTCGATATTCGGCTTTGTGTTCATTAAATATCTAAAAACTATTTCTTCAATCCAGTATGCATTTTAAATATTTATCTTTCCAAAATTGTTACTTTACCAAGCTGTAAGCCAGTGCTACGTTTTGAGGCCGATATTCGGCTTTGTGTTCTCTTAAGGGGAGTTGAACGGTCCATAAGACCGCATGTTGAAATAAGGTAATTTTATGTACCTTTTTCTCAGAACTCATAGCAGGTGGGAGGTTTAAAATTTTTTACAAGGTGTAGGATGATGTACTGTACACATAGCTCTAAAAGCTTTGTAAAATAATTAGTACAACAAAAAAAAATTTTTTATTTTTTATATTTACAGATAAAATATTTGTTTAAATAACTATTTATGGATGGAATTAGATAAAACTAGAGGTATATACTTCTATGAGACTATTTTATAAGCAGTAAGAACATTTCAGTTGTGTAGCTTTTATGGTTTCTGAGAAAAGGTTACATATACATTAAAAAACCACATTTTTCATATATGACGAAAAACAAAAAAAATCAACATATATTTAGGATTATGTCACCTTTAAAAGCCCCCCAGGGCAGTAGCTGTCACCCAATTTCCTCTTCTTCCCCTAATAGTTGTCTTCTTTTCTTAATTCTTGCCTCCTTAGTCATTGATTCTGCTTTCACATCTGCCTTCCTTATCCTGATTTCATCGAGATTTTTCAAAGCGCTTATGGTGTATCTGCCGTATTCCTTTACTCGTAGCTCTTTTAAAACCTTTATTCTTCCTATGTTTCCCTCTTTAAAAGTTAGTACAACATCATAGACACCTAGCTCAAGAGTCTCTCTTCCTACGAACACATTTTTTGGAGTTCGGTTCCACACAAACATGTGTTTGGCCATGGAGGCACTTTTTTAGAAGGTCTAGATTTGACAAGTCCCTATATCTTGGTTTTATAGCTGTCAATACAGCTTCTGGGAGGGAATGTGTATGACTGTAGGTATTTTTATTTTTTGTCTTGCTGTGCTATCCTGTATTTACACCAGGTGTTGGGTGGCGGAGGTCAAAGCTGATGTAACTGTTTTCTCAGTTGTCGACAACCTATGGAAATATGTTGCCCATACTGCCATATGCATAGCTGTCAAGTCATTGCAGTTGTCTCTAATACTTTTGCATAAAAGGCCTGCAGTTCATGAATGACTTTATCTGTCAATCGACCTGGTCCTTTCAATGGCTTTCCATCTTCAAGTGGGGTACTACCAAGTTGCTGTTTTAGCTTTCTCAGCCTAGAGCCCATACGTTTTTACGCATTCCCAACGCATTATAATTTTTGTATCAGTTTATTATATGGGTTGATTTTATTAAGAATAAAACAACATAAATTTTCACATACATTGAACAAGCTTTTGCAGCCAACTAAAACATTACTATATGAAAGGCACGAAGGCGGCTCGTAAAATGCACAAAATTTGTTAAGCAATCTTATCTTTGAAAAATCATAGAAGCTAAGTGGAAAGACTATTTTTTGTGGGGTCTGCAGTAAATTGTACGGAAATAACCAAATATTTAATTTTTTTTTTTTTTTTTAATTTTGACATTCAACTCCCCTTAATAAGATCCTTTAACCGTAAGGTACTACACGAACCTACGCTGAATTTAAGAAATATTTCTGAATTATTGCTCTAAGCCCCTCTAACCTTAGATAAAACTGACGTTTTATTTAACGTTATTTTTTAAACTACAGTTACTCTTTAAAGATAATTCATAAAATATTAAGACGGAACACTAGATTTTCATTTACTCCATTTTGCAACACATACATATTGAACTGAATATACTGTAGACCCTTTTTTTCTTGAATCCTTTCTATTATGACGGATATATTCCGTGAGAAGGAACCTTGCAGGAGAAACATTATTTAAATGAGAAAGGAAGTAGGGAAGCTAGTATTCGAGTTGGGTCACTTCAAATGGGCTCTGCTGCTTTGCGTGACAGGACTAAACCGGACCCTATTGTTTATGAGAGTGGTAACTACCCTAATAATATAGGGTTTCCATTTAAAGATTTTGCCGACTTAGTTTCTAACTGTATTTCAAAGGGAGGTTTTCAATTTATTTGAATATTCTTTACCAATAAATTTAAACGTAATCATCAAAGTTGATTGATTTGAAATAATCTTTGGCTTTTTTATTTTGAACATGATGGCACGATGTTAGGCCATAATAGCTCTCAGAAGTTAGTAGAAAATAAAATGATCTTTTGTAAATACCGTCTGCAATAGGTAGATTTCTGTAAAGTATAGGACTTTAACTATTTAAATAGACTGAGGAAACATTTTGCATGTCAATTTCTCATATATGAAAAAACGTATATACTAGTATTCCAAATTACCATACATAACATTAAAACCTTCAATACGTTGAGTTAAGTACTCAAAACCCAGTCAAGTGTAGCGTCCCCCGCAATCGATGAGTGAAACTAAAATACATCCATACATACAGAATACGAAATTTAAACATGAATCCTATTGTAACAATCTGTTTAATGTTTCTTTTGTAGTGCTTCTCCAGGATATTTATATTTTGATGTAAATCCAGCAACGGCTAATATAACATTCTTTACAATAATACTTGACAAAATTTTCCGTGTTTAACTTTTAACAGATTTTTTAAATTTTTACAGTTAATATCAATTTGTAACGTAATTAAAACGCTCTTCCGAATGTTATTATTATCTATGAGTTATCTATTTATCATACATTTGTTTAATATAAACGTATAAAACGTGAGATAATGAACAAAATGTTTTGTATGGAAAAGATATCTCAAGAAAAATTTAATGTCTTGACTTTAAATGTTGGATGACATTTCTTTTGTATATAGTAGAATGAGCTCTCAGATGGTGCATGTCCTATATAGTATAGAATTTAAATAGAAATCATAGCAGCCATCACTCAATTGTCAGACACTACTTCTCTTTTGTCTTCCTGGGATGACTTACATGGATTTGAAATTATGCATTGCCTAATTTACCTAAGCCTGTTACATGATACGTGTTGTGGGTACACTTAAATACTACAATTTAAGATAGTTGTATCATTATGTTACGTAAAATATAATTAGTGAAATGCTTCAGAAAACGAAACATTACAAATAAACTGAAGTTTAATTCATCTGAACTTACTAGAAATAACGTAACAAAGTACTAAATTGGGATTTTTATTGTTTAAGATAATGACGTTTTATATATTCATGTTATCTATATTCAATAAAACCAAAACAACGGTACCAACCCCAAATGTATTTACACACTCAAAAATTTTTGTCCGATTCTACCAGAACATCTACAAGTATTAGTATAATGTACAGTTGGAATATCATTCTCCAACCATAACTATAATTATTATTTCTTTTCCTTATATATAATTATCACTACGGCACTATAATGAGTGGAGTTATCGGTAACAAAATCCCTGAATAAAATTGAAGATTAGAATTGTATTTGACTCTGCAAGTCGGTATAAAAATATTTTTGTATTAGTTATTCTTAAGCAATTCTTAACCAGTGAACACCAAATATACCTACGACTATGACATATTATTGAAGTCTTTTATTTTAAAACTCCGAGTTCAAAGTCAATTAAAAAATTAATGACACTCGAATATAGAATATTCAAACTTTATATTACATATCAAATTAGAAACAATGTTTTATTCAAAAACTCCTTTGGCAAGAGAGGAATTACCTATATACCAATACAAATCAAACTCAAATAAAATGCTCACTTCTCAATAAAAATAAAATTATTTCTTAAAATAAAAACAAAATTTATATAAAATCAAATGAAAGCTTCTATTTTTCTCAAAATAAAATAATTATTAATCTCAAATTAAAATAATGCTCTAGGTTCTACTGTGCACCTCGTGCTAAACTCAAACTTGTACAGTTTTTTTATAGCTCCCGTTGTTGTTCAGTTAATTTTCAAAATTCAAATGCAGCTTGCTACAAAGTGAATTCTAATTAATATCCAAAATTCTAAAAACTATTTTTTTAGCACAAAAGTTCAAATTTTAACTATAATTTATAAAAGTATTCTAAGTGAAAACCTTCTTTCTTCTAACAGCCTTCCTTTTACTGGGTTACTTTTAATAAATCTGCAATTTAATCTTGCGTTACGGCGTGAAATTCCCTATAACAAGAAACCTTCCAAATTACATACAGGCCATAAACTTCTATATAACGTAATTTGGAATAACATTTTGTACTCAACTAAAAGCACTCTTATAACAGGAAAAATTGAGGGGAAATCTAAAAGCGCTGGTTTAAATATTTCCACCCCCCAATAATTAACGATGTTATCTCAAAGGCTGAACTGAGAATCGAACTATCCTCAACTTACATGAGCAGATTTGCCAAAAGAATACATTCAAAATCATTACCTACCGTCTGCAAATCTACTTCAACTACTTTATAACTGCTTTTTTATACTTCTTTTAAAAGTGTATCTGTGAAATATTAAAAATTAAAACGAATATTGCCCAAAACGCTACATTATTTCCCATCCCTTAAGTGTAAGTACGGTTGAAAGAGACGTGTCGTGTATTAAAAACATTTGCATCAAGAACCAATTTTGTTGATTCTTTTTTTAATGTCAATTAGCAACCGGGTGTTTTTAGAACAGTTAGTACAGAACTATTTTTAAAATTACTCTGATGAACTCTTACCTTTGCCCGAAACAAATGAATAAAATAAATTAAAACTAGGAGAAGGCTTGCCCTAACCCTCGCAATTCTCAGTTATAAATTCCACTAGTAGAAGTCCTGATAGTACCGCAGCTCGTGTACGGTTCTTGGCAGCGAAGCGACGTTGGTTACACACCGGAAGTCCGAGCATTCATTCCAGTTTCATCGTCCGGCGAGTTGGCTACTCGTAGTGTTGATAATTCCCTGAAACTCAAGAAGTACGATCATACACAGAACATAAACCCTCTAAGTATAACATATATCCTCCTTTTACTATCTATTTCGCTAATAAAAATTATTTCTCCTTTAAATCGATTCGAATCTTAATATTCTACAATTTTACTTCGATGTTTTTATTAAAGTTCAGCTTAGCCTAAAACGCTACAGCCACTTAATGTATTAACGGTCACTTGTTTACGACAAACGCGTTTATAATTGCTACCCAAAATTGACTGTACCATTAGCAGACGAAAAGGAGTTCTTCGTAATTAAGGTAAAGTTTTTTCATCTGGTAGGTAGCGAAAACTATTGACTTAGTGTAGTAAATATAAAAAAGGTTGTATCTTCAAGTATAGAAATATATTTATTTATTATTATTACTGTGTGAAATATTAAAACGATAAAACCTTGTTACAATAAACCTTTAAAGTTATTAAGCAATAAAAATATCTTGCTAAATGTCTATTGTATTATATTTGATTAGATAATTATATATTAGTTGAGAATACTGAATTCAATTAATATATACTTTTACTTTATTTTTGTTAGGTAATATGAAAGTTGTATCTAATTTAAATGAACTGGGAAATTACTGCTCAAATCCCTAAAAGCTTAGGCATTCTGGAGCATCAATTTAATCAAGGAAGCCTACTATTACAAGATTGATGTTTCCCTCTCTTATCAGTTTAACGGGGACGTCGTATGTGATAACAGCTCAGTGCTGGAGTACTGTGAGTAAGTGCCAATAAGCGCCAAGTGCAGGTTAAGTGCGGCAGTAAGTGGTTTAAAAGTACGCCGTTACCGGAAACATTTGTCATCGTTAAGGATGGAAAAGTGTGATATACATAACTATGCTATGTGATGTCTCCTATTCCTTCAGCAATAAATGTATATGTATAGTGTAAATTATGTTAGTGAAAATCGCTAATAATATCCTAGTTCTTTAAGAGACGTTGACAAAAATGATGTATAAGTTTTAAAATATTTATTTAAAATTATGACGTTTTGTAAATTTTGAAACTTTTTTAGCAACTTAAGTTAAAAGAACTAAATATATAGAACAGAGAAATAATGTTGGCAGTAGCATTAAACCGAACCTTGTTCAAGTTACCAAATCTCGAGGGTAATGAGGACGGCTCATACGACCACGCACAGCCAATACAGGTCTAGAGGTCATTCAATTTGGCCTAATACAGTCCCTACGGCAACCCTTGAAAATTAAATTCGTTATAAGTCAATTTATGGTATATAAGTCAATTTCGTTCATCCTGAGGCGATAAAATCCCTCGGTAATTGATCGTGGTTAATGAAAAACTACGCTCATGATCTAAATATTAGTTTTATGACAAGTAACCCATAGGGCTTTCTTAACTCTATACTTGACCATCGTATTAATACTATCACAAAGTGCAATAAACGTCCTTGCTTGTAATAAGTACTATAATGTGATAGCTGAGGGATTTGTTATGTAACAAAATCTTTAAATGTTGTTTGGGTTTTCCTTTTGATCCAGCCAAAAAAAAAAAATTACGCTTCCACTACCTTCTATCTTCTTATTTAAAGTTTGTTTAGTAACACCATTCTCAAAAGAAAGCCTGCGTAATAAGGGTTTCCTTTCCAAAGACTGAGAAAGACCATTTTAGGGGTTTGGCTGAATTGAAGCAAAAGCTCCATACATCAGTTTCTCTACCAAGCTTTATAAAGACACGATTTCGTAATGTTGATCTGCTGTTTTATCATGTTCAAGCAACAATTTCATAATATGGTGATATAATCCACACATTCGTGTTAGGAAACGTGGAAAAAGATGATATTCCACAAAATAAGATGGATTCATATTGCTAAATATTTGGAATTTACTAATAAAATATTGTTACAAAAGCCACTAGACCTGAAGAATAAGATGAAAATATATTAAATTAACGCTATAAGACTTTATTGTTAATGTTGAAATATTTCTTAATTGTTCTCCTACTCCATAGATAGTAGTCCAAGGGGCCTCTTTTTCGACCCAGCAGGAATAACTTCTGGCTGGTTTATACCTTTTATTTGAACCTACCACTGGGCACAGAAAAAAACGATGTGTCATTTAAATCTGGGCAACCTTATGGATTTCCAGGAGCGGCACATTACTAACTAAGAAGGTCGAGGTTCTGGGGTGCAAGGGCAATTCAATAGGTCTAGTCTACTGTGGAGATGACTACCGGAGTTGGAGGGCTTCGTTCCCTAAGTATCAGAGGTTCTTGCTAGCCTCAACAAGGGTATGCCACCCCCTTGCCTGCTTTGACTGGAGAGGCTGGTTCAGAGTTGGCTTCCCCTTCTTCCGGGGGACATGACTTTGAGATTAGTTTCCTAATTCTTCCTTATGAATTTAGGTAGGAGGAGGTGGCCCCTACCCACTAACTTTACCCATCCTGAATATCCTGTAACTCCAGAAGCACCGCTAAGTTCCTTGCAGGCCTAAGTGTAATTTACAAGCTCCTTCTCCTAAGAAAACATACAAGGGGCACTTTTGACGTACCTCAATTTATAACATTCGAAGTGTTATTACATTTTTAACTTGGAAGTACTTTTACGTCAACTGAATACGTCAATGATCCCTGATTACGTCAAATCGCTATAATTTCTGCAATACAAGGAAAATTAAAAAGTTTTCCTCCCAACTGAGATGCTGTATTCAATTTCTCAACTTACACAAAACAGTTATAAAAGAGTTAAATCCGAATATAAGTAGTTTACTGTGCGCCGTCCTCTCTTAAAATACTCTAATCGAGTAATCGATGTTTTCTAACTAAAGAATTATAATCAGGTAATAAACGCTCTTTTGCCGAATTATTACTTATTTTGAATTGCTCAACTATGTATTATATCCACATATTATAATACTAAATATAGATTCAATGGTTTCCACGATTTTAGTAAGATAGTTGTTTCTTTCTTTAAATTTATTTAATGAACCCATAAAACAAAATAATTAACTTCGTGTTTCTTGTAAAATTGTTTCGTATCTTGTTCTTTTTTAATGACAAGTATTTGGTTAGTATGCAGAAATAAAACAGCGGTGAAAATTGATGGGCTGGTTTATGATGATCCTGTATTTTATATTTTATTTTAGACAGGACCAACAAGAAAGGATATAGAATGTTAGTGACATGGGTTGGAACGAAGGAAATCGTATGAGATGTGACAGAAAAGATGGTAACATCTCTGTCCTCAATCCCATTCCCGGAATATGTGTTCGCATTACATATTCTATTGAAGATCATGGAACAACATATTCCGGAAGTAAACATTCAACAGCACTAAGCCGATATGAAAGAAACGTGAACAATACACGGAACACTAGCGTTAAACAAGTTTTAAGTTTCATGATACTCTCTTATTTATATTGATAATAAAAGAAGTAACGGAGATACAATATTAATAATTTTAACTACCAATAATCATATCAACATCTAAGTAACATCGGTTAAATAGTTTTATTGCTTTTAAATTATAATTTATTATAAACGATAAATGATCACGATATCATTATAGCAAATAATTAAAACTAATCAAGTACACATTTAATAGTTTAAGTAAAATATATAATAAAATATGACTACCCTATCATTATGGGAACAATTAATAAATTAAATGTATTATTTTTAAATTTTGCATTTAACACCATTGATTGGATTGGAATGAAGGTGACTTTACGACATGACTGCAGAAGCAGAAACCCGTACCAAAGCCGCCGGGAATCTTTTCTTCCTAAATAGTGCTTTACAATATTTCCTTTTCATAACAAAATCCTTTAATACGAGGTTTAAATCGCGAACGGTTCCTACAGCTAAGGATCAAAGAAAAATCACATTCAATTGCAATAGAACAATGGATATACAATGTTTTTATAACATACTTGTTATAAAAATAAGAATATGTAAAAAATAAAAGAAAAATAATACAATAAATAAGAATATTTTCCCTTTCTAGTGAGTTTTAAAAGCCATGTAAATACAGAGCTGAATTACGTTATTTTAATTTCATCCTGTAGTAAGCAAGTAGACCTTCAAAAACAGTTACCTAGAATATAGGAATGATGCAATAAGTGAAATCAACTATTTAATAGTGTATTATATGAGCATTATATAGATTTTTAGTCACAAAATATAAATGCTTTTTCCAAGCTCATGGAATATATAGTTTGCATTGTGATGATTAGAGTAATAATTATGTTTAAAACTACTATGTTATATTAAATATAGTTTCATGATGACATGAAATATTGAACTATTAAACTATCAAACTAGCATTAAATTTAAAAATTGCATCGCACTTGCAAATATATTTATTAGAATAAAAAAACGCTTTTTTGTATGTTACCTTATTAAAACAAAGCAAAATACTGTTCTTTTATGCAATGGCTTAAACTTGAACACACAGTAAGGAGTTGTAGTTGTAGTTTTGTTGTAGTATTTATGCATTTTAATAAGTTTATTTAAACATAGTAATAGAAGGGTGAAACATCATTGTACCCTAGTGTAGATTAAGTAACAGTACCTATTTTTATTTGTATATTGAACAATATATAAAAACTCCTCAGTTACATAAATAAATTGAATTATAGCTATCTCCCTAAAATCAGTATTAGGCAAACCATGTGTTAACATTAATATAACTATGTTTTCGCTAGTTTTCTAAGTTTTCATAATAATTTTAGATTACAGTGTGAGTCATCTGATACTGTATATTGTACTACAGTATCCCTTTCAAAAGGTTCTTCACCATCTACGAATAAGTGTCCTTGGATATTCGAGCCATCTCGTGCCAGGACGTGCCATCTCAACAGTAGTTCATATGAGACAATACTCATGGCTAAATCATTCCGATCTACAATCTCTTTACGTGCTAATAGGATCATTAAATAAGTGAAGAACCTAGCGAGTTCGTTTTGTAGGAATGCACTAATCTGAAGTACAGCTTTCCATACCTGTACGTACTGAAAAGTTTCTTGTACAGGAATACAAGAATAAGATTTCGAAATCGGTTTTTAATTGTTATATCTCAAGTTAAATTGCATTCTTACATAAAATGTAAATAAAGAAAGAGCAGTGTACAATTGAAGTAATATAGTAAAGTCAAAGTGGCTTTCTTGTTATGTTTTGCCCCTTAAAAGTAGAAACATGCATGTAAATAGCCAAGTACGCCATAAGCTGAAACGTGAAACAGACAATGAATATTCATGTTTACACAAATGAGAACGTACAGCATCCATGGCACTTACGTCCATTATCATATCGTCTCTATATCCTCCTTCTTGGAGCTGAGCAATAATATGTAACTAAAACCGTCGTAATGAGTTTTATAAGAGGAGGGATTTTAGTGCTCTCCGTTATACTTTCCAAACTTCCAATACAACTTTACTAGTATTTTTAATACTCTTTTATTGTATCAGTAAAATTTAGTTCATCAAGATAGTAATAAGGAATATTAAAATCTTTTAAGTACTGTGCAATATATGCTGAAAATGGAGATTGTATTGGCTACTGTTAATTTATTTAAATTTAAACACTTAAACCAATATTTAAAACTTTTATTTTTGTGAGGTCTTTCGACAGCAAGCCTAAAAGTCTTTTTTATAGCACTAGGCCAGATAGCCAGCGAAATCATAACAGTTCCGTACACACAAACAAAGACGGTTTTCATAAATAATTAACGACCAGATGCGTAAGAACTATATTTTTACCGTAACAATCGAGTTTCCAAAACAACCTGCTTACACCAAATACCATGTAAGTTAATAAAGTTGTGCAGATTTTACATACAATGGGTGGCTATTTCAAAATGTTTATAATAAAATTAGATATATAAATTTGGTAAATCTACTAGAACATACAACATATTACCGAATAATTGATAAGAGATACACATGCGTACACCTTCAAACACACGCAAAAATGCTAATAAGTAAAATTCGTATTTCATATAAATAGACATAGATTAAGTTCAGTATTAAAATTATATAGTACCAGAATATTAATCAAACCATAACTAATAAAAATTATCAAATACAAGTAAATTCCTCAAAATAGATGATAAATAGAAAACGATGTTAGTTAGAGGCTGGTGTAAGCTTTCCGAAAACTTTTTGGGCAAAGAATAAAATTGATTAAGTCATTTACTTGTTTATTGATCTGACATGAATATATGATCAAAACTAGTAGTAAGAGTATTAGTAGTTTTTCCACAAACATCTTGAACGTACTAGAGATCCATGGATTGTAAACTAACTTTTTTTAATTATAAAATTAATAACTTTCCTAAGTCTTTGGTCCTGAAGTCTCACTTTCTGAGCTCAAAACCTCGTTTTAAAATCCATTCCATACCGTATCTCTATTCCGAGTTAGTGTCTACAGTGTAAATGAATAGATGTTTGAAGCTTACGTATCTGACAACAACTTTGTATACAACCAATATTATATTTTGTGTTTTTTTTAACGGTGGATGGTTGTTATCTTTTAGATAAACTATGTATTATATAAAAAATAAATAACATAAGGATAACAACGTAAATAACACTACTATTCTAGAATGGGGTTACAAAATCTTAAGAAAAGAAATAAATCATGCATACAACCTTATATATACTGAGTATAAGATAATGAAATCAACTGAAACAGATGGGTACCTGATTTTACCAAAACAAACTTATACATTATACATTTGATGTAGTAAAATTGCATCTGTTGGATATTTTACTCTTATATTCAGTATGATATGGCTGAGAAAGTAAGAAATGGAATTATTATCTATCGGCCTATCCGAATGATATCTCGATAAGGAACTGACCTATAGACATCATTTCTATATAGGAAATTTCATAATTTACTGATAGTACATGCTACTTGACAACATAGTACTTAAGTAAATTACCTATTACAAAAAATTTGCCATTATTCCCATAAACTGTATTTGTATCTATATTGTATATACAAAAGTATTATATTTTTGATGTTAACAGATTTCCTTTGAGCCTGCATATAAGACTCTCCCTAATTACTAAATTAAAAACTCATCGAATGACTAAAACTGTTTTTCTGTAGCAAATTTCTTTTTAACAATAATATTTTTGGTCTTATTTTGACAGCCTGTGACAAAAATTATTTAATATATCAAAAGTACGTCCTTCGATTTACCCTTTATCTATGTTATCTAAAAAACCGTGCAGGAAATTTATATTAATATTAAAGGTGTAGTTTCGTTTTTTTATTATTTTTATTCGCTTAAAGTACCACTACATATACCAATTTCAAACTTTTAATTCTTAAGTTGAATAAAAGTAATTTGACACATTCTTGATCCTTGCATCCGGAATATTTAAATATGACGCATGTTATAAAGCCAATGAAATGTTGGAATCCATACATGAAACAAAGTATTCCCTAAGGAATGCGTTTTAATATATCCTTTAGCCTACATATTTCAAATTGAAAATGAACATACGTGTGTTCGGCCTTAACGGAAAACCACAGGTATGTTCGCTACTAAACACCAATACTCTATGTATATTTTTTTCGTATTCAATATTATGTTCAAGATACAACACTTGTTACTCAGATATGCCCGCCTGTGTGTAGTATATCAGTTGTCCAATAAACAGATATACTTCCTCCACAAACCGAGTTAAACTTTTATAAAAAAAATAAATACCGATGTATTTTTTATCAATTTTACAGTGACGACCTTTAATATTTTGTCCTATGTCAAGTTATTTATTATTGATATTTGTTTCCAGCCTTACTCCTATTTCCCCTATGGCAAGTTTTGCTTTAAAATTGGTCATGTGTGACATTAGGTTGGCATACGTGTTACATAGAATATCGCTGCATAATATATTTGTAATGTAGTTTAGGATATAAATATCTTTCTTTCATATAAAATTAACTATTCAATTTAAAAAATCTCCAGATAGTTAGATAGAATTTCAGTAATAACAACAGCGTTATATATTGTCATCTGTTACAATGAAAAAAATGATGAAAAATCTGAGAAAGTCACGTGATCAATATTTTACATTTGAACACAAAGCATCGTTTTAATTTTTAGTTGCCGAAATAGTGCTTGAAGATATATTTGCATAAATTTTTTATGAAATGTAACACTAAAATTAATTCAAAGCGATAATTTCTTGACAATATTGTTGTATGCAACATTTGATCTCATAGTTGACATGTAAGAATTCTAAGTAGAACGAGTTCTTTCCGCTTTACAAAATGTTTGTTGTAAATCGCATATAATTCTTGTATGGACGAGAGGTTTTATTTCATTACTACCTGTCAATTATTATTATTACAATATTACAATTTATTATTTACCAATGAAATCAATATAGAAAACAAGCGAGAGGTAGGCATTCTGTGAAAAATAAGATTATGCCAGACACGGGATTTTGCTCTAAATTTTAGGAAAACATGATTTAGCCCTTAGATTCTGTATTAATGATTTTGACAGAATAAAGATAAATAAATTAAGGTTGTGCTAGATACATGAAATCGTTATTTTTTATCCTAATTATATACCGTCATTCAAAATTATATATTTATTATAACTCTAAGTCCACAATGATACTTTTATCTTTAATGAAATTATAAAAACTAGGCTGCAATGAATTGTTATGAATCTGTTAGATATATAGTTACGGAGAGGACAGGGTTGGCAACACTGAGTCTTACAGTAACAAAGTTATTGCGGAAATAGCTCGAGGTTCATTCCTGTTGTAATTTGACAATCCTTTCACATAATGTTTCCTTTCTCTTCTCTCTGTATTTTTGTTCTATGTCCACTAACAGTTTGGAGTTCAACATATAAAACAGCTGAAGATAAATGTTTTCTTATGGAAGGAAATATTCTGAAGCTGTCAATGTCAATGAAGGATCAAAGAGGATTCAAACTACAGAAAAGATTATAGTCAGCACCTTCTTGCAACTACCTCTCATCTTTTATATAGACCATTACACGTTACACTTATTGAAACGACATTATTTATTATTTTTCTTATACAAAATATTTTAGTTACGAAAATAACATTTGTTTTCTTAAAGGAATAAGAAAATTATTTTATCTTCTGTAAATTTGTATCAACATAATAATAACTGGTTTCTCACTTCATTTTTGTATTTTATTGCAAATATATTATTGGTACATCGTATCAAGAGAATCTATCCCGATGATAGAGAACATTGCAGTAATTGAATATATAGTTAAATCCTGTCGCAAGATTGGTTGCTTTGTGCCAAATATTAGTGTTTTTGTCAATAAAGTATATATTTTTAAAAACCATCAGAAGCAGTGCCTTACCATTTTAGCACAGTGTTTTACTACCAAAACAGCAATTAGTTTGTGTCTTAGTAACTGTAGTTTCCGTTTTTAAATCATTCGAGAATTCCTGGATTTCTCCCAGCAGTCAGACCATTATTAATAAATTTTATGTAAATGAAATTTCAGGGTCTTCCTCTTTGTTGAATTTTCGCGTGAATGTGATAAATGCTTAATTTATATTTACTAATGTATACTGCATAAATTTATTAGTAAACATTACTTTTCTATAACTTAGTGCGTTCTTGAAAACAAAAACAGGGGTGTAAAGTACTAGTGGTCTAAATTTGTAAGGTAACATTTGTTAACCTTATTTAGTACTTTGTGGTGATGGATAATTTAAATGCTAATAGAGTTTAAGAAATATGCCATCGTTATATTTTACAAATGTAAAATACTATGATTCTAGTAATATTGTCTACACATACCTTCATGACAAGAATATAAGTACTTTGTCACTTGCAAAAACTACAAATACATAAGGAAAAAATTGGTCAAAAGCTTTAAACGTAAAAGTATGAAGATGAACATGTCGTACACCAAGGTAAATTTGACAGTTAAAAATGTTGTATTATAAAAGATTAAAATACTACCTGACTGGTACATCAACAGCTGGAAGTGAAAATTGGCGAAAATAAATCCAAGCACAGACACTGCGCAGAGCACTACACAAAGCATATCACATGTGCCAACTACTGTGGTAGACTAGTGGAGTATTTAAAAGTAGGAGTTAGTTAAAATTTCACATTTATTAAGTTATTATGTTATTGAATACGATCCATTAGTTATTCCATTAGATTAGACAGCTAAAATATTATAGAATGCATGGCGTATTAATAGGTTATAAATATTCTATCTTTAAAAAATCATCCTGATAATTGGAAATGAAATTTTTTTAGAAAAATCAAACGATACTCAAAAGTCTTATACAATCTTTTAATCACTTAAAAACAGTTTTCTTCAGATTGTAAAAATGTATAATATATTGCAGGAATTCAGAAACATGAATAAAAAGGAATGAAACCAATTTAAAATCACTCTTACAATGGTATTTTTATAATTATATATACATATGTAATCATAATCACATTTTCGTAAACACAAGACTTTTATTATAGCTACAAACTGCTACAAAGTAATTGTAATGTTTTATAACATATTATGACACTTCTTTACAATTCAGTAATAATATTTTTACTAGCAGGTAGGCCTAATTTACGGTTGCAAAATGTTTTATCCTGAAAAATAATTAGGGATTAGCTTGTTTTGTAAATTATAAGGTTATGTTTATAGATGAATGTTTTTAACAATAAGACCACGATTAATTTTCAGATAAATTTAGTTAAAGTTCAGGCAGATTCAAGCAGAATATAGAAACCTGTTCAGCTCTGAATTATGGAAAGAAACTACAACAATAGTTCTAGAAGAAAGGATTTCAGCAACTCACTTATGTTCCGAAGCAAAGTTAATCCAGCTTAGGATCTTTATCAGTTATATAGTTTAGAATTACTTCGAATTCTTTCTTTACGCTTATATTGATAATGTAGCTTATAATGTGTGATATAATAACCTTGTAAATGCAATCTACACCGTGTTGACCAGCGGGAAACTGTCATAGATAGTGATTGTATATCAAGAACTTTATTTAAGTGTATTATAAAGTAATTTTTATCGGTATTTGGTTAAAATATTTTATTCTGTTATTGTCTTACGGTATCAGTAAAGCAGTACATCAACAACAATTTTCAGATACAAAAGTAGTGTTTTTAACAAGGAAGTAAAATTCAGAAGTATTTAGTATTAAGTAGAATAGAGTAAATATAACCAAGTGATGTACAATTTACAACTAGTTATATGTCGTGCTTTAAGGCACATAATATATTTAAGTATCAACAATGGAAATTATATATAGTTAAGAACTATTTTGTAAAATAAATTAAACTGTTTTATAACATATTATAACTATATTATAATATTTAGCTTTGTTCTTGCTTTTCCGTAAATGCCAACATGAGGGAATTGGAAAATAAAACTCAGTGTGTTTGTTATAATACTAAAACTAGTTGGAAATATTTACTAATCTATGATAAATATCAATAAAAAATGAAAACATCGAAAAAGGAGATTTTTCAAACAGAATTTCAGTAGAGAACATTAATATAGAAACGTTTTAATTTACACTCTTTACTAGCAAGCGTATTTATCTACTCTCGGTTAGCTGAGGTTATTCATCCAAATACGGAGCCAATTATATCTTTTATTATTAGGACACCAGTAGATTCTATATTAGTACAAGGATTTTGCACACTAATAAATGTTCTTACCCTTCAGGGATTAAAATAGTCATTCATTATATCACACTGATGTCTGGTAATGACACTATGACGAGAATTAATAATTGTGTGAGTGAGTTATCAAGAAACCCGACGTCGTAATGTGCTTATACTGAAAACACTTCTTATATGAAATTGAAAATTTATCCAACAATTTGTCAAAAAACAATAATAGAAAAGACATTTTTCATACTTCTACATTTAATTTATTTAAAATGGCATGAAAAATGTCTTTTCTATTAAAACCTTCTCACTTCCATAAAGAATGCAAAGTAGAATATGAAAAAAAACAATAATTCCCTTTTACAGGGCGACCACATGTTTTCCATGAAGTGATGATGATTACCACGAGATGCTGCCACAAAGCTTGATGACTTTGAAATCCTTAACATCTCACTAGAAGTTTTCTTTTGTTGGAGGTTGGAGGTCGTAACACCCTCTATTAAACAATTTAAACAACCCATACATGATTAATATTTAAAATTACAATGAAGTGAAAAATAGTAAATAATGATAATAAAATAATATATTACATACAATATCATTGTTCTATGGATAATAAGAGAAATCATATGGCCCAATTAAAATTTAAAATTATCTAAACTTTGTTGCTGTAAATATTATACGTTTTAAGTTAGCTAACTTGGATGTAACTTGCTTCAACTTAAGAAAACGAATTGCAATTTATATGACAAACGCATGGCTTTATATATATATATATATATATAACATAGATATTATATATATATATATAATTATATATATGTGTCAGACTATTGTGGATAGATGCATAACAGTCCATGGAACGTACAAAAAATTAGGTTCTAAATGTAAATATACATATATATATATATATATATATATATATATATATATATATATATATATATTTAAAATTTAGCAAACTAAATATTTTGAATATACTTGAGAAAAAGAGCGAACTGTTTTCTGTCCGTAGGCAAAAGTATGCAAAGTAAAAATTCTATTGAAAAAGTTCAATTAAAAGTAAGAGTTGTTAACACTTTACTGAATAATTAAACTTTCAAGAAATTAAGGAGCTAACTAAACATTATGATTGGTATAATCAAGAAGTTTCAAAGTCTAAGTTACACTTCTGGTCTTGACTTGTTCATTTAAACATTATCTCTTTATGAGAAAGATATGCATTTTAAACAGTAGGGTTTAACTTGGAAATAAGTCATTCTAGTTAACAATACTGACAAGTTCGTGTGCCCATTAACTATCATATTGAACCAAACGGAGTTTAAGGCCTAGAATGCCTATCTGATCTTTAACTCAAAGGCCGACGACTTTCTTATCATGATAAAAATATTTCTAATTAGAAGCTAATATATAATATTCAGCAATCAATTAAGATAGACATTATTAAACACATTTGATTCCTATTATATTCTCTTTCACTACGAAAATCTTGAAATCAGAATTAATGGAAATTTTGACAGGGGGTTTATTTATGTTACCTGACGGTATCTAGTTTAAAAAAAGTGCAACTGAAAATTAATCAGTAAATTCAATATTAATCTTCTGAATGCCTGAACTAATACGGACAATCCTTTTATTAACATTCGTTAGGGTGCGAGGACCGAAAAATTGGAAAAACGTGTCTATTACTGTAGAATTTTTAGTGATAATAACATTCGTTAATTTATAATTTGACAATGTGTAGGTGTTGACTCTTTCAGATGAACTTCATCTGCATTTAAATTTCATAACACATTACATTTACAGTGCTCAACGCAACCAGTAGTGTAATGAAGGCAGCACAGAAAAAGTTACTATCTAACATTTTGTGCCGATTGCGCCCTTGAGAAATTTAGAACATGTAATACGTTGCAAATAATATTTAAACACTTTTATAAAACGAACATATGTATGAATGAAAACAATAGCTGGCTTCCGACATATTGTGACGTTTTTATTGTTCCTTTTATAGAATAATAACAAGTCTGTTACACATATTTTGTTATCTAAAGCGTTAATATCATAAGTAATCTCTTATTTGTCTGAATACGAATTTAAATTTTATAAAAGTCTTGATTAAAAAAAATACGATTCCTATAAGTTTATTATTTCATTCACAAATTACTTAAATATTTCCCTTTTATAATAATTAATTATATATAGTAAACATATATAAGTTCTTTATGGAACAAAGTTGGCCCTTTACATCTATTTACCGTTTGTGATCTCAAAATTAATGTATACAATTATTATAATAGTGTAATCCTAACATTCACCGACGTATCAAGTATATAGTTCACGTAATTTGTAATAGATAAACTCTAATAATAGTTTACCGTTTAACTTTTGTACAGATAATGTAATTAACTTACCTTAGTAAATACTATGCATTTTTTTCAACAATGGTATAAATGTGGAAATTTAATAAATTCAAGAAACACAAATTAAAACCCATTTTTATGCTTCCATTCTAAGTGGTATTTTGCATCAAGAAGGTTGTAGTTGGTAATGCAGGTCTCTTAGTAACGATATTATTGCGGAAACGCCTTAAGCCAATTTACTGTTATAACTGGCCATCCTTTAGCCTTATCTTCCCTTACTATATACTTCACTAAGAAATGAAACACTTTCAGTACATTTAATAATAATAATTCTTTTAACAAATTCTCACTTTGTTATGTATAAAATATTTCTTCATTATTCTATAACCAGATACTTCAATTACAACTTTTAAAAAAATCCTATGAAATTTACTATTAAAAACTTTTGGAGTATCTAAACACTTAGATGAGCTGATATCTTCCCCTAGAAGCGCATTCTTTCAAAATTATATGTAAGATACTTAAAACCATATTAACTAAATTACTTGTTGCGTAATGATTTAAATAATGGGTTTTTCGAACAAAAAACAATACTTCTGAGTATTCCATTCTGAGGAAATAATTAATTTATTATTTATTAGTTTATAAATCAAAGTTCATAATAAGCTATGACCACGATAGGTTCTATTAGAGCAATGGATAAGTGTTAATACATAAGTTGAAATTTGTGGAAACTCGAGTTAAATCCATAGCAGTGGGATATTTGGTCCATTTAAACATTCTATTTAACATTGCTTTTAAATATTTGTGGCATCGGTAAACCATGAATGTGGATATTCCCCGTGTATAACGCTGAGTTGAGGTTCACATATTTTAAAAGGATAGCTGAGGACGCTTGGGAAAGGCAAGGATCAAAGAAACCTCAAACCAAAGAGATGCTGGAGCCAATATCGGAATGCCAAGCTATCCGGACACCTCCTGTTTGATCTCAGATAACTGCTGTTCAAATATTAATGTTCTGGAAGTATGTTTTGTAAGAGATAGGAATCAGATTATTCTGGTTTTGTATTCAAATAATATATACTCTTTGATCTACTGTAACACTGAGGATTTTTATACACTATACTCAACCACATAAAATAGTGCACACGATAGATTTTTTGTAGCGTTACGTTTGCTAGAATAAGTACACTATTTTCTAATCGGAAATATGCATACAACTAGGTGTAATGCACATTGAATTCCTTTATTTAATGAGTAGTTTCTATACAATGTTTAATTTTTTGTAATAACTTGTGAAATTGCCGGACGCTTTAGCAGTGCTGACAGTTAAGTAAAGTGTTCTCGAACACAAACTTGAATTTTTAATTATTTTTGAAATTTTATATTTCATAAGGAAATAATTATATTTTATTATATAAAAAATTTAAAAGTTAATAATTTAAAATTGTATATAAAACTATTTTGATTTTATGTACTATATTCTATTTACGGCCTAGGTTTTCCACTACTGCAGTAAATGTCTTTCGGTGGTTTTATTAGGCGAATTAATATTATTTTGTTTACTAGTGAATATTTTTAACACAATCAGAGGATCATAACTCTAACTACCTGGGATAGTTTGTTCTTGTCACGGGTTAAAAATTCAGTTGGTACTACCGTTAAAGTAATATTTTATTGAATCCCCTATCTTTTGTCCTGCACTAAGTGAGTACAAAGTGTAGATGGTAATTAGGATTGCTTGAGTTTAAGGTCAATAGTACCTTTTGTCCAGTACTGCCTAATTCTGGAGTGTTTTGCAAGGTTCTAGCATCAAAAGTTCAGATTCTACGAACTCAAGAAAATATTTTTGATGAGCATCAAAGAAATCCAAGTTCCAACCTATTCTCCAAATGCATCCGTCCTAAGGCAGATCATTAAACCAACCTCCTCCCCCACACACACATACATTATTACAGAAAAGACGTTCATGTATGATATTAAATTAAACCAAATGTCTGATATACATATAAAATACCATCCTGCTAACATAAAAAATAATTTTAATTATTTATGTTCACAAACGTGATTTAACAGTATTTGATAAGAGTACTGTTAATTATACAAAATATGTTTTATTGATTGCTCTAGAAAATTGGGAAAACCTTTTTGACTAGTGATAAAAACACGATAATGTATATTCTGTTCGGAAACTTATTAGTAAATGTTATTATATTTTTTGACGCTGGACTTGATCACTAGGTTTAGGACTGAACTATTTACACCATGTGAAAAGCTGATGACCCGATCCCTAATTTCATTTAGTATCCCATCATAGCACCACCAATTGGAATAATAAATAAATAAATAACTGTACCTATAAAGCAAAGGATTAGAATATTTTTTTTATATTCAATAAAAAATATGTTATAATATAAGTAAAATATTTTAGTAAATTTCACAAACCCATTTTATGTACCCATTAATAGTTTTTTATTAGTAAATTACATCCTGAAGTTTATAGTATTTTTCAACTTCTCATCCACTCCATATTGTTTTAAAACATTCTTAGATTGCGTTATGTCAGGTATAAAATGTACGTGAAATAAGAACAACATTGAACATAATTTGACATTAAAATATGTACATAAATTGTAAGCTATATACACTACGTGTTTCGTAATTTAACAACGCCTTTGAGGGCAAGTTTCATATACATCCTGTCCAGCTAAATATTTTTCACAACTACAGATAAAATAATAACATATGATTCATCTCTAAATCAGACTAACACCTAAAATAATGTATTCCTTGATGTATGTTTATTTTTAATATTTTTGTGAAATCCTTGTAAAAAATCATTCATTATATGTGAACGATTATCAACTACCGTAAAATTTAATTCTTTATCCAGTTTTTATTACAAATTAATGTTCCCAAATTTCAACTTTTGAAGCTGTATACCAGTGCTATTTTATGAAAGATGGACCTTTTGGTTCTGGTTTTCACTGTTGTGTTGTCTTAATAGAACCCTTTAACTTAATTTAATACTGCAGCTATATCCACATAAAATATTTCCATATCCCTCCTTGCGGGTCACCCCCTAATGTAGCTGAAAACTAATAGTTATTTTAAAAGTAGATTGGAAGTGTATTAATGATGTACCTAGAGCTGATCCTTCCCCTTTACTCGTTCAGAATATATAAATACTTCGAGCAAAACCTTCATTCAAACAAAAATTCAACATCCAGTAAATTACAATTAATTTTTTTACTACACTCCTTGTACTCAGTCCGATTCACTTTTTATTTTATGTACTTCAGTATAACTTTAATAACACGGAATTGAATTTTATGACAATAAATTATCTTAAACTATAGTTAAAACATTTTGGTATATTTCATAACCTATAAAGTATAATATGAATAAAGTCTTGTAATATAAACTTTTATTCTTAAAGATAAAGATAAGAATAAAGATAAGAATCCCTAGGGAAGTAAAACACCACGCAAGCATTGGAGTTTGTTTCGTAAAACACAAATATACTTACAGGACGGGGTTTAAGATCCAGTTCACATAGTCATCTCTACATAAACTCACTTCATGTGTGGATATAAACAACTGAAAGCGGCGGCCCTGACAGAACTAGGTTGTGCTTTCAGGGCCTAATGTTAGTATTAGACTGTGTCGTGGAACTTGAGATAGGTACCATAACTTATATAAAATAGTGAAGTAGTCAACCTGCTTTATAGAGATTGGATAGGGAATTTAACAATTTCCTTTACTCCAAATTCAAAATCTTCGAAATCTAAAAAATTAAATGATATGATTGTTCATTATAAATATTTACGCTGAAAGTTTTAGAACATATATAAATAACCATTATTTATTTTAACTGATTAAAGCTTTAAACCTGTTTATTTTTTATTTATTTGAGTATCAAGCAATAAATATAAATATATTCTTCACTAGTCATAATTTTATTTTATTTTTAAGTCAAGTAGAGTCTAATAAAAAATAGAAATAAGAAAAAATCATGAAAAAAAGCATAAAATAGACGTAGAGAATGAGAAATAACAACTGATTTTTATGGGAGAGAATTAGGAAATATAATTGATATATAAGTTTCATTTATATCCTGGAACAATTATAAAGTCCTGTAGAATTATTCTAGTCAGAATTACGTTGAATAAGGTAGGTACGTTATATTGGAAAAAGGAGCCATAGGCTTTAAAATCTCCTTTCATCCTCTTAGCTTTAGTTAGATAATAACTGATTATTTCAACTTCGTATATTTAAAATAAATACAATTTCCTCTTACACAAAAAGTCGTGACCCAATTTTCCCTTATTTGATCACAGTTTATTTGAAATTTATTGTAAAATAGTTTCTCTTATAAGTCATAAGTAAGATCGCAATAAGAAATACGTTTTTATAGTATACCTGTTTATAAATACAAATCTAAAATAATGGTTTCTACTAACCGGAATACGGGCATTAATATTCGTTAACAATCACTGTCTTGTAAAACTCAGTTTCCAAATTCATAATAATACAACTATAGTAGTACGATATGTTTAACCCATTGGCCTAATAATTTTTCTGGTGCTTCATGGACCTGAACTAGCAATTAATTTTGCTGAAAGTATAAAGGTTTTGTATAATTTTTATAGAAACCTAACTAATTAAGTTATTACCATGGTTATTTTACCATCACGTTTCTAAAAAACTAGAGTACATTTTACAACTATAAAATTAATTTTTATTTAGTTTTAAATTTATTAATAATGTTAATTATAACAAAAATGTTGGGTTTTATATGTACAAAACTTTGGTTTTAATTTTTTATCTGTTAAAATTTATTACTATCTAAAAACTGAATATATATTATTGTTCAGGAACTCTTTGTCATAAAAAATAAATTATATTAAAAGTATTTTTGAACATTTATTATTTTTTAAATTATATTTATTTGAGTACTCATCAAGTGCAGTTTTTCCATCAGTTTTACACGGGTTGCAGATTTTGTAGCATTCACACACAATTTGCATATGAAAACACAGAACTACAATAAAAAAAAAATAAATAAAATAAAAATAACAAATAATAAATAAAAAAATAAAACTTCACAAATTTACGACAAACGACGTTGTTTCTATTTTGCAAGCTAGCCTTTAGCCTTGCAACAAAACAAAATTTTACCGAATATCACAAATAAATATTTAAATGGATTTTATAAAACTACTGTAATAAACTTTCAATAATATTGTCAGAAATGCTAGCCGTAATTTTAGACGTAACATAATCCTAGTATCAAAACAAAATAAGCACTGGTAATAGATTACAATTATTGAAAAAAGTAATATTTTCTGCCATATTTGGCACACCTGAACTCACCAAGAACTCAAAAGGTCTGCAGAAAGCGTATTGGCATACCATCTAACGGGAAAAACTATAAATACTTTAAATAGTACATCGCAACGTCGCCAGATCGTGCTGCGCACTTGAGTCCAGGTTCGGTCCGTGCATCACTGCACGTGGTATATACGTGAGTCTAGGCCAATGGGTCAAAGCTTACTACTTATGAAATAGTTTTTATTTTTTCTGTAAATAATATAAGGTTACGTAGTAGAAATGGAATCACATGCGTCACACGTAATATGTACTAAGCTTCCACACATAACCTAAACCCTTTCCTTATTCCCTCAATTTCATTCCCCTTTCCATTTCACGGCATATACAGCTGATTGCTTGGCCAGCTAATTACGGAACTACCTGCCAATTCGATAGTCGCAGACACAGTCATTACTTGCTTCGCCGCTTCCTGTCGTAGCTTTGACTATGTGGGCGATATGTCTAATCTAGTTTTACGCTTTTTACACATTTTTATACAATATACAACAAACTTTATGAAAAGAGATAATGAAAGTGTTATAACACTTAGACCAGGTAACTATTTCTAAACATTTCTAAGGTATTACGTTGAGTCATTTATTTAAAAATGTACTATAATTAGTTTCAATCACATTATATAACTGATCATTTTATAACCCATTTAGGGTTCAAGAATATTTGTACAATCCCTAAATATCTCCTGTATTAAGTAATACATACCCAAAATATAAGTTTTAAAACCATAAATAGTTACAAATAATATTTGTTACTACATGTTTTTATATATCTTCTTAACTATCTACATTATAGTTGAAAATAGTCAATGACCAATTTTTTTAATACTGTCAGTAATAACTTAGTGACTGTAGTTATTAAACAGAACTTTTTTTACTTTAACTTGTATGCTATTTTTATTTTACTGATAAAATTTCCGAATTCAGCCATATTTAAATCAATGTTCAAAAAAATTACTCATTTTATAAAATTTATAACACAAGTTATATATAAGTTACAGCAACCTAGGAAGAACTACAGACTTTGACTAAATTTTTACCTAATATGTGGTTATAATATTTTTAGAAAACATCAGGATAACGAGCATTGAATAAGTTAGATAAGAATTAATCTATATTAAATTAGGTCAATTAGATCTAATTTATGAATCATCAAATATTTTATAGGATTGCTCAAAGTAACTGTCTTATATAAAATGTACAGTTTACTTAAATGTATTATTTAGGTATACAATTTTATGAATAAAATAAAAATATTGTTTTTGTTTCAGGTAATATGACAATACAACACAGTCATGCTAAGGTAGTATTACTTATTATAGTATTTCATAATGCATTTTACACAAATTTAAGTCCATCTAGCGATTTTGGATAGTTCATATATAATCACTAATATCAATTCCCTGTCAGTCAGTAATAGACATATTTGACACGAAGCTGTCAACTTCAAAATTTATTATTTGTTTATGAAATTAACCCTGTGGTCAAAAGCCCAGTATAAGACATTGGTAGGTAGTAGGAGATTATATTAGTGCGCAAAGGAGTTTTTGAAATAGTTCATCCATGATAAAAATATTTATTCGTTTTCTGACATAATTATAACTGTAACAAATGTCTACCTCTGTTATCCTCTAAACTCAAACATTGAAGAACCCATGCCTGTTCTTACTTATACTCTTTCAACTAAAGGAAAGAATTTTGCGTTCTTTTCCCCAGTAACTTCACCCTTCTTGAGAATAGATAAAATAAAACATCGTTACCAGACAGTTAAACATATACAGTAATGTTAATTACTTTCAGAATTTTAAAAAGCCCAAGCCTTTTGAGAGTATTAAGGAATATGGGTAATTATAGAGCTTCCAGTTGCTCTTGCAATGTCGAATACTATTTTTATATTTTTACGCTCACTATCTGGAAACACTATCTCTAAAAAAACACGTAGCAAGAAACATTAGAGTAAATCATCAGAGAATAAAAAAAATCTGTTTCGAACCATATATTTAACCAGTTAAGTGATTAATTTGTTTGAAAGTGAATTTCCACCACCTAAAATTTGTTCTTTTGTTAAGGCTGACTAACGAACTAAGTACAAGTATTGCCTTTTCACCTAGTTAAATCTGGATACTTGAAGAATTACGGTAGTTATCGTATTTTCGAAGTCACGTGACACACACACACACACACACACACACACACACACACACACACAACACACACACAAGAATATAATATTCCTGATTATGGTGGTTTTGGATTCGGGAAGTCGTATTTGGAAAAAAGTCCAATACAATTTTCATACTATTATTCCAAAATACCATACATATTCCGAGTAA
This sequence comes from Homalodisca vitripennis, assembly GCF_021130785.1. Lineage (NCBI taxonomy): Eukaryota > Metazoa > Arthropoda > Insecta > Hemiptera > Cicadellidae > Homalodisca > Homalodisca vitripennis. The sequence goes on from NC_060213.1 coordinate 102,928,075, forward strand.
TAGAGAATGTATTTACTGTAAAAATGTGCAACGTTTTTGACAGCCGAAATAATCACAGAGCGCAACGTTCCCCTCTGTATCACAACATCTATACCGCCACGGGAAACAAATCGAGTGTAGCGCCCATTGAATTAAACTATAACAAATCCTTATGTACACAATAAGGAATTATAACATTAAGAAACCTGTTCTTAATAATTTATTAAGTCTTTATTTTTGATTGCTTACCAAGGGGTTTTAATATGTTGATATAAATCAAACAACGGTTAATGTAACAGTCTTTGAAAAATAGCTAAAAATGTGTCTTTCGTGTTATATTTTCAACAGATATTTTGAAAAACTAGTAAAAGCAGTTTTTTAATCTAAATATATCACATTACACAAAAGCATCCTCATCTATATCTTACCTGTTTATTATAAAAATGGTAAACAAGTACTAATAGTTTGATTTAGCTAAAAGGTACTTAGAGGTGAATGTGTGGAAAATTTATAGACCCAGAAAAAAAAATTGAACACTGAAAGGCTTAGCACGAAAGAGCCATGTGTAGTAACACGCCCACGGCACTACATGCAATATTAATTCTGTGGGTAACATTAACTAGCCTAGGATGTTACAGAAGTAATGTCTGCTAATATGTGATATCTGGTATACAAGTAACAACTTTATAACATATTTGATGACAAAGGGCATGGACAATGAAGTTTCCATGATATGTTTAAAATGAACAGAAAATAAGGTGTGACACTAACATTCTGTGTATAGCTAGGTATATTTTACACCTGTAAATAAATTATGGAGTGCATCAATTATTTTATATTAATGGCTATTAGGCCTGAATTTCACGGTTCGCTTATTTAAACCGTTCTAATGCTGTAAATTTAAACCCTCTTAAATGCATATTATCTGCCATCGTCACATAAATTTGGCATCAATTTTTTGCTGAAACATTCAATTGACTGAATTAAATATTAACTTTTAATAAGATCTCCATTTTGCATGTTATTTAAAAAATAGTGTTACGAATGTACCGGTTCTTAATGTTTAATAATTAACAAAGAAATTATAATTTATTGTTAAAAAGATAATAAAGGTTTCATTATTCAAAACACGAATTATTTAAGTGAATCATTTGTGAAACACTCTCACTCGATATCTCATGAATAAAAAAATTATCTGGGAATTCCTATGGCGTAGAATTAGTTATAAGTATCAAGAAGCCATCATATAAAATAAAACATACGTTTATAATAATTTACAACAACGTTATTTTTAGTTTAACTAAGAAACAGTTTATCGATACCTTCGAATTCAGTGAAATATTATAAATACAAAACAGTTTTATTAAAAATTAACGGTAAATTCACAAAATTTACATAATTAGTATTATTATATAAGACAAAGACGTTTTATGCATGCCTGAAATAAAAAAAAAACATACACATACATACACAGTTTTTACTACGGCACCTAATATAAACGAATTTTGAAATTCCTCATACAATTTTTAATTACATTAAGGAATTCTAGTAAATCTATTTAATCTAGAAGACCTACTATTACAAGATTACTGTTTCCATCTCGTCTCAGTTTAACGAGAATGTCGTATGTGATAACAGCTCAGTGTTGAACTACTGAGAGTAAGTGCCAATAAGCGCCAAGTGCAGGTTAAGTGCGGCAGTAAGTGGTTTAAAAGTGCGTCGTTACAGGAATCATCTGTCATCGTTAAAGTTTGAACAATATGATATATTAAACGAAGCTCTGGTACGTTACCTATACCTTCCACAATAAAGTTTTATGAATAAAATAAAATAATTCCTTCATAATAACTAATTACAATACAAATTAAATTTTACAATGCACACGCTTACTAAAATTAACGTTAATTGGTATGTTAAAATGTTGTATCTAAAACATAAAGTTCTATCATAATGTTTATTTTAGCAAAGTAAGTTGGAAAACTAGATAGAGGAAATAATAAGAATAATATCGGCAAGATTCTAAACTTAACCATTTTCAGGTTCCTCAAGTCCCGTAGGTAATTTGGATGACTTATACGACCAATGCAGGTGTAAGGGTATTTAAGGGTTCCTACGTTTCGTTTATCTGCTCATGGAAATGAAATTCTTTACTACATCATGTAAGAAAAATCACTAAGTTCCTTCCTTCTGAGATAATACAATCTTTTAGTGGTTTATTAGGATTGAAAAAATTGTATGATCTAAATACGGGCTTTGTGACAAGCAACCCATGACAATTGCTTCTCTCATACTTATCCATCGTGACAGTACGAAAAGCGAAATGCTGTAAATGAGGGACTTTTTTTAAAAAAAAGTGTTTAATTTTTATTGAGATCTTACCTGTAATCTAAGCTAGAGGTGTAAATTCGTTTCCCCCTACCTTTTCAACGTATGTTGTAAAAAAACTCTTCCCGGAAAAATAAAGTTGTTCACTTGATATGACTGATGGAGGTCAAACTATAAAATCAAGCAATGAGTAAACATTTTGAAATGAATTTGATAATTCGTCGAAAAAGTACTTCAATGTTCTATTAGGGTTTACTCATTACGTTACGATGTAAACGAGAGAGGACTCGTAGGGTGGAACACTACTTTATAATAAAGATGGAGTATTAATTATAAAATTAAGCAATTATTAAACCTGTTGGAATGAATTTAACCAATCCGTTAAATCTGGGGTACATTGAAATACATTTTAATTACATATTTATTTTACTATTATAGCGTCATACTACCTTAAAATACCCTACACGAGCAGTTATTGCTGTTTGACTACTGGTTAATAACTACCTCATTATAGTCATTTTGAGTAATTGTTTTGGTTTGGATGTAATAAATTCTATTTTGCTGAATTGTTTTTTAACTATTTATTGTAACCACATACCCGGTGTTATATACATAATTATTTGGTTTAATCCAATGTATAATGGTTTTTTAACGTTATATTCACCTTTTAAGCTTTTTTTAGATATAAAATTAATATAGCTAAATCAGTGAACTCTTATTACTAAAATTTTAACAGGAGTTTTAAATTGAAGGGCCCCAATTACTAGATATTGCTATACATTGTTGATTTTTTATAAGATATTCATTGAAATATACCTTATGCAAAGTTAAAATTGTATTGTAATTAATAAATTCTGTAATAAAATTCCTTAGTTACAATATATACATAAATAAACGATTACGTTTTATTAGGTAATTTATTTTCGTGTTTAATATTATATTTTAAACATAAATTAATAGAAAGGACATAGAACGACATCGACATAAGTTGGAGCGAAGGAAATCAGATGTCATGTGACAGAAAAGATGGTAACATCTCTATCCTCAATCCCATTCTTGGAATATGTGATCACATTACATATTCTATTGAAGATCAAGGAAGAAGATATTCCAGTAGTAAACATTCAGCAGCACTAAAGCGAGATGTAACAAACAGGCACGACACAGGAAGTACTAACCTCAAAACTAGTTTTATTTTTCATTGTTATGTGGTATTTATCTTGGTACTAAAACAAGTAACTTTAATCTTTTTCTCCAAACTGTAGGAGTACGGTTTATATCCTTACAATAATTAAATATTCGTCTAAATAACAGTATCAAAGTAATTTTGTACTTGAAAACATTAACGATTAAATACTTTGTCAATTTAATAATTGCTGATTATACCAAAATAAGAAATATAAATAGCGTGATAAACAAGCTTAATTAAATAATATCATCGTAATAATAAATAAAATATGAGTAAATTTAATATATTTCAGATATATTCAGAGATTTTGCGTTTAAAACCACTGATTGGAGTGAAATGAGAGCGTCTTTACAGCAAGCCTCCACAAGGAAACCGTACCAAAGCTGCCAGCGGGTATCTTTTCTTCCAAGAAATTTCTTTTCAATCTTTCCTTTTCATAACAAAATCCTTTAATATCTGGTTTAAATCTCAAACGGTTCCTACAGCTAAGGGTTCTACGAAGGTAAAACAAATTTCCTTGCAATATAACAATGGAATTAAAGTAACGTGCTATTCAAATGTACATTTTTGTAGTAAAATTAAATATCCAGCTAAGTACTGAACTGAATAATATTGTTTCTATTAAATCATGCAATAAGCAAATTGATGGGAAACAAATTAAAAAAAAAATACTAGGAATATTAAACTATGGCCTTCTAAAACTGTCATCTATAATAAAGTAAATTATGCTATAGTTTGCATAAAGTTTCTTCAAATATATTGAGTGGAAACAAAGTATATTTTTAGTCACATCATATAAATGTCATTTCTAGGTCTTTTGAAACTAAATTTTTAAACTTTTACAATAATTATAGTTTGATTACGAAAACGTATATGTTTTATCAACGGCAGTATCACAATGACGCAGAATAATTTATTTCTTAAAGGATCAAACTGGCATCGAAGTTAGAGCATTCAAGCGCACTTACCAGTAAATTTCGTGACGATTTAGCTTATTTTTACCGTAAAAAAAATATTTATTGTGAGTTATATTATAAAAGTAGATTAATATTAACCATACCCTATTGTTGTTTGGCACATGATATTATTTTATTGGTCAAACATTTAGGATACTTTTCTAATTTTCCAAGAAATGTTTTAAGTCCGCGCATCGAACTTTTCTGTGCCAGCTTAGTTGATTGGTACATTAATGTAATAACTGAGAGATTATTGTAAAAACAGTTACTGCAGTATATAAAACATTTGGTATACGTGCAATGTTAAAAAAACCTAAATTTTACCATCTTTAATAACAAAAGTAATAAACTATGTACTTGGTATTGATAATAAGCTGTATAGCTGGACTAGTTCAATATAAATAAATAAGTATATAATATTTTATGAGTAATTTTCAAAACGTATTTTTCTCTATTCCTATTTATTGAAAAAATACGGTAGTAATATCCTAACAGTACTTATGGTTCACATGATATCAAATTTGGCAGGCCAAAAATTTAAATTATAATTTTTAAATATATATTTTTTTAATCTAGGTTTTATAACGGTTTTAAATGTAAATTTGCAACTTGCTAAAAATATAGAGTGTTTATTATAAGTAGAATTGCTAATTTTTTGACAGATCGACACAGTTTAAATTTCCAAGGTTATTTATTTGATATAAATATTGGTCTTCCATAAATGTGTATAACAGTATAATTAATTTTTACTCAAAAGTGCAATAAATTCTATATCCATCTTGATCAAAGAAATTTCAAATTTTTGGTACACAACAACACCAATCAGGCCGAGTATTTTTTTTTAATTTCTATTACAAAACATAATTGTGCATATTAAAAAAATTTTTCGATTCATGCTTTGGTAACAATATTTTTTTTATTATGTTATTAAAAATTTTTTATGTAAGGAGTTTGAAATGAATTTCACACAATCTTCACTCTTTATGCACACACTAATATATACTAAGCAATAATTATTGGAGACTAATAGTTGCAATAGCATAATAATTTATTATTTAAAAGTACGTTTTCTAGAACGTCTCTCCTTTTGTATTCAAATCTTAACATAATTGTACATATATTAGTATGCGCAGTTATGGTAACATGTAGTTGCTTTTGAAGCTGTTGCATCACAATGCCGCTTTCTAACTTACATGCCTAATATTTGTTTATACGCAAAGCTGTGGCTTAGTATAGACGCATTTAAGCTTTTAAAGCAGAGGTTTACGGAACAGTTGTAGTGCCTCCCAGTTTTATAGTCGGCAATGATTGTTTTTTCTGAAATGTTTAACTTGATGATCCCTTCAGCCAAGCAAGACATGTTTTTACAAGAAATATAAGAAAGAATTAAAGTTGTCAGCAAATATTTAGACTTTTTTTCTAACCCTATGGCTGAACCTTGGATGGCAGACGTTAGTCACAAAATATAGTGCTAACAAACAGTAAAAATATATACCTGATAGATAATACATTATAATCTAATTGAAAATTTCTGACGGATTTATTCTGTTTGGTGTATACCAGCCGGTGAAATCAACACTATATTATAAACTAATCACTTCTAGGCAACGCAATGAATGTCAAGGAAAGGCAGATCCCTAGACGCAATGTGAATAATATGTGGTTTCGATTAATAGTTTTAGTATAGAAGGTAGTATAGATCGTAAGGATTCTATTATTTTCTATGTCAATTGTAAATATAAAACCCTCTCTCGGGTCTCTGAAAGAAAATGGGACAAAGCTCCCATCCCCTTGTACCAAGCTAAATTGACATAGTAATGTTTACCGTACTTATGGGTTGTCGACAGGAATTGGATACTAAAACAATACCTATACTAAATACACTACTACTTCTAAAGCAGCATAAAGGACCTTTCAAGACTAAGTGGAAATATAGATTCCTCTGCTTTTTGTCCTTTGACTAAACGATTCATTAGATATATTTCAGTGCATCTAGCAAAAATCAAGTTTTTTTACATTTGGTAGAGTTACTTTTTCATTTATTCCACATTGGTTGGTGCTGGGGGGGGGGGTTGTTGAGCAAAACCTTTACACCAGACATTGCAATACATGCGTCTGCTTTTAAGGAATTTATAAAGAGTTTTATATAAACGGATTTTAGCACCTAATTGAATGCGAGTAAATCATATCACAAACTTAGAAACTAATCAATACATTCCAATATCATAAAAAAACAATGACGTCATATAATTACCTTTTAAATCACATTAGCCGGCTTTGCAGAATATGGTAGAGCATTGAGTAGGAGAGCTTTTAAACGTCCAACATGGGATCAGTGAACTTGTCCGAGTACTCTAACAATGAATGACGGCACTGTTATTGTACATTCGATAAGCTGATAATAAAAAAAAACGGAATCTGTAATCCTCGTTTTGCAATTGACGGTTAAGTAAGATTAAATACCTACTCTATTAATCTTACTTACTCTTATCCTACTTTCTCTAATTCTAATTTCTTACAACTTGTAAATACTTGATTATAAAAGTAATGAAGGTAGTGTGGACGAATGTTTAGAATAATAAATCAAAATATCACGATGTTTAACTAAAAAAGTACAGGATTATCACAAAAGAACTACGGGGTTATAAGGTTAAATATTGTAATGATATTAGACGTTTAAGTTATTGTGTTATAAACAATTTCAAAGTTAATTTAACTGAATATTATTTTAGTATTAGGTATGAGCTCCATTATTGGCACGTCACACATCGAAACGATATATCCATGTCTGGGTTGCCACGTGGGCTATCTATTGCCTGACCGATCGTTTGGGGTTTCCATCAACTGCAGGTGACAGTACGCAGTATTTTAAAATAACATAGCAGACTCTCACTCGATTGCAGTGCAATGGAAGCGACGCCTCAAAAAAAGGAGGAATGTATTATTTTGGCTTGTAAAGAAATCTGGTTCAGTTTTTACGGTTCCGAAAAAATTTCAACGCAATTAAGGTGGAGATTTGCTTTCTGATAGGTCATTCAGGAATGGCTAACTACAAAGAAATAAAATATAAGAGTGAAGAAACAAAAACTACTAGGTTTGCCTCTTGATTTAGAACAGAATACAAATTCCTATGAAGGCCTAAAGATTACTTGACAAGACACAACTTGGAGTTGGGAATTCCAAGATCAAATTTCCATAAGGTCTTTAAAAAGGCTTCATTAACTTCATTTCAGTAACAACTTTGTGACAAATTAACCCAAAAGATAAATCAAAATGATACAGTTAGCTGTTATTATGTTTACCAGAAGTGAGGATAATATAGATTATTTTTTTTATGTAATTTTAACCGATGACGCAACTTTTCGTGTGGATAGTTTTATGATCTGACACAAATTCATAATTTGGGTTTCATATGCAAGTCATGAATTCATTGAGTGATATAGTTACATGCCCAAAATGAACGTTATGTGTGACCTTCTGCATGACGGATTTGTAAGGATATTCGTTTGTGTTGAAATACTATCAATGGTGATGTCTATGCTGGAGGAATATGTTTGTCCCCTATTTATAATACATTGAGGTGGTGAAAAGTGTATTCCACTTTCATTAAGATGAATCACTGCCCCACTTTAGTTTGTTTGGGAGGGAATCACACGATACTCGGTCCGGCAACAGATGGATTGTAAGGAACGGGCGTTATGTTAAATATCCGAGGTTATTAACATATTTAGCATCAAAACCCCGGAGTTGTTTTGTGGAAACTCTGTATATACAATCTTTAATTACCACTTAAAACAGAAACAAATGCATTAAAAAGTGTATTGGATTGTAAATTAAAATAAGTATATAATACATAACTAAAAATTGAGATTAAATTAAAATAACAAGCTATCACAAGAGTACGAGACTAATAGTGAGAAACGGAGTTTTAAAGGAATTGATGAGCAAAAGACAGATGAAAAATGTTGGGTACAGTGGTTATCGCAGGATAAAACAATCAAGCAATGTCGAGCTTGGATGCTTCTCGGCTAATAACCGCTGAGAATCCTGTCTTTGCTAGCAGCCTGCCATCTTAGTCTAGCTCTGTCCGGTGAGCCGATAAGACATTATCAGTATCGCTCCCGCTGCATGCTCGTTACTGCTTGTCGCGAAACGCCACCAATGACCACTTCACAGTGTCTAATTTTAGTTTAAAAACGAGTAAATTTAGTTAAACTATGTCGTCTAACTGTGGCATCTGTTGTATATTGTTTGCTAGTGACGATAGTGAGCAGAAGATTAAATGTGCCGGTAATTGTAATAATATTTATCATGCACGATGTATCCAGAAAGACGTTGACGGAACGAAAACCCGATCTTTCAAGGATTGGAAGTGTAAGATCTGTCGAACGACTGCAGCCAACACAGAAGATAATACTGTCAATAGTAAGGAACTGATCAAAGTGCTTGAAGAATTTAAAGTACAAGTACTTGGCGAGTTTAAGTCGACGAGGACGGAAATAAATGGATTAGCTGAATCGATGCAATTCGTCTCTAATAAGATGGACGAATCAAAAAATTTAATGAAGGAAATATGGAACGAATTGGCTACAGTGAAAAAAGAAAATGAGAACCTAAGAAACGTAAATAAAACTCTTCCGACTGAAGTGAGCTCCCTAAAAGACAGAGTTCGCTCGCTTGAGCAACATTCAAGAAAGAGTAACCTGGAAATAAGCGGCATTACTGAAACACCAAAGAGAACGTTATCAGTCTGGTGAAGGATGTCGGCGCCACCCTAGGAGTCGATATCCTGGAAACTGACATATCGACAGCACACCGAGTCCCGTCGTTCAAGAAGGAACGTCTCCAGCCTCTCATAGTGCAATTCTCACGAAGAACAACTCGAGACACCTTGCTTATCGAATTCAAGGAGAGGAAGGTGTTGACAGCCCAGGAGATCAATGCCACCCTCCCGGCTCAGAAAGTATATATCAACGAGCACTTGACCCCGGAAAACAATATATTTCTCTCCAAGTTGAAACAAAAGTGTAAGAAAATTGGTTACGATTATGCATGGTGCAGGGATGGGAAGTTTTTTGTGCGGAAGTGCCAAGGAGAAAGATATTGTAAAGTTGACAATTATGAGGAGCTCAACAAGCTTAAGTAACAAGTAAGTCAATGTTGTATACTCTTATATCAAAATACCGCTTAATTTGTTCAAAAATGTATTCTCTTTGGTACGTATTTATATTAGGCCTAAATCATACCAATCTTGAGCCAATCATTTATTATTTATATATGGTAGTATATTTGTCCTGTTATTTAATTATTATAGTTTATCTGTCCTGTTATTTATTTATTATAGTCTATTTGTACTGTTATTTATTATAGTTTGTCTGTCCTGTTAGGTTTTTATTAACAATATTTATTCTTTTTATTTGTTAGAAAGCTGAGCTAATTCCACAATGATTAATCAATTTTTCGAATATCAAACCATAAATGACGTATAGCATTTCTACAAAAAAAAACTCGTATCTCGACTTTTTGGAATTTTTTAACCTGAGAACCCTGAGAATAATATGAACAACTATAATTTATTATATACAAATATAAGAAGTACGAGAAAAAACTTCAATAGCTTGATTGCAGAATTAAGTAAAATAAAACACAAAATTCATTTTATTATTCTTAGTGAAATTTGGATTGATACCAGTGAAATAAGTTGTTATAATACACCAGGTTATAAAATATTTGCGAATTGCAACAACACTTATAGAGCAGGTGGTGTTCTGTGTTTTGTAGATAAGAATGTAGATTGTAAACAGATAAGCGTATCTTTTAACATGACATCAGCTGACTGTCTATTGCTGGATATTAAACTAAACCAAACTTACTTTAAATTTGTATGCTTGTATAGATTACATAATATATCTGAAAACTTATTTATAGCTGAACAACTTATTCCAGCACTCACAAGAAACGTTATTTACATTGGAGGTATAAATATTAATTCATTGGAGACGAACGCAATAACTAACAACTATAATAGTCAATCGAATAATAATGATTTCATGTGTTTAATAATTACTCCTACTAGATTAAAGATTAACTCAAAAACACTTATTGATCATATTTTTATCAGGAATAGATCTATAAATCTCTTTTCCAGTGGTGTATTTGATGTCGGTATCACTGACCATTGTATTATAGGACTTGAGTTTAAAGGTCTCCCAAATAAGCAAATTAATTTTCAAAACAATAAAACGGGCTCTACGTCTGATAAATCTGTAGTTAATATGAATTTGGTTAAAACTAATCTAAAAAACATTGCTTGGTATGAGGTTTATGCTGAGGAAGATGTAAATATATGTTATAATAAGTTTCAAGGAATTTTAAGCGATATAGTTAACACTAGCAATAAGATATTTTCAGTCGATTGTAAATTAAGGAAAGCTAAGTTTTTGAGTCCCTGGATTAATAAAAATATTCTGAAAAAAATAGACAAACGAAACAAGCTTTATAAACTTTACAAGAGAAGACCGTATGATACTGCTTTTATTAATAATTTTACACGATTTTCGAACAACTTAAAACTAGAAATTAATATTTAAAAAAAATCCTTTTATTCTAATCAGTTGGAAAATTGCAAAGGTGATTTTTCAGCAATGGAAAATTATTAAAAAATTAACTGGCATCAGTAAAGATAATTGTATTGACCGGATTGAGCTTGATAATGGGACGGTGATAACAGAGCCTTGTGACATTGCTCAAGAAATCAACAACCATCTTATCTCGGTACAGTCTGGTCAGCCGAGTACAATCCCAGGCATAACGCTGCCTCCTATCCGTGCACACCAAAACTCTTTCTTTACAGCTCCAACCTCAGTAGAAGTCAAAACAGTTGTTTTTAACTTAAAAAATAAAAAATCTACTGGTTTCGATCATTTTAGTGTTAATTTAATAAAACATGTAATTGAGGAAATTGCCCCTCTGTTAGTCTACATCATCAATAACAGTTTCAACAAAGGTATTTTCCCCGAAAATCTTAAATTAAGTTCAGTTGTTCCTATTTTGAAAAAATCCAATTTATATAAATTAGATAATCTAAGACCCATTATCCTACTTTCAGTTTTTTCCAAATTATTTGAAAAGATAATGTTAGTAAGATTAAATGAATTTCTGAAAAAAATCAACTTTTTTAGCAGTAAACAATTCGGTTTTAATAAAGGAAGATCTACTGAAGATGCATTGATTACAGTTACAGATTACATTTTTACCGGATTAAACTCAAAACAACAGGACTTTTAATAGATTTTAAAAAAGCGTTTGACATGGTAAATCATGAGATTCTTCTCAGCAAATTAGAGTCAGCTGGGATCAGAGTAGTGGCTCTAAACTGGTTTAAAAGCTTTATCATAGGAAGGAAACAACAAGTAAAAATAAATACCACCTTTAGCAACCAACTAATTGTCCAAAATGGAGTACCTCAAGTATCAGTGATATCAGCCACCCTATTTCTAATTTTTATTAATGATTTATTAAACCTTAAGGGGATCTGCCACCTATAGGGCATTTTTTTAATTTCACATTTTAGACATTTTTTATATTGTCAAACACAACTAGAAAGAACGTTATTGAGTATTAAAAAAAAAATAATAAAAAAATTCCATGAGGTAGCAAATTTTAAAATTCGCTAAATTTTTCGTGTTTTTCGCGTTTTTTTTCATTTTTGAATAACTTTTTTAATTTTTTAACCAATGTTGTTCTTTGTTTTTTTAATTTGTTCCATAAAAAATAAAGAAACTTTTTGGATATGCATTTGACATTAGCATCAAAGTTTAAAAAAACTGTACGCTAATAAAATTTTAGATTTAAAGTTTTTTTTCATCGTAAAATGTATGAACATATGAAAAAATTATTAATTGTTGTAGGAAATGGATTTCCATACCGAAAAATCTTTATTATAATATTATGAATAAGGTGTAAAAATTAGAAAGCTCTAAGACAATTATTTTAGATTTTATTCAAACATTAATGTATAAAAACATGGAAAAATCAATTTACGGGAAATAGCCGCTAAAGATAAAAGTTCTATTCCTTACTACTAAAACTGTCCAGCACCATATGTAGCACCTTCATTTTCTTTTTTCTTCTCCTCCTCAGCAAGTTGGACAGATTTTAGGAGTTTTCTGTTACCTCTTATACTTCTCTGAGGCTGTTGTCTTCCGCAACCGCAGCCGATGCACATCTTTCTTATTGGCTTGGTAAGAAGTGTATGCTCCGGGAGAAACTCCAGAGTTCTCAAACAATTTTTCATTGAGATTGTATACCCTTCATTATACACACAAAATGCTTCACCCACTGCAGCTTCAACCTTCCTTTTGAGGTAAAAAATTGTTTTAGGAATTTTACCCCATATAACGCTGTGAAGCGACTCGTTCGCATTTTGGGTTTTACCTAACGAACATCGCTTGAGAAGGTGCTCCGACGAAAGACGATTGTATAAAGGTAAGAGGTGTCATTTAGACTTATAGACTGTGTCATTTAGTGGTGTTCTTATGTTATCTAAATGTTTTCTTAGGTGTTACTTTATTATATAAGTCTCTCTGATAGAAGCGTCTTTGCCTACGGGACACTTGTCATGATGCAGATTACCATCACTTGATCTACAATGGTCTAGGGTTGCAAAGATAGCAGTTCTCATTTTGTTTGTATCATCCAAATATTTTATAACTGCCTTTCTATAGTATTTAGTTAGTTTTTCAATTGTTGTTGCTTTCAGGCTACCAAATGCTTTACCACCTAGCGTAATTTTTTTACTGCTACAGACTTGTACAAGTTTTCGTAGGCCAGTACCCAATATCTTGGCCACGTGGTTGACACACTCTTGTTTTTCTATTTCAACATCATTTACCGTAAATTTTTAATGAGGTAACATGGTCAAAAGATTTGGAATCTCCATCAGAAATCATACTCGTGTAGCGAAAACCCAAGATTTTCTGATCTTTTCCAAAGACGTTTCAGCCGCTTCAGTCTCCATACTGGGGGATGTTCCTTCGTAATTTGCTTGGCATTTTGGCACATGATTACCAACCCACTCTTGAAAATCTTCTGAATGTTCTTCTACTTCAGTTTTCTTTTTTTCACATACCCCTACAGTATTTGGAGAGCACCTCATAGTCGATTACTAAACCAGTAATTACTTATATGACGCAACCTACTCCGTACTTAGACGTAAAACTCTTTTCTGCCAGGAACCATCGTAGCTGACTGCTATGTTTATAGGTTTCTCCATATCTAGGGTTCCCTGAAGTTCACTGTAGGCCTTCTCAACTTTCTGTTCGTGCACGTGCAAGACAATCGTCTGTGCATCGCTTAGTAATATCAACTAATTGGCGGACATGCCTATCAAAAGAACTACGGTGGAGGCAAGGCATACTCATACCTAAAGAGAAACATTTCAAGGGCCATATGTCCTTTTCCAAAACGATGAAAATGTTTTCACAAGCCTTCTGTTCACATCAAAAGGTTTTTTTCTCAAACTTTCGTTTACGTGGGTAATTCGCTCTGACGTAATAAAACTATTTGTTTCGTTACACGAATTACATGTTAGAGATATTTTTTGGGCAAATCCAAATACATTTGTCACAGATACATGTGAGTTTACATCCAAACAGTGTTTGCAAGGCAGGTCTTTCAAAAAATGAGGTTAGAGAACCTATATTTATTAGACTACAGATCGGTGCATTATTTTCGGTATCGTCGTGACATGTTTTGTATGAAGCAACAAGCTCGAATCCCGTAGGCCTAGATTTAGCAAGGTGTAGTTTCTTCCTCAATACCTACAGTTGAGTTAGATCCTACAGGAGGTCTATTTACATTGCTAGGGCCAGCTTCTAATTCATCAATAACTTACAGTTTAAGCTAAATTTTCATCAACCTTTGTACTTTTAATTTTTTTCGGCGCATTCCCCATCATCCAGGACACTTTTTTTCTGTTGCCTTCTGATCGGGCTAACCTGGATTTATTAACTCTCCCCATAGTTAGTTAGAACCTTATAATATAGGCTTATTGTCTTATTGCAACAAAATCATTTTCACTAAAAACACTACACTAAAATAATATTATGTCTGTAAATAACGCGTTGCCTTTTTACTAAGAATTGAAGTAAATCAGGATCAACTGTAAAACATGAAAGTGAAACCTAGGTTATACACATGTGCACATAACCTAAAGAGAAAATTACTTGGCATCAACAAATCAATCTCAAACATCTGATTGATCAGCTGGGAGGAAACAATTGCAGACTCAGTGCAGCCAACCTCCGGAAACTAAATAAAAATCAAAGTAGGTCAATATATGATTATTAATAATATAAAATGAGTGTTATAAATACTTTACCATTCTTATAAGCATATAAATAAGTTAGTCTACTATTATAAATAAAAAATATTCAAGATAGCTGGGTGAATAAACCATTGTAAGCCAAAATTTTAATATTATGGTAAAGTAGGAAAAATTGCGATTTGCGAATATTTTGTTATTTGCATTTTTTTTTATAAAAAAATTTGAGAATGGCTTAAAAAATTAGTAAAAATGTTCAGAATAGTATGTACAACAAAAAAATATGATTTTCAGAAAAAAGTAAAAAATTTAAAAAAAACATGCCGTTTAAAGGTGGCGGATCCCAGGACTTCCGTGGACACATTAACGCTTTTGCAGATGATATAGCTCTTTTTTATGCAGAAAAAAACCTTATTGTATTAAGTGATTTAATAAATTTGGATCTTTTACTACTCAGGAAATGGTGTCTCACTAATAGAATGCAAGTTAATGTGAACAAGACTAAATTTGTTACTTTTGATTTTTTTGGTTTTTAATTACCCTACCCGTTGATAATTCATTTCTCAAGCTGCAATTTCCAACTATGTACATGTCAATCATTAAAGCAAGTAAAAACTATTAAATACTTAGGAATTCTATTTGATGAAAAACTTACGTTTGAGCCACACATTCAAGATTTACACTCCAAATTACGATCACAGATAAGAAAATTTTACTTTTTGAGAAATTTTTGTAACGAACACTATATATTAAGAACACTATATTTTGCCCTTATTAATTCAAGATTACAATACGCCTTGCCATGTTGGGGTGGAACATACAAAACTGTAATTGGCAAGTTAAGAATGACTCAAAATTACTTCTTACGTATAATCTTAAAAAAATCTAAAATAACACATTCCTTTCCATTATACCAACATTTAAAAATTCTACCCATTCAGCACCTATTCATTTTTAAAATTATTGAGATTGTTTTTTATTAGAAGCGGAAATAGAGAAAATATTATGCCTAACCACCCACATAGTACAAGAAGTTGTGTAAATAATTGTTTCAAACTGCCTAAAGTTAATAAAGCTATTTTCCGACATTCCTTTCAATATTTGGGACCCAAAGTATTTTATTAAACTACCATTACAATTCAAGAGTACGAAAAACCTCAATCTTTTTTGTAAGCAAACAATCACTTGGCTTTCTTCTCAGCAGGATGTAAAATATTTTAACAATGTATTAGTTTAAATATAGTGTTCATTTTCACAATATAAAGTATAATATGTATGTGCGAGTATATGTATGTATGTATGCGTAAATATATATGTGGATGTATATATATCTGCATGTGTGTGCGCGCCTATTTATGCATAATTTTGTCATTTTAGTTACTTTTTCTCTTTCTATTATTTAAAAAATCATTTATACTATTTATTTTCACTAATATATATATATATATATTTTTACCCTCAGATGTTGCGGTTGGCGAAATACTAAGTAAAGTTATTATAATGCTAGACTCTGATTCACATGTTTAAAACTATATTCTTTATTTTTACAACTGGCCACACTACTGTTTAAAGTGGCCAGTATATTTCTCGCCTTTTTCATGCATGTATTTATGTAATTATTTATGGGAAATAAAATTCTTTTATTCATTTATTATTTGTAGTGCTCAGAAGGCACCTGCCGTAGGTCCCCAGGTTAAGGGTTAGAAAGAGCTTCTCAACCCTAATATCGCCTGGTAAAATAAGACATGCTTTACTCTAATTTACTTGTACGGTCACTAATCAGAAATGTTTCTAGCCACAAAAAATTTTCATAAGTTGAAATTTGGCATATAAATAGTAATAAATTAAAAATATAAAATCTAATAGAAAACCTGCATTTGTTTTAAATTATATTCGTTCTATAAATATTAAATTTCATACTTGGTTACAAAACATTTTGAGTTTTTTGATTTTTCAAACTACGAAATTGTCCTCCTATCAAAAAAATTATTCAATAAAACTTCCATAAAGATTTTTCAAAGGCAAAACCTAATTCAAATAAATGATTATGCAATGTAAAAATTCATTTATATATGGATACACTCAACTTGGGGTCTGAATACGAAATACTAAAGTAAAATTGTGTTATTTACATGATATTATTACTAAGTTGTACAAACAAACACCATCATTACTAAATTTAACAACATTTAAATACTAAATCTTTAAAATCTTAAAGTAAAACCTAAATTTAAAATAAAAACTAAATTTATTATTTCTAATGCATACTTAAATTACATTGGCTGAATTTAACTTAAACAGTATTTGAAGCCAACACTTTTTTAAGTATAAAAAGATCATTACCGATCAAAGTGGAAACTGTAGTGTAGTTTTGTCTCTTGACAGCAAGCTCAACACATCGTTATAGTTGATTGGTAAAATTAATAAGGAAAATTATCGACCATCGTTTGAGAAAAGTTTGTGTATAAATCATTTTTACTGCAAAATAAATACCGCATGAAACAGGTATTATTTAGGGTTTTACGGTATATTTAAAACTTTAATAATAATCAGGTTTACTGTAATACTATTTATGTTACGGATATCATTTATAGACTTTTCAGGTTTTTGCAATAGAAAAAGTCATATCTATAACCCAATAATTGCAAAAGAATATACATTTTGATTTGTTCCAACATATTTGACTAGAAAATTACGAGATAAGTATCAGTAGAAATAAAACGTTTTTCAATGCTTTCCGGACAAGACTTTCGTTGTAAGACAGACTGTATAATTCTCGCAGTCTTCAGATAAATCCCTGCCTTCCAGCTGTTATCGATTTACCAGTTCTAGTTTTACATTCAGTCTATGGTTGGATTTTTTGCCCCTTTTGGATGTTTCCCTTTTATCTCCAACCAAAAGATACAACTGTAATTTAACTGAAGTCATAAGTAATATATTACATTTTTCTATTTAAAATAGCATCTCGAACTGATGTACATACCTAATACTTTTTATTTTTCATTTAAATATTAATTTTCTATATTTCGAGTTTGACTGAACGTTATCGAACATTTTGTTAAAGACATTTATGCCATAAGTCTCCTTCTCCTACAATTACTTTTTTAATTAGATACTCATAAATTTTTTTTCAACATTTTAATGGCACGTTGAAGTTCGTTCTTTTTCCAAACGGACCTAAATCTTTATTGAAGGACCAAACCAACATAATTTTTATTATTTATGACTTTTTGCAGATTTAGTTTGCAATTTATAATCTTTATTATGAGTGGATTGAATGTTTATATGACATTATACAATTTATTATATAGGTCTTAATCTCTGTCTACTCATACACCTTCCGAACTTTACTTATTAACTTTAATTATATATTTTTTTTGTACGAGCCTGCTTTTCAATATATTTTGCCAATTTTCTATACATACTTAAGAAATAACCATATTTATTTGGCTTTTTCCTAAGATGGTTTCTGAAATAACTATTCGCTTTACGTAAAATTTATGCAACTTTATGAATTGCATGTTGCTGTCAGTAACCATATCTTAGAACCTGGGCATACCATCGTACCAGTTCTTAGTGATCTAGTCTTTGATTGTTATGAAACTGAAACACAGCTTTCACTTAGATATCCAGCTAAATGGAACGAAATTGCAAACCTTCTGGTGATTACGGTGACCATCTGGCCTGGTTCATGAAAATCCTGGCGTTAGTTTAGATATACGAATGTATTTCCAGCGTACTATCAAATAAGACTTGTTTGGGTTTTTCATATAATTGCTCTAAACTGTTATAAAACATTGTTACTTTAAGTACCTAATATAATCTATTGTATTGTAAAAATCCAGGAAAAAGGGGGTTTTTCCACTTATATAATTTTTATCATTCATATTTTTTCATATAATTAAAATCATCAATAAAACAACCAAAAAATTAAGATACGTAAATTGAGAAAGTTCAGAGCAAAGTTAATTAAATCTACAATTGAAAATTCTTGTTGTGACAGGTAACAGGTAAAATAGCAATTTTATATTAGATATCCCACTCCTCTAGTCGCAAACTAACATTATTCTTATTATATAGCTCTGATAAAGATAAGGGAAACGGTCTCTTCCAGTTACAATTGCTGGACGATTCTTTTTTGGCCTAAACTGATTAGCTTCTTTAACGATATCGAGGTAAGGGGGCTTTCGAAATGAGTATTAGATTAAACTAAAATTGTTATCGGGAATCTTGGAGAAAATGTCATATTGCACAAGAAAACGAGATAGAGAAAATAATTAAAATACGTGCTTTGACTTTGAACAGTGTTTAAAATAAACTTTGCGGGATCTTCTATGGAATCACGAATATTTCCGCGAAGTGTGGAATACGTCTACTTACATAGTAGTTGGATAAATCTTTATAATAAAAATAAAATAGTGCTAGATTATATACTTCAAGATCTCATAGCTAAAATTAGGTGATATTACATTTAATTATTAACAATTTGTCGTGAGTTTTGATTGAAAATAATTACTAATGGTCTATAAAAAATCTTTTCATACTACCCTTTCATAATACGCTAACTGAAGAAGATCCTTTATACCGCAGATTCATAGTTGTATGTCCGATATCACTTAGTATAGTTATACCATAATTTAATATAGCTTGGACATAATTGCTTGATGGAATCAATTCTGATACATAAAAAATATATATTTAAAAAACCTTTTAAAAAGTTACAAAATATAATAGAAATCAATTAAATTCCTCCTTTATGAAATTAACTAAAAAATTTTTATTACATATTAATACACAGCCCTAAGATACACCATAAGGACATATATACGATATGAGAATGGGTGTAAGTGTAGCATGAATATTCATAGTCTGTTTCACATTTCGGTTTATGGTGTACTACTTAAATGCATGTTTCCATTTTTGAGGCAAAAAATAAAAACCCAGGTTTTGACTTGGTTATATTACTTTAATTGTCCACTGTTCTTTCTTATTTAAATTTTTAATGTGGATGCAATTGGATTATAATTATAAAAATTTAGAAAACGCTTTTCCATTGATATCTTTTTCTTTGATTCGTGAATAGATAATTATTATATATTTTAATAGATAATTATTTTGTGCACTTTCAGGTGTAGGAATTCATTAAGAATATTGCATTTTTACAATTCGAACTTCAGAGCTACTTCACTTGTTTGTATCCTAGTAGCACGTTAAGGTATTGTAGATCGGAATTTATCATGTATGTATGTACCACGGTTATGATTTCATGGCATCTCCATCAATTCAAGGGCACTTATTCGTAGATGGTGAAACATCTCTTGAAAGGTAAAATTCAGTACATCATACAGTATCAGACGAATTGCTACAAGTAATTAAAAATTATTCGTTAAAATTTTGGCAACTAATATATAAGTAGTTCTATCTATGTTTGATAGGGTTATTCACAAATGGTCTGCCGAAAGACTAATTTTTGAGGAATAATTGTGATTAAATTACTTAAAATAACTTTAACGAATTAAGCTTTTTTGCCAGTATTCAATTTTTATTTTAAACCAGCTGTGTTTACTGTCGTTCATAATATAGTACTTTGGATTTCCTCAATCGTTTATTACAAATTTCAATGCATAAATTATGGATTAGTTATATTTGAATAGATTAGATTCTATGTGTGAGAAACTTATCAAATAGAACAACTGGAACAGATACTAAATATTAGAAAATATTTACATAGGCACAATATATACTGTTAACTTAAAAGTATTCTATCCACTTGAAATTAATACAGTATAATACTTGTATTCTTAAAAGATAGTTCATAATTTATTATAAATTCTCTATTTCGCGTTGGTTTACAATAGAATATGTTATTGTTTTTACAATTCCGAATGCTGAACTCTATATTGACTTATATAAGTATACGGTTGGTTACTTTCCACAATGTACATTTATACATTTAAAAAACGAACCATACAATACAATGAAAGCTATAGGATTATCTAATTCATTAAAATTATACTTCCAAACTATATTTGTATAATATTGATCAGTAATGTTAACTAGTACAATATATACGAAAAGAAGTTATCTAAAAATGTAGCAGTAACAATTGAGATAACCTGTTGAGCAGTAGAGACTTAACGATATTTCTGTAAAGAGTATTACTCTGTCAGAACGTTGTAACGAAATATCCTTAAGGTATTTTCTGCGTAGAAATTGTCCTACTAAACTTTTTACTGTTGCTTTTCAAAATATTGGACCTTAAGTTAGGGACATAAATAGTCAATATGTATTAATAGTTTTACTGGTATTAGATAATTTCATATTAATTTTGGTACTCGAATAATAACGATAAAAATAAAGATTAAGTCCATAAAATGTAAAATAATTAAATATTTCTCTGGATAACGTCTAACTCTTACGTTTCAATATTTTACATTTAATAATTATACGCTGTGTTTTTATGAACGTTTAAACTTCTAGAGATATTTTCCTCCAAACTCAAGCTTTGTTGACAGGGATTTTAATATAAACAATTTTACATAATTAAATGGAGGATCTGCGTTATCACTGAGATATAATGAGTATTGTATAAAGTTGATCTGCCGTCACCTAATATCTTGAGGAACGCAATTTATATTCATTTCAAATAGGATTTTTAATTCTATAGATTATTATACTTGTTTTGCCTTATAGTCAAAGTTTTGGTTTGGCCAAGATGTCGAACTTTGGATCCAGTTGCTTGGCTCAGGTTCAAATCCTGTTTTTGACCGATGCATATTTTAAGTACTGTCAACAACTTATACTGTACTGAAGTGTCACTTCCCCTTCTTCTATTTCATAAGTTCCTCACACAGAGCCTCATGAGGACGGGTAGAATAAGCGTAAAAGGGAAAAATCCTCTCCTTTTATATACAAAACATAAATGATTTTTTACATATAAATAAATATGCGGATGCTAACATTAAAACAAAACTTTTTAGTCAAAGCTATTGGCAATTGTACTAGTACGAATTCGTGATTCCAGATTAAGTATGTAAAATATATACATATAACTAACAAGATGGAAACACCTAATCTATGCGGATCCTGTTCGTTAAATAATAACATTTATCTCTCATTCCAAGTGGTTGGTTATAATCATTTTATTACTCTGTTTCATATACAGTCCTTTAATTTATTTAGTATTTTCTTAGAACACGTTTTTATAATTCATGTGACTACAATTTGGCTACATCGTAGGTTCTAATCGTTCCCGTAATTTGAAAATAACGCATTAAAAATTGTTGTTATATTATTCTATAGTGATTTCCTGCGTGCGCGGTATGTTGATAGATTGTTGACAAAGTTGGAATCACCTCAAAAATTTTACGATACAGCATAGATAAATGCGTATAAAAACTACAGTCATTTTCATGATTTGATTCTATGAAAACGCTTTTTCTATCTATGGCGTGATTTTATGTCAGAATGTTTTAAAAGTGAAGAAAGATATATACGTATTTAACCATATGAAGATGTTGTTAAATATAACTGTGTTCATTCTTTGTGCAATATACGGAATTATAAGGGCTTTATTTTTATATATATATATATATATATATATATATATATATATATATATATATATATATATATATATATATATTATATATATGAATAAAGAAATAAACGAACGTGAGATATATTTACCATTTCTTAGCAAACACAGCTTTCTACTAGTATTATTAGTTGGGTAAAAATTTAAATATACAGATTCAAAGGTAATTAATTGTGATTAGACAAAGTTTAATTGCAGTAAAAAAGTGTTAACTTGTATTACTATAGTATTTATTTTAAATCTAACTGTATATTGAAATAAATTTTGTTAATACTTAATGTTTCAGGTTAAAAACAGTTTTTTTACATTTACACTAATATTTTCTAACAAAAAACGATTATTTATGTGTCTTGGAACTAATGTGTAAAAAATAGTGGCCATAAAAATTTTAAAGACATTACTATATTTTTGAGATATAAAACAAAGTAAAACAACGGTGTAAATAAAAAAGTCCTTCGAATTCATTTATATGGCTGAAACAATATTTTAGGATCAGATTTCTTGTCAAATTTTTGCAAAATATTACGTAAACGGATTAAATCTTTAAAAAATACAATAAAAATAAAATGTCCCATGTTTTATTAACTGGCATAGAATAAACCCTAAATACATAATTTTACTATGATAAGAACTGTTACAAAAGCGATGGCACAAGCTGGTTTTTAATCTCGAAATAAACCTGAATATTATTTTTATATAAACACGAGTGACAAATAAGATATACACTTAAATTTTAATGATAATTAAATGTTTTCTATTTAAATTTATGTGCATTATTAATTAGTTAAATATCTTATTAACCTTCATTACTTGTAATCTTAAATTTATTTCGACAAAAAGATGTTTGTGGCAGCTGATATGGAACATGTGCGTTCAGGTAAAAAGACATAAACTGTTTATTGTCGTTCAAAGTGGTAAGTTTAGTATCACTGTCTCACTTAATACGACATTACGCTTCATTTGACGATTGTGTTTAAGGACCTATATGGCTCTATGTCTCGTCGAGTTCTGTGAGTTACAAGAAAGTATGTAATAATTAGGTACGTAAGCAATTTAAGAGATTTTTTGAGTTTTATTCACTCAAAAAACTTTTAATTTACTTATGTACCATAATGATAGTGATATACATAGATAGCTTACTGTTCAAAATCATTAGACTGCTACGCAAATCATAATAACAACTTACAACTATAAAGCATAATTTTTTAATTAGAAAGAGGCTAAATATGTACTATATACATTTTAATTACAATTGTATATCTAAATGAATAAAAATATCGTAGTTTCAAATAATTAACTGGAAATATATACAAATAAAAAAATAATAGAGTGTATTCGACTATATTCCATCGTTATTACGTCAGAAAAGTAACACTAATTTTCAAAAATTCTGTCACAAAACCTCAAGAAAAGAGATAAAGCATGCACAAAGCCTTATATCTATTGATGATATGGTGATGAACTCAACCGAATCAAAGGTGACAACGGAATGAACTGTACGTCAAAAGAAATCAGGTATTACTCTCTCAAACAAATGTTTCTGCGCGGGCTCTGTTTGATTGGTACCAGATATTACCATTAAAATACCTTAGTAATCAATGTTACATAATATGTTGGAATTTTTCCTTTTTTTACTCGTACAAAAACATAATATTATAAAACGAAATAAATTTGAATATACACAATATTCAAATTTATTTCGTTTTATACTTTACTAGTTTAAAGCTGTATTTGTAGTTGAGAAGGTGTAAAATATTATTACTGGCTGTCTGCTTAACCGCCTGATATCACGAAAGCGAACTGACCTGTGGTCTTCATTCTATATAAGCAAATTTGGGTTTGAAGATGGTACATGTTAATTGACAACATAGTACTTAAATAAATTACTTATTATGAAAAACATGCCATTATCCGAAAGAATTGTTTCTTACACAAGCCATAAAATATATTTGTGACTTTAACAGGTTTCCTTTGAGCCATTTTATAAGATTCCCATATTTAATAAATTAACAGCTCATCAAATGACTCAACTACTTGTTCTATATACAGTTTATTTATAAAACATGTATTATTTAATTTGTCTTTCAGTCTTGTTTTTAAAAGATGCGAATAAATTGTTTTAATATATAAAAGTAAATCCTGAATGGTCGTTACAAATGTGGTTAAAAACAATCAAGAGAAGAAATATTGTATTCAAAGTTTAATTGCGTTTTATATTTTCTACATCAAAATTACCACTACACATGCCAATTTTGATATTTGTAATTCTTAAGTAAAAAAATTTACACATTCTCGATCCTTGCATTCATTAGGATTTAAACATGACGCACGCTATGAAGCCAATGAAACGTAACTCATACATCAAATAAAGTATTCTCCAGGTAATGCTTTTAAATACATATCCTTTTATATATACATATATATATATATATATATAATATATATATATATTTGACAGTAAAATAAACGTACGTGCGTTTGACTTTATCGCAAAAGCACAGGATTTTTCACGAATAAACACCAATACTCTACGTAAATATTTGCCGGATTCAATATTATATTGCCTATACAACACCATATATGAGTGACAACACTTGTCACTCATATATGGCTACCTCTGTGTTCAGTATATCAGTTGTCCAATAATCAGATATATTTCTTCCATAAACCAATTTAAATTTTTGTTAAAATAATACCTAGATATTATTTCTAAATGTAACAATAACGAATTACGAGGTGCGATCCCACGTCAAGTGCATATTTATTTATAAAATATTCTGTAATAATTTATTATTTATGAAAAAAATTACCATTATTTCTAACAAACCATTCATATACAAGCCATAATTATTGCATCCTTACGGAAAAATTTAAACTTTTGGCCTGTTTATAAGTTTCTTCTAAATATTAATGTAACAACTCATTGATTGACCGAAACTATTTTTATAAAACCAAATTTTCGAACATAAAAGATTTTTCTTTTCATTCATCAAATAATAAATGATATTATTTTGAAAGGCTGTGGAACAAATCTTGTTATTTACTAAAAGTTACACCCTAACCGAAAAATAACACATTTAATCTGAACTAAGAGGATTATTAATGTATTCCACCTTCAATTGGGTTTTATATTGATGTTAATATTTCAATATTAGTAATACTTAAAATAATTGTTGGATTTCACAAAAGACATATAGTATCCTCCAGGGGATGCGATTAAATATATCCATCAATATATTTTACATTGACAATGAATGTGTGTGAGTTTGGCTTTAACGCGCTGGAATTTCGGCCAATAAACACCAATACTCCACATCAATATTTGCCGGATTCAATATTATGTTGTCGATAAAACACTCGTCACTTCGAGATACCCTCTGTTTTCAGTATATCCCTTGTCCAATAAACAGATATCCTTCCCCATAAACCGAGTTCAGTTTTTGTAAACAATGCTGAAACATTCTTTATAAACTGAACAGTGAAGAATGTATGGTGTAATTCCATGTAACGTTATTTATCGATGATGTTTATTGTGAATGTATATCTCCTATAAATTGATTTCTTTAATTTTTTGATTGCAAGTTTAAGTTCAAAAAGTGTTCGTTTTAGGTATTAGTTTGGCATTAATTATCATTAGTGTGACAACTGAGCAGTGTAGCGGGTAGTGTGGTTAATACAAGATAACAGAATCTAGCAACGATGAGCGTGGCTGCTACTTGGATAAGTGACCGCTTAGCGATCCTGTCCTTGTAAGAGCCTGCCAGCCTTGGTGGTGGTTCGGAGGTATCTTTAAGCCATTGTTCCCCAATTTAAGAATTACTGTAGAGAAGGCTCCTTAGACCTAACTTTACCTGATAAAGTAAAACATTCTTTGACTTTACTGTATGTATTACATAGAATATCTCAGCACAATTAAATTCTTATGTAATGTAAAGATAAACGAATCTTTATTCTATAATAATAAAACCTAATAAAATTTAAACATCCTTAGAGCCATTTCTCTTATTTTAATTTTAAAATAATTTAAAAAGCTTTTAATTTCTTGGTGTATTGTAATGCAATTAGTGACAATGTAACAGATAAAAAAGTCATATGATCCAATATTTTAAACGTAAACGCAGAAAATTTATAGTTATATCTTCATGTTGGCGTTGCACTAGATTTTATAAAATGAATTAATGCATGATATGTTTGGAGTTTTCGACGATGCTTTTATTTGACGGATATTTTGGTTTATAATTGTTTAGTCATACAAAAAATCATAGTACGTTTCGGGATCTTACATCTTATCTCTTCATCGTGTGTTTGGTTAGCTATTTAGCTGAGGAAGGGTTTGGAACGCAGATCTCAAAACGTCGAAACGTAGAATTGAATTTTTTAAAGAAATTATATAGATATATCTGGCATTAAATAAGTGCGGAAATTGAATATTTTAACTCAAATTAGCTTCGTTCACAGTTCAATTCTTATTTAGTCAAGTTGTGCATATTGTTCTCAGGAAGGTAATTAATGCAGTGATTTTCAATCAGCGTCCATATTGGCGTATTTGTAAAGTTAAATATTGTTTCACGGTTTCCACGGATGACTCTTCACTGCAAATTATTCTGCAGAAATGCATTATTGGGATGTCCGGACAAAGGTAGTCTTGAGCCCACAATTAACTTTTTCCTCTTCTTTTTAACAATCTTTCTGTTTCGGTTAGTCGTCGATCACGCCCTCAACCTGTAGCACAAAAAATGATAAAATAAAACTAAAGATTATTATTGTTTCATTTGCATAGAGATTTTTAATCTATTAAATTCCTACATAACGTAATGAAATCCGAATTGTCATGTATTTAATAGCACTACCTACCATGACTTCTTCAATCAATTCCAAAGTTACCAGACATGCTACGCAATGTACCTACAGATTAAATAGTATAACTATTAGTGCTTTTCGTATTCACTGTTAATCATCCGCTTTTATAGTTCAAATTTCAAAATTGACCTGTATATTATCAGTATTTTAAGTCGGTTAAATTTGAATGAAACTAATATTGAATTTTTTAAATTGTTATTTTAAAATACTATCTTGCAGCATAGTAACTTTTACAGAGTCTATTAGAAAATCTAAAGATTTAACAAGTTCCACAGTAAACAGAAAATAATATACCGGTATTTATAAATTGACATGAGAATTTTCATCGACTCATATCACGCTTTAGTGTGCTATTATAATTTTTTTTAATAGAAATCTATTGGCATATATAGGAAACCTAAATGTTATGACATATTTTTAGATTATCCTACGACATTGCATAGCTAATGTTTACCAACAAATGATTTAAACTGCAATACTAATATATTACTCAAGAGATGGTCGTAATGATATAGAGAATAACTTGAATAGTAGTGATTTAAAAGTCGGTGCAGTCGTTCAACCCGTTGGTTTATCGCAGTTACTGCAGGGCGTTTAATGGGTCATATAAAATTGTACCACTTCACTAAGGAGTGCATTAGATGAGTGTTAAAGTATATACAGTAGTAACATGATAGAAAACCCTTACTAATAGTTCTACTCTACTAACATTATTTGTGTTAAAAAATGGATTATTTTCAAACATGTAAATATTATATTGTTAAATCCAAGAATATTTCGTATATAAATAAATCCATTATTCATTGCCTCGTAATTTGAACTGTATCGAGAATAAGATCCTTTAAAATAGTTTAAAAAATCCTCTTAAATGCTCAAAAAACATTTTAGATTCAAGTGTATTAATAGAATAGTATTGCATTTATTCATAGTTTACAAAAAATTAGGTATTATGTAAATTACAAAGAACTAGAAAATAATAACACAATATTTAAATAACGGTGAGGATGAATTATTGAGCTAATACATTCTATCCCTGTTATTCTCTTTTATAACAAACATTTAATCTGGTGATAGTATCGTTTGTTAGTAAAACATAGAATAAGGAATTATTGTTTTGATGATAGAGTATGTATATAATTAAAATATTTGACGAGCCATATATATACTGTGTATATATATATATATATATATATATATATATATAATATATATATACCACAAAAATGTGTAATAGAGTATGTGATATAATTTTCAATTATAAATAAATATTTCTTTTTGTTACTCAATTTTTTTCAAGACAAAATTATTAACTCAATTCAGATATGAAAATATAGCCCAATTTGTAGGGCACGTTTTGCTAAAAAAGCCAATTAACTATGAAATCTGACATGAAAATAAAGGAGGAAAGGTAAACTTGTAAACACAAGGAATTCGATTAAATCAGTAATGGAAAACTCCCGGCAAATAATTGGAAAGGCAACGCTTTCATCTCAGCAACCCTGTTTCTCCCTTCGCAAACCAACATTATTGTTGTTTCACCCCGCGAAGATAATGGTAAATAGTGTCTCTCACCAACGTAGAAATGAAGATATATTTCCCATTTGTTGCATCTAATTACGCCACCTACTGAAATGAGTTTACACAAAGAGTTCTTGAAGCGCGTACTAGAATAAAATGTGCAATATTAAAAAAATAGTGCCTTAAATGCCTGTTTGAATAATGAAAACAAATGTTTTTTGCTGAGCGTTAGCATATTCTACCATTTAAAGGGGGTGTACAAATTATTTCTGTCTATCTGTCAGTCTGTTAATACACATTAAATTTTGCACGAAGATTTATTTTAATATAAATGATACGGTTCTCGAAATTGGTGTAGCTGAGTCCAAGTGAATATTTTTACATACTTTTTATGTATAACCATAACAACAACAGGAAGATCGGAGGCTAAATCGATCTAAATCAAACTGAGTACAACCGTAAAGCATGTGAACATACGGCATAGAAATACAACTAAATGAGGTATAGGCTTGAACTTTAAACAACATTAGCAAAATATGTTACGCAAAAAAATCGTTTGGCTCACACGATAACGTATAGACCAAGAACCAAAAGCCGTTTGTTTATCAGTACAGGAATTTGTCCTAAAAAAAATATTGTCCGCTGTAAAAATTTTGTTAGAGGTAGAAGTGGGGGTAACAATAATTATTTTCATTAAAAACATTTTTCTTTGCTTGATATACGATATTCTTAACTCGTACTTAAAACTATTGTTCAAATGTACAGATAAAGATTAAATTGGCAGACAACTTTGTAAAGACCGGACTTTTAGTTGAAAGTGGTGACTTTCAGTCTCTCTATACCACATTTGTGTGACGTGTACAGTGATGTGCGATATTTTGTAAGTATTACAAGCTTAAATAATATTATCTGAAAACAGGTTTGGTTTGTTACTAGTTTTTATATCATTCCCATTTAGACCTCTACCAAACTTTATTTCGGTTAACAGTTAAATTAGTTTTTGGGTGAAATTTCTTCCTCGATGTTATGAAAAATCAGCTTGCTTCCTTACTCAATGCAAATGTCCTTTAGATTTATGACCTTTTGGTCACTGATGAAAAGGATAGTTAACAATTCAGTAATAACCATTTTATTCCGAATGTGAAACAAAGGGGAAACGAGAAGAGAGAACCCTTTTTGAGAACGTAAAATTGATCGTAAAGGATGAAAACCACATATGGAGTAAAACTTAATGAAAGGCACTATTGATAGTTGTACGAGGGTTTGAAATTTAGCGGAACTTAACATATGTTTGTATATTAGCTATTGATATTGCGTGTTTATAAAAGTAAAAAATTTATTATTATTTCAAAATTTTAACTTGTCTATTACTTGATAAATTATTTCCAAGTTTTTCGAGCCATCATGAAATAAATATGAGTACAAAAAAATCATCTTATAAGGATATTTAGTCATTCTACTAGAAAATATGTATCTCCCCAATTGATATAAATCGCTACATAAGTTTCGGTTAGAATTGTTTTAATCGCATCCAGACACTAAATGGGATACCGAGTGGTAAAGAACCTAAGTGCAAGGGATTCTGTACATTTCCATTTGTGTCAACATGAATATTCATAATATGTTTCACATTTTAGCCTTGTGGGTTGCCTTGTTCTCTACATGTTTATTAAAACCCAATGGCTCTGAAAAACACATAATCTATACATTTTTGTCTCATTTAAATTATTAATTCTAAATATGGA
Source organism: Homalodisca vitripennis (assembly GCF_021130785.1). Taxonomy (NCBI): domain Eukaryota; kingdom Metazoa; phylum Arthropoda; class Insecta; order Hemiptera; family Cicadellidae; genus Homalodisca; species Homalodisca vitripennis. Next base: position 102,958,568 of record NC_060213.1, read on the forward strand.
ATTTACAGCAATTTATTTACAAACACATTTTATTGAAATATTACCTGTGTACTCCTAAGTAATATATATATATATATATATATATATATATATATATATATATATATATATATATATATATATATATATTATATATATATATACATCTCTTAGGAAAAACATTTCTTTATGTACAAAAAAAATAGTAACTACTGTAGTTCTAACAAAAGAGGAGGGTTAAGTATCATGAGATTAGGACCGTTAGCAAAATGATTTTCATTTTTCAAGAAAATCGGAGTAAAACTAATCTGTAATCATTATTGGTAAAATCATGGCATTTTTACACGTTACATAGTATCACAGGTAGGCACAATTTTATGTCTCGAAAAATACTGCATCAGAAGACTGTATGAAATTCATTTTTCCATACAGTAAAAATAATGAGTTATCTTGGTGTATGTTTAAGTGTGAAATTATGCTGAGCCTTATTGAAATTTATCACTAAGTAAATTAACACAATTTCTTTTTGCATGTCATTGGAATCTATTTCATTACTCACGTATATTTATCTAGTCACAGGCATCTCAGGCATCTTAAGTATGAAATTAGCTACAGGCTTTAAACTTTGCATGATCATCAGAGAAGGCTGGAAACAAGTGTGGCTTAAACCTTGCACTACATAGAAACTTTTTGTGTTATAAAAGGCATTTAATGTAGAATTAATAAATATAATCTCACCATACAGAATCAAACATTTTATTTGAAACAAGTCATATCACTCAATTATTTGCAATTTGGATTGAAGAAAAATCTTCGTTCAAATTATTAATTAAAAGTTCAAGGTCTTGTTTCTAAATCAAATTTGCAGTAGTACATATTTTCCAAACTTGCCGGTGTTTAACTAAGAGGCCTTTCGTAATCTTTAGACGACGTTCGCATTTCCCAGAGGTCCCGTGTACCGGCTTTGAGTACTACTATCAGTTCTATTATTTGAAATAATTTAGATAGCAATAATAAACCAATTAATTATGTTTTACCTGTTATAGCAATTGAATGACAATTACCCCATCATGGAATCGCTAAAATAAATATTTAAATAATATACAATGAAATCATTTAATGCCATCATATAATGAAGATACAGTAACAAAGACGTTAAGCTACAAATATAAAAGTAACAATCTGAGTTACCCTGTTGAGCAGTAAAGAAGAAAGGATATTTCTGTAAGGAGCGTTACTCCACCAGAAAAGTTGTACCGTAATACCCTCAAGGTATTTTCTGCCCAGCAATTTTCTTATCAAACTTTTCTCTCTTGCTTGATGAGGTCTTTGATCTCAAGTTAGTGCCATAAACAGTTTACTACTTTTATGTCCATGTAGACGACGGCTGTGAGAAAGGAATTTACTTTTAAAAAACATTAGTTATAAATTAGAAAAGTTTTTATTTATTTCTTGCTACCCAACCAAATAGCAAACTATAAACCAAATCAATAACGTTTACCTCCTTTTACTTATACATTACAATTTCTTTTCCAGTTAACTAAACAATTTAAATTTATTATCTGCATTATCTTTATTTAAACATTTGTAAAGGAATACACACTCGTTTTAAGTACAATTCAGTCTACTAACACACTTTACTAAAAACCGTATAGCCCTATTAAATGCCTTGTGGTGGTTTTGATGAATTGTATTTACCTCTTCATGCAGTTTTTTAAGACTTGGTACATAGTTTCTTTGGCCCATAAAAGGACTTCTAAGATGTAAGGAACAAAAGATGCACGGAAAGAAAACTTACAAATCCGTTCCATCCTTTCCTTTCTTTTTGTGTGGTCCCTTCGATACTCCTTTATTTTAGTTTATTTATAAGGACGTCCGTAAGGAGCATTTATAAGAGCTTCATGAATTCTTGCGATAAAAAACACTGGGGTATTCAAAGAATTATATAATTTTTAAGGTACGTTTACATATATTGCGCACAATAATGCAAGATCTAAAATTGTGGAAACTAAAAGATTTAAAAAGTTTTCTCGATACGGAGTTTTTAGCAAAACTCTATTGTTCTTACGGACACTTCTCCGCGACTCCCGGCTGATGTCGATTTATCTTCATTATTTTTAATTTGTCCACTTTAGTATTTTTTACCTGTTTCCTAAAGGTTTCACTTTTATATCATTATAAAAATACAATTGTTTAAGTGTGTTATAATGAGACAAACTTTTTGTCTAAGATTTAGCTTTTGAAGGTAACATTTACCTTTAGAGTTACGATAGAAATACAGTCCTCTATTTTGAGTAAGTTATATCCGCATATCGTATAAAGTAATATAATCGTAAAAGCAATAAATTCACATGAAAATAAAATAAAGGGTATTATAATTATTACACCCACAGATTGCTGTAAATTACATTTTTCATATAGTGCTACTAGTAATAGAATAAACTAAAAAAATACTTCAATTATGGTGTCGTAGAAAGAAGGCGCTGAAACATGTGACGTAAGTGTCAATAAGATTGTCAAGTACGCAAAGGTGTTTCACAGAGGCAAGTGTTGCTACCAGTCATCTGTCTTTGTCAAACTTGTGCCTTTCATGCGCTACATGAGACGAGGTTATACTTTGAGCTCATGTTCTAGCATTTCTTTTTGCATTGTTAGATCCCAAAATGAGATTAGTCTCAATACTATTGCAATAAATAGGTGGAAATAAAAATAATCCTGGGTGTGTTTTATAATGGCGGCAATAAATAGATTTTGAGATAACTTATAAGTTCTTCTATAAATCCATACTTGTAATTCGACTTAGCACTACATACATATTTTTAATTTTATAGTTTTCGTAGAAGAAAAATTGGCGATTTGTAATTAGACGTTAACAACATTTTATGTGTTAATTGTATTATTAAAACTTTGGCCTTACTAGCACTTAATAACATTATATCCTGCATTTAACTTTAATTTCTAATAAATCCCTCTCTTGCCTGTCTGTTCAATACAAATAATTATTTTGTTTAAATAAACTTTGAGAATACTTAGTGTCTTCAAATTAGGAACCTACCTCAGAGCTTGAAAACCGTGGCATAATGCATTTTAATACATGACATAAAACATTCGAATACGAGTGATTACATAAGCATAGTGTTCTTGAGACAGATTGAATAACTTCCATCAACTAACAATCATTGGTTGTTTGGCTGTTTTAGTTAATTTTTTTTTAATTTTCATTCGCAAGTGAACTTAGTTTGTGTTTATTCTTTACATAACATGTAAAATGATGCAATACAATAAACTCTATATTTGGGGCCTTAACAAATGTAATAGGCAATATGCATATTCTTTATTCGAAAACATCAATTTCAGAATTTTCGTAATTGCAGAGGTGAATTAAAAGACAATACAGAGAGATGATGCTTTTTGAGTCACTATGGTAATAGGTTGAGTGTTTAGCAGAGTGTCCCTCACTAGTTGATTTCTGTCTTTGCATGTATTTCTTTATGTATACAATAATTTTCAAATAAATTAACGTAGAAAGTAAGAAACCCTACCTTTATTATTCGTGAATGGAAACGTAAAATGTTAAACATATGACCATCCATTGGGAGTTGGGTTCATTGGGCGAGGATGTTGCTATGATATGAATGGAGCCGACAGGCTTATTACGAGGATTGTGTTTCTGTTCACGCATCCGTACTGATCTTGCACAACATTGATGACAACCAAAATTTTGGGTAAAAAACCTAATGAAATTTAAGAAAACCAAGTAAAAGTTCTTTTATGGTAAATCACTGGCTTCTTTTTATATTTATCGACTTTAGGGTCTATCTCATCGGTCACAATGCTTGGCAGTTCACTTTGCTGACATGCACATTAGGTCGGCCATCTTTAAACCCAATTCACCACTGACGCACTCCAACTTCAGAAATAACATCGTTCTCATAAACTTCAGAAAGACCACACTTCACAACTTATGGATTTAAAATATCGTCACACATTTTACATTTTTGTTGTAGAAAAAAGGTCTAGTAACCTTTCACTAGCACGGCCGGATAGCCACTAAACGGGGAAACGGCCGCGTTATAGTCATAAAAATGGCCGCGATACTCCCGCTCCTTTTAAACTAATATTATCATTATGCTGGAAAAGTAGTTTAATTTTTCCCTAGGAGGATTTACTTTAGGCAGATTTACCTCCCAATTAAATCTATACTAGGTACAGCAAATACCTATGTGTTACTTAAATGCGAACAACTCTATGTATGCCGAGTGTCGTCACATCACTAACCGGAAAGTAAACAAAAATAAACATTGAAAGGCAGTCGTGGGATTAACAGAGAGAAGTGATTCCATTAAATATATCTTGAAAAAGGAAGTTTATTAATTATTAAGTGGTTATTTTTTATATTTTGAAATAATATGAGACAGTACATTATTGAACAAAAACAGTTTTTTTTCTATTCTACTTATAGATATATTTGTAATATGTTTTAAATTACATGCAATAAAACGATCACTGACTTCAAAATATTAAAGTAATACATATTTATAGATAATATTCTTAACTATCGTTTCAATTTGTTGCTATAATTGAGTCATTATAATTTTCACTACAATCTCGTATTTATGAAAAATTTCTTCATTTTCATTGTCATTATATTATAAAAATAAAAATTACGGTTTTAAATAACTGAAATAAGGAATACAAATTCTGGAATGAAATCTCGTAAAATATCTTTTAAAAACAGCATATATCGTTTTTCATAAATAGTTTTACTTACATTTTTATCGTTTTGCATTGCTAACTTTAATTTATTAAAAAATAATTCAATTATTGGTTTTGAAATTTCTTCAGAAAAGTTTGTATTAAAATCTGTTTTACGTTATTTATTTATTCACATAATGTACGAGTACAGTAAGGTCCGCAAATTATTAAAACTGTTAATTAACTTCTTATTAATTATTATCTTCTAATTTATTAATTTCTGTTAATTAAAACTGCGTAAATTTTATAATTATAATCAAAGAAAAAACTAAATTTCTTCCAGTATTGAATTACATTTCGGCATTGTTAGCTTTAAAAGATCTAATTGAATAATTTTTGATCCTTTTTAAATTTAGTCCTGAAACTAGTAGTAAACTGGATAATAAATCATTATTACCGTGCTAAAATTAAATTTAGAATCCGATACACTATGTTAATCAATTTTATGTTTGATTCATTAATTAATAAATAGGCGGTTCGTAGAATTACTAAAACCAATTTTTAGCCCATCGAAATAAGCAATCATTTCAATAAGGAACGACAATAACCTGTCTGTATCTCCTGGATAACCATTAAACGGAGAAATGCCCTGCCAGACATCTAAATGGCTGTGATATTCTCTTCTAGCGGCTATAGAACGAACAAGCGTGACTTTTCGTTCCGTGACCCAAAACAAGTTTTTACCCCGTGCAAAATATACATTTATAGTCTGCCAAAAGAAGTAGTCATTTCAAAAATATTCGGGTGCAAGTGTAGTTTAATAGGTCTAGTTTACTGTGAAGGATGAGTTGTTGGGGTTGCCTAAGTAGTAAAGGTTGTTATTAACCTAGACATAAGGGAGTGTCAGCCTTGTCCGCTTTGACTGGAGGGGTTGGTACAGACCTAGCCTACGCTACCACCAAGGAGACGCGACATATTAATCTCCAAACTCCTTACTTCACAGGAGGCAGCCCCTACACCCAACTTTAACCGTCATAAATATCCTATCAATCCGAAAGTAGTTTACAGGTCATTTTAAGTACAAGTGAATTTTGTATAACTAAAATTTACCGGATCTTAAAACGATTTAAGGTTTTGTCTATTATTTTATTCATATTCATACTTTTATGGAAATTTTACTGGACTTTAGTATAACAGTATTGATAAAATAATAGCGAACTCTGATAAGATGAATAACCATTAAACATTAAGTGAACTACTCACAATAATATGTAAGATGATAGAGTTCAATTTTTGAACAATGAATCTTTACGCGATAACTTTAATAGTAAAACAAGGAACAGTTGTGTATAGAGAACTTACTTAAATAATAGTTATAAAATTAAACCATGTTGAGCAATGCATGTTGAATCTAAAATGTACATGTATTGAATGCTTAAGGTTTTATTATCATACAAAACAGTGAGCTGTAGTAGAGGCCAAGTTCAGAGCTAAATATATACGCTATGTCTCTTTTTAAACTGTGCTAGAAGACATGTTTTAACCCGTCTTAAAAAAAAAACATTATATTTAAAAACCGACAATATTTTTCTGGTTTGAAAATCGTTCGCACACTATAACAGAAAATTGTATATTTTAGCTTTTAATGAGTGTGGTTAAGAACTGAATATTACGATGGGATAAGAATTAAAAACCCTAAAAGAAAGAGCAAACTAAAAGTAACAACTGAACTACCCTGTTGAGCAGTAAAGAGGAAAGAATATTTCTATAAGGAGCGTTACTCTGTCAAGAAAGTTGTACCGTAATACCCTCAAGGTACTTTTTGTACAGAAATTTTCTTATTATACTTTTCTCTGTCGCTTGTGAAGCCTTTGATCTCAAGTTAGTGCCATAAACAGTTTACTACTTTTACGTTTTGTTGAGAGGGTTAATTAAAAAAAATATTTTCTCTTAAATATCTTTATTTAAAAAAAAAACACTGTTTATAAATTGTTATCTAACATTGTCGTTAATTTAGATTAATTAAAATTCATTGATCTCGTGAGTTGATCAAGAGAAGGAAGTACAAAAATCTAAATAACTTATTTATTGAGTTAAATAAATTGTTTATTTTAATAACATGAGTGACTTGTGAGGTGCAAAGTTCTAGAAAATTTATATTTAATAATTACATCGTTTTTTACAACTAAATTGTTCACACGTTTAATATAAATCTATAATATAGTTTAAAATGTGCCATACTGTACTACATATACGGTATTTGGTCTCAAAATGTACGTGTGCATATTGAAAAGGCTTATTTACTAATATTTTTTACTGTATACAAAATATTCCTTTAAAAATAACTACACCCACTATGGGAGTTCTTAAAATCATCTACATTATAATGAGTAAAATATAACTTTCTATATTTATTTTTGGATATTGCTGATTCTATCCATGAGTCATCTAATTACGTAAATATAATTTTTCGCTTGGTATAAATGTACCGTTGTAAATAACAGTTTGAAATGACAATGAAGAACTTGGTTTATAATATATGGCACAAACTGAAAGATAATTATTTTAAATTATGACAGATAACAATTTTTAATATCTAAAGATTTATGCAGAACGCGACATGGCCTTCTCAAATCAGTTTAGTTGTATGTCCGTCTATTTCATTTTGTTCAAACCTTTCATAGGAAATTCGTGGAGACTTTGATAAATAGATTGTCTTGCTCCAGGGAAAAACTGGTTCTAGGATTAAAAGTGAGAGTGACGTCTATCTGTAATTCTGTTTTGTATATTTATAAAGTTGTAGAGTGGTCAGCTGTCATTAGTTATGATCGTCATTTGACCAATAGGTTATTTATTATCAGTATAGATATACGCCATATTTCTCATCGTAACAGGATTTGCTAAAATTGCGTGTAAAAATTCAATTCTATTTATCCTTTTTATTTTCCATGTGACCTTGTGGAAAGATACACAGAAACACAATCATACAAAAAAGAAGTAGACGTGAAAATGGACTATAAAACAAATGTGACTTTCTTCGCTAACGCTCAGCCAAATAAACATTGGCACGACATGCACTATCATCAAGCTTAGTGTTACTCATATAGGAATGAAAGAAGCTTTGTGCCCCGTTTAATACTTTAGGTACCGGTAAGTTTTATTTTAAAATATTGTGCGGAAATATAGAGAGAAAATCATACAGGAATTAGATTTTCCTGCCTTACTAGTTATAGGCTTCACTAAAGCTTAGCAAATAACTTGAAACAGTATAAGAAAAGCTATGAAGACATAATATAATTTTGGATAATATAGTAAAAATAATTTGAAAATGTTTAAACTTCTTTATATAAATAATTCTGTCTAGGAACTATAATCGTGTTTAGTGAAATAGCTGCAGGCAAGATAATAATTATTAATACTATTCACTCATAAATGCTCTCTGAATATTAAATTGCTTAGCGAAAGCGCTGGCACAGTGTAATTTCTATCTGTATTCCTCTCTACATGTTTGTCTGTTTACATAATATCTCGAGTACAAAGTGACCTATTCACTGGACACTCTGCATGAAGCCTTTCTGTATGACAAATAGCCATGTGGGTCTAGTAACTCTATAGGTGTGGCTTAGGGTTGATGAACATTTTAACATTCGTCTTATCATTATCAAACCGAAAAACTATTAGAAAATATATATATATATATATATATATATATATATATATATATATATATATATATTTGTAAGAAAAGTTATTACGATCATAAGACATTTTAGCATATAAATAATGCATGTGGCCTAATGCATTGAGGAATGGACTCAATCTGAGAAAAGCCTGGCTACAAAGTCTGACACACCTCCAATAATATGATTCAAAATGGCAAGTATAAAATTCAATTTCAGGAAAGTATTTTCAAAATAGATTACTTAGTAAGGAGATAAAGCTACATTAACAGTTTACTGACGTCCATAAGGGCAAACCGTGGTGTAACTTTGTCACAAAGTTGTGACGTCATTATAGTGAAGTGGTGAATATTGTAGAGCAAATATTCTACCACCACTGGAGGTACTATGTACTTTAATCTTTACTCTAAATCGGTAAGTGAGTTATATAAATGGTGGCTAACAATTATTTTTGCCTACAAAAGTAAATTAAAACTAATCTTACTCCAAAATCCTTTTAATACATTAGTACATGTTATTTATATGCTTAGTTTACATTCTCAAATAATTATGATACTGTACTACTCAAAGCTAAATTATATAACGAAAAAGATTCATACTAAAAATAATAAGTTATGATTAGGCTATGTGTATTTTACTTATACGACATTATTGTTTCAAAAATTCTATTAATAGAAACTTGAAAGTTTTCAATATTTCCTGCCAAGAATGTCACAGACTCAGTATATTTCCAACAGATCTTTCAGAGAACACCGTGCCTCCCGGTTCCTATCAATTTATCGGTACGAGTTTTTACGTATAACAAATAGAGAGATTTTTATCTCTTTCAGAATTTTCTTTTTTTACTGGAAAGAAGACGTATATATTTTAATATTATGATTATACAAAGTTTAGTACATGTTATTTATATGCTTAGTTTACATTCTTCAAATAATTATGATACTGTACTACTCAAAGCTAAATTATATAACGAAAAAAATATATATTAAAAATAATAACTTATGATTAGGCTATTTGTATTTTACTTATACGACATTAATGTTTGAAAACTTCTATCAAAAGAAACTTGACGGTTTTCAATATTTTCCTGCCAAGAACGTCATAGACGCAGTATATTTCCAACAGATCCTTTGGAGAACACCGTGCCTCCCGGTTCCTATCAATTTATCGGTACGAGTTTTTACGTATAACAAATACTGAGGATTTTTATCTCTTTTAGAATTTTCTTTTTTAATTGACAGAAAAGGTATATATTTTAATATTATGATTATATAACGTTTTTCTGTATTATATATTATTACGAGTGTGGAGAACGCTGCACCACGTTTCGTGTAACAGGCTTCGATGAGGAGATACGCATAGTCTTACATTTGTAGTTCATTTATTATTTATAGAGAGATAATCATACGGAATTGAATTCTTTACATGCGCAGGCAAACAAAATAGAAATTGTGTCAACCTGCTGAGGGATAGACTGCAACAATACCATTTTAATTTCATGATTAATATGGGTTATGCTTGTCCATATTTCATACAACATTTCAAGTTATTAGAAAAACCATATCTCGAAATATAAAACACATAAAATTAATAGTGTTGTTCTTTAAATAGGGTTTACTATCATTGTTGAAATAATTTACAGCCCAAGATACCATAAAATGATGTTTTGTGTATTAGGAAAGTTACGCTATATGCGGTAATATGTCACATGTGGAATCTCTTATAAATGTATTGAGTTTGTTTAAAACATTATTTATTCTTATATTTCGAATTGTCGTCATGGTTACAGGTAAGATCAATGTAAAAATATCCAATCACGCTTAACCAAATCTCATGGAGTGACACGCACTTTAATCGAACTCAGTATTCCTCTTAGAGAAATAAGCTTCTTGTACACTATAATCTTCACCAGACAAAGGAGTACAGCTTAGTTCGTTTTAGAGAAGTTATGCGCATTTTGTTGTATAAATGAACATGATTTATATAGTTGATCAAATAAGTATAAAAGTCTTTTGAAAGATAGACATCTGTAAGCCTTTTATAATTTAATTTGATAATTAAAGCTTTAGATTAATGTGTAAATCTTGTTAGAGTTCTTATACATCAAACTCTAAAACGTTTTTATAGAACACTACGTGACTTTTAGTCTTGTCCTTAATAAGGTTTACACATAAATGTATTTCAAGACTTCTACTACTGCACATACATGTTTTGTGGGTTGACATGGGCTCCCAATGAATGATAAACGACCACTCCACTTGTTAAAAATTTGGAGCAAACAGTTACAGTTGATTGACATTAAGGATATTTTTACCTTCAAAGGCGTTGATAATGCATATGTGATTATTAGTGGTAATCGGGCATAAAATAACATACTAAAAATTGCGAAACTAAATGTTATTTTATTCTCAATATTGGATAATACGAATATAAACTAATGAAAAATATTCACGAAGGTAACTGAACCACTGTTTTTTTGTATTCGTAACTGTGATCCGTACTTGGAATAAGGTGAATAACGCAAAAATATACTTTATTATGGTACCTATTTCGAATTTTCTCACACATTTACATATTTTAAGAATAATAAAGAAACAAACGTATCTCAGTATCTACGACAGAGAGAGGGGAGAGATAGTGCACTAAAATAAAAACATATCAATAAGAGTACGTTAAGAAATTAATTTTCAAATGGAGAAACAACGTTGCTGCGATGAATCTTTCCCCACAAAAATTAATCACTGTCGGTTTACCAGAGCAAATTTAATTGGATTCTTTTTTTCCTTTTTTATATGAGAATTCAAAAATATTGCGTTTTAATTAACAATTGTATTTACAAGTTACTTTTTTCATTAAATGTTTTAATACCAATAGGAATCGATAATTTGAAGTATCTTAAATGCAACTATAAATATATACCTTAAGATGTGTGTTGGGGTTAGAAGAAAAGTATGAAAACTGGTAATAAAGACTTCTATGTTTAATATCACAATATTCAAGAATGGCCAACGATTAACGTCGTAAACATCGATATATCAGTGCGGATGCCATGTCTTAAAAAAAGACAGGTGCGGGATTTTTATAAATAAAATTAAAGATATTTGTTCTCCTCTTTATAATCTTTTATAGATATATAGTTAAAGCAATTAAACTATTATAAGTAATAACCTCAAAGTTCTTTAGTTGTATAATTGATAAAAGTTTAAATACTGGCAAATACTGACATGTAGACTTGTGTTTATTGGGAAGCTAATATATCGAGCACTGGGGCATTGCAAAGTTAACTACTGTTTTAACGACAACATAACGTTGTACTTGGCAAATCCTGAAGAAGAGTATTGGTTTTTATTTAAAAAGTAATATATTGAGAACAGAGGGAATCTCGGAGTAACGAGTGTTTTAACGACAACATAACGTTGTACTTGGCAAATCCTGAAGTAGAGTATTGGTTTTTATTTAAAAAGTAATATATTGAGAACAGAGGGAATCTCGGAGTAACGAGTGTTTTAACGACAACATAACGTTGTACTTGGCAAATCCTGAAGTAGAGTATTGGTTTTTATTAAAAAGTAATATATTGAGAACAGAGGGAATCTCGGAGTAACGAGTGTTTTAACGACAACATAACGTTGTACTTGGCAAATCCTGAAGTAGAGTATTGGTTTTTATTAAAAAGTAATATATTAAGAACAGAGGGAATCTCGGAGTAACGAGTGTTTTAACGAAAACGTAACGTTGTCCTTGGCAATTACGATCGTGGAGTATTGGTGTACATTGTTAAGCTAATATACCTGTGCACAGAGGGCATCTCGGAGTCACGAGTGTTTTAACGACAACATAACGTAGTACTTGGCAATTACGAACGTGGAGTATTGGTGTTTATTGTTAAGCTAATATACTGAGCACAGAGGGCATCTTCGGAGTGACGAGTGTTTTAACGACAACATCACGTAGTACTTGGCAATTACGAAACGTGGAGTATATTGGTGTTTACATTGTAAAGCTAATATACTGAGCACACAGAAGGCATCTCGGAGTGACGAGTGTTTTAACGACAACATAACGTAGTACTTGGCAATTACGATCGTGGAGTATTGGAGTTTACATTGTAAAGCTAATATAACCGTGCACAGAGGGCATCTCGGAGTGACGAGTGTTTTAACGACAACATAACGTAGTACTTGGCAATTACAAACGTGGAGTGTCGGTGTACATTGACGTTATACTTGGCAATTACGATCGTGGAGTATTGGTGTACATTGTAAAGCTAATATACCGAGCACAGAAGGCATCTCGGAGTGACGAGTGTTTTAACGACAACATAACGTTGTACTTGGCAATTACGATCGTGGAGTATTGGTGTACATTGTAAAGCTAATATACCGTGCACAGAGGGCATCTCGGAGTGACGAATTGTTTTAACGACAACATAACGTTGTACTTGGCAATTACGATCGTGGAGTATTGGTGTACATTGTAAAGCTAATATACCGAGCACAGAAGGCATCTCGGAGTGACGAGTGTTTTAACGACAACATAACGATGTACTTGGCAATTACGATCGTGGAGTATTGGTGTACATTGTTAAAGCTAATATACCGAGCACAGAGGGCATCTCGGAGTGACGAGTGTTTTAACGACAACATAACGTAGTACTTGGTAATTACGAAAGTGGGAATAGGTGTTTATTTTTAAGCTAATATACCGAGCACAGAGGGCATCTCGGAGTGACGAGTGTTTTTAACGACAACATAACGTAGTACTTGGCAATTACGAATCGTGGAGTATTATGGTGTACATTGTAAAGCTAATATACCGAGCACAGAAGGCATCTCGGAGTGACGAGTGTTTTAAACGACAACATAACGTTGTACTTGGCAATTACGATCGTGGAGTATTTGGAGTACATTGTAAAGCCTAATATAACGTGCACAGAGGGCATCTCGGAGTGACAATTGTTTTAACGACAACATAACGTTGTACTTGGCAATTACGATCGTGGAGTATTGGTGTACATTGTAAAGCTAATATACCGAGCACAGAGGGCATCTCGGAGTGACGAGTGTTTTAACGACAACATAACGTTGTACTTGGCAATTACGAATCGTGGAGTATTGGTGTACATTGTAAAGCTAATATACCGAGCACAGAGGGCATCTCTCGAGTGTGACAATTGTTTTAACGACAACATAACGTTGTACTTGGTAATTACGATCGTGGAGTATTGGTGTACATTATAAAGCTAATATACCGAGCACAGAAGGCATCTCGGAGTGACGAGTGTTTTAACGACAACATAACGATGTACTTGGTAATTACGATCGTGGAGTATTGGTGTACATTGTAAAGCTAATATACCGAGCACAGAAGGCATCTCGGAGTGACGAGTTCTTAAGTGACAACATAACGTTGTACTTGCCAATTACGCCAATTTTGTCTTTTATCGAAAACATAACGTTGACCTCTTAAATTTCTGGCGTTGTATGTTTGTGTTTATTGGGAAGCTAATATACCGAACACCGAGGGCATCTCGGTGTGACTTGTGTTTTATCGAAAACATAACGTTGACCTTTTAAATTACTGGCGTTGTATGTTTGTGTTTATTGGGAAGGTGATATACCGAACACCGAGGGCATCTCGGAGTGACGTGTGTTTTATCGAAAACATAACGTTGACCTCTTAAAATTTCTGGCGTTGTATGTTTGTGTTTATTGGGAAGGTAATATATACCGAACACCGAGGGCATCTCGGAGTGACGTGTGTTTTATCGAAAACATAACGTTGACCTCTTAAATTACTGGCGTTGTATGTTTGTGTTTATTGGGAAGGTAATATACCGAACACCGAGGGCATCTCGGAGTGACGTGTGTTTTATCGAAAACATAACGTTGACCTCTTAAATTACTGGCTTTGTACGTCTGTGTTTATTGGGAAGGTAATATACCGAACACTGAGGGCATCTCTGAGTGACGAGTGTTTTATCGACAACATAACGTAGAACATGGTAAATACTGGCCTGGATTATTGGTGTTTATTAGCCAGCCTTCCTCTGATTTTACGTTAAAACCTGCATTACGTTCATTCCCAACGTGAAATATCGAGTCAGAAATTGTTACACGCATTCGCTGGAAAATACCTTTTTCCCTTTCAACTTCCCACGGTTTCCCGGCTTTACAACATTTTTAGGACTTGTTACAGTTTTGTTACAGCTGGCAGGATACAATTTTAAAATATCTCGCTTTTAATATTTAAGTTGAAGATCCTTAAACTGTGATATAGTGGAATAATGAGGAATACATACAGTGGAGGTAAGAAAGAGAAATAGCAGTGGTGTATGCTATAATAGTAACAGTATGCTACAATAAATTTTATAGCTTAAATGATTTAATTGTTTTATAGATTGAAAAAAAATTTTGTATTAGCCATGTATTTTATCAATTTTATAAGTATTTTTTATCCATACAAAGCAATATTTGAATATAAAATACAAGGTATATATTTCTACTCATATATTTCTACTTTCATATTCTCATGTGCTTTGCATTAAATATTTGTTTCAATGAAAGTATAATTTTAAAAGAGCTCAGCTTCGTACAAGTCAATGCTCAAAGTAGAACCTCGTCTCATGTAGGGCATGAAAGGGACAAGTTTGACAAAGACTGATGACTGGTAGCAACACTTCTCTCTGTAAGTAAGAAACCTTTCCGCACTTGACATCCTTATTGGAACTTACCTCGCGTGTTTCAGTTCGTGATTTTGTGAAAACATAATTTAATACTTGTATTTAAGTTAGTCTTAACATAATTTTTAAAATAAACTATTTAGTTTCTTTTCAATAAAAATACATCAAATAAATATGTAGCGATACACAATTTAAGGCAATTTTAATAACAATCTTTTGCTTGGTGATATTAACGAAGGCTTTATCACTCGAAATATTCCTTTTCTGTTTGTCTTTCGGACTGTCTGTTTATATATCTTTCAGTCAGTCCGCATGATAACTCACTTAATAGACTTATTTCTATTGGAGGAACACTGAGATTGACGGTGGTTCACGTAACTTCATTCGTCTCATAGGGCTGAGTGCCAAAATAGATTTTACTTATATTTTAGTACGATTAAAAGAATTGATCAATGGAAAATAATTAATTACTAAAGAATTATAGTACCTCACGATTTCTTAAAATTTATGAGTACTAGTTTTTAGGTTCATTACAGATGCGGCAAAGGATCAGAGCACGCGGGTCGCCTACCGACTGTTGGAAATGGAAACGAAACGGAAAAGGTTTTTATTATAGGCGAAGGTAGGACCATAAAGTTCTTTTTACCACTTAACGTAATAAAATTTAAAATAAAATATTTAACTTTATAATAAAACATAAATAAATGTATTTAAAATTATACAAATTCAAATCATATATGAGATTAACTTTAGCTTTAAAAACAAGCAACAATAATTAATGTAACTTTAAGCATACTTACACTACTATTACAAGACACACTGTAAGTCAACTTGCATTCCATTACTCAAATACCACATCCTAAAGCCACCAACCATTGAAAACCTTGTTTAGGGGGTGGGATAATGGCGTCTTTTTTAAGAATATCGGTCCTTACACTATATAAGGCTGCTTATTTAAGATATATAAAGTGTTTTTGGACGAAAGCTGATTTAATATTTATTTAGAAGCAACGTAAATCTACTCCACCCATTTTAAAACCCTATCGTGGTCTGAGAAGTAAAATAAAGCAGTTCATGTTACTATATAAAAAGGCTTGAAACTTATTATCATTCACGCTGGAGGGAAAATTGGGTTTGTTCATAATTCCCAAGCAATGTGGGATAAAACAAAATATTCGTGCGACTACAACGGCAATTTTCAGTACGGGAAAAGTTTATGCAAAACGTAAATTACATAATTTTCAATTATAAAAAACACCAGAAATCAAATACAAGACCCTAAAGAATGGCTTGTATAATATAACACTACTTAAAGTGATGTTATGTTTGCCCAAGAACTTTACAGAATAGTGTCCTTACATAAATATAGATTACACCGGTACCTGTAGGATGAGACTTTACAAAAAGATGGTCATACTATTTAAGACTGCCTCCTTAACACCCTAACATTAAAAGCTGGTATGGGCAGACATTAAATTTCAGCCACCTCCAAAAACACAAACCGAAGTTTTACACAAGTAGAAAAAAACGTTAACGTAAAATTGCCCAGCATCAGTATTCTTGATTGGGTAAATAATGTACACATGGCGTTAGGAAGCTTGAGGATACATATCTTACAAAATAAGCAACATCGATGAACTTTTGCCATCGCCTTGGGTTGTGACAGGAATCCAGTAGACAAATATGAAGGTCGCGACTTAAATGGGATCGTGGAACTTTAATACCGAATCGAATTTGGAAAGAAAGAAATAAGTGTTGCTTTTCTTTTAATTAGTCAAGATTATATAATATTATTGACATTTTTTTCTTGTTTCTTCACTTTACATCAATTAAAGATTATTATATCTTTATTATGATGCCTGATTTATAGCGTTGTAAATATTTTGAGGAGAAAAAGCTTAGTAAATTTTTATTCAAATAAAAGGTGTACCGGTAGTTTAGTTCTATTAAATCAGCGATAGATCGTAGCCCACGGCCACTGGGTTTTCGCCTTCCTTTGTTCCTTTTTTTAGTAGGACCAAAAGAACATACTCTTAGCTGCAGTCAGACATGTTTCGTTGTTTATTTACAGTGTTTAAGGTTAGTTTATTGAAACGGAAACATGGTTTTAAGTTAGTGATAAATTTGTATAGTGATATACTGTATACTACAATATCATATATTTAAAACTCAAATCGGAGTCCCTTCCCACCACGATATGAGTACGCTACAAGCTACGGAATACGCGTAGCGTAACAACCTTTTTCTAAAATTTCCTTACAGACTTCAAGTCTGCGGCTCATTTAATATGTATACAAGAGTTAGTTTTGAGTTAAATTATTTAAGGTATTATGCTAACCTTTGCATAAATATCCACATCCTTTTACTCTACGATGTTCTATTGCTGTTATATTTACTCAAAAGACTATTTCGAAAAAGTTACTTACGTTTAGCCAAATTCCATGGAGTATTTGTACCACAATCAATTTGGATGTTACATAGAGCTGAAACTGTACGCAATATTTTAAGTCTATAGTTCATAACTTACCACTAATTCTAGAAATATTGTTCAGACATATGAATACATAGGCAGAAGACATAGATAAATAATTAATACCAGGCCCCGTTGCAATAGGCTTAACTAAAGCTCAGCTAACTAAATAATAGAGTTATATTATACAAACACTTTGATTCAAATAAAGAGTATTTTTTATATTATTAATAGTTGACCTATAAATACTCGAGATATAAACATTTTAAATGGAAATGTAAGGTGTGACATAAGTGCCAATAATATTGTCAAGTACGGAAAGGTGTTTTACTGAGAGAAGTGTTGCTACCAGTCATCTGTCTTTGTCAAACTCGTGCCTTTCGTGTGTTACATGAGACGAGGATCCATTTTGTGTTCACTTTATATTGCACGTTTATAAATATTAAAAACTGCAGGGGTCTTTTTTACGTCTGTCTATCTGTACGTCTATCCATAGGTATACATTTGCAAGAAGGTATTTTAGTTCTATATAGTTCTCAGACCGCGCATGTCACTCCTCGGGATTTTTATGTGAGTTATTTAACATATTTCTACATGTCTGAGGCGTAAAGATTATGGAAGCGACCAAAATCGAACAATAAATACATTTTGTAAGCAAATTATGATGAAATTTCAACATAGTATGGCATTATATCACATTTGATATGATGAATGGACCGAACGTCTTTGTTTTATGCTTTTGTTATCAGAATTAAGTGCACACTAAATAATTCTGTTATATTAACCTATAAGTTTTATTATAGAACAGTTTCTACTTTAAAAGCTATAACAGATTATATTACTCACATGATCGTATTGTTAATAATAGTAATTCGAAGTAGAGAAATTTAATAAAGACCTTGAATAGTTTGAATCGTGAACCAACTTTTAATTTCTATTTGGCTATCTGCCCTATGTATAAAAAATGTACAGAAAACAAAACTTGAATTTTTGTAGCTTTATTTCAATAAGTTGAAAACAGTTTACTATGAGGGTGAATGTCACTTAATGGGAATTTGCTAAGCCTTAGCAAATATTTTTACATTACCTTAATTACTAACCCTTTATGATTCTTCCTCCCTCCAACCACACTGAAAGGTAATCATTGCAAGCTTTTGCGTCTAGCCCATAGCTATGTAAATGCAAATTGTATAGGTATGATGTTTTGATATTTAGTTTCTCATTTTAACTTTCTACAAATAAAATAGTATAAATTATTTTTCTTGGCAAATAGTTTCAGGCGTAATAGGCCAACATTACAGATTTTTGCCCTGTAACTTTTGTATTTCTTACAACTCGACGAAGTTATATAGATAATAGTGGTAGTGAGATTTGTAAGCTTTCCATAAAATATAAGTATGTCCAATTATGATGTATTTGATGTATTGAGCTTAACCCTAATCGACTGTTTTTACTTATAGGTCTTTGAAAACGTAGACCGGATTACTATAGCAAAAGAAAAGACCAGGTTACGGACAACGTTTTCGGACCATTTACTGCTTGTAGATAATACTTATTTATTTATTTTAAGAAGGTAACAGTATAATCCATTTAAAACTATACTTAATCTACAAATAATATTTTAGAACTCCTACATTACTTCAGCACTTTAAATATCTTAAGTATTTAGCAAAAATATTAATAAATGACAATTATAAATTTATCATATGTGATATTAATTTTAGTAACAACATCACAGGTTTTATAACAACGGCAAGGACATAAATTTATTTTAGGAACGTCAATAACAATAAATATGAAACTGTAGTATAACAAATATTACTTTTCCATTTCCATCACGCAAAAGTAAAATATTAAACATTATCTAAAGGATTTAACTAACTTAGGCCCCTGACAATTTTTAATTATTTACTAAGAATTGTTTAATTTTTTTGATATCTTAAATAAAAAGTGTGTACAATAAATCTGTACAATTCAACTGAAGATTGGGATAATACATTGAATTATACTGTAATAGCCCCTATAAATCTAACTAACTAAAACTCCAAGAGGATACAGAGACGTTATGGTAATGCGCTTAAGTGCACGGGATTCTCTATATTTCCATTTGAGTAAACATTAACATGAAGTGCCTGTTTTACATTTCACCTTATGAGATACTCTTGTTGTTTATATGTATGATGAAACTAGAATATCAAAATTCAAATGCCCTGAAAAATGCAGAAAATATTTATAAATTGATCATTGTTTAAAAACTTTTCTTTAAAACTTAAACTACCAAGGTTTATCAACCTCAACAAAGTTATAACGTATACTAGTATTACCATATACTAGGTTTATTGAAACGGTAGCAAATTATTACATACATTTTATTCAGTTATTATTTCCTAACTTATTTATAAAATAGTGTTCTAGGGTTCTTAAAACATTAAAAAATTTACAAACAGGTTTGAAATACGCTATTTGC
Organism: Homalodisca vitripennis; assembly: GCF_021130785.1. Taxonomy (NCBI): domain Eukaryota; kingdom Metazoa; phylum Arthropoda; class Insecta; order Hemiptera; family Cicadellidae; genus Homalodisca; species Homalodisca vitripennis. The sequence goes on from NC_060213.1 coordinate 102,978,541, forward strand.
AATTACTTTCATATTCTATACAAAATAGGATTTGAGCTTATCCCAGGGATTAAAGACTCTGTCCTTATGTCACTCATGATTATCTCAATTATTTAGTACTTTCTCTAAAGAAATCCTAAGTAAGGAGATTTATGAACATATGTAAACAATCTCATTTAGTCTTAACTATTAGGCTTACGCGGCAGTGTCACAACTATCATTAAAGTCTTTCCATTCATACCGCAAAAAAAATATTACACAATTCCTGTCTGTGACCGTTGCACTTTTTTATCAGTACAATCAACCTCGTACTGTATCGACTCTTCCCCTTGTTCTGTTTGATAAGATCCTCGCACAGGCAAGTGGCCCATGAGGACGGACAGAATAAGGCTTAAAAGGGGATCGGTCTCTCCTTTAAAAAAAAAATAAAAAATAAAAAAGAAATAAAGAAATAAATAATTTACATCTTGTTATATTTAGACCTGACTGTGAAGTTTTGTTTAACATCTGTTGGCTAAAGATGGCCATCCACTGTGTGGTCGAAATATCTCAAGAAGTTCATCGTGTAGGCAACATTTCGATGTTTGTAAACCAAAAAATTGTGATGTTACTTAGAACCAGGTTTCATAATTGCCTATTCGTTTCGAGAGCTTCACTGGTAAGGTTAGTCCAGTAGCCGCGACCCGATTTCCATTATACAAGGTATTTCAAATTTAATTTAAAATTTTAGGACATCATTACAGTCGATTTTGTAAGCATTATGATTTAATATATTATTGTATACATATAAGTATATATATTTTGTTAAAAATATAATTTCATAGTATCACATTTTTCAATCATACTTTTTAATCGAGTGCAAGTCATTGAGCTTCGGCTGTCGTTTAATAATGAAATTAAAAGTAATAGTTTAAAATATTTACCACTTATTTGTAACTATAACTATAAATAACATGATTCCTATTAGAAAACAGTACCACTCTGAGACTACAGAACATTGGAATAAATATCACAAACGTCAGTTTACAATAAGCTCTGCGGAACTCAAAGGCGATATACAAGCCGCGGAAACCGATCGCTGTACAGTCTCGCGACCGCTAATATTACTCCTTTAATTAACTTTCTCTGCGCTGCTTTGCCTTATATATAAACTTTATCTATTTTCAGTTATTTTACAATAATATTACAAACTTTTATTTGTAATCTGTAATAAATATTGGCTGCAAATAAATCAAATTTGTTTTTGTATTAACTGGCATTATGATGGCATTATTAAATGAACAAATTACTATTAATTTACTAAGTAAAACATGTAAAATTTTAATACTTAATTTAAATTATATGTAAAAAAAGAGTGAATTACCCACCACCACCACTGATAATGTCTGTTGCCTATAAATATATATTGCCAAAACGGACTTAATCATACCTCTCAAAACATGTATTACGACATGGTTTTGACCTCAAAACGATGATATCCAATAAAAAATTCTAAAAGTATTAAAATGTATTTTTAAATGAATTAATGTTTATAAAGTAATGGATTTCTTATTTAATGCAACTAGTTGGATGTTTAAATATACTTTAGAATAAGTATAAAATTTAGAATTTCATATGTATATATGTTAGAGCTAAATAGCGATAGTAAACTTGACATAATATTTGAGTACATAACAAGTCACCACTAATTACGTCTATGGCTAAAATTTTTATAAATTGACTGCATCATGCTTTCATATATTTTGAAAGTACTGCAGTTCAATGTTTCATTAATAAATTATTTTAAAAGTAATGTGAATGTGTATATAATTAAAATGAACTTTATATCTTCTGCTAAAATTTATAATAAGCTTAAGTATTCTGAAGCTCCAGTATAATCAGGACTAGTATTACAAGAATAATATTTCCCTCTCATCTCAGTTTAACGTAAATGTCGTATGTGATAACAGCTCAGTGCTGAAGTACTGAGAGTAAGTGCCAATAAGCGCTAAGTGCAGGTTAAGTGGGGCAGTAAGATGTTTAAAAGTATCTCCGTTACCGGAATCGTCTGTCTTCATTGAAGTTTAAAGAATGAGAGCTACTCAGAGATGAGTTGTGACTTTACCTTTTTAATGATTATACTGTATATATGGAGTCAGTGTAAAATGAAAAATATTAGCGTAGTACCTACAAATATTTCATTTTCTTACCTAAGTCCTTAAATATAAATACAAGAACTTTTATTTTTTCCGCTGCAAGAAAAGTTTATGGACTTTAACCTCTTGCCTAAAGAATTCGAATTTAAATCACATGAATAAAACAAAAAAGGGACGATAGGGTTGTGATCCCTGTTTATATTAACCGACTCCAGTGGGTGATTTTAAAGGACACTACTTACTCGCTCAATATAATATATGGATATATGGTTGCGTTCACAGCTTATGGTTTTTATATTGAACCAAATAAATGTAATAAGTCAGCCCCACAAAGCTTTAGTATTGTTTTTTGAACAGAAAATCACGTTAAGTTCTGAAATAAGAAGATCTCGCGGTTATAAGTAAGGCTTGTAAACATAAGAATTCCCGAATAGTAATATAAATATTAATGGAGTAGGTAATAACCGTTCTTCATTCACAACTACTTTTCAATAAAAAGCACTGGACACAAAATAGTCCACTTAATTTTCTCTTATTTATTATGCAACTGAGACGAAACAGGAAGGGGAGCTATAACCTAGAATCTTCAGGGCTGCTGCGGCGTCTCCAATATAACATTAATATAAATTAATATCTCCACTTACGTTCTTCCTTCACTAATTGCCATTGGTCGAGAAAAACTTCTTTTGAAAATTGAGATATCTGAGGTTTAGAAGTGTCTTCTCCCAATACGACCTATTAGGAGGGGCAAATGGAGATAGGGGCTGGTTTTTAAGCAAAACAGAAGACAAAGTACCACACTTGTCTAGAATAAAGCACCATCCCTGCACTTCTCTCCTTGTTCAACCAATCAGCAAACACGAGGAGAATATCATTAAAATCGAAATAATTAACCTGCTGGTAATTAATATCAAATATTACATATAAATATTTAATTGTAACAAAAATATTCACAATCAGGCGTATAATCACCAACAGTCGCTCTGGCCTAAACCATGCTCTACAGGATTACAGGTATTTCTTCACCTTCGCATCATACTTTTATACCTTCTGCATCCACATAAGCAACTGTTCCCAGTCGACTCCACGCTAGAGCACGTAGTACAGTCAGTTTCAAACAAGCGTTGTGCTAAACTAACTTTTTAACAACACTTTTAGCCAAACAGTATTTATCGTTCTATCAAAACTCAACAGGTCACCATTTTTATAGAGGTAGAGATATGAAAAAGAGTATTGGTTTTAGGATAGTTAGACATACTAAGCAACGGTGTAGGCTTGTTTACTGACTGTAGGTGGGCGCGCCGCGAGGGTAGTGCTGGTGGGTGGTGGGAAATATTCTCCGCTCCGTGGTGCGTGGTAGCTGGGCTCCCTCAGTAACGCTGTTGCAAACTTTTAGAACTACGAGAGCATTCCTTACTCTTCGAATATCTTAAGAAATGCAAAATATATCACGTCGTCTAATAACTATAAAAATGCTTTTGCAATTTGAATAATTGATATATGACGAGAGTTAATAAAAATGGCCATATAAGCACAGATTTTACCATATTTTCTTGATCGTGGCTAGAAAGTTAATTTAATACTTGCGTAAAAATTAATGCACTTTAACAATATGACATACACTCTTGCAAAGTCTACGAAACTGCTTACCAAGCCGCCGGTAACCTAATATTTCATAAGATTCTATGAATATGTATATAATAAACATCCATTTACAATCTTCTACCACGTCGACTGTTAGCATTGAACATACATAATTGTACAAATGATGTTTAAGGATGGTAGTATAATAATATTTTTTTAAATTAGGATTCGATTAATTAGATGTAATTTCTCGTATTTTACTGTAGTATTAAGGAATAAGACAGTCATGGACTTAAAATGTGACATAAACAATGAGAGCATCCTACACCAATTACAATCGCATTCTTGGTCATTTATTTAGTTTAAATATTCAACAGAAATGTATAAAGCAACATATTCTAATTTTCAATATTCATCTGACATTGAATCAAGATGAATTGCGTAAAAATTAGAATTTAAAACCATTTATTATGTATTTTATTGTATTAAATTGTGTACAATTTATTATTTATAATAAAACAAGTTATTAAATTTAATAATATCTAAATTTTAATTGTATTTGAAACTAATAACGCACAATTATAATATTATTATTGTGTATGACTAATGACTTATGCAATAAATACGCAATAGGCATAAAACATTACGCGTTTCTAAAGAGAGATTTTATATTTAAACTTACTGATTGGACGGGAATGAATGTGTTTTTACACCAAGACTTTCCAGCAAAGCCAAACCTTACTAAGGCTGCAAACGGGCATCGTTTTCTTTTAAGAAATTTCTTTTCAGTCCCTGCTTTTCATGACAGAATCATTTTATATCAGGATTAAGTCACTAACGATTTCCTTAGCTAAGCATTGAAAGAAGTAAAATAAATTATGAAAAACAAAAAGAAGCTTTTTTCTTGTATTTTTGCAGTAAATTCCATCCAAAATAAATGCTTTTGTGTGATTAACTATGTGAAGCATTTAAAATGTTACATGTTAAATTTTTCACAATCGGTCTCTTAGCGAAACATTTAATATTGTTCATATTGAAACTATGAACGAAATTAAGGATCAGTATTAGTATTTTATTAATACATAATCATTATTATATTTCCAACTATAAGGCTACACAAAAAGAACGAAGTTGAGAAAAATCGGGCTGTGATAAGAAATACACGCGGGTTAAAACAGTTTTGCTAGTTCAGGAATAACAAACGAATATTATTTTCAAATACATATTTAAAACGAAATAAACCTTTTATAAAATAAGCATTTGGAAAGAAAAAAGTCAATAAGGAAAACTATACTTCCTTTATCATGAAAACAAAGTTTCATAAGTAACCATATCTTTATTGACTTTATATGCCACTAAAAGTTTATAATACTTATTTTAACTCATATGGAATTTAATGTATATTTATAAAGATAAATATAATTACCACCAGTTTTATTTGTATCTTAATTATATATTTAAAATGAACAGACCATTCCATTTGCATCACGAATGTATGTATAGCTAAAATTTAATGTAATTTTATTGTCTTTAGATTAATCTGCAACAAACTGAGTATTTTGTTTTCCTTTACAAAAAACTTCACTTCTAAGTGTTGATTTAATCATAATCGGTTTGACACTTACATACACAGTCATATACAGTGTATTTGTATGAGGAATAAACGTTACTGATTTTTCATATTTTTCAAATATTTAGTTAGTATTATTTAAAGTTTTAATTAAATAGATATTCAAATGTTTTTATAGTTACTGACATATTAATGGTTGAGATTATTAGCCGTAAAATGTTTAACTGCTGACGAAACTGATAAACTTCAATTGTTGTTTGAGGTTTTCATGACAAATTTCTCCAAACGAAACTATTTTACCCTTAAGGCATTGACAAGCCTGCAACACGTAGGACTTACTGCCAAAAGATTATATATTTCAATGACACTTTCGAGTGTCATTAAAGAATCGCAGTGGCGCTCTTAATCTTTCAAGTCATATAGATATTAGAGTCACGGATGTATCTTAATTGCGCTTTCATGCTTTCAGGATCTAAGGCTTCTAATGGATTTGTTGTATTCTAATCGTGCTTTGAAGCTTGCATGATGTGTGGCTGCCAATGGAATTTTCGTATATGAATATAAACTTTCAAAAGAGAAAACATTTTTTAACCTTGAAATAGAAGTATTAATTGAGGTTTAAATATTAAAGGATCACGTTGTTGATAAATAAACTACAGATGTTTTACATTTTATACATGTAAAACTTCTAGGAAAGAAAGTCAATAACGATATGGTTACTTATGAAACTTTGTTTTCATGATAAAGGAAGTATTATTTTACTTTAGGTAACATTTAAATTTAAATGATGTAAATGTGTAGGGTTTATAATATCTGAAGAGTCATTTTAACATGTCTTTTTATATATAAGCAGCTTTTAATATTAACCAAAAGCCTAAGGGTTAGAAATATATATTCTTCACCTAAAGAAAGTAAAAATTTAAATTTGTAAATTATACCTACTTTTCAAACCTCATTGTTCCGCATTAAAAAGTACGGTACTCAATACTCTATTGAGTAGTTAAGCTTTTAAACGTCAAACATGAGATCAGTGGACTTGTCCAAGCACTCTAACAATGGATGACGTCACATGCATTGTTCACTCGATCAGCTGATAATCCAACAAACACATGATACATAATCCTCGTTATTGCAATTCACCGTTGAGTCAGTATTATTTACTTAGGTCATCTGTACCATTTATCTTTAAACACCTTGCTATAATTTAGTATATATAATATATATATATATATATATATATATATATATATATATATACATACATACATACACCACCGACATAATAGACAGAATAAGTCCTTCCCTAGTCATCAAATGCAACAACATTTTAAATACAGTGCTTAACCAGATACATTCGTTCATTTTTTAATGTAAACCCAATTCAGATTAAACTCAATTTTAAACCTTTTAAAATTATACTCGGTTCTTTTGTTTCCTCAGTATTTTCTATTTTGTTTTTGAAATAATTACTTATTTTGGCGGGAGTAATTACTTATTAACGTCACGCTTTTTCGGTCTGAAGCCGCTAGTTTTTTTTTTTTTTATTTAAGTTATTATAAATCCATAATTACTTCTTTAGAATATAGTGAAAATTAAAATTAAGTAACTATTTCTGAAATACAAGATTGTAATGGAAATTGTACTGACAAAATGATAGAAATTAATATAAACTATGATAATGAAAATGTACCAATATTATTACTTTCATGTTTAGAAATCAGTGATCATTACAATATATATATATATATATTATATATATATATATATATATATTTATATTTTTCTACTATCTATAAAATTATTGTAAAATATAGAACTTCATTTGTTAAAGAATTGAGTCTCTCATAATATTTTAATAAACAAAATAACTGACTAATAATTATCAATCGTACTTCTTAGTCGTATATTCACAGCTTGTTACAAGAATTAGTCACTTCTGTCAGTCAGTCCCTTGATGCCTCTCTTTTTTATATGTAGTTATTTTTTATTGAACAAATTCCCTTTAAATAATGTACAAAGCGTATCCATTAGTATCGAATTTTAATATTAACGTTCTTTCTTATAAACAAAGTCACTCATTCAATCAATGTTTTGTTCAAACGTAACATTGCACTGATGTAACTACAGATAACTACGACCGCCAATTATGGACCAATTGTATAGATATAAGAGTAATAAGTAAAAATGAGTCCCATCTAAAACATCAATTAACTGTGATGAAACATCAAAAAATCTATTAATTTTATTGTAACTTATATCAGGTTCAAATTATGTTTCTACTATTGAAATTTTAAATTTTATAAATATTGGCATATGAAAATAACATAATAAGATGTATTAAGATGTTTACTCAAAGCTGTATACTGTTCGACATTCGCATGATCTATTAGTTAGGGAACTTTAAATTTATGAAGATACTAAACGAAACCAGGACTATTAATAAATTTAGAAAAACAATAGAAATTAGTTGTGAAAACGTTTTGGTCCAAATACGGTATACAGTTTCCAAATTAACATAATCAAGATCATTATACTGACGGGGCTAACAAATTAACGCTGTTATGTGAAAGCAATGTTTAGATAAATAACAACATAATTTTAACTGTAAAAATAATCACTATAGCGTGTTTCAAATCTATACAAACATATAATTGTTTAGTAAAAAGTTGGTTATTAAATTAATAAAAATTTAGAGGTTGTATTATGAGTTCTTACTTATATATAAATAAAAAACTGATTTATCATAACGAAGATACATACAAAATTAGTAATTACAATTTCGAAAATTTCAAAGCAAGTTTTTATATATGTCAGTGAAGACGAAACATTATTTGTTGAAGGAGCGTTACTCTGTTAAGAACTTTGTACCTTGAGGTATTTTCTCCGTGGAAATTATGTCTATCGAAACTTTTCTTTGTTTCTTGATGAAGTCTTTGATCTCAAGTTAGACCCGAAACATTTCACTACTTTTTTAGCTGTGTTGAGAGAAAAACTTGTTAAAAGTTTTTGTGGAGAAAGACCCAACTCATGAAAAATACCATTTCCATAAATGTATTATAAAACTACGATCTAAGATAGTTTATTAACAGATAGAGCTGGTTATTGGATGAGTCAGTATTTATCTTATTGGACAAAGAATTTTAACGAATTTAAATCTTTTACTGACTTTTTGTAAGTATATAATTTACAATATGTATAGTTAGAGTTGGCTTTGGTAACATTATTATAATAAGATACATTTTATCACTTAAACCGATTCGATGGATTCCAATATGAAAATCTATATACTTTTTTGATAGAATTTGCCTATATCACCCTTATTGATTAGGCGGTCATTTCTTATTGGTGGCCTCGATTAGTTTAACAGCAAAAGGCATATATATATTTAGTAGATAAGTCATCTTATATACAAAGAATTTTAACGAATTTAAATCTTTTACTATGGTTTTGTAAGTGTATAATATTTGTAAAATGTTGACAAAGAGGCGGTTATTTCTTATTAGTGACCTGATACAGATTGGTATTTTGTCTGTCTGTTCAAAAGGCGTCCCTTGGACGTCTGACCCAGCCGTACCGCTAAAGTCTCGTGTCAAAATGTTTGGCTGCTCAACACACTATTGGTCTCGTTGACCTATCTGTACCCGTTGGCAATAGTAGTAGCGCTCTGAAACTTTCTCGTCGTGATTCAACCAATAAGCGGTCTCGTTCTCTCTTTAAGGTGAGGGGTATTTCGTAAGCCACCTTGTACCTCTTTGCCGTAGGAAACGCGGCCCTGGAAATAGGCTCGTTATGAAATAGCATATTGGGTCTAATTTCCTATTCATCAAAGTATGGGTCTCATCTCTTTTGCCCAATCTTTGGCAGTGCTCTGGCATCGATATGGAGGTCCTCTCGATTGTAACTCGTTAGTGTTCGATGTACAGTTTGAAAATATTCAAACATGCGTCTCACCCCGATGCCAGTGATTGTTTCATAGAGAGATAACAGTGACGCCAACCTTCATATGGACATCAGTCGATCCCAAGTTCCCCGTGTGTTTGCTATGATGGGAAAACAACGTTGGTGAGTTGGCACCAATCGTGCTAAAAACACCTTACCATAAATATTATCAAACGCTCCTTCCCTCTGCGTGTCTGGATAGTTTCTATTACTATCTAATTTAAACATGGTCATTCGAATCAGCATCCGTTTGATGAGGATTGAAATACTCCTTGACCTTTAGCCAGTAAAAGGGATAAAATAGATAACAGCCATAGTGCAGGATACTAGTTGTCAGAATTTCAAGGCATTTTAGGATAAATAAAGAGAAAGCAACTAAGCGCAATCATATAACATTTAAGTTGGGATACTGATACTTATATATTGAAATAGTAATACTTGTAGATCAATTATCTGTTAGACAGCTGAAGAAAAAATTAATCTGCGATAAATCAAGTTTTTGACGAAACTTCTTTTCTGCAGTGAACACAAAAATTATTTTTATAACGTATCATGTCCATCCATGGGATTTGGGAATTATTGAAATTTATAACATGGACAAAATTTCTCAATTGTTATTTCAAGTATGACATAAGTTATATACATATGCATGCAATTTAAGCAATGCCCGTTATTTGATACGTGGTATAACTTACTCGTACATTGCTAATAGATTTCAAATTGATATTAAAGAATCACTGAGCACAAGCTAACTTCTAAAAAAATTAATAAGTAAATTTATTTAATATTTGGGTGCATTAAATAAAAGTATGTAACTAACGAAATAATCCCATTTTTAAATTTCATTTTTTGACTTTTTCTTTTTTATAAAACCATATACTACGTTACCACATATCAATCTTATATCCTCTTGGGTGATAGATATTTGTGAAAGCAGTAACGTTTACTCTATTTTTATTAAAACCAGAATCATTACTTTACTCTAGTTCAATTGTGAAAGTGTCGTGTTATCTTGTCACTCAAGCTAATAATGTTTCATGACTTCATTATGCAGAGTGGTGAAAATTGTAGGGCAATTAGTCGTCCTGCATTAGAGAAAATCGTTTCCCCTTTCTGTTGTAGAGTACTGCTAAATAAATCACAGTACAGGCACGTTAATAGTCAAAAGTGTTACTCAGACAGCAATGACAGCGCCACTTGATGTCTAGAGCTAATAGTTAGCATCTATAGAACATCATACTGGTCTTGAGAAGTATTTCATATAAATCTGCAAGTAATACATGGTATAAACTGAGTATCAATGGATATGACGAAACGTTGATTAAGTCTTACCAACGAATATAATTAAAATAACTTCATCGGATACGTTAATATGTAACATAATATAATAATGTATGGCGGTAATATATTTGCTTATTAATATTGTTTATAATGTATTAAACGTATTAATGTAACGTATTAAATATACATTTTTAAAATGTATAGTTTTTATTTTGACTTACAATATTAAATCTATGGTATATTGAGTTTAGCTCCAGTTAACCCTCTTCTTAGAACAGCATCTGGAATCTGACGAATTCACAGACTTAATTCCTGCAATCTGGAGTCATGTTCGAAAGAAGAGATCCCAAAACAATTTGCGAAAGGTTTAAAACTTTACAACCCTATATGTATCCTGCAGAGATTCCTACACTGCAAGCTAATAGCATACTCTAGATATAGAGGCTTTCTAATTCCATCAGTTGAACGGTTGAGTGGGCTGTGAATTATTAGGTTTCACGGTACCGACTTTCTAATATTTCTTTATTAACATGACTACAGATTCCATTAAGCAGGTCTGGATACTGATTATAAACTTAGATTAAGGGGAACTGGAGATAAACTCGTCATATACATTGAGCCAACTATTTCCATAATAGGTATGTTATCTGTAGAAATTTATAGAGATCTTCCTTGAACTAAAAGGAATTCAGGAACAAACTTTCAAGCATCTAGAAACTTTTAATAGCGTGTTATATACAGAAGGACAGACGCAGAGACGGAAGGACGAACAACGACATGATCATAAAAGACATGTTAAATCCTTATTGAAGATTTTGGGTTTTATAAATGACTCTTCATATTCACTCAAATATATGTAATTGGTAAATTATTTTCTGATATAATTGTATTCATTCTCACCCTATAGGTATTATTAGTTGAAGGTCAAAGTTTTTTTAATATTCTAGTAATATTTATAACATCTGAATCATTAGAAACAAAACGTTTTAGAAAAATTTCCCTGCAAAGAATTTCACAGACTGACTGCATAATGCTCTCGGTCTATTCAGACACCTCCCGGCTGTTATCGATTTATCGGTTCTAGTTTTTACGTTCAATCAATTGCTGCACTTTAACATTGTATGAATGTTCTTCTTTTAAATTAACTTACTCGAACAGCTTATAAGCTAGCTGTATTAAAACAAGTCGTCCATCGTTTAGTTGTTGGCAAGGTACTGTTAAAAGCTACCGTATAACAATACATTTTACAATACATTTTAGAAATACAATCTTATATGTATCCTTACGTGATTTACAATTCCTTCTAAATTAGATACCAGTAATAATAACTTAATTATATACCAACAATGCGTCTGACCTTATCAGTAAATAATACTAAAAATAAATAACTTTACTGACTGATATTTTCAGGAAGCTAAAAAACCGAAAAAAAAAAATCTGGAGCTAAACTTTTATCTAAGTACCAAAAATGTACCAAGTACGTGGGAAAAACTTTAATAGAGAAAGTTTTGTCTACAAGTCATTGTTCTCTAAGCTCACTTTCTTGGACTATCGTTCGCGCAATCATGCTTTTACATTACTTAATCCTCACTGAAACATCACAGTTGCCTCTGTACTAAAATAACCGTACACCGGTCGAAATATTATTATAGTATTTTGCATAAATGGAACAAAATTTTACGTTGAAATAATTTATGCTATATATTTATAAATAGTTTGTTTTCGTAAATCAACAATTTTATCTATATTATTGCTATGAATCACTACTTAAAAAAACAATTATTTCTTATAAGTTGTCCGTTTAGTTTACAATTAGCTGAGTGAACAAAGCCTGAGAGGCTGAGAAGTTTTCATTTACGTCCGTCTGTTCGCATTATTTCTAGTAAAATATTAACTACGTGGCTGAGATCTTACATTAAGCTTCACTTATACATAAGCAACACTGAAATAGATTATGAAAAATTTAACACTATACGATATGATTGAGCGTTGAAATTCGGGGGGAAAAGAAGGAAATATAGAAATGAAAGCTAATTTACTTTTCCAAAGTATATACAATTTTAATTATAATAATAAATAAATAACAAACAATAAACAAAACTTGAACTTACCAAATTGATCATGAAAAATGGTTATGTGAATTCATTGCTGAAATATATTTAACAGCACTTCAGCCACGTTGAACATGTCCCGAAGAAGGAACATCTTTAAAAAAACCCCACTAGATATTCGGCAAGTCTGAGGCGAATGCCTGATACCCTTTGATACATCATCCTTCTCAGAAATCTCTTCTCCATCCCCAGACTAAGGATTTTTAGTATTTTATTATACTATCAAGTACTGCAAATAACGTCTCACAGTTAGTTTGACCACTTATTGGCTTTCATGCTAGAATATTTCCTTGACTGTGTTACTTTGTTTTAAATTTATTATTACTGATCTGTCTCCGTTAAGTGTTTTATTTTCTATAGTACCTTTAGAATCCTTAATTGACTGTTTATATATTATATCACCGATCTTAGAATTTTAAAGATTTAATATACAATCAAGTTATGATAACAATGAACTCATGCAATTCACAGTATCCAACAGTGACACAGTTCTCTAGTGGGTGTCTAGTTAGTCCTCGTATAAATTATATTGCTGTCTGGGTCTCGTACTTTTATTTTACTATTGGCTTGATGTGACCTCCATAACGTACATAATTAATCTAGTTTCAAGCTGGGGGGGAGTAATTTCTCTACTAGCCATCACGTATGTAAGGAGCGCTTTGTGAGCATTTTCAAAACTAGATGTATATGATACTCATGATGTACGGCGGGGAAAGAGTGTAAATTCGTGCATAAAAACTATTATCCTTAATTGTTTATGGGATAAACGTAATATTATTCTATAGTTGAATAGTTGAATATTATATCATTGAATCGGGATTTATTGAGTCTTATAGCAATGGTTTCGATTACATTAATTGATGAAAACTAGATTTAGTCAATTATAATCTGCCGTTTAATAGGTATTTAGAAATATATACGTAATTTTTACACTTGGCTGTTGTAAAAAAAACCGTGATTCTTACACCGTAAGTACGATGTTTAACCCGAAAAGAATTTTGCGTGTTGTCATAGATTTTTAATTTACCTAAACAATTTTTTAGCTGACTCCGTTAGTAAATACTCCTAAAGTATATAATACTTTAAAATGAACAAGGATATCCTTCAAGTTATATAACTGAAATATAAAACGACATAAAATTCGTTTGGATGCATTGTAAGTACGTATTAAAATTAGAGAATAAAGGTTTTAAAAACCTTGTAGTTACAAAATATTTTTGTTACAGGTAACGTGGCGTTCTATACTAGACCAACTTGTAAGTACTAAAGTTAATTATCTTATTATACACAAAAAAGTACATATGATGGTTGATATAAAAATTTTAATAATCAAATATTGAACAATACCATCTAAAGTAGTGCAATTCAACAAGAACAAGCAGTACTTAAGTTTAAACAATAATTTATTTAACAATATTTTTCATATTTATAACTTATTTTAACAACCGTAAGTAATACATTCTTAGTAGAAAGAAGAACAAACCAATACTGTAGAAAATGGAATAAATACCACAAAAGACAGTTTTCAATAAGCTGCCAGCGGAACTCAAAGGCGATATACAAGCCGCGGAAACCGATCGCTGTACAGCCTCGCCACCGCTGATATTACTCCTTTAACTTTCCCTGCTCTACTTTGCGTTGTGTAAAAACTTTTTCTGATTTTATGTCGTCTGTTTAATAATTGCGAATTGTTAATTGTATTTATTAGTAAATAATCAAGGCTATTTCATAAAATTCGTTACTTGTATAAAGCCAACTGGATACAAGGACACGAAATAAACTTTTATTACTTATATTATATGGATACAATAGTTTATATAATTTAAATACCGGATTTTCATTATATATTATTCAGTTCATTATCAAATATTACTGATAATGTCCATTTTATGTAGATATAAGATTAATACCAACTACATCATACCCTATAGCTTTGAACACATTTATTTCGACAAGACGTTAATATAACATTTTTTTTAACATGTAATCATTATTTATATAAAATTCTTAAGAGAACGTAGGTAAGTATTAAATATTCTCATGCGACCTTTATTGCAATCCCGCTTCAGTATTTTTTACTGATGTAAATAATTTTATACTGTCTACAACTGTATTAGTAATGCACACAAAACATAAAAATATATCCAACTACTTTTTCCTTGAGTACTTCCACCACAAAGCTGTTTCCCAATGTTACTAGATAGAGAGAGACAAAATAACACTGTCATCTACTTTAATGTGTGTCGTATATAAAACATTACTGTTAATTTAATTATAATTTTAAACGTAAACAGCGCTCTTTTTAATAGAAAAAATTATTTAACTACAAACATAGTGATATTTAAGGAGCAGAAAATAAAGCTAACGACTCTAATACACTATTTGGCAATCTTACTCTGTATTTGTTGGATAGGTTGTGAATGATCACCAGTTAACACCTTTTTAATTTATTGAATTGATCTTCTCAAACAGATATATAGTATAATGGTGTTTAATTAAAAATTTGAAATGTAAAATGTATATTTTGAAAAAAAAAAAAATTAAAATGTTAAATTGTATTTAAATTTTCTTATTGTACAACTACTTTAGACTTCAAACAATAATGTAGATGAATTAAGTAATTTCGAATTTCTAATTGCATTTGTACATTTATCAGGGACATATATTATAAAATACAAGAATATTATTTTGAGTACGTAACGATTCACCACTAGCAACATATTGTGGCTGTGTACAGATTAAGTTAACACCTGTAACGTAAGTATAATACCTACACATATTTTTATAACAATAAACTTAAATATTACATTGATGTATTATTTGCAAAGTATCACTCATGTAATACAAATCAACTAACAATATTTTGCTAAAATCCCTAAAAGCTTAGGAATTCTGGAGCTTCAATTTAATCAAGAAGACCTACTATTACACTGTAGATTACTGTTTCCATCTCGTCTCAGTTTAACGTGAATGTCGTATGTGATAACAGCTCAGTGCTGAAGTACTACGAGTAAGTGCCAATAAGCGCTAAGTGCAGGTTAAGTGCGGCAGTAAGTGGTTTAAAAGTATCTCGTTACCGGAATCGTCTCTCTTCATTACAGTTTGAACAATTTGAGATGCTATTACGTCATCTGTATTGTAATGAGGAAAACACACGCACACGCGCCTGTATACTGTATCTTTACTATTATAACAAACCTAATGGTGTATCTCTGTGTTTGTATGTATCATATGTGAATGTGTCAATCACATAAAGACCCACTGTAGCCTGCATAATAGATAATACTGACCTATTTTCTTTTGCTGTTATATTTTTCGCTAACCATTGCAAAAATGTATTTAAACATGAAAATAAATGTGTTACTTCCAGCATTTTGACTTCTCACCACCGGTATGTACGTAAAGTTTTTCATTGTAATATGTATCAGTCCTGACCTCGCAATAATATTTGTAATTTTTTGCTTTTAAGGAGAAAACTATAAATAATTGGTGGTTTTACATTTTGGTATTTTATACTTAATTTAATTAAAAAAAATAAATGGTATACTGTATTATATATTTATGTTTTAAATTTTGTATTTAAAAAAATACTTATCAAATTTAGACGTTATTCGAATTAAACCAAAGATAGCAATATCCTTTAGAATTAGTAAATACAGTTATTACGAAAATACATGTATCTTTTATTTTATACATGTATCTTTTATTTTATTGTGGAGCAAATTTTACATATTTAGATCTTAAAATGTTAAATTTATCTACAATGATAAACGTGCACTTATAATTTTATTATTATATCCACTAATTGCTTACGCGATGAACTCTTTAAAAGTCAAATTTTATTATAAACGCTCTGATTGGACAGGAATGAATGTGGTTTTACAGCACAACATTCTAGCAAAGCCAAACTGTACCAAAGACGCCTGCGGGTATCGTTTCTTTTAAGATATTTCTTTTCAATCCTGTCTTTTCATGGCAGAATCCATTAATATCAGTGTTAAATCGCAAACGCTTCTCTTAAATATGTACTGTTTGGTGTCTAAATTACTTTAAATTCGTTACCTATAACAATCTCAAACCACTTTCATCAATTTATTAAAATAGTATGACTTCATTTCCAGAAAGAATTTTAGGTGGTCGCGATCCCTAATTCCGCAGTAACTGACAATACGTTTGGTATATTAGATTATAACTCAAACAATTCGTAATATAGAGCGCCTAAGTGAATTGGGGTTTTAGAGTGTGGGAGATAAAAAGTTATACAGGGGTAGGCATTGCTGGAGGGTATAATCGGGAAACCTACATTTAGGCGAAAAGATTAAAAGGAATATTTGAGGTTGGAGGATTTTTGCAAACAGGTTCTACTTCCGTAGTGAAGTTTTTTTATGAGATTCTATCTCTATGTTGTCACTTCTCTAAGTCAGATCACGTTGTACGAACTCCGGGAATCGAGCATTGCGTGATATCAGCATGAATTTATGGACTATATTCGGGAGATCTTTTCTTTTTGCAAGTTCACACAGATGACCAGGGTCATTTCTGACGCAATTACAGGTATTATTTAGGCTTTTCTCCCTTTTATGTCTATTATAAAATTCTCATATACTGTATATTTGTTACCTTATATTAAGTTGAAATTTTTCCAAATACTAAGAATTGGCTTAAATACATATCTAAATAATTGAATAAAGTTGAGTTAATCAAAACAAGATGAAAACTATTTTCTTGGCTATGAACAATACATTTCTCGCTCAATATTAATTTCCAATTAGCTAAGTCTTAAGGATCAATTATTTAAATGATAGCCTACCTAAATGCTTAAACATATTAAATGTGTAACATTGTTGCAATTAGCTTCTTTTGGTTAACACTTACTATCGATTAAATTATGTTTATATACGAACTTAAAGGTTTGAAGTTGTAACTTTGTTCTACTATAAGTGATACACTCATAAAAAGGTTTCCCCTACATAAAAGTGCATATTCGGTAAAAAAAAGAAAAATTTTATATATAAATAAAGAAAACCCAGTGTTATTCTTTGAAGTTTATTACCATGGGGAAGGAATAAAAATGTGCTACAATGAGGTTTAGTAGAAAACAAACAAGGAGATAAATAATAGCTTGGAATGGATATTTGTAATAAAACGAATACTACTTTATTATTCTTTGTTTTAATTTCTTACGATGGAAGGATTGTGAAGGTACATGATTTTTTTATATTTCCCATTGTTCAATAATAAAAAAACCGTAACTCTATGTTTCCAAATCTGCAATCTGATCTCTTCTTCAGGTAAATAACTAAAGTAACACCTTTAAAACCTAGTTTAAAATAAAGAAATCATATCATGTGACACATATAAGTAAGGAATCATAACCACCATGTTGTATATCAACTTCAATAACCCTACAAGCAATACATTTTAATATAAACAAAACAAAACTCTAATAATAAAATTTAATCTACAGAATACAATTCCAGTAGATCTGTATTAGTCCACCAACCAACTACGATTGATCAGAAGACAATAGATGGCAATCGCACGGCAGGAACAACATTGCGGCAATAAAAGTAGACAGCGGGAGAGGGCTTTTTTAATTATTGGTTTGTCTGAACCAAAATAGGCCCACTCCAGAGCCAATAAAAAATCTAAATCTAAATGTAACTTCTAGAATAGAAATATACAAACTCCATTGTTAATGTGTTTGATGTATACCTTTACCCAAGTTAACAACTTTAACCCAGGGTTAGAAACGACGAAAGCGATATATTTAAGTAGTGGTTAGTAGCTTAAAACACACACACACACACACACACACACACACACACACACACACACACACACACACACACACACACACACACACACACACACACACACACACACACACACACACACACACACACACACACACACACACACACACACACACACACATATATATATATAATATAATATAACAAATTAGACTTCTTAGTTTAAATTTCCTTTAATATTTCGGCTTTGCCGTTTTCAAAAAGGTATAATAAAAAGTATAAAAACAAAAATAACACAGCAACAAAATTTACACAAGTAAATAAATAAATAAACAGGAATTTTTGAACATGTGATTAACACCAAAGAGAAATATTATGAACAGAGAAAGAATTTAGAAAAATAATTTAGAAAAAATTATAATAACAAAAACAATATAATAACAATTTAGAATTTATATATATATATATATATATATATATATATATATATATATATAAATATTAATATTGCGTTACTTGCAAGTAACGTAGCTGTATCAATAGTGTTGTCAAAAGTGATGAACATTGTTTATTAAAAAAAAGGCCAGATGATTATCATCGTACTTATAGAGTTGGTAATAAAACGTTCTAAACAAAGGCATTAAATTATGGTACGGTTACTTTAAACACGTTAATCTGATGATAAAATAGTATAACATTATTTAAGGCTATAACTAATTTAATATCTTGTAATTTTTATAGCTGCTAAACTTGTCGGCTACAAAATTTTTTAAGGAGCATCCGAATATCAAGTAACAATTAATCTCAGTCTAAAAAACAAAACATCAAGTTTAATTTCGCACATGATCTTTCATGAGCAGGAAAAACTTGGAGATTGAAAAAATATATTTACTTTTAAATCTCCATTGTCAGTACTTGTAAAATATGTGAGAGTATTGAGTGGTTAAGCTTTTAAACGTCAAACATAGGATTAAAGGACTTTTCAAGCGCTCTAACAATGGATGTCATCACAGGCATTGTTCACTCGATCAGCTGAAAATCCAACAAAAACGAGAACCGTAATCCTCGTCATTGTAATTGTGGATTGGCTCATAAAACTACTTACGTAACTCATGTCTAAAAAGTATACATCGATGTATATATGTATATATATATATATATATATATATATATATATATTATGTATAATATATACCTATATATTATATATATGTAATCATTAAATTTATATGTATGGTTAAAGCCTAATTTATTTTCGGCTAAAGTATTTACGGTTTCATATTTGAGTTTGCTTTATTTTCCCGAAGTATAAAATATCTATATATGTAGGTCTCAGAAACCAACTCGTGTCCAAAAGAGTCTACTTACATATCTTGCAATCTTTGAAGAACATATACATATATTCCTAGGACTGAGAAGTCTACTTCGGTCAAAAAAGTATATTCCTGGTATGAAGGGTGTACACTATTACGAAACATAAATATTATCAATTAAAGAGCCATAAAATTAACCAATCGTATGATTGTGTTGTCAGAAAATATTGTATACAGAAGAGAGTTTCTTATATATTCCACAGCTGTGGAGAATAAAACGGGATGTTTCGCTACTTTAGAGAATAGTGGGGTTAAATATATATCTCTCATTTTTATACTAAACATCTTGTATCACATGCATAATCATACATTATGTTACTGGAAATCTATGTAAATTTTTACACGCATATGTAGTTTTTTAGTTAAAAACCCAGTGTTTTATACTCAGCAGTTGCCATTTAGTACTTTAAAATTATTAAAAAGGATCAGTAAACCAATTCCAATTACACTTGACTCATTACCGATGATAGAACAGCAAATATTTGCATTTTGCAATTAATTTTTATTTGTTCATTTATAATAGAAATAAATTATTATTATATGTATCTTATAACATATAAACGATGTAATTTAATTAACCATAAATATGTGCAACACGAAATTTTTAAAGAATTCACTGGTACTGAAGTGTACCAAAGAATCTGGACTATTGGACTGGAGATAAGAGTAATTAACAACAATTGGTCACATCCAATGTCTCAGTAAACTATGTCATGGACAATTGAATTCTTTGTATCTCTCTTAATAACCCTCTAAGATCACTGTGTTTGATACCAACAGTATTACACAACATACGATTACGTCACGGAAAAGTAGAAAACTGATGTCGCTATAAAGTTTACAGATTTGCTATAAAGCTTTAAAAATTATATTAATAACTAACTTATGTTTAACTATTTACATTACCAATATGGAAATAAAATATTAATATATGTTTTTAAAACTCACACTATAAGCAACAAAGTGTCTTATAGTTTGTTGGCAAAGGGTTTGTGGGCTTAGGCAACCAACTTTATGAAAGAAATAAATAAAATGTATATAATAATAATAATTAATTTAGGGGAGTTCGATGCATGGTTAATGAATGAGATTGGGTCCAAATATTATATGGATTTTCAAAACAAACAAAATATATATTTTTATGCTAACAGCCTTAAAAGAATACTGTGGTCAGTTGAAGACAATAAATAAATGAACTAAATAATAATTTTTTCAGTGTATTAATACTCAGTAAATGATATTTTACAGCTTTATAAAAATACAATTATGTACTAAAACATAACTAACACACACACCCTGAGTTTCACGAATTTTTTGCGTCGTCATTTACAAAGAATGATTACAAGAATTATTGTAATCGATGAAATAAATAATTTATCTTGTACTAATGAAACGCATTTAAAAATAATATATAAGAGAGAACTTACGAAAACATCACTATATTAAGGTACTATATATCTATGTACCAGTTTACTTGATTAAAAGAAGGAAAAACAAGTTAAATGAATAGGTCGATACATATCTTATCTGTAATAAATTTTTAACGATTTTTAATACACTTCATATACTGTACTCATATAAAACCTGATTAGCAAGAGTGTTTATATTGATTCTTTTTGTACGCCAGGTAAAAGATATAAAGTGAAAATTCAATAATATATGTTAACTGATATTCACTTTATATCATTAGGATTTTAATTTACCTTGCGTTTGATAGAATATTATGTTCTAAAATGTATTGCACTTTTGTTGCATAAATAGTTAAAAGAAATACTTAACGTGGTGTGAGATACACAAGATTTTATTTTATAAATATACTTTCTATAATAAATACTAGTTATTTGTAATTATATGCTTATAATTAACAGCTAATATAAATTGCTTTAACTATAAACACATTTAAAATGCAACTATAACATGTGTATCACTAGTCTTTGGAGAGAGAAAAAAGTGAAGTTTATTTTTGACGATGGAAGGATAGTGAAGGAAACAGGATTTTTCCGGACATTTACCATCGTTCAGTGAAACAAAAAATCGGTGATACTACGTTTCCAGATCTGAAATATGATCGCGTTTAACCTAGTTTGTAATTATGTATTAGGTTAGTTATTTAGCTGAAGAAGAGATCAGATTGAAGATTTCGAAAGTTAATGATTTTTTGTTTCACTGAACGATGGAAAATGTCCGGAAAAATCCTGTTTCCCTCAAAAAAGTGAAGTTAGCATTGGCTTACATGGGGTTCACAACAGGGTCCCTTTTGATTATATTAGTCCGATTCTATGGAATGATTTTCTATGTTTGGTTCTAGTTTTGGAAAAAAAGTCCTGAATACTAAATATTACGTCGTATGACTCTTGTTAAAGCACACATTTATACTAAAATAAGCCTTCTGGTACAATTAACAGAATTTAGATTATATTTATGTAGTTGCCATGGTAGTAATTTTGGAGATTTTAAACACAAATATATTGCTGTAGCAACTCTAAAATATAGAACTTGAGAATCAAGCACAATCTCATTCCCCCTTATCAGTATATCTGTCTGTCTGTCTGACTAACTATCTTTCTAAACTTTATCTCGAGAATAAACTGATCTATGGACTTAATATTTTCCATTAAGTTTCATTTCTTTTACGGAAACATTAACTTTAATGATATTGCACGTCGCATCATGAAATTTTTCTTAGCGTTACCGAATTTTTTTACATTAGTCTTATAGGCAACGAAGGTAACAAAAGTGGCAACTGAAAATTGTAAAATAAACAAATTTATAATAAATCTGATTGTAATATTATGCTGTGCTTCCATAGTTGTTATAGTATTACGCTTAGCCTAATTATCTGAAGAAAGAGTTAATTAGAAAAATTTACAATTTGGATAATTTATACAAAGATAAGAATGATTTCTGTAATGCCGCATGTCCAGGCATAAGAACTGGCAGTGCGTCGTTGAGACCTATTTCTGCAAAGACGACTTTTTAAAATTTATCCTTCAAATGATAAGATAGAAATTTCTCCATTCTAGTTAAGAATAAAATGAGCCATATGCTTGAAATGTTGTATTGAATGTCTATAAGCCTCTTACGTGATATTGGGTGTGACGTACATGTATATTTATAATATTAAAGCTGCCTTCTGAATAAGAAAGGGTGCATCTATTCAAGGAACGAATCCATAATATAGAATTATATAATTATCTTAGTAGTAATATTTGAAATACATTATTCTTTTTAACCTTCATGTAATGTTAAAATATTTGATTTTAATTTTTGATCCTGTTGGGTGATGGTTATTTGTGAAAGAAGTTAGTGACAAAATATACAGTATTTTTATTAAAACCAGTATAAACAATTTACCATCGTTCAATATTGAAAATGTCGTGTTACCTCGTCACTTGAATGAATCACGTTCCAAGACTTCATTGTGTAGAGTGGTGAAAATTGTAGGCTAATTATTTGTCAACCATTAGAGACAATTGCCTGCCCTTACCCATTCTAGAGCCCTGCTAAATAAATCACAGGACGGGAAAGTTAACGGTTAGAAGGCTCACTGGAATACTAACCACACCGTCACCCGATCACAGACCTAGAAATTACCACTTGCAGAACATTACAAGCTGGATCTGGTTCCTCGTTCTAGCTAGTAACCTCAGAAAACGTCTTGCATAATATGAATGACAAATACATAAAATAAATTCTGGTTAGTTACACTATTTATAACTCAGGAATGACTGAACCAATTATATTGATCCTTGATTAGTTCGATACTTATCTGCGCCGAATAGCAGAAAAAATTTTAAATATCTTGAAAGTTCACGGAAAATAATCTGGTAAATAGAAAAAAAACGTACATATTAAAGATCCTGTTAAAACTAATTAACTTTTCTGTTTATATTTTGCTTAATGGCAGCAAAGCGACATGATATATAATTTAACCACTATTAAAAATCTTTTTATAATTATAGTCTTAAAAGCATAGAGTGATCTCATAAGAAACAAATAAGATCACTCTACCTACCACATTCTTCAACCACAGTAGACCACACAGGAGGACAATATCTAGATAATAAATTAAAAGTGTTAGTAAAATTATACTTTTAACCGGTCGTTTTAGGAATGTGTACGTGTATATATATATATATATATATATATATATATATATATATATAGATATATATATATATATATATATATATATATATATATATATATATATATATATATATATATATATATATATATATCTTTTTAAGAGAAATAAAGGAAAGTCAACTATGCCAAGATATACTAATAATGGATAAAATTACAGCGACCATAAATGTGCACTTTTTGTAATATTTTCTCGATGAAAAAAAAGGCAACATTAACTATGGCACAGCAAATAGTATTACCGGAATAAACTATAATGCCCATAATTAGATAGATAATTTTTACATATTGTAATAAATGTTTAAGAAGGCAAACAATAAAGTGCTATCAGAAATATATCTGGAAAGAACCTGAAGTGAATATTCACGTGCGAAACCTTCAATATTGTGTGCGAAGCCGCGGCTATTTGCTAGTATTTTATAGAGGTTTATTAAGGCATAGCACAAGAAACGTTCATTTACCAACTGTTACTGTTACGTATGTCAACTTTAAATTGAAATCATAGTAAAACCATGTTATAGAAATACATGACGTCAATGTTAAAAAATTAAACAGATTAACACATCTATTCCCAGAATCTGGAGAAGGTAAGCAGTTAATTTTGTTAATTAGTTTTTTAGCAGGAGGTAGATACTCTCCCTTTAGACTTATATAGGTTAGAGTAACAGTATACTAAGTATAGTGGGATCCCACAAAACGTATGGAAACTCTTATCGATTAATATAATATATTACCGTTAAATCTGCTACTGTATTGCATGTGAAAGTAATCTTCTTGCTGCTTTCATTATAACTGAGTGTAAAAATGTTTTAATATTTAATTTTAACTTATTAATACTAAATCCATAAGGGTCTTTCTTAACCTAACGGTACCTACGTGCATTGTTTAAAATATCTAGGATCGTTTTATAATGTGTTACGCACAGACGAAAAGACACACAGACCGAAGGACTGAACACGATACAGTTATAAAAGATATATCACGTCTTTAATGAAGAGTTTAGGTTTTAGCTAAATGAAAATTCGTTTCAAATTCGCTCTAATGACGTATATGTAATTGTTAAATAACTCACTTTCTCACATCATTGCGTTAATTGTCAACTTGTAGGTGCACAGATCCGAAACGATGAACTACAACATATTGCAAATGGCGAGAAGCCAATGTTTTTAAAATTATAATCGAGTAATAATTTAAGAACTAAATCATCGGAAATTAATAGGTTTTAGATATTTTACCGTCAATAATATAGTAGACATACTGAGTTCTTACAGGCTATTAAGAATAATCCCGGCTGCTATCTATTTATCGGTACTAGTATTATAACTGAATCAATAATCGTTATCCTTCACTAACTCTATTTTATTCACTCAAGTAGTGTAGTAACTCCATTCAAATGAGTCATAAAATATTTAGTACACTGTTTTAGTAGAGTATTAACTTACCGTATGTAATAACAGAAAGAATATAAGATGTTTTCCGCTATATAAATGGGTAATGCAATGATAAACCCTAAAAACGATAAGTTTCAGTATCTTCAAAAGTATATTCCAGTCTTAATAATGAATATTACAGATTCGATTTGCATAAAAATAATTCCTGGTCGTATCTTTAATTATTCTGGAAATACGAATCCTGTCCTATTTAACATTTTATTATATAACAAGGGCAGATAAATGGAAAAAAATGACAATTCGATTTACAAGTACGGGAAAGAGCTTCAAATACAGAATTGTAGCTACCAATCATCAGACTCTGTCAAACTTGTCCTTTTCATGCACGACATGCGATTACATTCCGCTTTGAGCTCACTTTCTGGCATTAACTTTTGCAGAATGGTGCTTTAATATTTTTCTGTATATTCACCCAGACAACACAGTCCTATCAATGTTGAAGTAATTGAACAAGGCTAAGGTTGTAATAATGTTTAACAAAATCTTCTATTAAAATTATTATTTGTATACACTCCGAAATATTTATTTTTATATTATAATTGCTATTAATATTAACATTGAAAATTACTAGCATGTAAATAAATTGTTGAAGAAAAGAATTTTTCAGTCTAGTTTATAATCGTACGTTCTACTTATAATCTTTCTTGCATGTTGATAAGCACGTTTTATCCAATACTTGCTAACAATAACTGTTTTAAATGTAATACTTGACTGCTATCCAAATTTAGAAAGAAAGTGTGTAACTCTTTAAAACATTTTAATCAGTTACGATAAGCTATTCGTTTTCTTACACCATTATTCACATAGTAGCAGAACTTTGGGTAGCTATAAGTGGTTCTTTCATGAAATTTCGTGACATCATATCAAGACGGTACAATAAATAAAATTGACATCACCGAGAAACTGTTCAGAATCCCAAACAAATTTGATTGTGTTATAATAATACAGTAAAGTGTATTTTCTAGTACAGGTGTAATTTGAGGTAACCAAAACAATAATATTTGTTAGGATGTTAGGAATAGGATAAATTCAAAACAAAACAAGAAGAAAAGTGAGAACAGCTCCGTAAAATAAAACATTTTATTTGCAGATTTAAAAATTGACCGTTTCTGTGATTGAGGCTGAAAACCGACTTATTTAGGTGGACCGCAAAACGTGCTGGGTTATCCCCTAGTTATCGCACCAATACAAACATAATGTACAGATAGTCCATGTATGTGTATAAAATATTCTCCATGAATGTTATATTATATAATACAAACATATATGAGATATACATTTGTATACCTTTGTTTTAAAGCTAATGCTACAATTCTAGCATCTCCATGACGTGGTTTATTTTCATTATTATTTTTAGACCCCCTAAATGATATAGTTAAATTCCTGATACTTGTCTTTTTATGGCTTAGTTATAAACACGTTTTGATGCATGTTAACTGTTGGAATTAACTGTATCCAACGGTATTAAAATTGTCTAGTGGATCCATATAAATGATTCTCACTGGGCATTTTACATTGACAACACAACTAACGCGGGTTTTAACGTTAAAGTGCAGTAAAGTCGGTTAGTAAATATTTAAACTCTATATCCGTATTTGTGGATTTAACATTATTTTGTGAATAACATACTCGTCACTACGAGGTAACCTCTATTATTTATATATTAGCTTTCTAGTAACTCTGATGAATATTTTTGCTATGAAAATACAAATTGTACCTCTTATAAGTCTAAATCCAAGATGGTTGGTATACACTTCTATGTGGAGTTATATATGGAATATAGTAGTAATGAAACTGACGTTTATTTAAGATAAAAGAATATTATTGTTTCCCAATATAAATATACTGAACCTTGCCGACTCGGTTTGATAGTGAAAAGGATAGTAACTTGTTCAGACCCATCCCTAATTAACATCGAAAATCTCTGAATAATATAAGAAAGGCTAGATTGTAGAGTTAATGCAGAATCCAAGAAGTTTAATAGGTCGTAGAATACTGTATCGTGGAGTGCAAGATCTCAGTGTTAAGATATACATGAAAAAATGTTATACTGATACAATATTATCTGCTTCGTTACGTAACATTTTTGAATTTTATAACACATTCATACTCTGTTAAAATTATTTTATTCAATAAAAATTTATTCGTTTTTGCAATTATTTTTAATATTAATGTAGCCTACTATTATACGAGTAGATTTATATACAACTGCGAGTATAAATGTACGATGAAATTAAAGAAATTCAATTACAACGAGAATAAATTCGTAGCGAATCTTGATACGTGCCGCGTCGTTGGATTCGCTAAGGTTGCAGACAAAATTTTAAGTATATTAATAGACCATGTGTTTCTTTAAATTCAATGCAAAGAGATATACATGTATGGAACGGCTCTTATTGTATTAGGCTACGTGTTTTACTATGTCTTATGTAAAACAGCCAAATGATTTTAATCAATTTGCTTACATATTAAATTGCCCCGCAATATGTCTGTTTACATCGCTGTAGCGCGTTGACCAATGTGAGATTGTTCTCCAACCAAAATAAAAATTGCTCAAAATATCATGGAGATATATGTACCTTTATCTAAATCTGTTTTGAATACATGGAAAAGAAACATCATGCAAAATTTAAAGCATATTGGTCTTTTCTTTCGTGAGGTATCATGCAGACCGAAAGGCTTTGTTATTGCTCAGCCAATGAATGTACAGGATGAAAACTGAGGTACTATAACTATCAATTAGAGTGTAGGATTCAGACGGAGTGTCCTGCAAGAAAAATAAATGGTGAAAGACTTAAGAATTTAGATAGGTATTGGATTTATGATACTAACATGTTTGAAATACAAATTACTGAGACTAATATTAGACTAATTGCGGTTTTTATGAACATACATAATTATGACCTAGAAATAGGTCATAATTATATACGAAACATAATTAATATGTTTCGCAATCAAACATATATCTTACAAGTTCATTCTAGTACTGTACTAAAAATAATATTTAAATGCAGAATTCAATAAAGTTAACAATTCTTTGGAACGAAGGATTCTATACATACAGTTTGTAGGATCCTTCTATGAAGAGTTGTTATAGAAGGATTGTTATAGACAATGACACGGTTTTTGTAAGGGTTTTATAGTCCTTAGTTATTGGTAAGCGCTCACGTAGCAATTTACATTTATATTATCTTCATTGATACTTAAAAGTTGTGCCTGTAGGAGAAATTATAAAATCTTACTTTTGGATTTTAATTTACTGTATTCCTGGAAAATTTAAAGACTGGGTCGTATTTATAACAGAGGTAGTACTGAAAGCATTTTAGTGCAAATAATGTACATTGATTTAGTAGGATTCCCCAAAGGCTATGCTTGAATAATGAACTAAAGTACAAACGGTGAGTGTTTTATTACATTGAATATTTTAATAATTATCCCTTGATAATCGTAATGAATAGATTCCGTTCTCTGTGCAGAAATAAATTATAATCAACCAATCAGTTGGTGGCCGATTATTACTCATATTTATAAAGGCGGTCAGGTCATACTGTAATGACTTAGTTAGATAAAAATACCAATTTTAATCAATGCATAAATAAAACATAATTTTAATTAAAAAGAGATAGGGATAGATCGTGTCTTAACAACATTTAGTTAAAACATAATTATGCTCATAAAAACTTGTTAAAAACCAATATTAATTATTATTCAAGTACTTGAACTGAAAATATCGGATGCTCGTCTATGATTCATACAACTTCTATTCGTATTATTTTTGACGTGACAACGTCTTAAATTAGGTAGCGGCTCGGAGTCACTCATGAAAAAGTGTAACGCCCGGTAACGTTACGATGCCCGTCCAGTGGGTCCGCCGCACGGGATCCGCACGGGATAAAGCAGATAACTGTGGGTCCGCCGCACGGAATAAAGCAGATAACTATGTTTATTCGTGAAAATGTGGAGTGCTTAGATTCGTCATTTACAACAACTACAACAATAAAGGTAAATAATTGTACACTGATATTTCATTATCGTAAACTATGATTGATTGATTAATTGTTAGATTGACACAAAACTTGAGAAACTGAGTTTATAGGTTATGTCATACTATTGACAAATGTTGATAGTGTTAAGTAAATTATTAGTTTAAATCACTCTGCAATCAATCGTAATTCAGTCGATTGAGAAGAAACAGCGCGTATTGCTAGTCAAACATTTAAAATAACAAATTATAACCTCTAACCTGTCATAACAGTGCGACCAAACAAACGAACTAAACCGACCAATCACCACGCGCGGAGTTAGAATTTAACTGTGTTTAGCAAGAATTTCAAATTCCAATTTTAGTAAATGTTTTATTCAACTTTACCATTTACAATAACAAATTTTAATTATTTTAAATTATGTACAATGTTTTAGTAAACAAAATATATTTCTTTAGTTAAAATTTGTGCAATTCTTATTTTCATTCAATTCCTTGTTCCTATTGTGCAATTTAATAATATTCATATCAATAAATATTCTACCGAGAAAAAGACGTTGTCACGTAAATTCTTCGCCCGTAAAACCGACTTTACAGGCAACCATAATTTTTTAAACTAGTTTCTTTATGACAAAGTATTGCTATATTTCATGATCATAATATAAACAGTGATAAAAATGCATATAATTTACTGAAAGGTACAATATATTCTTATCGCAACCAGACACTCCGATGGGATATTGAGACGACATGGTAATGAACAATAGTGCAGGAGACGCTGTACATTTCCATTTGTGTAAACATGAATATTCATAGCCTGTTTCACATTTCGCCTTAAGAGTTACCTCGCTATTTACATGCACGATATCATTCATGGCTTTGAAGAGGGAAAGCCACTGACAAGAGGGAAGAGGGAAAGTACTTACAAATCGATAGTTTGAGTAATCATGCTGGGTATGATAACATGTTTTTTTCATATGCTGTCATTATATATTTCAAAAATAAAACGATCGTGCTGTACTCTAATATTTTTGACATTATGATATAAATATTACTAAGTGTTATAAATCAATACTTTTCCAAAGTGTTTATTTTTTTATGAGGCCCTTCGAAACTAAAGGTTTCATCA
This sequence comes from Homalodisca vitripennis, assembly GCF_021130785.1. NCBI lineage: Eukaryota > Metazoa > Arthropoda > Insecta > Hemiptera > Cicadellidae > Homalodisca > Homalodisca vitripennis. The sequence continues at coordinate 103,008,977 of NC_060213.1, forward strand.
TCAGGCGACTCCCCAAATAAATATTGACATTATTATTGTTACAATTATTATTAAAATAACATATTATGGTATAATATGCAAATACAAACATTTTGGAAACATTTCAGCCAGTATTACAAATTAAATATGACTTCAGATTAATTTTTCAATAAATTGAGAAGATAGAAGAATGGAATTTTTAATAGGGCCCTCCCTCTTCATTTTTCATGAGTTTTCTTTATTTCTGTTTGTGTGTAGTGTTTCCCAAGCAATAAAGTGTAAAGAAAAATAAAACAGTTTGGAAAAGTATAGTTTTTATTAACATTTTGTAATATTTAAGCATTTTCCAATTGCGCCAAGAGTTTTCAATTATGATATACAACAAGTGTTTTATTTCTCTTAATCATACCGACATAAAATATCCGAAATTTTTTACTCAATTTAAATAAAAATTACTCCGCGAATAACTACATTTATATGAAACCTGTTACCATGTTGAAATAATAATTGTTGATAAATGTGTTATAGTTAAGTCACACAAAGTGAGGGCTTTACAATGTAGTGGCTTTGTAAGGGAGCCACTTCAGAGGTATTCTACTCTTAAGTACTTCCTGAGAATTAAATTTTTACTAAAATTGGAATAGGTTCTTTGCCATTTTCATACAAATTTAATAAAATTTTGTTTTCCGACCTCATATTACTTTCTTTACTGAAACAAGTATTAAAAGAAGTGCAGACTCCGAGATGTTTAGCACTTGTGTCTTAATCATTATTAATATTCTACACGTACAAGTACAGTACGTGTAAACGTAGCTAAACCAAACTCCATGATACCTTCTTAGTGACTATAAATAATTATATAGGATGCAGTTAAACCTAATATTTTATTTAGATAATTTACTAGCCATGCAATGATTAATAATTTCATTTTATTTTTAATAGAGTTATATAAAGAGAGGTAGTTTGCTATTGAATCAATAGAAACATGGTATTGGTGTGACGAGTACGATTTAAAACTGCAGAGAGTATATAATTAAGCATTTGAAAGTAATATTCTAATAATTTATTGTGAAACCAAGTTTCTTATTAACGTATTTAGTTTTAGTTTAACCAATAAAAAAACCTTTAGGTTTTTTAAATTAGAAACTGTAATGCTGATATATTTTCGTAACTACTTCACGCACAGTTGCGGTCAATGTAAGGCAATTCTGTGTTGGTATTTCAAGTGTTAAATTGGATCAACAAGTTTCGTGTGACTTCGTTCGTGCGGATAAAAAATCGATTGAGTCAATTTGAGCAGCAACATAATTCCTTTAAGAAGGTTTTTCAGGATTAAAACTTACTATTGAAAGCCTTCTTTCTTGAAGCTTTTAACACAAGTTAAAAGGTTACTACACGCCAATATTGTATTAAATACTTTACAATAAACTTTAAATTGTGAAAATCAATATTTTTTCAATTACTTAAAAAATGTTAATGACGTAATTTAAACTCTGTTATTGCATACGTTATTATTTCCTTGATAACACTTTTCATATTAACTTTACCTAAGGAACTAATATTTCAAAACAAATAATGTAATTACTCAAACTCTATATACAATCACACAATTAGTTTGTGTAGCCTTCCATTTTAGTTTTTCATAAACCCTCTAAGATCAATGGCATCACTAAGAACACTGCTACTACTAGGAAATGACGTTTTGTAAAGTGATATTTCAATTATGACCAAACGAAGTGTGTAATACCATATGTTACTGGAGAATACAATGCAGGATATAACAAGTTTTTAAATATCAGTGGAAGATTTGAAAATCCAATAAGATGTTGGGCATTTTCCATAGGTTTATATTTACAAATAAACAACAATAAGTTTCAGGTATAGCAATTTACCCTCATTACTCAGGTTTTAAAAAAATTCAGTTTAAAGATATCGGTTTATATAAAAACTTAAGTATCATTTAGAGTATTAAAAGAAATATATGAAATTTCATGTCGATAAAAGTGCCATACACGTTTATCAAAATATACATGATATTTAGTATATTATAAGTATATTATACTTATCATTACCAGCCCACTATAATATTTTAATATTAATTTCAATAACATAAAGTTCATTTATATGGTTTCGAATTCCTACATTAGCACATAATTCTATTTCACATGTTTTAACCCGTCTATTTCAATTTATAAATAGAGACGCAGGCACTATTTCTTTTCCAAGTTAATAAATAGTAAATTAAACCAGAAATAAAAACTGCTTTCTTAAAGTAACCAAGAACAAATATACTTATGTCCAAGCCAAAATGATCTATTGTCCATAAAGGCGAAATAAAATGTAAACTCAACAAAATGGAATACGAGTAGCCGCAGTAAGGCTCAAAGAGATCAGTAAAACCGTTTATGAAAGAAACAATCTAAGAGAATATCTCCAGAAGAGTATTGGTAATCGTTTAGCCTTTGTGGGTTCCAATCAATCGTCTGGGAAGTAAATATCCTACTCGGATTTTAGAAATGAATTTATGGATATAAGTTTATATTCTGTGTTTTTTGTGCATCTACGTACATTATCTATTAAATATTTTATTCAGATATAACTATACGATTAAATTAAGAGATATTTGCATTAAGAATCATGGGACTCAAAATATGAACATTATTATTACACGCAGCCCTTAACTAACGTATTTAAAGTTCCATTACGAAGTATGGAATCCTGAAACCAGATCGTTATATTTTTTTAGCGTGATCTCTTCTTACCACCATAATATTAATTCCTTAAAAAATCCTAGTTTTTTTATAAATGTTACCATGACCGTTTGCCTACAATTAATATTGAAAATTTCCTACTTAAAGTAGATAAAACTATCAAAAATATATAATTTAACATATATACTAAAGTAGCCTATCAGGTTTTCCACAAAAATGTCAAGATATTAGCCTAAATGGATCGATAATGCCAGTCCACTAAAGGGATGAGTTTTGGAATGGTTGGTGCTTCCTCAATGTTAGAAGATGGTGCTATGCTAGCCTAAATATGAAGGAGTCCTCCCCATTATGATTGCTCGCTGCCCCTCATCATCGGATCTCGATAGGAGGCAGCCTTTACTATCAACCCCATCCATCTTGAAAATCATATCTCGAAGCAAGCGTAAAGATAATTTTGGAACTGAGTGAAATTAAGTGTCCTTATTTTTTTTTACTAAGTGAACAAAAGCGCGCCTAAAAAGAATGAAAAAAGCTTTACTAATAGCTTTAGTCCATGAGTGAACATTCTGTCAGACGTTTATTTTAGATCAATATTGTAAAACCTTTCTAAATATTTTCATTCATGCAACATACAAAATAGTATTTAAATTAAGTTTTTCATCTTAAAAAGTGCTAAATTACGTCTTTAGAATTGTGACTTCCACGAATTTCCTTGAATGTGACAGTTTCTTAGTATCCCCTTTTAGGAAATCCAATCATAACAAAAACATCCTGAATAATCATGACTGTAGGAATAATAAAATATTTATAAAACTCAGTGCACAGATCATTTTATGGACTTAAATTATATCAGGTTTTCCTGTCCTACAAGGTATTATCATCACGTATCTATCTATTATGCAATATACACTATGTACGGGTTATTAAAATCATTATTGTTCATCTAATTTAGCTGTTGGTGTAATTGGAAACTGTGTTGTTGTCACAGTTCTAACTAATGACGTTGCTGTTTTATAATCATTTGTTACGAATTGTTATTAAATGGTACGAAAAAGTTATGTCATTAATGTAAACAGGTGTGCTGGCTGTATAAGAGACAGCCACATCATGTCGTATTGCATATCTCAGGAATAAATAAATCTATATATAGAACTCATTCATTAGACATTCATGTGCTTTGGAAGTAGTAATTTTTTATTACAGAGAAAAATACAGTTATGTATATAATATATGTAAATGGTTAAAAACGAGAATATATAAATTTTTAAAACTAAGTTATTGGAATAGAAAGTTATGGGAATATTAATAGCTTCATTTCCTCATTCTATTTGATAAATTATAGATACGAAAGTACACAGCAGGTTAATAAATACAAATAATAAATAAATATTTATAGAAAGTAGTTTATTAATACAGTATTATCTGTATAGTCTGGAATCGTTTTAAAATCTTTTTGTGAAAGCAGGAATTTTATTTTAGGAGAATATATTGTAATTTTGTTTTTATTTTATTATGTGAACGTTAAGAAGAGTTTCTCAAATTTCTGATCGTACATTGGTTTGTTATTATTTATTAGGCTTTGATTAAAAAATATATTTTAAATATATATATATTCAACTTGGTTGATATCCGAAACATACACTACAAGTGCCTCGTGTGATATTTAAATATTTTTATTGTCTTCTTTTGAAGGCTAAAGACATCCAATGATTGAGGTATTTATTCTGAAATAATAAACTATCTAAACTTCAATGTAAGTATTTATAATTTTCATCCAATTTATGTATTATGATATTCTTGCTACTTACATTTAAATTATTGTCTTTTATACAATATTTTATTTCACTCTCAATTTTTCTCAGCAAATTAATCCTTCGAAAAGAATTTAGTCCCTGCGATCCTTCAGCTTGATTTTATGAGGTTATGCAATTAAGTATCGTACAATTTTACTTAAGAAGGAAATATTAATAACATCGAGACCTGCGATAAAACCCAGATATATTACTAGTAAAAAAATTATTTTCGTAATATTATTTATAACTGAAAAAGTTTGATTTATTATATTTACATGGTAATTCAGCCAATTATCTGCTCTTAATGTCATCTCGCATCTCTGGCTTCACGTTGGCAAAATTAGGTTAGATTCATTAATCCGGCAAATTAGTTTGCAAATTTGACACACAACTGACACACTGAAATGTCACTGCATTCGGCTCGGCTCCAATGTACTGAACAGACGTTCAAACATTTTATCATTGTTATCCTCTCGGCTACCTAACTAACTAACAAGAAAAGTATAACAAACATCAGTTTGTTTTCTTTCAACTATCGATTTTAGTTTTTACATGTATTGTAATTATCTCTGTTCTCCTTTGTATCTTAATATTCCTTCTATATTATGATATGCTAAAAATTTAATATTTAAATTTCATTATCTAGTTACATTGATTTGAAAGTTCTCATCTAACAGAATTGAGCAGTAGTAGGAAGAAAGTTACGTATACTTATGTTCATAAACATCTATTTAACTATACTCATAAGAGTATGTAAATAAAAAGTTAATGCTGGCTGTCTTTGTGATCGTGTGTGTGTTACTCAACACTGCTAGACTGATTATATTAAAATAATACACGGACATTTTTATCGTCCCTGTATAATCTTATTACGCCCATAAAGTATGCCTGTTGTTATTATAGTTTATTTTGGTTTAAGGTATTTATGGTGTCGAGATTCAGTTGTTTTTTGAGTGAAGTAGGCCTTTTATACAAACTTAATTATGGCTCCTGATATACTTTAGAGCAGGATAAACTGCAATTGGTATTGATATATTCTTTAACCTAAAGAGCCTTCTCACACACATATAACAAAATATCTAAGAACTTTGACTTAAGGATTTCTTCACTTTAATTAAACCAGTTTTAATGTCACTTTGATCGTGATATATCGTGTATTGCACAAACATTGGTTCATTAGGGTAATAAATGAAGTAAAAGAACAACAAATACACAATTTAAAAATTAGGTCCGTATCGCACGAACATGGATTAAGTAAGATAGAAATTAAAGTATATTAATTCCAAAAATTCTCTCTCTCTCTCTCTCTCTCTCTCTCTCTCTCTCTCTCTCTCTTCACTGCTGGTCCGTCCAGACAATTTAGCGCTAGAGCAATGCGCGAGTGAGTGTGCAACTGAACTTGTAGTGTGTAGATGAAGCGAACTTGATTTGTTTTAATTACGTCAATTATTATCGACGAGAAAACATATAATACAAAAAAAGGTTTGAATCAAAGATTAAAATTTTTTTTAAATACACTGTACATTTTCAATACCTCTCATATTCAAACTAGCACCGATTTTATATCAGACACGGCACTAAACTGGTTCGAGTAACGGATTACGATCATTCAGGTGAAGCGTATAAAATCTCAGGGAGGACAAAACTTTGGGTCCGAGACGACCTGTACGTAAGGCGTATACTTCTAAACACTGAAAAGGGAGAGCTCATGATATAAATATTTGCAGCATGGGTCTAATGTGTACTAATGTTGTGAAAATCGTATTTAAAGATTACGTTTTGATAAAGGACTTGCAATATACAGGGTGGACCAAAAGTCAATTTACACTACCAGTCACTCAGTATCAATTTAACTCTAGTTGTAACATGTCAGCTGTTACAACAAATCAGCAGTATTAGGTTGCTTTTGAGTTATTTTGAAGATAGCATCATGTTAAAAGTGGTTTTATGGTAGATTAAATTTTCTAAATAATTACGTTAATCATAAATAATAAGCTCCCAATAAGATACCCGGTTTTACGCTTTTTGAACAAACTGTTAATGCTGTTAATTACCATGAAATGTTACATGAGGTAACAGTTGAATTGGAAAATATTCCTGCATTCAAACAACTACAAACTATTCGTGAAACATTAATTTGGCATCAAGATGTTGCACCTCCTCACTAAGGGCACAATGTGAGAGATTTCTTGAATGAGAATTTTGCAGAATGGATAGGAAGACGAGGTACAACTGAATGGCCTGCGCGTTCACCCGACATTACCTCAATGGACTTTTAAATTTGGTAAATTTTAAAATACAAAGTTTATTTAGAGAAACCAAGGGATCTGTAACAATTAAGAGAACGTATTGAATCTGTATTTCAAGAATCATATACCAAAGCCATAACTGACACCATCTGTGCTTCTGTGGTTAAAAGATGTTACATGTGTACAGAAAGTAATGAAGGTCACTTTGAACAATTACTTTTTATATGTCTTTGTTATTTGGTATGACAGTAAAATAATAAACATTTATATTTAACATATAATTTATAAAAAATAATACTTACTATCATAATGCATTTTTGTCAAGTTACTTATGGCCCACCCTGTAGTATTTAAATTTTTACCTGAATTTGGGGAAATCAATGTTAATGCGGTTTGTATGCAATTAAAAGTCATGGAATAAAATGGTAAACTTCAATAATTAGTATGATGACATTTTCTAAAAGTTTATCGAGAAATACGTGCTATTAAATAACGTATTACAAGAGTCTGACGTAGCGAAAACAAGTACGGTATAGGTTTTGTTGTTTTGTAAAGTTCAAACCTTTACATCGTGAAAATGTTTGTGTGTTCACTATATAAAATTAATGTCTAGTAGCATTATTATTAAAACTAAAATATTCTCAGTTTATTTTTGTTAAAAAATCATAGTTACATCATCGTAGGCATGTGACAATGATAATGAAAATCATAAAGTATCTGTAATTGTTTTAAACTAATATAATTGTATTAATATTTGATCAATCATTTAAATGCTGTACATACACAACTTTAATGTATATTAGCGAAATGGTAGGTGTTTATAATTATAGATTAATATCGGTTTTGTGGATAAAAGATTGAATGAGTCTGTTATATTTAATATTAAAAGGTCAACTCATTCATTATTAAACAGAACAAAAGAGCGTTTCTCAAAGAGTCGTTTTTGTTGTAGTCTTTCTTTCATAATATTTCCTTTTTAATTGACGAATGCTGCCGCATTCATTAAATATTTTATAGTTTTCATTTAAGTAAGTAACTTAAACCTAGATTTATTCAGAAACGTTTTAAAAATATTAATTTTGTAAATGTCGATGAATTTAATTTTAAGTTATACATTTACGACATAAAGTATGTAGGATCACAATATAACCGTTTGCTTAGAGAAATCTCTATCTTTTAATAAATTAAAGACATTTCACTACATATACTGACATTTCTGAAATAGTTTAGAATAATGTCTAAATAAATCCCTGTATTAAATTTTTGGAATTATTGAATAATTATAGAGAAATCATAGGCTATCAATATCAAATTCTTTTAAAAATAATCATAAAGTAAATTGAACCTCCATCAGTTTTTACAACAAGGGCCAAGACTTGTGAGTTTTATACATGTAGTAAGATGTAATGGGTAGGTAGCATCAATTTTTTATTTTGATAATATGAATCAAAAAATATTTTAACTTTTTTCGTGATATCCAAGTCTAAAACATTACATGTGATTGTATCTAACATAATTTACCTTACTGATATAATAAATGTGTATTACTAAAATTTCGTGTAAAGTTTTAGTACAACAGGTTAAATAAATTATACGCAAAGAAAAAAATGCTTTCCCATTTGTAATTATAGGATAATGAAATAGTACGATATTAATATACATTTAAAAATAAAATTTAGAAAAACCAAATATGCTTTAAATATATCATTGAAATTTATTAAGAGTGTAGCGCCAACACATCGTAATGAAGCTGCTGTTTGAGCATGTTTAAAAATATGCAAAACAATATTTGTGATTAGCAAGCCTTTTACTGTTTGGTGGTTTACTGAAAACCATCATTGAAAGTGCCATTGATGAGTTGTGTTCTCAAAACCATTAAATATGTAATGCATACAGCGTACCTCTAAGTTCATTTTCGCAACCAATATAACATATATTCTAGGAATAATAGAATATAACCAATAATAAAAAAGAGACATAAACACCAGTTTCGAGTTGTGCACAGGGCATTTGAGGTATTGCTTCAAATGTGACCATTAATGTATTCAATTTGACTTATTAGTTTCTTTATTTGTATAGAGTAAACAAGTAGTTATTACGTAATATTCCTAAACTGTCTTACGATGACACCTTTGGCAGTAAAATTGCATTATATTGTGAATGAGAATACCTATTCACATAAAGTAAACTATATTTTGTAGTTTAGTTGTATTACGATGTAATTTATTTATTTTGAGCTCGTTGTTCACTGAATTATTTTGGATGTCTTCAGACGATCATAAGTCAGATTTTAGAAATTACGTATGTCTGTGACATAGACAGATTTCAGACGATAGGCTAAAGAAGGTGAACTGGAGCTAAACTCAACAATCACATTGAATTAACCCTTTCCACTGTGTGTGGATAATTGTTCAGTTTTACTTACAGTAATGTATTTAATATAAGTGACCACATATTTAATTTATTCTCGTTTTTATTTACAGACTTTGCATGCACACTTTAAAACGTATAGCACTTTTCATCCTTGCGATGTCCTGTGGCTAGATAGAGGGATAATTTATAAAGAAATTTTAAATTTTTACATTCCCTCCCACGTGAAAAAGATGGACTGTGTCAACCTACTGATTTATAGCCACAAATGACAATAAGCCAAATTCTATGGTTGGACGTGTACCATAAATAGAACACATTCATGTCTATGAAAATTAAGTTTATTATATATTTAAAGTACACATATGATATCATTCTTGAGATATATTTCCACATTAATGCATTCTAATCTTCCCCCATTAAGTTAGATGTCATAGCAGTGTCCAAATAATATATGTCCCGGTGACCTCAGGAGGTTAGGAGGTTCTATAACGAAAAAAGCAAGCTGAAATCAAACCTTGTTATAGTCTTGTTGCATTGATATTTTTTTCTTTACTTTTCTATTTAATCTCCGTATAGATGTCATAAGTTGAAATTATTAAAAACACAAATAACTGGATTCGGTTACTTAAAAATTAGTTTATTAAAATGTTTTGCCTTTATACGACGGTTGCTTATAAAACCAATGTAAAATACCAATATATTATTCACTAATGCTCAGCCGAATCCCATAGAGTGACATGCACTATCATCGATCTAAGTGTTAGGAATATATATTTGAAAGTTTTAGCATAATCTCAAGTCTATTCATGAATTTGTCGAGATATCTTACAAATAAACATATATATATACACAGAGACACAGACAGACGGATATACAGAAAGATATAAATTCAATTTTTCCGGCCCAACCAGTGATAGAATAGATGAACACTTGATACAATGTAATGGTAGGATAGAGACATCTCAGCAACAAGATGGTACTTTCACCCACATCAAGTAGTTTATAGTCCCATGAGGTTGGCGACACTGGAACCCACTCTGTATGTGGCGACAGGGAGTGTTACAGTTTGTCTTCATCGTTAACACATTTGAGTATTCACACCTCACGGCTCAACAACGATGTCGTCTAACTCCTTAGTCACTTGATTATTCTCTCCTCACAGTGAATATTTCAAAAAATATATGTGGTTGACAAATATAGGGGACCGAATAAGATGAATTGTAGAGTTTGTAAAATTATATATTACATAATTCCCTAATGGAAACTGTATGTAACGTATATTACATAATTCCCTAATGGAAACTGTATGTAACGCAAAATTAGCATGCATATATATTAGAAGTAATAAACGTCAAATTAAAGTGGAAAATCTCAAGATTCCTTAAGTAAGCCCTGTCAGATTTACTAAATTCCCATTTAACGGAGTTCTGTTGGTAAGGAAAACTTGCGACACTAGTTAAACAACGACCTATCTTTTCACTTTAAATTAAAGGAATACTAGGATAAAACTTTTGAACGATTTGACATATATAATAAATGCGCATATGAACACTAAAAGTATATTTTAAAAATATTTGAGATTAAAATGTTTTAAATATTTTTTACATAAGCTTCTCGTTTTATATATATACATATATATATATATATATAATATAATATATATATATATATATATATATATATAAATAACATATATATAAAACACACAATGTGTGTCTTTTTTGACGTTTTTAGGAACTTAGACATTAAAAATATAAAAAAATATTTACAAAATCCATAAACTACATGCGTTAGGATTTTGTAACTAGACCTGTGCAAATAAAATTCATCCATAAGCAAGCCCTGAAATTTTAAAGGAGACATATTAGTCTTTGTGATCTTTGTGGCAAATATATGTGAAATTTAACGTAAGAAGGACCGTTTCTACTAATGTCTGATGATCGACTATTTTATTCTAAATCCAACATTAATACTTGAAATATTTTACATTTACTGCCTCTAAACAACTTAATTGATGCCATTTGATCCACGTATACATAGTTATACATTTTTTTATATTTTATGTGTTGTATCACTCATTGAAAAATGTTCAGTCCCCGTATTAAAAATTTACAACAACCGATATTTAAAACTATTTGATTCCGTAGGATATTTAAAAAACAAGATTATTTCCGCTAGGTATTTCTCAAAGTTTTTATGGTTTGGCTGACAAAGTACGTTTGCTACCGAAAGGCCACACAGAATTAAAAATATGATTCGTTTTAGTTGTTGGGTATTTGAAATAAATATATTACGATGCGTTATTAAATTAAGCTCTATGTTCAACGTAGTAAGTTTACGTAATAATAATGTAATAAATTATATGTATGATCCAGTATTTTATAAATACAGAAACGTTCCACTTAATTCTCTTAAAGGCAGTAACTTTTTACAAACCTTCCTGCTGATTTTGTATTTAAGTCTATGTGAGTGTTTAGTTTGATATTAAACCTGTTAAAATATACGCAATTCATATAAAACAAAAATTTGTTCGGTAGATCTAATAATGGAAATCTATAACTTCTGAAATCTTATAAGAGCAAACTTATTAGTGTACTTCTCTTACCATCCAAGAGGGTTATTAAATAGGATTTAATTGAACAAAAGTATGAACTCTCAAATTAAAATATCAAGAATTTGAACAAGTTTGCTACTAATTTCTTATCAATCTTATATTTTTAGATAACGGTTTCTCTGCAAAACCAAGATTAAAGTGCTTATTATAAAAAACGTCTCATGTTTAAGTTGGTCTTACATTTCACTCAGAAATGATATAGTACATCAATATTACATGTATGAATTGCTAAACATCAACATTCTCACGTCCTATGGTAGAAATTTTATAGGAAGTCATGTGCGTAGCAGTTATAGATTCAGCTTATCTGGATACACACTTTTATAAAGTGCTTGTATAAGACATTTTAAAAACCTAGGATAGAAATAACCAATTTAACTCTAAATAGCTTTTCAACATGCCCTATACTTTATTTCTGCTGAAATCAAACAGAGAATTCACTGGGAGTATGGAAAATAAATCGTTATCAAAGTCTCGACAGGGCCTGATTGATACAGGTCATTGTCTGCCAGTTGGTCAGTTTGTCTATGCGCCGAAACTTCTTTAATGGATTCCCCCAGCTCAAAGAAAGGACAATTTATTTTCGTTTCTAAAAGTAGTACATAAGGCACTGAAATATTTTCTATAAATATATTTATATCACAACACTGAGGAAGTAAATTAAGTATGTTGTGAGTCATGTATTCTAACTTATTTAAAAAGTAAAATAATTTAATAAAACCTCTTTGCTGTGCTCCTTAAACCGCTTTTGAAAGAACCAAGAAATTCATAGTATCTCAGAAATTTATACCTAGACTTCACTGGCCAACAGTATTATGATAGAGGATGTGATAATGAAGCACTTCCAAGTAATCCAAGTGTTACAAGATAACAGGAGACCATACATATAAACTCAGCAGTAACCACAAGCTTGGATGTAACAGAGGGTATGAATATTCATGCTTACAGAAATATACACCTTTACTGGCTTTACTCCCGACTCACTACCGTATTGTGTTGCTTTCTCTTGGGAGCACCGGGAGACAAACACAATTATGCAGAATGGTCTACACCAATATATACAAATGTCCCAGCACTCTCTACCAATCTCTTCAGATATTATTTCTGACCAACACAAATCAAAATATCATATTAAAATGATAAAAACTCAATAACTACCCAAACGACCACAATTTTGTGATTTAAACTTATTTATTTTTAATATTAGACCGCTTGTTGTAATAAACTAAAATCTTGCATATAGATTTATGCTTTAAAGCCTAAGTACAGTTACAATAATCACGTTTTACAATTTTTTGTTCAAAATAGTGGTATCTTACAATTTTTGAACAACAATATTATAAAATGAAATACGAGTTAAAAGCCACATTGCATTTTAATAATTAAATTTAAGTTTTAAAACATCGGTTGAGAAATATATGAGATAAATTAAATTTGAAAACGCAACTTATAAAAAATTATCAAACCATTACATTTTGACAATGACAAGAAATATATTTTAACTATTTACATTAAAAAGATATGAAGAGGCAGGAGTAAACAGTTTTAGCAAAATAATAATTTACCGGTTTGTGTAATTTTTAAACTCTTCTTTAATTGAGTTCTCGGAAACCTACGCCAATAAAAAAGCATAGATAGAATTTTAAAATAGGCTTTTGTTTTAGAAACATGAACTTCAGCTGAAATTTTCCATAGCTGTTTTGTGTCAATTAATTTTGCATGGTGAAAAATAAATATTAATCTTTTGTCCCCAATTATAAAATATTCTAAAACACTCAATATTTCTTTTAATAGTATTTTAAAAACTGGTAATTTAATATTGGGAAGATGAATATAGGTGTCCATTTAACGATAGCTAATTCAAATTATATATTATTGTGGAAAAAGATTCTTCATATCAATATCTAAATTGCATCGGAAGCCGATCTTAAAATAAATATAATTAAACTTACTATACAGTCATATGTTACCGCTGGAATCCTAAAGAAATATTATTTTATCTACAATAAATTATTCCTTTGCAATATAAGTGCATAATTACATGCAAATGTATCAAAAATATACAGTCAGAAAATACAATGAATAAAATATGAATACAAAAAATACGAATGAAATAATAAAATTTTGTTTTATATGGTAATATGAGAAGTGTGGTAACCTTAAGAATGTAACTGTTTTCATCCAGTTTTACATACAAACCCTACTTCGCTCCGAGATGATAACCGTCCCATTACGTTTAACTCAGTTGGGCAAGTTACTTAGAATTCTCTTTCCGCACATATTGTTTCGTATACAATCACTAAACTTTCTAAGTCAAAATGTAGGTTAATTAACCCTAATTGTAATAATATCGTAATAATACGTAATCCAATTTAGTTATTTAATTTAGAAATAAAAGAAATATCTCTAAACGTGGGAAATTACAGCATTTATGACCAAAAAACGTTTTATAATTACAAGATAATATGTAAATTTGCTTTGCCACTTAAAGAGAACTTAGAATTACATTTTACATTTCCCAATACTAATTAGAACTTAGCGTAAAGTTTAGGTCCGAAAATAATACATCTGTGTTATACGACGAAACCCCTGTAAATATTGCGTATAAATATATTTTCTTAGTTATTAGTAGTAATAATAGTCTAATGTAATATACATTATTATACATAGATGAAACCACATTATTATATCTGATATATATATATATACAGGGTGTATATTATGTCTGGAAACACCCAAATATATCCTTTAATAATTTAAATATAAATTTGAAACCTCTTACAATCGTGATAGAGATTGGGCATCTACTTTTTGGAACAATGTTTTGTTATGTCACACCAACGGGGGGGACGTCCTGCCGAGGGTATCGTGAATATTCTTAATGGAAGCCTATACCTTGTGATACATAATTTTAAAGGTAATAGCTTACTGAATTGAATGCCACAAACCGCATCTCAAAGGAATTATTCTATCAGAAAATAGAGCATTTTTTTAGTATTGAAAATTTACTGATGTTCAACAATGTAATTTTAACATGGTTCTTGCCACAAAATGTGTTACACTAATTTTTTAGCATTTTTTAAATGTTCAATTAAAATAAAATAAACAATTTATTTTTAAGCTGGTTTCATTAGTACAAATTTACCAGTTTTTATTACAATGAATAAAACTTATGAGTCACTTTCTCTGATTACTTATGAATCTGTACTTGGTGTTTTCCAGTCAGCAGGAAGGTTTAAAGAGACAAAGGTCACTAGCCTATGAGAAACATTATTGTGTTATTAATCATCTGGTCTACAGGTTTCAGTTTGTTGAGCATGGAGCTTTCACTAGACAGGTCTAAGCTTGGAATTACAAATGGACAAAGGTCATATCATTCCTGTCGAGTTAATCAGTGTCTCTGAAGCATTGCTGTCAACAAGTTATCTAATTACAGTAGTTCAGTTTTTATTTGGCATTTTAATGGAATTGTCTGAAAGAGAACGAATTACTCTGTTGATGATGCTAGGATATGGCGATCGTCAAAGATCTTATCGGGAAGTTTGTAATTTGTTTAATGACACTTTCCCAGAAAGGAATCCCATAAGTGTTTCAACAATATCAAAAACTATTGAGCGTTTTGAAATGACAGGGAGTGTACGTAATCGGCCAAAGTCGGGGTAGGATACAATCTGCAACAGATGAAGAACATGCACTAGATGTTTTGCAAACATTTATTGAAGACCCACATACATCGCTCAGAAAAGCTGCACAGCAACAATGATATGCACCCTATGTCTGTGAGTAAGATTTTGAAAATTAATAAATACAAACCATTTAAAGTTCATTTAGTCCAACAGTTAAGTGAGGATGATTACGACAGAAGAGTTGAGTTTTTGTGAACTTGTGATGCGCAAATGTGATGACAATAGAGATTTTCTGACCAACATACTATTTTCTGATGAGGCAACTTTTTTCCTAAATGGCAATGTTAACAGGCACAATTGCCGTTACTGGGCTAGTGAAAACCCACATTGGATTACTGAGTCCCATTCACAGCAACCACAAAAACTGAACGTATGGTGTGGAATTTTAGGTAACAAAATTGTTGGACCCTTTTTCATCAATGGAAATTTAAATGCCGAACTTTACTACAATATGCTCCAAAATGAAATAATCCCAGCTATTCAAATTGCATCAGGAGAATACTTTGATAATGTATGGTTTTCAGCAGGATGGTGCTCCACCCCATTATTGGGAGACAGGTAAGAGAGTATTTGGATTTAAGGTTTCCTCATAAATGGATTGGCCGAAGAGGAGAAATCGAATGGCCTCCAAGATCTCCGGATTTGTCACCAATCGATTATTTCCTATGGGGTCATTTAAAAATCCAATGTTTATAGAAGAAAGCCTCATAATTTGGAAGACCTAAGAAAACAGGATTATAGAGGAGATTGCTTTGATAACTGAAGAAATGTTAGGCAACTCTGTCGAATCATTTTTACACAAGATTGGCTCATTGTCAAACCGTAGAAGGAACACAGTTCGAACAATTGCTTTGACACCAAATGCAGGTAAAACGTTTGTTGTAAGACTTTTCTAACAGCATACATTATTTTTTATTTTGTAATAAGAAATCAATAACATAAGTATTTCCATAATTGTACTGTAAATAAAAAACTGGCAAATTTGTGCTAATAGAACCAGCTTAAAATGAAATTTTTTGTTTTATTTAATTGAACATTTAAAAAAAATGCTAAAAAATTAGTGTAACACATTTTGTGGCAAGAACCATGTTAAAATTACATTGTTGAACATCAGTAAATTTTCAATACTAAAAATGCTCTATTTTCTGATAGAATAATTCCCTTGAGATGCGGTTTGTGGCATTCAATTCAGTAAGCTATTACCTTTAAAATTATGTATCACAAGGTATAGGCTTCCATTAAGAATATTCACGATAACCCTCGGCAGGACGTCCCCCGTTGGTGTGACATAACAAAACATTGTTCCAAAAAGTAGATGCCCAATCTCTATCACGATTGTAAGAGGTTTCAAATTTATATTTAAATTATTAAAGGATATATTTGGGTGTTTCCAGACATAATATACACCCTGTATATATATATATATATATATATATATATATATATATATATTTCATAGGTTTTAACCCAAATTTGGATTACTCTGAAATCAGTCACAAAATATTTTTTACTTATCTTCTGTTGTTAAAATTAACTTTAATTCTATTTGAATTTATTTAACATAAGCAACGAAATAGTATTTTGCAGCGTCTTGCGTAAACACAAACAGTGCAGGTAACTTATTTAAGTTTAAATTCATATAATATACATACATGATAATTTGTAAAATAATTGGATTGTTAGTAAAATTTAGATATGCTCCAGGAGGTTTCCCTTTTGTCTAGGTTATACCTTATAGTGGAACCTAATTCAGAACTGGTGCATAAAACAATGTGTCCCTTTTTATCTAAGGAGTCCGGTGGATGTCCAGGTGCGGTACATAACAAAAGCAGTATTTGGTGAAGGCTATTCCTATCAAAAACATGTAAAAGTACCTTTTTGCTTTGTCCATATGAACGGATGAGGCTGGCATCTCAGAGCTATCTCACTTTTCACAAGGTCTCGATATGTGGTGATCCTACTACCAACCTTACCATCTCAGGAATACTACCACATCGAAAGTAAGCGTAAGAAAGGTTCTTTTAGAAGAAAATTCAACGATAGATTAGCTCAAATTCCTGTTCTACTATTTGAACAAACTCCAAAAATGTTGTGACGCAAAATATAAATGACGGCTTAATTAACCTTTAAAAAGGAATATTAATTTCTAACAGCCCTAGTATAATATGGAATATGGTATAATAATGGTAACATGTAAGTATAGAACATCGTATAACTAACAAGCTGTTAATGATGTGAGGAGACAAGAGTATGAGGATAGGAACTGATGATATGTAATATTCACTTGAGATTCAAGGTAACCACTATCCTGGTAGACAAGCATACTTACCCTGCGGTGGTTAGGCTGCAATCTTGAGAGTCTACCGCCAATATAACAGTGACATACTTCTTGGTGGTACTTGTCAACAGGTCTACCCAGCTTGATACACTGTAATACCAGAGTTGTAATAATATTATGGCCTGCTTTTCCCACACACACTTCTCATTAGATGAGCAAATATAATAGTCCAGAAGGCAAGAGGCAATTTCTATTCCAACATTGCAAAACTTGATTTTTATTGTGATCAACAGTTTTACATTACTTGGAAAAAATAAATGTATGGTTTTCCTTATGGTAATGCTATTCATGTTTGGAATGTATAAACATATACGTAAAGCTCTCATTTACTTGGGTGTTGTGGCGAGCCTCATCACCGTGTTCGCTGAGGTGAAACCATACACAAAGGCCGAGCTGTCTACTTCTGTTGTTTGAATAACATTAGTATTTCCCTTGCCGTATTTATTACGTTTAATGCCAGAAGGAATTATTTTTATGCTTGAGGAGTATATATTCATCGCTTATCAAATACAACGATTTTGTTTTAATCAGAAACTGTATCGGAGAGTTAGATTGTTACATTTTATACTTTTGTCATGATTAGTATTATATATTTCCTATAATTTTGAGTTTCTAAACTATGTTTACTACCTTTTATTAGTTTAATATAAAAAATTGTGTTTCCTCTCTTATCCAAACAATTTTTATATCAAGTGAACTTTATATGCCGCTAGTAACTTTCCGGTGCTTAGTTCTGCCCCAATATTGGAACTATTTGAGTTAAAGTAAAAGAGTACTAGGTATACATAAAACCCATAAAAATCCAAAACCTAGAGGACTCTGCAAGACACCAGCAACTTCTTGAAGTTTCCTGCTTCCTCACGTATTGAACTATGGCACATATCAAATTATTATCATTATCGAAATAATAATTCTGAATGGATCTTTATTAAATTGGAGTAACAGTCAGTAGTTTTTATAGGGCCTAGTGACTAATGAAGGTGAAATCCAAGAAAAATGCCTTACTCTACAGATCAATATACAAGTTCATTGATTGTGTGAATTAAAACCGGTAAACGTTCTTTAATAATAAAGTTAATCGATACGAACATGTGGGCGCATATAAATTGAAGAGGTGGAGTTTCCCTTGCGTACATTTAGGTACGTTTTGACAAGCCACGGCTCAAAATAACTTTTTTCAGCGCTCTGGAATACCAGCGCATAAATGAGTGTACGTAGGGTGTCATTTTACTATATAGCCTAAATCCCCCTAACTTATGCAATGAACACGATTAACGTTAAAATGTTTTAAACCCAGCATTATAAATTCCAAATACTGACTGGATAACTGTTCTTTTTATTCCTCGGACTCCTTTAATCCCTACAGACCTACAATTCAAATTCAAGCGACTGCAACTTCCTGTTAAGTTATATTTTTAAATGAACATTAATAGGTCACAGGATCAAACATTCAAAGTTGCAGGATTAAATTTAAGCATTCAGTGTTTTTTTTTCATATGGACAACTATTTGTTGCCATTTCACGTAACACACGTGTTGTCCAACGACAAAACTCCTGTAAATATTGTGTATAAATATATATTTTTATTTATAAACGGCTAATGTTACATGCATTATTATAAATACATAAATAACATTATTTTTACTTATTCCAAATATCAGAATATTAAGGATCGAAATCAGTCATTGTTTATTATTATTGTTTTAAACAAAACAAAACAAATTAATAAAACATAAAAATGTGTATTAAACCCTTGCAAAGCCAGACCAGATACAATACACATATACAATACATACAATAGATTACGCTACATAGGTTTAAATCCAAGTTTGGTTTACAGTGTTGTTAAAAGTAAATGTTATGTTATTTTAAAGTATTTCACATAAAAATATGAACTACTATTTAGCAGCTTCTTCTGTAAAGACAAACATAAAAATAGAAAGAAATGTATTTTAGTTTAAATCGATATAATATAAATATTGTGTAATGTAGATACTAACTGGATTATGAGTAAAATAAAGATATGCTCCTGGAGGATTCACTTCTGACCAGTTTATACTGATAGCACAACTTAATTTATAACTGGTGCATAAAACCAATGTGCCCTTTTCATATACGGATTCCTGTCCAGGAGCCGTGCATAACAAAATCGCAAAGGTTGTAAATTGGTGGTAAAGGGGTTGATCTATACTTTTTGTCTACTACACCGGATGACAATTCGAGTAGGTGGGTTGAGCTCTCTTACGTTAAAGAAAATTGCTATTAAAATATGAAAAGGTACCTTTCCTTACCCCTGGAGGAGACTGGAGCAGTGGTATCTCACTTCTCATAGGGTCTAGATATGTGGCAATTCTACTACCAACCTTACCCTTAATATAAATACTATCACGTCAAAAGTAAGCGCAACAAAGTTTCTTTTAGGAGTAAATTCAACTATAAATTCCCTCAAATTCCTGCTCTAATCGAACAAACATCAAAAATATTGTGAAACAAAATAGAAATGACGGCTTAAGTAAACACTAAATAGGAATAGTAATTTTTAGCAGCTAAGTAAAATATGGAGTATGGAATAATAATGGTGACATTTAAGTATAGAATATCGTATAGTTAACAAGCTTTTAATGATGTGAGGAGACTAGGAGTGTGTGGACAGGTACTGATGGTGTGTAATATTCACGTGAGATTCAAGGTATCCTGGTAGACAAGCATATTCACCCTGCGGTGGTTAGGCTCCAATCTTGAGGGTCTACCGCCAATATAACAGTAACGTATACTCCTTGGTGGTACCTGTCAACAGCACTACCCAGATTGATACACTGTAAAGCTAGAAATTTAATATTATGACAAGCGTTTAGCACACACATACGTGATTCATTAGATGAGTAAATATAATAGTCATGAAGGCAGGAGCCATTTTCAATGTAACAGTTAAAAAATAGGTTTTATCGTGATCAACAGAAAATGTAGCCTAAAAAGATTAGCACACTCGCTTTGATAGATTCCTAAAAGCAACAGTATCCAAACAGTGAAAATATGAAACTATAAAATTTTTCTCATAACATATTTCTCTCATATTGGAAAACGTAACACTAATCTTCCATCAGACACATAAATATCCAATCAGCCTCATTATAAAGACTATAAAGAATTTTTAGAAACTTTTTTCCTTTATCTACCGTAATAGGGACATTAATTCATAAATACGACTGAGGTAAAGTTACTCGACATAGCAACGTGGAATAAAGCTTAAAAGCAAACATCCCATTGTCCAATATATTCTTTAATAGTCATAAGCTGTCATAGTAAAAAGCTAGAACGTTTGAAATCATTAGAAATACAAGTTTTTTGTGAGGTATAGAATAATTAATGTCATAGATTTGGTGAAAAAATTACAAACACATGTACATAATTTAGCAACACCGTATAAAAGTACTATGTTCCAGTAGAACCCACATCTTGTCGAGATAATGGGTTGAATTCAACGTCCTGGCGCAGTGTGCATTAGAAACGTCGTTATAGCTAAATGATCTTGAGGTAAATATCTCGCTGACACTTCCTTATTAACTTTTCATATTTACTAACGTATCGTATCCTATAAACGTCATTTATACCCTTCGCCAACGCTTATGGCGACATTTTAGTAGCAAAAATGTAATGACGTTTTCGTAACACATAACTCTATCGTTCCCTTTATAGGTTATGTCAGTTCTATATTACATTATCATTTGTCGATTAGACAGCAATAAATGTGTTTTCTGCAATAAATTGGGCTTAAGCTATTTCTTTCCGTGACAGGCTTTACGAAATTATAATGATCTAATTGAATTTAGGTTTCTTTAAACGTTTTAAAACGTATAGCACAATACCTTCAATACTTGAAATACTTACCAGAAATAGTAGACATTTGAAGCAGTCATGTATTATCTGGACCGCTGGAGCACGGAAGAATATAATGATATGCAATTTTTTAAATATAAATAAGAAATATAACAGGAGGGATTAACTTATTTAGAATAATAACGAGTTAACCACCTAATAAAATTTAACGGAAAATATTAATTTTAGAATATAAAATTCTACTTAGGTTTTTTAAAAATGTTTATTTGTTTTGCCATAAATATTATAGATAGGACCAATGTAAACATATTCTCTTACCCAAATTACATGCAGTGAGGTGTACTGGAAAAATTCATGTTATTCATGAAGATAAGGCTTCGTGTAAATTAGTCAGCCTTTCTCTAATAAATCGTGTGAACAGACATAAATAAAATTTTTCTAACCAATAATAATTTTTATATCAAAAGATTATTTAAAAGTTGCAATTAATTGTCATTGAACGCATATTTAAAAGGGAAAAATAGCCAGTAAAAACCTATGCAGGAATTCAACGGAAATTGCTACAAGCAAAAACGTAATACTGTTTTATATTACTAGGGAAAAAAATGAAGGGTTTTTTTAATGTAATGTTATTCATGTGTGGAATGTATAAACACATACACGTAAAGCTCTCATTTACTTGCGTTTTGTGGCTAGCCTCATCACCGTGTTCGCTGAGGTGAAACCATACACAAAGGCCGGGGTGACTACAGGTACTTCTGCTGTTTGAATAACAGAGTTATTTTCCATACTATATTTATTACGTTTAATGCCATAAGGAAGGAAGTTTTTTTAAGCTTGAGGAGTATATATATATATATATATATATATATATATATATATATATATATATATATATATATATATATACATTCATCTCTTTTAAAATACAACGATTTGTAATAATCAAAAACTGTATCGAATAATAGAATGTTAAATTTTCTGCTTGTGTCATAACTGACTAGTAATATATATTATAACCGTAATAGTAAAATATATATCCTGTCATTTTGAGTTTGTAATCTACAGTATGTATATATGTTGGATTAGGTTACTATAAACAAATGTCTTTACTCTCTTACCCATATTAACTTTAGATTAAGTAAACTTTTTATTCCGCTGATAAATTTATGGTGTTTTGTCCTACCTCAATATTGGAAATATAAGAATTCAACTGAAGGAGTACGAGGTATACATAGAACCCATATAAATAAAAAAGCTAGAGGACTTTAAAAGCCAACAGAAACTTTCTGAAAATTTTTGCTTCCCCAAATTTGGAACAATGGCATATATCCGATTGTTATAATTATTATATCAGCAATTCTGAATGTATTTTTACCGAACTTGAGCAGAAATAAAAAGTTTGTTATTAGTCCTAGTGACTATTCTAGGTGAAATCCAGGAAATGTGTCATACTCTACAGATTAAAACAGAAGTACATTGATTGTGTGAATAAAAAACCGGTAAACGTGCTTTAACCAGTCAAGTTAACTGATGCGAACATGTAAGTGCCTATGAAGACAAGTAGTTCCCTCACGTAAATGTAGATCGTCGAGGTAAATTTGACAAGACACGGCCCGAGATCACCTTTTTATACTGCCCCAAACAGGTCGAAAAACATTATGGCTTTTTTTAACATGGTTACTTTCAACAACCAAGTAAAAGTGTATTAAAAACTTACGTGATTTTCTTTTAAATATTATTTAGTCTATACTTCTCAAACCTAACCTCCTCTTAAAATATTTTTTTTATTCATTTAGCTAGGTATAAAAATCATTGTTACATGGATTTAGCTAGGAAAAAGAACTCCATTTAAATCTATTAAAATAAATTGAGTATATTAATGTATACAATGCGGGCAAAAAGCGTGTAATAATATATTATAATTTGTATAACATTTAACATGTTATATAAAAAGTCTACTTCAATATCCTTTTTTATTTCTAAGTTATAATTTGTAAGGGTTACATAACACGTAATGATAAACAATGAGCGTGAATGTCTTCTCGTCCTTATTAAGTTTGTCACAAGGAACTTGTTGATTTTTGATTTGGGTTTGCGTTTCATTATTGTATTTTTACGTCAGAAAGGACGTTTAAGTCCTAAATTATCCTCTATAACAAAGACACTACTAATTTCATTCTAATAAAATGTCACTTTTAATGATATTTTATAAATATATTCATTAATGTTCTTTATATTTTGTAAATTATATTACTTTAGTTTTATCTCAATCTCTTAAAGTTTTATACAAACATGCATTTTGTAGTGTAAATACAGTTTTATTAAAGCCGTAACTTGTTATTATCCCAATCACATAAACCTTTACAATTAATGGAGATAATAATAAATATTTGTGTGAAATTGCATTACATAAATGTCTTTAAATTAAAACTGATTTAAATGTAAATTCAATTATGAAAAAAAATGTATAGGCTAAAAATGTCTCTCAACTTAAAAACTAAGACGAGAACTCCAATAATATGTAGTAAGCAGTAGTAATATATATATATATATATATATATATATATATATATATATATATATTTTATTATATGAATTAATTAAATTTGTATACATTTATACAAATTTAATTAATATAAATAAAAGTCATTTGACAGGTGTTTGGTCTTCTGATCATATGTTAGTTTGGTTATTTAAACGCAAATGTGACAGATACGGCCAAATACAAAATAATTGAATCGTAAAAAGTAAGGGCTCTGTGGTGTAATAGTAGCACATTCGCCCGGCAAGTGAGAGATCCGGGTTCAAGTCCCGGCGGAGCAAGTACTTTTTGTGATTCAATGTTTATTGAAAAAAAATATATATAGTCTATAAGTGTCAATAAACTTGACAATAATATATTTTTATATATCTGTCCGTATTACGAAATCAACAAATTTATGTATAGAATTGAAATTTTACACAAAACTTTCTGTCACACTTAAGAGAGATCGAGTAAGATGATAATGGATGTCCTTCCACGAGAGTGATTAAGCAAAGCCTAACTGTTCACAGTATTTATTGATAAGTATCGAGCCACACACACAAATTGTACTGTTTTTGTTTGTTTGCTTGTTTTATTGGAGGGTATTTCAAGAACAAATAACAAGTTTAGTACGGTTTTAAAAGTTTACAGCAAACTAACTAAACATTATTAAAAACAGATTTGTTCGAATTCGAGTATGGCGGATGTTTTACCATGGGATTTGGCTGTTTATTAATAGTACCTAACTATACATTCAATGTCTGAAAAACGAATTTTTATATATACCTAATATTCCTCATGACACATTAGCGATGCCTGTTATGCAACACGACGTTACATCCTTTGATGTTTATAATACCAGATTGTTGATTATGTAACAATAGTTTTGTAGATTAACATGTGCACCATGAAAGTCTGCAATGTAACACAGAACAACATGCATGTTTTTGTGTAGGTTAACATGGAAAAAGCTGAATATTTTAAAGAAACCTTTTTGACACCGGTTTGATTGTTTATTGAAATGTTAATGTACATCCTGTTTCAAAATATAGAACACCAGTTATTATAGCGTGACCTGAATGTAAGTTTGAGCTCTCAAGGACAACAAAGTTTGAACTTCAATAGCTCTAAGCATATTGGAAACAGTTCAAGGAAGTATCTGGTGCTTTACATGAACTCTTATTAGTCAGAGCGAAAAGCAAGGTAGAGAGATGTAAATGCGGTGGTTGGGGTGGGGGAAGGGAGGTCAGACGGAAAGTGAATTGTTAATGAGGAGAATCAGAGGCAGATTATGTACTTAACTGAATTACCCTCTTGTGTTCTTGCGATACTACACTTTTATACTGATTACTTCTGCTTTTTACGTCGGCTTTACTGTTTTTATTCTGACTTCAAGTAACTTTCTATTGCAGAATGATGAGTTATTCACGAACTGTTAGTAAGGACATACTTTAAAATTACTTCATAGCTTGGTTTAGGTAAACTCACGTTTAACATAAAACTATTAGTAGTTACTGACATTTGTCCACCGTATCAACCTATTACTTTCTTTGTTTTTATTAAATAAACTGGTGATTAAGCTGTTTGTATAAAGTTTTTAAAGTAAATGATTAGTGACATAGCTATTTCTATAGTGTAGTGTAATCTTTAATAACTGTAAGTTTCTGTAATCAGATTGTATTGGGAGTTCAAAGGAACTGGATGTATTCCGTAAGTGGTAGAGTTGGTTAGTCACAGTGTATCCCAGTATGTCATTAAAGTTACCACAATATAAAGAGCTACACTTTCCTGACCATAGTTTGGTGTATGACTATTAGTCTACATATGACGTTGAAGCCTCAAAACTTACATCGATCAAGCGCAAAGTATACTATAATTTTAATAATGAAGCTTTGATGATAGATCAGTTTTAAATGGCAAGATCTATTTGATATTCTCTTTAATGCTAATTGTTAAGCGATTATAGAATTTGACGATCCCTGTATACCGTCTTAGGACTTTTGAATAGATCATTTCCTAAGAACCACTAATAATAATCCAGTTAAGTTGGATAACTAGTCTGAAAAATACATTTCCAACATGGTAAACCCTTTTCTGCAGATGGTATGAACATTGTCGAATAAATTATTAGCTTAACAAACAAAAATATTACAAAAAACCATTTAACCACTCGAATGACCATTTTTGGATGGGATTTTGAAATTACAATAGGAATAAAAAAATTAATTTTAATTTTTTAGGTTATGATAACCAACATATTTTGACATATTATTAACGACATTACAATTAACATTTCAAATTACCAGAATGTTAAATAATACCCAAGTGGAAATAAAACATAATAATAAGCGTAATATTTATTCGAATGTTGATCCAGGTGTTTTAAATACGGACAGCCGTGTGAAGAGAAAAATAAACAAAGCACAAATATTGGTGTTGTATGCAACAGCTGATACCAACCGACTTTCTGCTCTGTGGAATATTTTCATCACTTCAATCCATTAACTCCCAACCAACAATGTGAACATGGGCACTCACAATGATTGGACAAGGTTTCAATTTCGTTTACAGCCAGAGGCCCCATTTATTTTTTAATATTTATGCAATAAACGCTTTGATATCATCAGTTGATCCCGGATTCATAATCATTGTGAGTGTTTGCATATAATTAAATATTGATTCAAGCGGTGGTGGAGGAGGTAATTAAGTATGACTTAATATAAATTTAAAATGTTTCATTGATTTATAACTCTTTTCTCTCCATCACATGGAATTGCCTAGTCTATAGTGTTCTATTTTATAAGTGAGTGGTATTTAAATAATTTTAAAATCATTCTGTTCTTTATATTTTTGGTTATTACAAAATAACAATAACATATGACGTACACATACCAATTAACGAGAGAGTGTCAGTTTAACAATTAAAATTGTGTTCACTTCTTACAAGGTTAATGTAGATTAAACTTCGATATAGGTTATTCTGGAAAAAGCGGTGCCAATTTCTGTACGGGAAAACTTCAGGGCTCGTTGTAGACAATGTCCGAAAATTTTTACAGATTAAATATTTTGTTATTGGTTCACAGGAATTGGAGCCCGTTTCCACTAAAAACGAGCACTCTATGCTTATGTTTTTGATATGAACGAAATAAAACGGGGAAACAGTAAGAGAATAGCCAAAGTAGAGAAGAAATTATATTTGAGAATGAATCAATGCGGGATTAAGTGCTTATCTGATCAACTCCTTTTCTGTTTTCCTTCAGTATTTGTCTTTACACAACGTTATTGAACTTAGTCTCTGTGCTTGGGTTTCTTATTAAATAAATGAATGGGTAAGTCCGTCTTAAATTATTTAGTTTTTAAAGTATATATTAATGTATTCAGCTTGGAGAATTCAAGGAAAAGTAAATTTTTTTATATTTCATTTAATAAGTATGTTAATAATAAATATAATTCATTTGAGATTTAACATACATCATTATACAAGTGACCCTTATAATATTTTACCTTGAATTTTAAATATCAGAATACCGTCACATTTACTAATAGGCTGTGCATGAAAGCACGTATCTTAGAACTTACACTAAATCATTCTGAGATCACCGAATAATCCAGGTGACACCAGCTCGGCAGGACCTAATTTGAGAACCGCTTGCCGTCAGACGGTTATGACATCCAACCCCGACTTCAATACACACGATCACCAACATCCTCTCGTCTCATTAAACCAAAATAGTAATTTACGTTAGAACCATACAATCAATATTTATACACATTGCAATTGCAGCATGTATATACTCGACTCAAGCATTCACGTTTAGCTCTCACGTTGCGGGAACTACTCACATATATTATACACTTCGACATCCTACTTCGGACTCTAAGAAAGAAATATAAAAAGCTCTGAAAATTGCTTACCATATCAAATAATACTAAAGGCGACAACAAAATTATAATAACGAATACTCTAATCTTATATAATCAGTTGTTCTATTGCATTTTTTACCAATTTTAGCTGATCAAATATCATGCTTTTCAATTTATTTCAACACATAAAAATTTTAGTTTTTACTCGTATGAAGCTTTAAGACATAAAATGTATCTCATATTTTTAATGAAATAAATATGTTGAAAGGTATTTTTATTTTTAAAACTTTTTTTTTCAAATAGTGAAAAATGTTGTGTTGTGTTTCTGTTATTTTTGAAAAAGCCCATGTAGATCTATTTATATTAACTGAGGATATAACGATAGTTCCAAAACATATAGTGGATAATGAAACATTTAAGAATCGTTTGACAAGGTGTAGTACCATAATTTAGTTTATTACTCAGTTCCGGGGCTACAGATCATGAATTTTGTTAAGAAGTTTACTGGGTTAGATTTCTACATAACATCTCTTTCTAATCTTTCTCCTTCTTCATATTAGGAGGGTATTCCTGGATCTATAATGCCAAACCATAACTCACCTGTTCTATATAATCAAATATTTTGAAGCAATAATCCCATATTTATTGGACAATTCGCTCGTTAATGTCCAAAATCTAAAATACTTATTGCCTTAGTCAACTCATGTTATACATGAGTGATACACAAGCTTACAACAAAAACACCATCTTACGAAGGTTTTTTACATAAGTATATCTGCACGACTCTCTGGCTCTCAAACCCAATACCACCAGCTATTTTGGAAGCTACGAATTAGATTCCAAAAAATTACCCCTATTTAAAGTTTAGTGTTCGATATCAAGTTTTAAGGACACCTTGAATTTTAGACTTAGTTTTTTTATCTATTAACCAATGATTATTATGTTTCAGTAAATATAGTGGCATTTATTTTTCAGGTACTTGAATAATCTTTCTTTGTGACGAGATATGTGAGTATTAAACCTTAAGAATTTAGGATCTTAGCACGTATAAAGGTTTTCTTTTTTAAATAAGCAACCATTTTATTTTTGAAGCTATGAATTAGATTCCAAAGGAATTACGCCTATTTAAAGTTTAGTGTTATATATAGAGTTTTAAAAAGACCTTGGTGGGTCTATAAGTAAAGACTCTTTATAATTTAACCTTGCATTAAAATTAAAATTATGCCCTCTTAAGTATTAAACAGGTTTATTTTAATTAAATAATTTGAATAAATATAGTAAATTTAAAATATTCAGTAAAGTGTTCAAAACTGTTCTGAAATGTTACACAATGTAGAATACATTTTGCCGTAACATTATAACAAAAAAGTAATTTTAACTCAAAATAAAACTACACCGTATCCAACCAGAGAACGACGAAAATATAAAGAAAGTGTCTTCTTGGTAGAATTGAAGTGCTTTATTTCTCAATATTTAGTCACAGTATCTGAACTTTGTATCCGAGAACACTTTGAGATCGGTTTACTTGGGAATATCTGACGGAAGCAAAGTGAATGGCTGAGTGCGCTCAATGTTGTGGCGATTATCATATTCTCATATTTTTGAGGAAATTCCCAATTAAACAATTATAATTTTAGCTAAAAATACGTTCGATATATACTAGTAATGAAACTTTCATCGTTTAGAGGTTACGTATTATTAGTTTCAAGGTAGTTGATATAGTTAGCTGTTAAATGGGAGTCTGTGGCCCAATATGTGGAACTTTAGATGATTTTAAATAAAACCCTATATATTTCCATTTAACTCCTTTGTCAACATTGGGGCTTATGGGAAACATAAGTCTTAAAAGTCTTAAAAAATTAATATGTTTTAAACAGTTTTTTTTATACAATACTCTTACATATTATACCTTCAATTATTTTTATATATGCTGACCCATATTTAACGAGAAATATTACTGTATGTATAATATATAAAAAACATTTATGGTGTCAAGCTTCCTAAGGTTTGTTAGCTAGATGCTGTCGGTCAGATAAACAAGCTTGTAAATTACAATGTCAACTGTATCGCTGTTTTTAAAAACTTTAATACATTTTTAAATTAAGAATGTATTCCTTCTTGTAAACATTTTACTAATTCGTTTGACTTAATATAATTATGACTTCAATATTAAAGCAACAGTTACGTTCTATCTGACATAAAAATTCTGCGTATATGTTTTTTATACTATAACAAGACCGATTCATGAAACTATTCAATGAAAACACCAATGAAGATATATTCAAAATGACAATATTCTATTATTTAAAGCCAGAGATACGTCCAAAAAAGATTTTTGATATCAAAAGTAGGTTATCGAACAATGCATCTAAAATAAATTGACTCCACTACACATTGAAATGTAGACCAATGTGAGAAGAGCCAAACACAGATTTTTCTGAAAATATGAAGATTTAAATTAATTTGCAACACTAAAAAATTATAAGACTATCAGGCATTACGAATAATATAATAAATGAATCTGAATAATAAATATTTAAGAATTTTATATGAAACAATGTTATAGAAACGTTAATTTTGAGATTTGCCACATTTTTGCGATTTTATTACACCAACCTCACTGCCCAGATCCTGCACACATCTTCCGTACTGTTTTAGTGATTTATAAATACTATTCAGCTCTGAAATGTTCTTAATCTAACAGGATTGACAATTTCCATACAGGAATTCTTAAACCAATATGACCAATCATATTTCAGCGTCCTTAAGAATAATATATACAATATAGATTTTGCTCAGTGAATTTTCGAACCTCTTATGAGCTTAGTAATATTTAACAGCTTTGGAATATTATCAGTCTCAAAATTTTTCAATTTTAATTTTTGTCCAACCATGACTTCCTAAATAAATATTTACCAGACACATTTTAGTACATACAATATAGTGTACCCCACTGAATGTTCTATCCTATTACTATCTCAGTATTATTTAACAGCTTTAAATACACCACAACCCTTCACTTAATATAAATCACTAAAAGATGTTTAAGGTTTGATTAGAACAGTCTCGGAATGCTAATAAGAGTGCTAATGTACATCTTAAATTACTTTAGTTTGTTGATTTCCTTTTTTGAACTATTTATAGACAAGGTAAGTTTCAATGTGTTGCCTGATTCTGTTTTTTTTCAATATCTTTTTTTTAAGAAGCCGATCTCCTTTTATGCCTTATTCTGCGCGTTCTCATGGGACACTGGCCTGTGCGAGGGTCTTATCAAGCAGAATAAGGGGGAGAGTCGATACAATACAAGTTCAATGGTACTGATAAAAAGTGCAATGGTCACAGACAGGATTCTAACCTGCGCTATCTCTAACTCAGACTCAAAGTCCAACGTCTTAGACCACTCGGCCATCGGCACTCCCATTGCCTTAGAGCTAACGCCTAATTACTTTAGAGTAATAAGTACTTCATTTTAATTAGGTTCATATTTAAGGTCTTGGATCCTCCATTTTGGAATTAGAAAGTGCATTTAATCCGAAGGCGGCTTAAGTATATGTGAATTCAATATATTGTTTGGCACTGAACATAAAAAATGCTGCATTCCATTTTTTATCCATTCTAGAAATATGTTTTACTTTTTTACTTTCACGAAAGTTAACATATACTGTTGCAGTAATCACTAATAAAATTAAAATGTTATTAAAATTCCTTTCAAAACAGTTTTAAACTAATTTAATTTACCACAATTATGACGGATTATGTACACTACATTAATAACATGGAATGTTACGTAATATTTTTGGCGAATTCATACCATCGTAATTTAATTACTGGCTTAAATTAATTATGTATTTTAAAAGGAAGGAGCATGTGAAATTCATAAAGAGGACAAGGAACAGAAGGTAACCAATGAAATATGTAATATCACAAACGAAATTAACTTTCCAAACACTGCGATTCTATCTGTAACCTTGTTAAGTGCATAAATGAGAACATATACAATGAAATATTTAAAATCATATCAGACATCATATTTTGTCGAGTTCCAAAAAGTAAAGATTCAGATTTAATTGGTCGTGGTCCCAGATGAGATCACGCCACAGAACCCTGACATGTAATCCACTTTGAACTTTTAGCAGCCGCCGCTTACATACATTAGTATTCATCGGACCTTACTCCCCACAGCCCCGGGCCGGCAAACTGTGTTTAAAATCTACTTCACATTATACAAACTTTTCCCCACAACTGGATTTATAATTCAATGCGTTAGGACATGGTGAGAGCTCTAATACAAGAACTCAAGGACTATTTATAACAGAAGTTTAATAATATAATTTGTCAGTAAATATCTGACTATTTATTTTATTCCACAATCACTTAGAGCATAACTATGCTGATTCATTATAGTTAAACGCATGTCGGCTGAACGGTGTTTAAGAATTATTAATATAAACTTATTAATAATAAGACCGGCTACTCAAGGCAAACGTAGAAGAATTGAATGAACTGAAAAGTTTGCTTGTATACCAAAGATCTTCCTCTGTGTGTAGTTTCTTACACTAAGCCTATGCTATGAAGTATTAGGTTAAACTATAATAATCAGTCAATGAATGGAATAATACAGGAAGGATTTTAAAAAATCTGGAATATCTATAAATATGTATGTAGTAAAACAAAAAATACTATGTTTTGGAGCCCTGCATTGCATAAATTGTAAATTAAAACAGTAGAATATTTGTAAAATATAATAATGATACTCAGAATAGTTATGCAGTTGTCATAAAACATTTTAAATTATTACCATCACGATATATCAGTATTAAAGTTGTAAGAAGCTAACCACCACAGTAAATGTTGAGTCTAAACGTGACGCAATATACTAAAAGATTTTTGCGCTGAGATGACGAATGTGTCGCCGGGGACAGCCGCGTCTCTCTCTCACTCTCTTTTTCTCTCTCCATTAGCAGCGGAGCGGAGAGTATAACGTCTCTTCATTACCCACTTTATCTGTACGGCGTTTCATTGTAAACTAGACAAGTTAAATATTGAAATCACTTAGGCCATTCCCAACACACGTATGTTTCTACTTTCATACTGTGAAATATAAGTATATTTTTCCTTGAAATCCAGAAGTTAAGATGTGTTTAGGTAAAATTTCCAAACGTAATATTGAATAAGTATAAAAAAACTTTTTAAGGAGGCCTGTTCTTTTCATTAGCATTGTATTCCTGCCGTTATTTGCCACTGGACTTATATTTTATTACATATATTTGAGAGATCGAAAGAGAGAAAGAGAGAGAGAGAGAGAGAGAGAGAGAGAGAGAGAGAGAGAGAGAGAGAGAGAGAGAGAGAGAGAGAGAGAGAGAGAGAGAGAGAGAGAGAGAGGAGAGAGAGAGAGAGAGAGAGAGACAATGACAATGACAATGACAATGGTTTTATTTATCCTGCCCTGGTTTGGGCCAAAGGCCCACTCTTCCACCAGGACAGGCTCAAAGATTTACAATTCTTTTTACATTAGTTGAGGATTATATTACACAAATAGTATTAATAATATAATTTCTAATAACTAAGAATAACACACAATTTACGATTACATTAATTCAAGTATTTTACCTATTATTTTCATAAACTAACAAGATTTGTGAAATCGCTAATTATAAATATAAATATTATTATTTTTTATCTCTCCAAACTTTAATTAAGATACACACTGTAGAATATGTTTTATTTCGATTAATCTCCATTTATACAAACATCACATCTTTTCTAAGTACATTTTAATAATCTATTAATATCTTTCTAGCAATACCTCTTTTAACCTTTTGGCAAAAATATTGACACTAGGAGCAATCCTTAACATAATTGTCTAAAGGAATTCATAAGCCGAACTGATAATACATGAAAAGACCTATTATAAATTAATGTTCTATGAATTGGAACTCTCAACACTACTTCACCATATCTAGTTTTCCCGTTGGTGCCCTTCTCCTAACCTTTTATAAACTTCATATAAATACTCTGGCTTTCTATTGACTAACAATTTCTTGCACAGATTCAAAACACTATACTCCCTTTTTTCTTTAACTTTTAATAGTCTTAGTTCCTTGTAGAATCTAGTTACATGGTCATCTAATCGCAAATTATACATATACCTAATACACGCATTTTGTGCTCTTTGTAGCTTAGTTGTTAAGGTTTCATTTAAGTCACAATAGGCTATATTAGCGTAATCAAAATAAAGGAAAAATTAAAGTAGTAACTAACATTTTTTTAATCATAAAAGTTGGTTTAAAATTCAATCGTTATAACTGGTACAATACATTGATAAACTTTCCTATGTATGTAATCCACTTGTTCCGACCACGATAAATTTTGAGTAATTCTTATCCCTTAAGTTAACAACAGATTTTTCAAATTCTAAAACTGTACTATTTATTTTTATAGGTAACACAGTATGATGCTCTATGCTAGAAAGTAAGCGAGAAGTGCCCACAATCATAGTTTGCATTTCAATACATTTAAGCCTAATCCATGGTTTGTGCACCACTTAACAAGGTTTTCCAAGTCAGCATTTAAATTAGTGATAGCTATGTTAATATCCTTTACACTAGTCTGCAAATACAACTGTACATCATCAGCATATATATGGATTTCACTAAATGTAATGGATTCTATTATTCTGTTAATATACAATGAAAACAACAACGCAGACAGAGTGGAACCCTGAGGTACACCGGAAAGGTTAACTTTCCAATCTGAAAACAAGCCTCCTACGGTTTTAATGCGCTGCAATCTATTGTCTAAATAGGAACTAAACCATCGAACAACATTTGAACTAAAATTATAAGACTCTAAAATAGACAAAAGAAGCTTGTGATTAACACAGTCAAATGCACGACTGAAGTCTAAAAACATTAAAATAGTTACAAGTCTCTTATCCATTTGCATATCTTAAATCATCTGTAATACGAATTAAAAGCAGTTTGAGTGCTGAAGTGTTTTCTATAACCTGACTGGTATTTACACAAAATATCTTTCTCATCAATGTATTCACATATTTGACTATGCACTAACTTATCTAAAACCTATCCGAACACACACAGTATATTTATCGACCTATAGTGCTTACACTCAGAAGGGCTAGATATTTTTGGCAAAGGTAATATAACTGATTTTTTCCATTGGCTAGGATAAACTGAGTTAATTATAGAAAAATTATAAAACATGGCATAAAACCTCCTTAATTTCATTAAAAATTAACTTGATAAACTTTATTTCAATTTCATCGTTTCCTACAGCATTTGAAGATATACTATTTAACATTTTAAACATTAAATCACAATTAACATCCTTAAAGCTAAAATATCCCAGATGGCTCATTATACATGTTCTTAT
Source organism: Homalodisca vitripennis (assembly GCF_021130785.1). Classification (NCBI taxonomy): domain Eukaryota; kingdom Metazoa; phylum Arthropoda; class Insecta; order Hemiptera; family Cicadellidae; genus Homalodisca; species Homalodisca vitripennis. Next base: position 103,044,340 of record NC_060213.1, read on the forward strand.
ATTGTTGAACCAAATCATTACTGATTTCATTATTTATACCACAAAAAAAATCATTCAAATTATTCAAAGGTACAATTGGTTCCGTTAATCCTTTTTTCTCCTTTCCAGCTCCCTGTTTCCTAAGCACCTTCCATACATCTTTACTGGAGTTATCTTTTTGAAAGAACAATTCAAAATGCCTATATTTCTTGCATCTCTTAACACTGTCTTTACTCTATTTCTAAGAGTTTTATAACTTTCCCATACACCTAGGGTCTTTAGTCTTAACATAACGCCTATAAATAACGTCTCTTTCTTTCATCATATTTCTAATTTCTCCCGTAATCCAAGTGACACGGGTCTCTCTTTTTAGAAACATTACGCTCTATTACATATTTATTGAACAACATAGATAAATAACTTTCTAAAATAGCTACCTTATTATCAATTGAATCACTATTATATAGCTCATCCCACTTTAAACTCAAACACTCATTCTTCAAAGCATCTAGGTTTATATTTCTAAAATCTCTTATCTTAATTTTTACCCTTATCAGTATTTATTTTATTTTTAACATTGAATTCTAAATATATCAAAATCATGATATGATAAACCAGATACTGATATTTGTCCAAATTGTTTAAACTCTATTTTCATCACTAACAATCATTAAATCTAACAAGACTCGGTATCAGGCCTATGATAAGTCGGTTTCAATGGTAATAACATTAAGATTCAAGTTACGAACTATAGCCAGTAGTTGATTTTTTATCATTAAAATACCTATCAGTACACAAATCTATATTGATATCACCTATCATGACTACGTTGCTATAAATAGGCAACAAATTTCCAATAATTTCAAAAACATTCTGATATATACCCGACTTTGGGTGGACGATATACAACACACAACAGTAACGTCCAATTTAATGCTAACGATATCTCAACTACAATATATTCCGGCTTTCTACAATATACTGCTTCTGAAAAAAGCAATCTTTTTATAAGTAAAACATTTTTTAATGTACAAAGCTATCCCACCCCCTTCCTTCCCTTCTCTATCGTGTCTTAAAATATTATAATCATCAATAACATAAGGAGCTGATGGCAGAACAGGTTTTAAAAAATGTCTCCGTGATGGCAATAATATCAAATAAAGAATCACCAAACTTAGCAATAAAATTATCCCTATGAGCATGTAAGTTCTCTACGTTCACATGACATATCTTCAAATAATTTTTATTCTCTTTAAAAGTTTCTCTTAAATCAAAAAAAACTTTTTTCATTATCATTTGGTTCATCATTTAAATACAATTATTGATGAAGAACTACCAATGTTTGCCTTACATCTCAAATAATTATCAAATTCAATATTAACATCTACTAAACTATTTATCAGCTTACCCATATACAACTGGTTAACATAGCCAACTGTTCCCTTATGTTCCACAGTTGAAACAGAAACTCTCATTCCTAGAACCAAGGAAATTTTTCCTTCAGAAATGCATATTAGCACCTTGTATAGCACAGAAAAACACATATAACTAAAACTCTCAAAACCCTTTGAAACAATGAAAACAAATACTGTTACAAAACACAAATCAGTTAAACCGATGAAATCAAAGTACAACAACATCAATGCCTGTACACAATGTAAACATCATGACAGCTTTTTCCAGGTCCCTCCAAGCTGTTGATGATCACAAAACGATCCCCTTGGTTTTTCCTCATGTGGATTCTCCCATTTCTAACCCACAGAAAAGAATACTGCTTTTCGTTTTTCTTTTCACAATACGAGCTGCATTGACCAACTTTCTTCTTTCCTGCGTGAGACTGTCGTTGAAATATATAACGTTTGCATCTCCCTCCATAAAGCCAAGGTCACGGGAAATTCAAATTTCTTTTTTGGCGTCTTTTCTCCACTATAGCTTCTTTATCGAGCTTTCGTACAAAACGAACAACTATGTTTCCCAACCTTGTACTAGTTGTCTTATATCTAAAGACATTATCCACCATAGTTTGATTAAAAATCAAATCCAATTACTTCCGATATTTTTATCTAGTACCTGAAGTAAGTTTTCATTTTCTTTAAATCTTAAGAGAGAGAGAGAGAGAGAGAGAGAGAGAGAGAGAGAGAGAGAGGAGAGAGAGAGAGAGAGAGAGAGAGAGAGAGAGAGAGAGAGACAGAATTATTATCAAATCTTGCTTCTAATATACCATTAATAAACCGATTAATGAGAGACAGATGGTTGGACAGCGCTTTTAATTCTTTACTGGAAATCAGTAATTTCTTTGCCATAATTTACTTGCCAACATGTCAATACAAACTAGAAATTTTACTTGTAAAAGTATTTTTACGGAGATGATAAAATTTTACAGTGCAATTCGAAGAAACTATTTAGAGACGCGAAACCTCCCCGCATGAATTAATTCGTACCTCCATCTACATAAACGATGGTCTCCTTATCCAACTTATGACTAACTAGGTAAATTCCTAGTGGTATATTATATTTAAGGGAAATACCACACATTTAAAGGGTGGTGACTTTGTATCACCAGATGACGGATAGCAGCGCGTGTCAATTCATCACTCCTCTAAAGGACACCTCATTAGCAGCTGTTTAAAACATAATAAAACCTTCAGCTCGTTTGATATATTTCATATAATGTTTGTCTACTCCCATTCAAAAGTGTCTACTAAAACATTTACTCATCACTGTGTTTTATGTGAATCTGTTCTGTTTCAATTTTCATTCTCAGTTCACTTTTTTATTTGAACCAGAAGTTGCTTTTGTCTTCAAACGAAATTTTGTTCATAGAAACAGATACACCATGAAAATATGTGTTTAATTCCATTTTAACACTTCTCAGATACATGATAGTATCTGAAAGATATTAAAATCTTTGGGTCTATGTTAGATTTGTTTAGATATAAGAACTAAAGATTTAAATGTGAAACATTTGTTTAAAGAACTTGCAAAATGACAATCCAACTTTCATCTTGTAGTAGACCTATGAACATATGCTGTTTGTGCCCCTAGATTTAGTTCCAACTGGAGTGTATGTTCCTCTACTAGACAGAAGCTAACAGCTCCTAAGGATGTGGACAATATTATATACTAAATTTATTTCAGTGTTCTCTAACATGTTTAATCGTGGAAAGATGGAGTTGTGGAAAATAGTTTTGTGTTAACTACTAAGGTGTAATGTCTATCTCAGCTTCTGAACTTGATAAAATGTGCTAGTCATATTATTATTAACATGCGCGCAGATTGTAATTGTAATAAAGATGACAAACTTTGTATATTTCTTGAGTCCGTTATAAAGAACGAAGTGTTAAGGATTTGAGACATTTCCTATCGTTATATGTTTTAAAAATACAGACTAAAGTCTCAAGGATTTAAATCTACCCACTGTTTAGGCATAGTAAGCATCAATACATGCACAAAACCCACCAGAAAAAGCGGAGCAAAAACATATATTATTAGGTAGTGATTATATCATTTATCAATAATGTAAATTATTACATTTGATACCGTTGCATTAACTAAAGTATATAACATAACTCTGTAGTGATTTGTCACTTCTCTAATACGTAATATGTTACTGTTGTAGAACTTATATTTTAGTATAAATTAATTGATAGTTTTTGGGGCTCATGAGTAAATAGGCTATACTATGTTAATTCATTTTCAGTAAAAAAGATACATCCTCGGATCAGGCAGCATTTATATGACCTATGAATTGATTTAATGATTGTTTGGAAGGTTTTAATAGCCAAGCAAACATTTAAATGTAAAAAAACCTAATAAGTGTATGTGATGACTAATTAGCTTAAGATAAAAACGCAAGTAGTTTGCATGTCATCTATTATAATTACACACAAACTCAAATCATGTCTTGAAAGTCTACTTCTATAAGTTCAACCGTCAATAAATGTTTAAAATAGATTCATGATATAAAACAAAAATGCAGAATACTTTATATTTACGTGAATCTTTATTAATTACAAGAAACGCGATTTAAAAAAAGTGTACAGATAATGGTGTAGGGTAATTCTCCCTCTGCCATTACACTAATGTTGTCGGTTCGATGTCTCCATTGACATCAGTTTAACAAACTCAGCGATCTTGCGCCTTTTTCTGTGGCGTCTTCAGGCTACGATTGTCATTATTTGGCGAATTTTATGGAACATTTATTGAATTTCACAGTACTTGTGAGTTCAAAGTGTTATTCGGATCAATAATGTATTACGCTTAGTTACATATTTGTTACAGTCAAAAACAGCAAACGCCATTGTAAAAACTCCTTGCTTTTTGAATTTAAATTAGTCTTATAATACTAGCTTTCTTATGCTTAAGTTTTATTTTAGTGAGCTTTCGGTTTTAATAAAACATTATAAGAAACACAAACCTGAAAACAAAGTGGTTATACTAATAATAATAATCAGATGTACGTTTAATTAAAAAAACGCACGTCAGAAAATATACAAGGTAGCATAATAAAAAAGAAAAAATGTACGTCTATTGAATAAATGAAAATAAAATTAATTTCAATGAGAAAATATAAATAGTAGTTAATTTTAGAAAACCCTATGTTCACTACTTTCTAAATTATATATTTTCTCGTTTTATAACCACCAAAGAATATTTTATTTATCATTTCATTTATTCATTATGTATGAAATAAAGCATCTAGTTTGAAGTGCATGCGTTTTTATGGCTGATTTAAACACTATATGATATTTTAAACATGTTCTCTCTTATTTAACTGTCATTTTTAACGTGACTTATGTAACTTGTCGAAATCAGTTTGATTAATGAACATATTTTTCTTCCTCATTTTTTAAATTTTATATTTACAATTACATTTTTTAATTTATTTTTGCAATTTTAATAAAAAATTACATTTTCACTTTTATTAAAAACTGTAGTAATATCTGTTTTAGAACCAGACATCCTTTTCGGCTTCTTTACATTAGATTTTTTTATGAATCCTACAATGTTGTAAGTAATCATTTTTACATTCAGAAATAATGTATCTATTGTAGGAATTGAAAAGAATTATCAAATTTACGAATATTTAGACAATTACACTTAAAAACTACTTTGGAAAAAACTATTGTTCTAATGCCAAAACTTATTTTACCTATTTAATATCAAACTAGGTTATCGTTATGTTTTATATTATTATAGTACGAGATATATTTCAACCCTAGACTGTGGAAGGTAAACTGTTTATTAAATACGTGTTTCTAGTTAGAAACGTCTCATAATTTAACACGTGCGGAGGATGCACCTCACGACTACCACAACTATCCTATAGTAATTACATTACCAGTGTCCCAATGAAGGTGTTAATGCGTTATACTTAAGATATATTTTGTTTTAATTTAGCATCAGCATAAAATATTACTACTTGCGATAGTATTAATATAAAAAGTATTAATTCAGATGTATTTACTTCATTAATAATTCATGAATGACCAAATGACTAGGCCTGTAATAACACATCTCTTAGGATAAATTTCTTATATAAATTAAAACTAATAAATAGCAAACATTAAATTAAATTATGTCCTAACGGTATATATCTAGTGTAATTAAATGTAACACATTAGAGTTTTTAACTGAACATTTGTACCTAAAACATTTTACGCTGTAAAGTAGTGCAATGGCAAAATAATTAGCTCTGATAAAGCATGTTAAAGCTGATAACACACATAGTGAAGTTAGAGCGAGAGGTGAAAATTTAATTAACCTGCCTTGACGTTCCACTGGCAGTTACCCACGTTAAAGTCACATTTTCCTCTTACACAGTGTGACGGCTTTCTTCTACTTAAAACTATTACTGAAGCTACTCCATTCAAGTGTTGTGGAGTGAAATAAACTAGCTTTATGCTTTTCTATATTACTATTAATTATTGTAAACGTTTTACTAATAACAGATGGTCTCACTAAATTGTTGCTTACGTTTCAATAAATATATTCTAGTGTTATGATTTAGTCTAATAAATTCTTTTACATTCTTTTAATTCGTAGACTCTGTTATACAAATAAAATATATGTCACAACTTAGCACACGTATAAGTAAAGTATAATTACATGCAGAATTAATCTTGAAATGTTTGTCGAGTATTTGAAGAAACTGTAGTATTTTAAGGCATTTTAATATAAACTTCTGCTTCTTGTATAAAATATCACAGTCGAATTTGATATTTACAATAAACAGATTAACACAGTAATAATCGCATTAATTGTATTTTTTATTATCATTGTTTATTCATTAAAAATCTTAAAGAACGTCATTTAGTTCAACAAAACAACAGAACATTTTGAACAGATCAGTTTTCTTATATTTATTTGCCCTCAAGGTGTAAGACCTCCGAAATTAGATCTAAGTTTAAGATAACGCAGATTCAATTTCCGTCAGTGACAGTAGCTCTTGTTATGCTTGTTGTAGCTCCTTTTAGTGTACCTACTTCCATCCTTATTTTAGGTATTAGACGATATGCTCGTAAAAAACGAGAAAGAAAAATCCTAATGTCATTTGTACTGCAATTAAGTGAACCATATCATTTCAGATAGTAACGATACATACACCATGATGTAAAAAATAATCATTTCATAATATTTTTTCATTTGATAATAGTTATAGAAATTTTAAGTTACATATTTTCTTATAAAAAAGTAAAGTTTTATTTAAATATTGTTGTTAAAATACCTTAAATTATTTTCCGCTATAATATATCCGTAATAAATAACATATTTCCATGAAAAACTTTGGAAATTGCAGTAATTCAAACACTTTAATATATAATTGCAATAAAATCTCACTCTGTAGAATAAAATTTAAATAATAATATTACACTTTAAAATTTAATGTAACGCCGTTTCTTAATATGGACATACACAATAAAAAGTTTTAATTTCTTCCAGCTAGCAGTATTTAATAACATATCAATAAACAAATTAAAATATGATAATAATTCTAATGTCACCAAAACATAAGAAATGGTTATACGATTTATAATAACATAGTCATTTAATACTTTTCATTTTAAATTTGTAATTAAATTATCTATACAGTTTATTTCTCCTTAACATTGAATATCATCAGCTGATTGTCTGAACAGCCAATAGTTGAACATGATTTTTGTCGATATTTTTCCAGATACCTCATTTGATGAAGCTTAATTTCAAGTTACAACCAGATGTCTTATAAGTAACGAGTTCTGTTTAACAATAACTTGTTCTATAACAGACCAACTCGAGCTCAGAGTTTTCCTGGATGTTTTTTATGTTACTTCTATCACGTAATTATAAAATTATTGAGTTTAAGGAAGAAAAATGGTGAAAACATTATACCTCTGATCGATCTGATCTGATACATGTGCTTACAGTGGTAGACTATGCATTCCTCCTATAAGTATACCGTCCTTGGGCTTATGCTTGTCACGGTGCATTGTTGCATTTGTAATACAGAATATTCTGATTTTAACGACATTGACGGTAAATGGCTATATTGTAATAACACTTAATAAATAAGAGTAGATCATATTGTTACAGATGGAACACTTCTCAGTAAAAAGAAATTGTTATAGGGAAGGGTTAGGATTATAGTGTTTGAATAAATGGTTCTCATATAACTGGTTTCTACAGTTTTGTATATTTTATTTATTTATTACCAAACGTTTGCTAATAACGCAAAATGATTTAACAATCAATAAATCAGCATGTCCTCACACCGAGCAGAGTTAAACGCGTTCTTTACGTCAAGGGTGGCCAACAGCACAATCGGCCGAGCCTGGTGACAAGCTATAACTGTAACTACTACTACTAAAAGTCGTAAAAGAGATGACAGATTCACTGGGCATAATAGTCACAAATCAATAGCAAGTGGTTTACGTAATTAATAGTTTACATGGTAATTCAAAACCCACTCATACCGCCACTTCTTTTAAAATAGTAACTAAGATTAATGTGAGATGTACACATTCGGCAGGGATAGTACTTTAAGTAGATAACAGCACTAGTGTACAATTTATAGTTTTGATTTAAAATACAACAATAGGAATGATGATTTAATACCTCGGCATATTTCGAAATTAAACTTGCAAAATACAATTTTATAACCCGTTAGCATTAATTTATAAGAAAAAATTAATAATCTGCAGTTTCATTGAAGCAGCATCCAGGCATGGAATTTGTGAAGTGACAAAACTTCAAGTATGTACAATTTGGAAAGGAATTTTGAAACGAGGAATGAGAAACAATTGAAGTAAACCAAACTGGTGAAACAAATAAATTAAATGTGTTCAACTTGACGAAACAAATTATGGGAATTTACAATCTCTAACTAGACAATGCTGGAATTTACTAAAAAGGATTTTAAAAAACTGACGTTTATATAGAATTTTTCATATAAATCATTAACATTCTATGTTGACTGAATTTAGATAGTGTTGTGCCTATGATGTCGATAACTAATGCTGGAAAAATAATGCGTTATGAAACCCCAAAGCGCGGTTTTTGGAACTTGTAAACCACTTTTTTCCCGCTTAGACATATATCAAGAGTTTACATAAATCTTCTGACTTTAATTAAATAACGGTGAATCTGCTACACACACTGGTTGCTATATGTGTGTACTGGTTGTCCCTAAATTACAGGACCAAACTTCACCAAATTGTTCAGGAGGTCAAACTGAACGAAAAATGTTATATTATAATATATAGTCCTATCTTGCTTCGTTTACCTTAGATCGGCCATTTTGTTTTTTTACATACAATTAATTTTATTTTTAATACGGGTTTACCGATTTTATTGAAACTTGGCACAAATATTATAAACATGAACATAAGTTGTAAAAATATATTGTTTTTAAATCTTATGTGTATTTTCAAAATGGCGGCCATTAAAAAAACGGTTGGTTTTCAAGTTATTTAGGTTTTAATATTTTTAATGGCCACCATTTTGATTTATTGCGCTGATTTATTGATTGTTAAATCATTTTGCGTTATTAGCAAACGTTTAGTAATAAATAAATAAAATATAGAAAACTGTATAAAACAGTTATATGAGACCAATGGCGGCCATTAAAAAAACTGTTGGTTTTCAAGTTATTTATGTTTTAATATTTGAAATGGCCGCCATTTTAAAAATACACATAAGATTTTAAAACAATATCTTTTTACAACTTATGTTCATGTTTATAATATGTTAATAATCTAAGGTAAACTAAGCTAAATAGGACTATACATTATATGACATTTTTCGTTCAGTTTGACCTCCTGAGCAATTTGGTGAAGTTTAGTCCTGTAATTTTTGGACACCCAGTATATATATAATATATGCTACTGATATAATTACAGCAGTTCATGCACATAATACACAAAATTATAGTAAGTCACTAATGATAGAAGTATCAGTTTTACGTTGGCATGAGAACAGTAACTACTCTTGAAAGCAGTAAGTACCAAAAACGTTCACTTACTCTCGAACAAATTGTTGTATTATATTCGCGTGCACTTTTGTACTGAGCGCCGTATGTTTTGTATTAGTGTGAGATGTGGAGTGTTTCTCAGTGACAAACTAATCATTTTAATCAATGTAAAGCAAAATTTACATCACACTTATTCTGATACTCGAAATCAAAGGTTGGACGCCTGTAATTATTAGGGCAAACTAAAAAAAATATCGCCAAGAATAATTTTATATTACATTAAATTCTTTCAATTACGTCTTAATTATCAGTGTGTACCCCCTAAAATAACACAACCCTTCTATATAGTAAAAATCTGCAGATAATCATTTAAAAAATTTTTTTGACAATTATTTGATGCTATAGAAGAGTATGTTGATTCGTCAGATATCAGATATTTACGAAAAGTTCCAGAGTAAAAGTTGGTTGCTGTGATATTCTATACCTGTTTGGGTCTAGTATTTAAATCATAAATCATTATAATGTGACAAAATCAATATCGTATTTTGTATCTATTTAACGCACACAATGGGAGAACTCTTAGTTTCGTGATTACGTAATTTAATGGACGATTACCTTGGATGTATTATATGGAACAACTATGTGCAAAGGTTTTCATGTTTTCAAGGTGTTCACCTATTTCTCATGTTTTACTGTATTTTTATACATGATATAAACAACCAACAAAATACAACTGAGCATATATGTTGCAGTATGAGGGTTTCGTTTTTAAAAAACATATCTTCCTTGTCCATGTAATCTGAATAAAGCTTCCCTCCTATGAAGTCTCAAGGAGATTTCAATTCTGACTTAAATTAATCATTCAGTTGAATCTACGCTGAGTTCCAAAAAAATTAATAAGTCACTTATTTCTGTACAACTATATACATAGACAGGAACAGACGTTATTTAGCTTAGATTAATCCGTATGACAAGTCTATTCTACTGCGAGGGAAAAATGTTGGAGTGGTTAAAGCTTCAGCGGTTTCTATTGTATCCATCGATTCTGATTATATTATTAACGAAATATTTTTAACAAATTTATTATTATTACACCACTTATACAATAAAAGCAGAAACTTAACAGCCTCCATTCTACACGGTTGAGAAGGAGATATTATATAAATCGGTGGTGAGCAAGCTTCGGCCGGATTAAAGTAACCTAAGAAAGCCATAGTTTGTCAGAACTTGGTACCTAGCGTTCATACAACTGACCAATAATATCATTGTAGAAGAAGTGTTTATAAAGCACTTTAATTTAATATAAGTATCACAAGATACAAGGAGACCATACATACAAACTGAGATGTAACTACAAGCTTGGATGTCACAGAGGGTATGAATATTCATGCTTAGTGAAATATACACCTTTATTGACATCACTCCTGACTCGCTGCTGTATAGTGTTACATTCTGTTGGGAATAACCTTAGACACACACAATTACGCAGAATGTCTTATTGTCTACACCCAGTTTATGTACAGGGTGTCTTATAACACTGTAATATTGTTTTAAAATGTTATTCGTGGACCATACACAAATCAATATATAATTTTCTAAATCTAAATAACTACCTGAACTACAATAACAATGTACTTTTACTCCTTCATTTTAATTTAAAAATAACTTGTTATAGTAAAGGGAAATTTTGCATATAGCTTTATACCTTAAAGAAATAATTACAGTAATAATAATAGTTTTATTAGCTTTATTTTTATATGCTGGTTTTCCAACGTATGTATGCGTAAATATCGTATAAATAACTTACAATTAAACAGTAAAAGTTATTTTATTTTAGATATAAAATTTAACTAAATCGAGCGATATCAGGTTTAAGAAAATCGGCTGATAAATAATTGACTTAATTTAATTATAAAACGTAATAATAAATAATAAATGACTACACAATATTATACCCCTCTATGTTAAAAACTGCAACAAAGAATTAAACCACTGAAATGTAAATAACTATGACATTTTGTTAAGCAATTTTAGCAGCGTCTGAATTACTCATTTTTGTAAATTTTAAACTATTCTTTAACGTAGGTATCTAAAACCATTACCAGTCAAAAAAGACTATACAATTTAAATTCAAGCCATTTTTTCAGCCAATTTGATGAATTTTCTTCAAAAAAACGTTTTTGCGAGCCTTACAAAATTCTGAGAAAATTGGTGTACTTGAATTTATAAAAACTTGCCTTGGATGACAACAAATAAATTTTTAAAGAACTGGCCAAATTGGTTCAGCTGTTCTCTTGATTAGAATTTAGCAATATATTTTGTGATTAGTTTATATTCACAACCTTTAAAAATCAACAGGACAATTTCATGAAAATTCTAATAAAACTGTTATGCAAATAGTTATTTGTAAATATATAAATACTTCAGTACACCCTTAGTTTGTTAAACTTAAAGGTTTTAGAAGGCATCGAAAAAAGTGCTATACAAGCCAGATTAATCTTAGAAAGGATTCAGAATATTCAGAGTATTTCTTACAGGAGTGTTTGCTCATTGATTGATAGTTAATATCTGTTCCAGAATAATAGAAATTAACTTTTATCAATGTTTTATAATAGTGTCTCCAAAACCGTTATTCCAAGAAAAGTATAATCTGTACTATTTATTCTTTTTGATGTGTGTATAATAATACGATTTTATCAATAAACTTATTAAAACAAAATTAAATAGGTTACTCCTCAAAGATTATGTATTGGAAACTAACAACTATTATTGATTAACTGATTATAAAGCAATGAATAAAATTATATAAAAGAAAAATCATTACATTACTTCACAATTATATGTTAGTTAAATAGTTGATGTCTCACGTTTCAATTGAAAACATGCAGTATTTGATTATATTTAGTAGTTTTTGAGAAATTTTTAAAGACACACTGGTAATTTTACATTGGGAAGATAACAACAGGGTCTCTTAAATGACAATAAATTCGATTGTCAGAATAGTTTAGAAAAAGATCTTTATCACATACTTTAAATTGTAGTTCTAAGCCAATTTTAGAATAATATTAACGATACATACAATATAGTAATATACTACTGCTTACAAACACATATTTATGTAGACAATAAGTTCTCTTTCTTGTAACATATGTGCATAATTACATGCAAATTTATATAAAATATTCAAATAGATAATATGATGTTTAAATTATGAATACGGGTTGTGAATGAAGTTATAAAATTTTGATTTATATGATAATATGAGAAGTGGGTCTTCCATAAGCATGTAACTGTTTTCATCCAGTTTTACATTCAGACCCTACATCGCTGCGAGATGATAACCGTCACCTTACATTTGTCTCAGTTGGGTAAGTTAAGTATAATTCTCTTTCCTTACATATTTTTCGTATATAATCACTAAAATTTTCAGGTCTAAAGTTTTTAATTAATAATACTAGTTATTATAATATTGTAAAGCGAAATAATCCGAATTTGTTATTTAATTTAATAAATACACAAAAAATTAATAAACTACGGCTTTTATAGTCAGAGAACCTTTCATAATCTCAGGATATTGTATGAAATTTTTTTTAAACCTACATAATAGAATGCATAATACTGACTGAATATGTAACTCGAGAAGTTGTTTTGATTCCTCGGATTTTATTTAAACCTGTAGACTTACATTTAAAATTTAAGTATATGCAATTTTCTGAGAAATTGTAATTTTCAATGGTAATTAATAACTCACAAACTCACAAGGTCAATCATTCAAATTTGTTTGATCAGATTTAAGAATTTAGTGTTGCCATGGACAACTATATGTTGCTCTTTGATGTGTAACTTAGAAGAATAACTTATTTGTGTTGTACAACGACAGAACTCTTGCATATATTCTGCAGGTATTATTAGTAATAATAGTTTAACTTTAGATATGTGATCACAAATTTGTTTAATTTCATATTATTATTTGATTGGTAAAGCGATTGGTTATTATTAGCAAGACTAATATCTTGTAGTATGCTGAAGTTTAATGGAAAGACTGATCGATATCAGAATCTTGGAGATAAAAATAAATGATTGAAAGTATATTAAAACAAATCAGTATAATTTAAATAGAGAATAATGTAAGTACTAATTAGTATTGTAAGTAGAATGAAGACGTACTCTGGGAGGGTCCATCTCTGGCTGATTTATATACTTGACTCATTCCTGAAATGTTATAATAATTTGTAATAGGTCGTTATAATATATAAGTATAGAACACTGTACAGCTAACAACCTTTTAATGATGTGAGAAGACTAGGAGTATGTGGACAGGAACTGATGATGTATAATATTCACGTGAGATTCAAAGTAACCACTATCACGGTAGGCAAGCATATTCACCCTGCGGTGGTTAGGCTTCAATCTTGAGGGTCTACCGCCAATGAAACAGTGACGTATACTCCTTGGTGGCACCTACCAACAGATCTACCCGGTTAGATACACTGTAATAACAGAAATTTAGTATTATGGCCAGCTTTAAACACACACACACACACACACACACACACACACACACACACACACACACACACACACACACACACACACACACACACAAACAAACACACACATTTAATTGGATGAGTGAATACAATAGTCCAGAAGGCTTTTCTCTTTTTGCAAAAGTGCGAACTTTGGTTTTTCTTGTGATCAATAAAAATTTTTTTCCTTGAACCGCACTCGTTTTTGTGGAAATCGAAAATTATTATTAGTATTAAAAGGTTAAAAATTGCATCTGTGTTATTTTTCTCATCACGTAGTTATGCAGAAATATTTCAATACACTTTTTACAGCAGGTTTAATTCAACTAAATCGATACTTAATTTATTACCATGGATTATGTTTTACCAAATATAAGTGGGTTTACAAATATTTTCCCGACGATGAAGTTAATTATCGCATATTTTATGTAATAGATACATGAGGCTAAAATACAAATGAGGTTTTTTAATTGCTATGTCAAATAATGGTAATAAGGAACCATCTCATTGTCTTTTGTGTTCCTTAAAATACATAAGCTGCCGTAGCAAATACTAAAAATAGTTACGTTTTAAAATTTGTAGGAATACATGTTTTTTTAGTGAATATTGAATAATAATTGCAATATAATTGGTTACAATTTAAAAAAAATATTTCAATACCTTAGCAAGATGGTATAAAATACTATGTTGCAGTATAACCAACATCTTGTCGAGATATACTGTTGAAAGTCAACACCCTGGTGCGGTGTGCTTCAGAAACGTCGTTATAGCTAAATGATATCGAGGTAAATTTCTCGCTGTCGCTTTCTTATTAAAATTTTAATATCTCTTAACGACAGATTTGATGGTATCGCATCCTATAAACATAATTTACTTCCTATTTACTTCCTATATTAAAGCTTATGGAGAAAGTTCAGCACATATTTAATGAACTTTTCGTAAAATATAACTCTATCGTTCGTTTTTTAGATAATGCAACTTTATATTAGATTTCTTTACTGATACAAAGGCCATAAAGTTTTTTTTTCTTGAAGTTACAAGGTTTACCTAATTCCCTTCCGTAATAGGCTATGCGTAAATAAAATGGTAAACATAATTTGATTTAGATAACATATAAACGGAGTGTTTGAAGTATTTTTATTTTTAAAAAACAATAGTTAATTTATTTAATGTACATAAAATATATGAATCCCTTTGTACTCACTTTAGTTACAAACTTGCATATTCTAGTTGCAATTAAGGTTAAAGATAAGACCAATGTAAATATATTCGCTTACACCAGTTAGTTACGTGTAAAACTTAGAGTTTTACAATATTATGAGGCTTCAACTTATATTTAAAGTAAAAGAGTAATGTAGTTCTTAAGATAACGTTCGAACAGACAAACATATGGTAAAAAAGATATAAATGATTTGATCTTTAAATTATTTGATATTTTTGTATTTTTATTTATTGAAATAATTAAATTGCTTTTCACTAATTATTTAAAGAAAATAAAGGATCGGTCACAACCTATGTTAGCTGTCTCGTAAATTACTACCATGCAAAAATGTAACACTGTTTTAAATTACTACGAAAAACTAAGTAGTGTTTTCTTTATGGCAATGTCATTCATGTGTGGAATATATAAACACATATACGTAAAGCCCTCATTTACTTACTTTTTGTGGTGAGCCTCATCACCGTGTTCGCTGAGGTGGAACCATACACAAAGGCCGAGCTGACTACATTTGTTATTTTACAACAGTAGTATTTCCATACTGCACTTATTACTTTTACTGCCAGAAGGGGTTTTTTATGCTTTTGTAGTTATTTTCTATCACTTTTTAACTAAACCGATTTCTTATTAATCAGAAAGTGAATCAAAGTAAAATTATCTTTTTGTGTCATATCAGTTTATTATTATATATTCACTGCCATTTAGAGTCTTTCGTCTATATCTATATGTTGGATTAGTAGAATCAAATCTCTATACTCTCTTACCCATATAGACCCAGGATCTAGTGAACTTTGTATGCAGCCGGTAACTTTGTAGTGTTTTGTCCTGGCCCAATATTGGATGTATGGCACATATGGGTACTAGCATGTATAACTTATATAAATCCAAGACTTAGGGACTTTTGACCGCCATTTAGTTGTATTTTATATAATATATATTTCCGCAACCCTGTTACTCGTTACTAGTTAATATACGTAACATCCAATGTTCTTGGAACAAAATTTTATCTCGTGAACTTTGTAGAAGCCGTTCCTGCTACCAATTAACATCTCAAGCGCCTTGTCCGTAAGTACAATTTATATTTTCATATTATTAATCAGCATTTTCATGCTAGACGTCTAATTTTGAATGTAATATAAAGTTGTAAATATTAATGTAATTTACCCTGGTTTATATTGTATTTGACAGATTATTACTGATTACAGGGTGATGATATCTTTCTGATGAGACCACGTTGTCAAGAATCCTAAGTTGTCTAGATAAAATGGCTAATACCGTCGTGATTTTGTTTTAGGCAAGTTAATCTTCGAATCTCTGATTTTAACTTCGAGTCTCAGAGTTTTATTAACAAAGAGTATAGCTTTTAGACGAATAATCTTAATTTTTTCCGACTACAGCTGCTATGTCGAGCTAAGATGGTAACGCCCGCGTTTGTGAGTCAACATCAAAAGGGAAGAGAGTCAATTTTAAAGTTTTATAATAATTACGTTCGTATGAAAATTTTACAATAAAACATTTAATCAATTAGGCAGGCCCCTCGCCTATGATATCAATTAGTTTTTTATTTGGCAGCATGGTTAATTTATTTTAATCATCTAGAAGATGTTCTTTTAATTTTATTTACCACAATCAAACATATAAGTAAATAATGAAAATCGAGTATTAATTATTACGACCTCAGCAGTATCTAACCCCATATGTTTCGTCCATTCGGCACAACTTTACAAGTCCAGAAACTTCCTGAATTTTCCAGCTTCCCCAAGTTTGGAACTATTGCACAAATCACGTTATCATCATTATTCATTATTAAAATAGAAATTCTGAATGAGCATGAGCAGTAGTCAAGAGTTGTTTAGTTAAGCATAGTGACTAATCAAGGTGGAATCCAGGAAATTTTCCCCTCTCTAAAGATTACAAAAGACGTCCATTCGTCGTTTGTATATCGGTAAACATGCTTTAACAAGAACATTTAACCGATACGGACATGTAGGCGCCTATGAAGTCATGGAGGTGGATTTCCCCTTGCGTAATTTAGATACAATTTGTGAGAAGTCACAGCCCAAGATCACCTTTTTATGTCAACCTTTGTTGCCAAAACAGTGAAGTTGAAAAAAAAATTATTGCTTTTTTCAACAAAAAGAACAAAGTTTATTTATGAGCGATTACAGATGAATTCAAATGGTACTATATTGTATACATTTTCTATTATTTTATGTCACAAACACGTTAAATTTTACATATTAATGTTGTGTTGTGTGTGAGTTCGTTAGATATCCGTACTAAGTAACACTCGTAGCCTGAATGAAAACTGATGCTGTGTTTTTAAAGTGAAATTACATTGTTGTATCAGTAAATCTTGTTTGATGTAAATTAAAACGTAACAAATATTCTTTTAAATCATATTTAACCTATTTATATGAAACCTAGCCTGCACCTAATGAATTTTATTATGCATTTAGCTAATGATAAAAATATTTATCAAATAGTTTAGACACGATAACAATAACTCCAATAAGGTAAAACTATTTAAGTTACTTCGTAAAATTTAAATATGAAAAGCTCATTTTAACTTATATTATTAGAAATATTAAACTTTATTTGACGCTTAACATTTTACATGGAGAAATATTTAAAAAAATATGTTTATTCATTATTTGTAAAACTTAAATAACACGTATTGATTTAGAGTAACAGAGTTTCTCATTAATGACGTTACAATGTTTGTTTCATCTTTGTTTGTTTTGTTTTAAGTTACGTGAATGTTTTTTTGTTGATTTTGGTGACAGAGAAGAATTTTTCTCTAAACAGAGTCCTAACATTTCCTATATAATAAAGACAATATTCATTAAATTTTTGCACAAACTTTAGCTTAGGGGAGTCTAAATTGAAAACAACTTTATTTTCAATTTTGGGTTTTTTATTGAATATTACAGTTTGAAATTTCCTCTTTCCAATTATATATAACACTTTTTAATAAATAAATCATAAAGCCATGAAAAAAATCAATAAAATAGTGCCTGCAACTCAGTTTTAGTAAAAAAGCTCCTTGGTCATGTAACTGTATCAATCTGAATCCCTACCTTATGGACCTGATGTAGTAATTAGAAAACTAGAGTGCATAGGTCATGTACAGAAGCATATGGGGACTCGCCTACGCACTCTAAAAGATAAATGTAAAAAAGAAAAATTGTCAGATGGGAAACCTTTGTCTGGAAAAACCGACTAGCAACTGCTGTGGTTCAAAAGCTTCAGACGTTTTATGGATTATCAATTAGGAGGAACACCCATAGTGTAGTTGAGATGAAGAAAGCTGTTTGGGCAACATATTTTCATGTCCAATCTACAAATGAAACGCCAACACATCAATTGTGTCCGATTGATGAATTGACGTGGTGTAAATATAAAAAAGCAGAACTCGAAAATAAATCCTATGACCATGGCAAACATTTCCATCTCCCTGAAGCCATTATGTTGAAATTAAAACCAATTTTCAAGAGCCTGTCTGATCCAGAGTTATTAGCACAGTGCCTAAAAGGGAAGTCCCAGAAACCAAATGAGTCACTAAACAACCTCATATGGTCTCCTATTCCTAGAAGTACTTTTGTACGATTGCACACCTTGACATTTGGCGCACATGATGCTGTGCTATCATTTAATGAAGGGTTTTCCAGCAAGTGTAAAATATTAGAGGGGTTAGGGCTGAAAGTAGGATCTAACATGCTTGCCGCTATAAAGAAGATGGACTTGGACCGACTCCGAAAAGCAGAAAAGGCCATGACTTACCTTGAAAAAAAATCCGACAAAGCAGGACATTAGGCAAAAGAAGACTGGAAGACATTTACCAGGAGTCAGAAGACCCAGACAACCCATCTTATGGTGCAGGATTACACTAAAGGTAATATAACTTATATTTTGGTGTTAATCTTTACATTTTTGTAGTTTTCCGCAAAATATCATTTTTGTACATTGGATGTGATATATCTCAAGAACGGTCATAGGTAGGATAGCCAAATTTTTACTGTAGCTTCAATACTATAAACACTAGTTCCTCCTAAATTTTCAAAATATTCCAATTATAAATAAAAATTTAGAAAATAGAAAAATAGAAAAAATAGTTTACAAAAATCATATTTTTTTTTAAAAATCACCAATTTTTTTATTTTTTTACTAATAATAACAATAATTTACGCGGAACTAACTAAAGAGCTGTTTTTTCAAACAAACAAAAATGTAGGTTTCTAGGTTACTTACTTACAGAGATATGTAACATAAAGTTAACATTATCGTTAAATGGGATTTAGACTCCCCATTGTTGTATAATTCCAAATAATATTTTTATATATTTAATATACCTGGTTTCATATGCTCTGGTTTGAAAAAGAGTGTTATTAAAATTGAAACTATTTACTTTCATAATTACATAAATCTTCATAACTGATTGAGAATTATGTTCTGTATCTAACTAATTGAAAATGT
The DNA here is from genome assembly GCF_021130785.1 of Homalodisca vitripennis. NCBI lineage: Eukaryota > Metazoa > Arthropoda > Insecta > Hemiptera > Cicadellidae > Homalodisca > Homalodisca vitripennis. Next base: position 103,063,991 of record NC_060213.1, read on the forward strand.
CAAGATATAATTCTCATCCAAACCTATAAACCAAGACTTCAACTCCAATAATATATGGTGAGTATTATTCAATATATTTAGATGGCTGAGCGTTACATCAGCTGACAATAGTATATTTCGGTACATTTGCCTGTCTGCACGATGTATCAATAATAAATTGAGGTATGGACTTGAAATTTTACTTGAAGCTTTCTTTAATATACAGGCAACATCGAATCTGATTATGAAGGATGTCCTTTTATAGGATCAGTGAAACATTGGTAATAAATTATTTTTCCCCTTGCTATTTTGAAAACTAATTGAGCCATACTTTACAGTTTAATTATGGTTGTTTTTATGCTGTACATAGGATATCTGTAAAAGGAATTATGATATATATGTATGATATATATATATATATATATATATATATATATATATATATATATATATATTCATCATGGAACCTCAGCAAAGCTTGTTACGCACCACAGTCTTACTTAAATAATACTGGTCTATGTTTATAGAGCCAGATTGTTGATTGTGACCAAACAATGTTCTACATAAACACGTGCCCTATTAGTGCCCGCAATACTATTTAACATGTTGGAATTAGCTGGGTACTTACAGATATGCCTTTGATCAGGTTTAATTATTTATTTTAATGTGTTTCTGTCTACATGAAAAGTTAGGACACATGTTATCACCGCGTGACATACATTTAAGTTTGAATTCTCAAGCTCAACAAAGTGTGAACTTCAATAGCCCGAAGCGTATTGGAAATAGTTTGATGAAAGGAACTGGTGTATTACGTAAATTCTAATTAGTCAGAGCGAGAAGCAAGGTAGAGAGTTGTAAATGCGGTATTTTAAGAGGTGGGGGCAGGGAGGTCAGACGGAAAGTGAATTGTTAATGAGAAGAATCAGAGGCAGATTATGTACTTAACAGAACTTCCCTCTTGTGTTCTTGCGATACTACACTGTTATACTGATTAATTCTTCTTTTCACGTCAGTTTTAGTGTTTTTATTATGACTTCAAGTAACTTTCAATTACGGAATGGTGAATGGTTCATTAGTTACTTCTTAATAAAGACATATCATTGAATTATCTCACAGAGTGGTTTAGGTGAAGTCACAAAGTTAAAAGTACTCTAAAAAACTATAAAAAGTTACTTCAAAGTTTAAATTCTTGTAGGTTATTACTTTCTTGTTTATTTCTTTTGTTAAACAAACTGTTGGTTACCCAAAAAAATAAGCTATTTTACTGATGTTTTTAAGGTAAGTGAATAGTGAGATTGCTATTCCATATTGTGTAGTACAACTTTTCATGTTATCAACTATCCGTGTTCAGGTTGCACCAGCAGTTCGAGGAAACTGCTTATATTCGGTAAGTGAAAGCTTTGGTTGGTTTCCGAATATAAAAAGAATGTCACAAAAATTACCAAGATCTGTACTTTCCTGACCTTAGTTTGTGGTGTATTAGTATTAGTCTACTTTTGATGTTGAAGCCTCAAAAGTTGCATTAATCAAGCGCAATGTTAGAAATAAAATTAATTGTTTTCAATGACATGCTTAAGTTTATCTTTTTTTAAATGGAAATTGTCAAAAGAGTGGAAACTCTACAATACCTGTATGCAATTCTAAAGCTTCCGAGTAGCCCCTTTCTTAAGTATTATAAATCATAATCCGGTTTAGTAAAGATGGATAATTAATCCATCATCTGCATGGTAGATCTCTTTGCAGCAGATGCTATGAACATCGACGTCTAACTTTAAATCTTATACCAATAGTGTAATCTTGTAAACACCTTAAATACTAGGTCGATTCTACGTTCAATCTAACATTGATATTAGAAAATCAATTTCACCATCGGAACGATCTTTCTCATCATACTTGATTTTAACATTACACTAGCAGGAAAATTATTAAAAATTGTTTGTTAAATTTCGTAAAAAGATTGTTTTCTTCGAAATAAATAATTATGATAATGTCCTATATGATATAGTAGATTATTAGAATTTCGTGTGGCCAGAATGTTACATTATACACAAGTGCATATAAAACATAATAAAAACGTGATATTCATTGTTATGAAAGTTGAAGCAGGTGTATTAAATACGGACAGCCGTGTGAAGAGAAAAATAAACAAAGCACAAATATTGGTGTTGTATGCAACAGCTGATACCAACCGACTTTCTGCTCTGTGGAATATTTTCATCACTTCAATCCATTAACTCCCAACCAACAATGTGAACATGGGCACTCACAATGATTGGACAAGGTTTCAATTTCGTTTACAGCCAGAGGCTCCATTTATTTTTAATGTTTATGCAATAAACGCTTTGATCTCATCAGTTGATCCCTGGTTCATAATTATTGTGAGTGTTTGGACATAAATAAAATATAAACAATTAGACTGAAGGGGCGGTAGTCGAGGGGTAGTTAATTATACGTTATAATAAATCAAAAATGTTCAATTGTTTTATAAATCTCTTCCCTCTTTTACACATATATTATAATATTGGATTGTTCTAGTTCATACGTGAGAGTTATGTACATAACTTTTCTTGTTTAAAAATGTTCTTTACTATTGTTGGATATTACAAAATTAAAAAGAAAATACTGGCAAGTAATCAAAAAATTCTTTTTAGATGAGTTTTAAATTTCCCATTGTCAAAGTTTAAGATTTGTTGGAGAAGTGGTATAATAAAGCGCTTAAAATTGGTAAACCATCCTAATTATGAAAAAAATCTTTTTTTTTATAAAGAATTAATAAAGGATATTATAAGATAAGCATAAATGTGATTGTAAATATAATGTAGAATATAATATGAAATGATAACATCGCACCAGGAACAATAAGTTGGGTTACTCATATAAGTTACCACATAGCTCAATTTTGAGGTTATACCCACACCAAACATTTTTCTTGAGATTGATATGGTTTTAGTTTGGGGTGATTTATGGGTAAAAGGTATTCTTAGGGAAAAACTGGCACGGGAATGCGCCACGAGGGATTATTGAGGGCACATCATTTAATGCATCTCACACTAAGATCTGTTACAAGATAGAGTACCAGTTTTAGTTAAATAAACAGTTCCGGGGATACTAAAATTATCTAATGAGATATAAAAGTACTGATTGATACAAAAGTTAATGGGTTAAATATCTCCATAACAACTGTTTCTTTCCCTCCTCATTCCGTAAATTTGGTAAATTTCCCTGTATCCATTAACGCCAAACCATAACTCATAAGGGTGCTCTATAAAGGTCTTCATCAAATATTTTAAACAAATCTTCAGTATTATTTGTGGAATTCTCTCGCTTATATTTATATCCCGTCCAATATTACTTAAATAATTTTATTAAAATGCATGTTATTGATGGGTACAACACAAGCTTATAACAAATAACCTACCTTACGAAGGTACTTAATGGTAGATAATTCCTTTCTAGCTATTAAGCTATACATGTTATGTTTCAGTAAATAATGCCACTCTTATTTTTTCAGGTACTTGAATACATTTCTTTGTAACCAGATATGTGAGTACTAAACCTTAAGAATTTAGGATCTCAGGGTATACAGTGTGCCTTTTGGGCAACCATTGTGATGTTGGAAGAAAATTTTCCCAATTTCAATTTTGCTGTTTGATTTAGAGTTTTCAGGGACACAATTGTAGCCTGTTAAATAAAGACTTGTTTTATTATACCTCATATTACATTACCTTAAATTATGTCCTCTTGGGAATTTCACAGATTTACTTTATTACTTATAAATATTAGAAAACTACACTTTATCGCATTTAAAAATATTTATTTATTTATTCAAACTTTACACTGGAGTGTTGCAAAAACACATGTTAGAGTAGCTTAATGATATAACAGAATTTTAATTTAAAATAAAACGAGACCATATCCAAACTGCAAACAGCAAAAATATAAAGGAGCCTCTTGATGTTAGAATTGAAGTACTTTACTTCTCAAGCTCCAGTCACAGTTTCTGAACACAGTTTCCGAGAACACTTTGAGATCGGTTTACTTGGGAATATCTGATGGAGGCAAAGTGAATGGCTGAGTGCGCTCAATGTTGTGGTGAATATCAACTATGGTGAAGGATGTCTTTAGAATGTAAGTTTGGGTATTATTGCAAAGTCGAATGCTTACTTTTACTTCCTTTATATGTATAATTTATCCAGGAAGTAAAGTACGAATGCGTTGGTAATAGGATATTGTATTTATGGAACAATAATTTGATTGCAAATTAAATACGTTTAAAATGTTGCAAATTATCGCAACTTTACGATCTGAAACAATAAAGCAGATCTAGGTTATTTATTTGTAAACTTTTACCTATTTTGTAGAATTAGAGGCCTTTTCAATGAGGCTGTAGACAAATATTATATTGTGAGTTTCTACACAGTACAAAATCTAAATTTATTCATGTTTCTTTCGATGCCATACAAATAACACAAAACTGCATGTCTTGCAAATATGTATCTTCACAATAATAACTGGTAGATTTTGAATTGAAGAATTAATAAAATAATACAAACCCTTACACCACTTTACGATATCCAATGTAGGGAATAAACCTTACATTTAATAAACAATTATTTTGACACTAATTTACTCTTTTAAAATTATAGTGGAATATATAAACTACATCAATTGCAGAGAATATTACAAAGTCTGTTTGATGAATTTACACCACCGTAATTTAATTAGTGGCTTAAATTGTTTATTTATTTCAAAGGAAAACGGATTTTGAAATTCCTAAAGAGCATACGGAACACAAGGTAACCTGTAAAAGCAGTAATAAAACAGTAACAGAACCACATTTAAAATATTTAAAATTTCCCGGAACCGTTTTGAAGAGGTTAAAAGAGAACATATGCAATTGAGTAAAATGTTTTAAATCATATCTGACTTATCATATTGTGGTGAGTTCCGGAAAATAACGATTCAGATGTAATTGGTCGTGGTCCCAGATGAGATCACGCCACAGACCCCTGACATGTAATCCACTTTGAACTTTTAGCAGCCGCCGCTTACATACAGTAGTATTCATCTGACCTCACTCCCCACTGCCCTGGGCCGGCAAACTGTGTTTAAAATCCATTTCACACAAAGTTTTCCCCACAACCAGAATTACAATTCAATGTGGTAAGTAATGTAGCGAGCTCTTATACTAGAAATTAAGGGCTGTTTAAAAAGCAGGGTTAATAATATAATTTGTTTGTAAAGCTCTATCTATTTATTTTATTCCACGAGGGTAAATTTAAATAAAAGCGTAGCTACTGTAGTGGCATTATAGCTAGGCAATTGCCAGATGAATGGTTTTTCTTATCTATTGACAGTAATTGAATTATATTAATACCGGCTTCTCCACATAAAAAAGGGAAGCAACCGAGTGAGCTGTACATTTTGCTGGTACAACACAAATATTTCCCTAGGCGGAGTTTCTAATACTAAGCCTATCATATGAATTATTAAGTAAAACTGTAATAAAAACTCAATGAATAGTTTAAATATTCGAGTTTGAATAGTATGGGACATAAATAAGTAAAAAACAAATACTATATTTCTTGAAGACATGATTTGCATAAACTATAAATTTACACAGCAGAATATCTTTGTTGGATGTAATAATGATAAACGTAATAGTTATACAGTTCACATAAAACATTTACATTATTACCATTATGAAATATCAGCACTTAAGTAGCAAGAAGCCAACCAAAACAGTAAATCATGAGTCTAAACGTGACGCAATAAACCAAAAGATTTTTGCGATGAGATGACGAATGTGTCGCATGGGACAGCCGCGTCTCTCTCTCTCACCCTCTCTCTCTCTCTCTTACTCTCTTTCTCTCTCTCCATTAGCAGCGGCGCGGAGAGTGTAACGTCTCTTCATTACCCACTTCATCTCTGCGGTGTTTCACTTTAAATAAGAACTAGACACTTTAAATATTGAAATATCTTACGTCATTTGTAACTCACGCGTATTTCTACTTTAAAACGGTTGTGATATAAATATACTTTGTTATGGTCCTTTATTTGTATCGTGAGTAAATTTTTAACTTTAAACTCTACTAAAGTATAAATATTTCCAAACAATTATTTAAAAAGAGGTCCAAAGGTCCAACCCCTTTTTTGCTATCGTCTTTTAGTCGACTTAAGCATTGTTATGTGAAAATATCTTATCATCACATTTGATATCAAATATATCAGTATTTAGTAACAAAACGATATATAGAATATAATGAGCTGACAACACATGACAAAATAATAAGTATACATACTAAGATGGATAGACTGGTGGACTGCCTTACGAGCTTTTGACACGTAAATCAATACATTTATTCATTATTAGAAGGGAAATTATGTACTCTATTGAAAGTATATGTGACCTTTCCGCCAAATATTGTCGTACAGATGAGCGGAAAACGACTCAATTTCAATAAGGCTCTACCGGTTAGTAGATAAGGAGAAAGGACGTTATTGTACAGTATCTACACAACTGATAAATAGTGTAACGGCCTCAGACAATAGTTTAACCTGCGCTATGTCAAACTCAGATGAAAAGTCCGAAACTAGTATTTTCAATATTAAAGTAAAAAATATTGTCACTGAAGGATTTTAAAATGTCTGTTCATATTGAAAAGACAGAAATAATTATTCATTAATAAAAAATTTATATAAGTAGAAAATGTGTGGTAATTATTATATAAGTCCATGTCCAATATACTTGTGTTTAATTCATACTATAACTAGCAGTTGATATCGACTTTTCGTCAGCGATTACGTCAAAAACCTACGAATCTTATTAAAAGCTTGTTTTCTTATATGGAAGCATTGTGAAGGAAACATTATTATAAAAATAAGCAACACTAAGAATTTTTTGCAATATACTATGGATTTTTAGAATTATTTATTAATGGAAAATTCCTCAACCATCATTGTTAATTTTGTAGGCTGTTACTTATATGCAAAATAATTTACTTAAAATAAAAGTAGTTTTCGGACAATTATAGCGTTTTCTTTGCTGTTCCGACTAAGAACATTTCTCTTGAAGTTCTACTTGTGTCAAAAAGTGACTATTTCCTGTAATTGAATTCTACTATTGGTGTCGTAGTACAGTATAAACTGATGGCCCTTTAAGATATATACAATACGTTTGTGTCAAAAGCCTACTATGGTCCAAAATCTACCAGTAATGAGAATTGTAATTAATTCTGGTGTATGTTTTTTGGTGCCATATTTGCGATTGCATTGTTACTCTGACCAAGAAAGTATTATACTCCATTTATTTGGAAAATTATTCCAGTCAAATAGTTATTATTTATATTCAAAATAATCTACTTCTGGTTTAAAGACCTTCGGCGATATAGTAGCGTTTGCTTGATTGTCCCGTTCATATAAGTTGGTCTGAATACTCAACTTTGGTAAAAAGATCGGAATCTACATCCGGTAACTTGGTAGTAGTTGAATAGTTGCTAGTATTAATAAATGTATAACAAGCTGGTCAAAAATTGACTTAATCTGGTCATTATAATTTACTTTATGTCTAAGGCATTTCCGTTACCTTAGTTGAATTTGCGTAGTTGCCCTCATGAATAAAATATAAAAATATGTTGAACTGAAAAGTATTATTTAGTAATTAATGTTTTACTATCTGTTATTGTAATCTAATTCTAGTCTAAAGTGTTTCCGGAATTATTGACTCGATCATAAGTATACAATTAGATTGGGCAGAAAAATTACTTCGGTAAAGTAACTTTTCACTATTATATTAAACTTCCTTTCTAAGATATTATCAGTGCCGCTAATACTTTGAGGATGTTATACACACAAAATATATATTATTAATATTACTAAATATTTCGTCTTTATTCAGTAATACTTGACGAAAAACTACGAGCTATCTCACAACAAAAGTATAATAATTCACTAAGCTAGTGGAAGTGAAATATATATATATATATATATATATATATATTATTTTTTTTATAACTTTTGTTTTTAGTTTGAGTTCTGTTTGTAGGTTTTAATTCAGTGTGGTTCTGATGAAGGGTTCTGTGAACTCGAAAATTAAACATGAGCACTGATTATTGTTTTTATTTTTTATATACTTTAAAGTACTTAGAAGAGTAAATATATATTAATATATATAAATTCAGAGATAGTCTTAAATTTGAAGCTATTTTCATAGCCCACCTACAATGAACGTTCCAAGAGACCTACCGAGAAAACGACTTTACATGAAAACGCGTTGCCCCATCACATCTGGGTATATGATTACATTGTTACATCCCTATGGCAATCGTAACAAGGAATCAGGGCTCTAATAATATTTATTAAAAGATAAAGTAATACAAATGAAAATTCAAACTGTTTTTTCAAGATAATTTGGTCATAATAATATGGAGATAAAAAAATTATTGTACATGAATATTGGAAGAAATTATATAGTGACGCAAAGCCTCTCAACATTAACCTAATTAGAGCCTGCATCTACATTAGCAATGCTGTAACTACATCCTCATGACCAAGTATGTACAATCCTATGAGTATATTTTATTTAACGGAAATGCTACACGTTAAAGGGTGATGATTTTTCACCACCAGATGACGGATAGTGGAGCACGTCAATTCATCACTCTACTAAAGGCCACCTCATTAGCAGCTGTTTAAAGCATAATAAAACCTTTTAACTCTTTTGATATCTTTCGTATACTCTGTACCCATTCTCCTCCGAACGTACCTCCTAGCATTTACTCAAGCTACTGTGTTTCATGTGTAATGTTGTGTATGTAAATATTTTATATTTTCTGATTTATTTTTATTCTCAGTTCTCTTTTTATATTTAAACTAGCTGTTGTCTGTGATTTCGTACAAAAATTCTTTTATAGAAACAGGGGCACCATGAACATATTTATTTCATTCCAATTTGACCAATTCTGAGATAAGTGATAGTAACTGAAAGATATTCTAATCTCGTAATCTATGTTAGACGTCTAATATGTCACTCTCATATTGGAAAGTGAAATATATTTTAAAATTACCTATGAAATAACTGAAACTTGTCCCTTATATTTCATGATATTTACTTGAACGGCTAATATAAATGATTAGGCTATACGTAATTTAGAAACGGAGGACGGAATATAAGGTACATATTACTTCAGTGTTTATTACTAAGAGCTTTAAATGTTACTCGAAATTGTGAACGGGGTTTATTTTAGGCTTTGAGCGTGTGTGAGAACTTCTGAGTTGAACGAATTATATGATGCTGAGTTTGATGCTTTAGTTGAGTGTTTTGTATAAAAAATATTCATAGGTTTCAGAAGACTCTTTGTTCAGTTATTATAAATTTATGGTCATTTTAATTGAATCCAGTGTAAGATATTTATAGTGTACAACAAATTTGTAAGTTAGGTTTTAGGAAAATTTATATATTACTCTTATATTTAATAGCACTTTATAATCCATATTTTTGAAAACCTTGAGTCAAGAAAATATTTTAAGAAGATCTTCTAACTGAATGACTCACTGAGTCATTACGCTAAGAATGAAAACCATAAAAGATATGTAGAATTACATTGTGGTCTGGAAACGAATTATGTAAGGGGTTTCCAACCAGGTTGACTATAAATTGGCGAAAATCTTCATAAATAAATACATTGATATAAGTTAACATTCATTTACTAAGTGTAGATATTAGTAGTATCTTTGATATCAGCATTGCAATACGGATCAAGCAAAGTATACTTAATATTTTTTAAACAGAGTGTTACTGAGTCACTGAATTATCAATCCTCCCCCGCCCCAAAAAACTACGAAACATAATAAATGCATAGAAATAAGATAAAAATAATTTTATGTTTACCTTAAATATGCACTTTTTCTATATTTACTTAATCTTGCAAAAAAAGGCAAACGCAACATTGGCGTTGGAAATATATTTCACTCCAACGAGAAATTCTAATACAGAAGCCAAATTTGCTAACACGCATGTAATGCAGCGGGTAACGGCTAGTATAGAATATTTATTTAAGTTTTTTGTCTAACAAAAAAAGGTTATTATTAGAAGTTATACGTGAAAGGCCAACATATAGTTGTTCGAAGGGGAAACTTCGATACGGATAGTTGTAATTTCCTGTTGGTATTAATAAATATGAACTGTGAGTTTATTTAAAGATTGCTTTAAATGTTTTTATAGCCAAGCTGAAATTTTTAGCATAAAAAGCAATCTTAAAGTTGTATCTTTAGAACAAATATGTTCATCCATACTTACAATATTTTTAGTATGAGCATACAATAATTATATTTAAATAAAAATTTAAATTTATGCTTAAAAGTCTACTTTTATAAATTTAGTCGTGTATAGCTGATAAAAAAGCCAAAAAGTGTATAGAACATTTTGTAGGGTAATTCTCCCCTTGCCATTACACTGACGTTGTCGGGTCGATGTCTCCATTGAAAGCAGTTTGAGAAGAGCAGTGTAACAAACTCAGCGATCTTGCGCCTTTTACGGTGATGGCTTCAGGCCGTTTTATGCAACATTCTTTGAATTCCACACTACTTGTGAGTTAGAAGTGTTATTCAGTTATATTTACTTAATCAGTATTACCCTTGTATACTGATATATTAGAGTCAAAAACATCAAAATCTTTGCAGAATCTGGTTGCTTACTGGATGATATTACTATTAAATTAAAATACAAGAATTCTAATGATTAAAATTTACTATGGCGATTCCTTTCGTTTTTAATAAAAACATCATCAGACTCATATAACTGAAAACAAAGTGGTTATATTAATAATATTATTAAATGTGTAATTATTAAAAAAAAAAAAAAAACATTATGGTTGCCTGTAAAGTCGGTTTTAACGGGCGAAGATTTTACATGACAACGTCTTTTTCTCGGTAGAATATTTATTGATATGAATATTATTAAATTGCACAATAGGAACAAGGAATTGAATGAAAATAAGAATTGCACAAATTTTAACTATAGAAAGTATATTTTGTTTACTAAAACATTGTACATAATTTGAAATTAATTAAAATTTGTTATTGTAAATGGTAAAGTTGAATAAAACATTTACTAAAATTGGAATTTGAAATTCTTGCTAAACACAGTTAAATTCTAACTCCGCGCGTGGTGATTGGTCGTTTAGTTCGTTTGTTTGGTCGCACTGTTATGACAGGTTAGAGGTTATAATTTGTTATTTTAAATGTTTGACTAGCAATACGCGCTGCTTCTTCTCAATCGACTGAATTACGATTGATTGCAGAGTGATTTAAACTAATAATTTACTTAACACTATCAACATTTGTCAATAGTATGACATAACCTATAAACTCAGTTTCCCAACTTTTGTGTCAATCTAACAATTAATCAATCAATCATAGATTACGATAATGAAATATCAGTGTACAATTATTTACCTTTATTGTTGTAGTTGTTGTAAATGACGTATCTAAGCACTCCACATTTTCACGAATAAAACATAGTTATCTGCTTTAACCCGTGCGGCGGACCCACAGTTATCTGCTTTATCCCGTGCGGCGGACCCACTGGACGGGCATCGTAACGTTACCGTGCGTTACACTTTTTCATGAGTGACTGCGAGCCGCAACCTAATTTAAGACGTTGTCACGTCAATACATCATAAAATAAACAATCAGCAAAATAAAGAGTAGGAATGTATTTTTTATGAATATGAATGAAAAGATAATTAATACTTAATTATATAAAATAAGTAATTTTGTAAACCCTTGTTTTCAACTATGTAATATTTAGTAAATGTTACTATATACACCTTTATCTATACCATATCTATGAAAAAATATTTTATTTTGTATTTCCTTCAAACCTGTTACGTTTTTAAAACAGGATCCAGTTTGAATTATATGTGTGCCGATTTCTCCCCTTAATGATATTTTAAAGATAGTATATGATCGTTAACTCTCTTTTTAACTTTATTTATGTATTTTTAATCGCAGTTGTAACCTTAGTTTTATAAATTAAAAATAACTTTTCTCATTCACTTTTATGATTTAAATTTTTTTGTATATTTTTTGAATTTCAAGATATTATACAGTAAGTGGCACGTTATTACAACTTTTATTAACTTCGATAGTTATATTGTAGAAACAAATTATCCATTTTTATAATTTCATTACATATGATATGATAGAGATTCGTATAGAAAATGGAAAGATTACTCGTTTTTAATAATACATCAGTATTGTTGTTATATATATATATATATATATATATATATATGTGTGTGTGTGTGTGTGTGTGTGTGTGTGTGTGTGTGTGTGTGTGTGTGTGTGCGCGTGTGCGTGTGTGTGTGTGTGTGTGTGTGTGTGTGTGTGTGTGTGTGTGTGTGTGTGTGTGTGTGTGTGTGTGTGTGTGTGTGTGTGTGTGTGTGTAGGCATATATATATATATATAATTTTTCCGCTGTGAAATATTGTATAAATTGTATGAAATGCCAGAGTTCTATACATAAATTACGAAATGTTTGGTTTTTCTTATTTTAATGAGTATAAGAGGTTAAGTCTTTCAGAGTTTTAGCTATAACTAAATAATATGTCGTAGTAAAAACTATTATAAAAAGCAGATTAAATTGAAAAAAAAAAAAACACCTTAGAGTAAACGTTCTTGCGTAGGCGAAAATCAGTGTATCAATTTAATACCAAACATGGCATTGTTGTTTTATAAATGATTAAAATTACGAGATGTGTTATTGCAAGCTTATATTTTGCAAATAAACTGTCGTTTGATTATGTGTTCTAAGAAGAGATGTACCATACTTTAACACTAAAACTATGGAGGATGTAGGCACATGACTAGTATAACAGTGAAGGTACTAATGCACTAGCCGTAAGCTTTATTTTTTAAACTTAGCATAAGTATAGACCATTCTTTTCTTGTGATATCAATAATATTAAAATTATTAATTGAGATCTAATTTCATTATCAATAAATAATGTAGCGAAACAACCACGCTCGAAATGATGTATCTCTACTTACATAAATAAATATATTTAAAGTAATACGTAATATGCATTTAAATGCTGTTTTACCTGTGTCCCAGCAATGGTAATTTTACAAATTTAAGAATTTACAGAAAAGATTTTACGCTGAAAAGTTGTTCTATGGCTAAATAATTAGCTCTAATAAACCATGTTAAAGCTGAAAACACACATAGTGAAGTTAGAGCGAGAGGTGAAAATTTAATTAACCTGCCTTGACGTTCCACTGGTAGTTACCCACGTTAAAGTCACATTTTCCTCTTACACAGTGTGACGGCTTTCTTCTACTTAAAACTATTACTGAAGCCACTCCATTCAAGTGTTGTGGAGTGAAATAAACTAGCTTTATGCTTTTTTATTACTAATAATTACTGTATGTAAAACATTTCAATAATAACATAGGGTCTCGTTACGTTACTGCTTACTTTTTAGTAATTATATGTTCGTTATGACATAATAAATTTTATTATAATTCTTAATTCGTAAAATCTGTATTAAAACTACAATATAGGTCATGGCATAGCACGTAATAAGGAACACATTGTATGCGAAATTTTCCTTGAAATGTCTGACGAGTATTTGAAGAAGCAGCTGCATTTTAAGGCATTTTGGTATCAAATTTATATTTGAAATATAAAATAACAGCCCTGAATTGTAAAACTTTAATAAAAATCAGTATAGTATGTATCGTATTTGTCATATTTACTATATTAATGTTCAACTATTGAAGATATTCAAGGACTATTCCCAGATATTTGTAGATAACAAAAGTACAGGAATATTACATTTACAATTGTGTTTTTATTTGTTTATTACGATAGGTAATTTTGTGATTTTAGGCAGGGATAGTACTGTAATTTGATAAAATCACTGGCTTACAATTTATATTTTTGATTTAAAATATTAGAATAAAATAATGATTTAATAACTCACCAAAATTTTGTAATCAAAGTGGAAAGTACAATCTTTAAACCCTTATGATATAGTTTAAAGAAGAAAAAGGATAATCAGCTGCTTCTATAAAGCAGTATCCAAGCCTGGTATGAATCAAGTGACTGAAATCAGAGGATGTGCAATAGGTCGCTAAGCAATTCTGAAAAGGGGAAAAATAAAACACGAGGAATTCTCTAAATCCTCTAAACCAAACTGGTGAAACAAATAAATGACTTTATTGCGTTATAATTAACAATAAATATTACATGAATTGACAATGTATACATAGAAAAAGCTGTCGGGGTTTGTACCATTTCAAATGTTGCACGAAATGAACTTTATAACAAATATTTCATATGAATCTATTATTTTTAATATTCACTGTGTCTAATGTGTTTTATCATATGTGTCCAAAAAGAATCCTGCAATTATAAGCGTGTAAGAGGTTTTAGATACTTGTACTACGAGTATCCATAAAACAAGATGGAACACAAATCTGAGGGTTTAAATTAAATAAAGAATCTTCAACCATAAAATCGGATTTAAAGATTTGAATTACTTGGAGGCGAAGAATATCCATTGATTAAATTGCAAAACCAACCGTACAATATCGGTATATTACGCGGCATTCAAAGAAATTCCATCACGAGCTTATGTAAGGGAATCAATGGTCCACCTGGCAATATCAAAGCACTAGATAACCAAACACAATTCAAAGTTCGCTGTGCAGTTAATGACCGTTGTGCAATATATACTGTTGCGTTAAACATGCCTGTAACACATTACGATCAATAGTCATTTACCTGAAAAAGAGATCAGATTTCAGATCTCGAAACGTACTGTCTCTGTTAGTATTATGTCACTGAAATATGGCAAACGTCCAGAATAATCCTGTTTCCTTCGCAATCCTTGCATCGTTAAAAGCAATTTTAAAATAAAGAATTGAACTTTAACGTACTAACATTATCTACATATAAAAAAGCGGATAAAGAAAAAAGTAAATACTATAGCATTTTGCTTCCTAATATAAATTAATTTTGCTATTATCTTGTGTAAAAAATATTCACACCTACGTACTGTAGATTCCGTTACACTTTCTTGATTTATGTAATACATCTTACATCCATAAATCATACATGAATTATCTTAGATTACAAAGAGTATGCTTTACATCCTACATGGGCAAACAAGTTCTTACCTACTTACTTGCAAAGATCAAATAGCCAATGATCAACATATTCAAACTAGCCTATACAACAATATAATATCAAGTTATCTCCTGAAGAGTTTATTCTTTGTTCAAAGTAACTTTGCATCTGTTGTCAACACTAAGCGGTAAAACATTACTGAAACGAATTTTGAAAAATTATTTACTATATGGTTTTTGCCGGAAATTAAACTATAATTTTACCTCAGTATATCCAAAGATAATAATAAAAATAAAGCAACTCAATGACGATTGAAGTATCAGTGTTTATCATATCAGTACGGTAAAATGTTTGAAGGTCGTAGGTACAGAAAGCGTTCACTTTCCCCAGAACTAATTGTTGTATTAAATTATAATTTATTTATTTTCTGAACGCCGTAATGTTTGATGAAAAAATATCAGTCGCTTATTCAAAATTTAAA